>NC_045427.1:291720278-292380635 GCF_902635505.1 Sarcophilus harrisii
ATTCTGATATCATTCCTAAGCAAGTTTCTGAATCTGCTGTCAGATTTGGGACCATCTTAAGCAAAAATTCTTAAAAATGCACTACCACTATCAAATTTCCCATTGGAACCATTATCAGGGGATATCCTCTACTGTGGACAGATGTACTAAATATTGAGACAGAAGGGGGTTAGAGAGAAAGAAAAAAGAATAAAGTCACAATCACTATGATTCTTACTGTTGAGTCACTTAAAGTCTAGATGGAAGAAAAACATATACACATGTGTATTACACATGAAGGATGTACAGTAGAGTGCTGGCTCTAGAATCAGGAGGATTTGAGTTCAAATCTGACCTCAGACACTAGCAGCTTTGTGACCCTGGAAAAGTCAGTTAACCTGTTTGCCTTAATTTCCTTCTCTGTAAAATGAACTGGAGAGGAAAATGGCAAATCACTCCAGTATATTTGCCAAGAAAACCCCAAATGGGGTCATGAAGAGTTGCATATGACTGAAATTATTGAAGAACAAAAACATATGTATACAAATAAATATGCATGTGCAAATATACACAAATCCATGTCTTGTGTACATATATGTATGTACATACATACATACATATCTACACCTACACATTCATATGCTACAAAGAATGGGATAAAATGCATATATAGATGTTTATAGCTTGTTAAATATAGGAATGGGGGTGGGGAGTGAGGTGTATTTAAACTTCTCTGATCAAAGATTCCTTCCTAATTGGCCTGCTAGGGTATCTGAAACTTCCACCACTTTGCTAGGTTAAGAAATTTTCTCCAGACAATTCTCATTAAGATATTCATCTCTCTGAAAATGGGAAACACATTAGTACCCAGCGCATATTAGTACATCAATCTAGATTAGCATATCATATTATCCACCTGTCACATAACTCTGAGCAATGTTAAGAAGAAATAATGGATAGGTGAGATTGGGAAGAAAGGTAATCTTGGAAAGAAAAAGCAAACCCAGAAAAAAAATTGGCAAACAGGGGCACTAAATTATTATGGGCAACCTAACATATGAAGCTATGGTCGGGAACTGGGGGAACACCAGAAGTCAAACTTCACCTGCTATGCATTTTTCCCCAGGCTCTTCCATGTACACATATAAAACTATTACAAAGTGAATAAACAACCATAAGCAAAATCTTTAAGTGCTGAAGCAGAGACAAAATCACATAAATAGTCAAATGTGGGATATAGCAGAAAGAACTTGAACTTGGAGTCAAAAGTCACAGTTTCCTTGGTGTGAAATGTTCATAATACTAGCACATTACATGATTTTTGAAAGAAATAATTAAGGAGCTACATAAAATAATAAGTCACATTTATATCTTCTTTTAAGATTTGCATAGTGTTTTTCTCACAGTTCAGAAAAAGAGGTAGTATAAGCAGAACACTAGATTCGAAATCAGGAAGAACTGATTTTGAATTTTGCTTTATACCTATACTAGTGCTGTTTAACCGTAAACAAATTGCTTACTCTATAAAGTGAGGAATTTGGACCTAATGACCTCTAAACGTCTCAATATGTATAACCTATTATTGCATTTTACAGATGAAGAAATAGGCTCTGAAAGTTTTATTAACTTATCCATGCTCAAAAAACTAAGGATGCTTGAGGAAGAATTTAACGAAGTTCTCAACCTAAAATTTAAGACATCTTATACTGCACCACAGAGTCTTTCTATAATTTAATAAGAGTAAATAGTTAAATAAAGCTGTTCTTACTTTGGTATTATTTTTGTTAGCATAAACTTGGGAGGCCAATAGTAAAAGACATTTTCTGACTCTAGAGAAACATTTCAGATGCAATGAAAACTCAATCATATAATACATGTTCAAAGATGATTTTACATGGCAGAGAAATTTAAAGCAACAGGAATATCAAAGGAATGGAGCAAGATAAAAATGTCAGTTTGCTAAAAAAAAAAAAAAGATAATCAGATAAATAGATAGATTAATAGATAAAGATCTATCAATCAATATCTACATATATATTCATTCATCAGAACCTTAAAGACTTATCTTTCTCTAGGAATTTCACAATAACACTCTAATACCCCAGAAAAAGAATACCCCATTAGTCTCTCATAAGCCAAAATCTTCATATTCATTTAAGATCTTCACAGGAATTGGACAAGTGCCTGGGGTGGGGGAATAAAGGGAAGAAAGAGCTAAAGGCCTTGAAAATAAAGAATCAGGGCCCTAAAAAGCAATGTTAGAAAGTAAGCTGTGAAAACCTACTTCTCCTCATAGTTTGTCTGAGGTTGGCCCTGGCTAGGCACTTAAAAAATACTTGGTTAATTTTCAGGCATTTATTCTCTCAGCCTCTTAAGCTAATGTGCTGAAAGAAATATTTAACAAAGCAGTGAGCTTTCCACTATGAAAAATACTGTCCATATCCAACTAACGACCTAATGGACCAAAATGCAGATGGAAGCATACTATTTTCACTTTTTTGTGTGGTTTTTCCTTTTGTTCTGTTTCTCCTTTCACAAGATGACTAATATGGAAATATGCTTTACATGACTGTACATATATAATCTTTATAAAATTGCTTAGGGAGAGGGGAAGGGGAGAAAAAATTTGGAAATCAAAATCTTCCTATGAATGAATGTGAAAAACTGTTTTTGTTTGTAAATGAAAAAAATAAAATATTGAATTTTCCCCATATTCTTATAAAAAAGCTTTAACCCTTTATAATAACAAATCATAGGCTTATAGATATAGAAATGGATGGAATTTCAGAGGACATCTAGTTCAACCCTATCACTTTACAAATGGGAAAGTGAGGTCCAGAAAGGATAGCTTATTTATGTCAAATCATAAAAGTAGAAAGCATCAAAAGTAGCATTTGAACTCAGAGCCTCACACAAATAAAGTCAGATTTAAATAACTGGAAAAATATTAAGTGCTCTTGGATAGGCCAAGCGAATATAATAAAGATGACAATACTCCCTAAACTAATCTATTTATTTAGTGCTATACCAATCAGATTCCCAAGAAAATATTTTAATGATCTAGAAAAAATAACAACAAAATTCATATGGAAGAACAAAAGGTTGAGAATCTCAAGGGAATTAATGAAAAAAAATCAAATGAAGGTGGCCTAGTTGTACTGATATATTATAAAGCAGCAGTCACCAAAACCATTTGGTATTGGCTAAGAAATAGATTAGTTGATCAGTGAAATAGGTTAGGTTCACAAGACAAAATGGTCAACTATAGCAATCTAGTGTTTGACAAACCCAAAGATCCTAACTTTGGGATAAGAATTCATTATTTGACAAAAACTGCTGGGAAAACTGGAAATTAGTATGGCAGAAATTAGGCATGGACCCACACTTCACACCGTACACCAAGATAAGGTCAAAATAGGTCCATGATTTAGGCATAAAGAACGAGATTATAAATAAATTAGAGGAACATAGGATAGTTTACCTCTCAGATTTGTGGAGGAGGAAGAAATTTGTAATCAAAGATGAACTAGAGATCATTATTTTTTTTTTTTATTTAATAGCCTTTTATTTACAGGTTATATGCATGGGTAACTTTACAGCATTAACAATTGCCAAACCTCTTGTTCCAGTTTTTCACCTCTTACCCCCCACCCCCTCCCCAAGATGGCAGGATGACCAGTAGATGTTAAATATATTAAAATATAAATTAGATACACAATAACTATACATGACCAAACCGTTATTTTGCTGTACAAAAAGAATCAGACTGAAATATTGTACAATTAGCTTGTGAAGGAAATCAAAAATGCAGGTGGGCATAAATATAGGGATTGGGAATTCAATGTAATGGTTTTTAGTCATCTCCCAGAGTTCTTTCTCTGGGCGTAGCTGGTTCAGTTCATTACTGCTCCATTGAAAATGATTTGGTTGATCTCATTGCTGAGGATGGCCAGGTCCATCAGAACTGGTCATCATATAGTATTGTTGTTGAAGTATATAATGATCTCCTGGCAAGGGATAATGTTGTAAAAAATTACCCTGGCATGGGTTCTGTCAATAAAAAGTTATTTTAAAAAAAAGAGAGAGAGAGAGACTGAGAGACAGAGAAATAGAAATGTAGACTTGTGATGGCATGACTTAACATGGCAACACTTTTCTCTTCATAAGATCATATTTACAGCAGGACATGATCTCATTGGTCATCAAGTCCTACTTCCTCATTTTACAAATGAGGAAATCCACACCCATATAGGAAACATGATTAACTCAAGATCACATAGCTATTAAGTATCTGAAATGGGAATGAAAGTTCTTCACTCCAGGTCCAGGGCTTTGTCTATCATACAGCTGCTATGAATTAAGCTCATCCCAGAATGCATTTAGTAAGAGACCTCTGTTACTTTCTAAATTCAACTGCTAAAAGAGCTTGAAAAAAATCTCTAAAAAGACTTATGTTTGGTCTTTATTTTATAGATGACTATATTTCTCTTTGGAGTTAATAAGAAAATGCTGGGTATAATCTACAAACAATATAATCAGCCATAATATTATTACAAATGGAACCTGAGAAGTATTTGGATAACTGCCAGACTTAGACCCTTGGATCATCATAGACAGAAAAAAAAAATCTACATCATGACCATTGTTACTATTTCTCTATGGGGAAACTAAAAATGTACAACATTTTAACATTTATATGAAGAAAGAAAATGAACAAAATAAAAATTGACATTTTAGTGCAAAATGGACTTTTAAAAATATTTTATTAAATATTTAACAATCACATGTTTAAAAAATGAAACAATAATTTTTCAATTTGAGTTCCAAATTATTTCCCAGCCTTTCACGCCACACTATTCCTTGAAAAGGGAGGCAATTTGATTTAGATCATATGTGTGAGGTCATGCCAAACAGATTTCCCCATTAGCCATGTTGCAAAAGAAAACACAAAATAATGACAATAAAATTTTTTAAAGTTGTTTGGGTTTTTTAAAGCAGAGTTGATGAATTCTCTCTCTGGAAGAAGAAAGCATTTTTTATCATGAGTCCTTAGGAAATGTCTTGGATCATTGTCTTGCTCAAAGTAGGTAAGTCTTTCATAGTTGTTCGTTCTTAAAATATTGCTGTAATTGTGTACAATGTTCTTTTTCTTCTGTCAGTCCATTTTGCCTCAGTTCATATAAGTCTTCCCAGGTTTTTCTGAAACCATTCTGCTCTTTTTTTCTAGTAGCACAACAGTGTTCCATTATAATCATATACCACATGTTCCCATTTTCCAACTAACAGGTATTTCCTTATTTCCAATTTTTTTGCTACCATAACAAGAGCTGCTAAAAATGTTTTTGTACACTTGGGTCTATTGCCCCTTTTTAATCTTTTCTGGTATACAGATTTGGTAGTGGTATTGCTGGGCCAAAGGCTATGTGGAGTTTTATAATCCTTTAAGCATATTTCCAAAATTTTCTCCAGAAAGTTTGAATCAACTCACAACTCACCAACAGTGTGTTAGTCCCAATTTTTCCACATTGTACAGTCTTTGTCACTATACTATTCTGTTGTTAGCTAATCTGATAGATGTTAAGTGGTGTATTTATTTCAACCTAATCAGTAGTGATTTAGGACATATTCTTATGTGATTATTGATCACTGATTTATCTTTCTAAAAATTGCCTTTTCATATCCTTTGACCATTTATCAACTGGGAAAATGATCTTATTTTTATAAACTTGACTTAGTTCCCTATATATTTGAAGAAAGAGGCCTTTAGTAGAAAATGATTACTATCACATTTTTCAGTTTTCTGGTTTTCTTTTAATTTTGGCTGCATTAGTTTTTTATGAAAATGCTTTTTTAATTTCATATAAACCAAATCATGTATTCCATTTCTGGGAAACTCCTCTATTTCTTATTTGGTCAATAAAATCTTATCTTATCTATGGCTCTGACAGATCATTTTCTCGTGCTTATAAATTTCTTTATAATGTAACACTTTATGTCTAAATAACATAACCATTTTGACTTTTCTTGGTATATGGTGCAAGATCTTGGTTTATGCCTAAATTCCCAATTTTCCTAGCAATTTTTTATCAAATAGTAAATTCTTGACCCAAAAGTTTGGATTTCTGGGTTCATCAAATACTAGATAACTCATGTCATTAACTGTGCGTTGTATAACTAACCTATTTACTGATTCACCACTCTATGTCTTAGCCAGAATTAGATTGTTTTGATGCTAGGGCCTCTTCAATTTTTTTTCCCATTGATTCCCCTAATTATTGACCTTTTGTTCTTCCAGATGAATTCTGTTACATTTTTCCTAAATCTATAATAATTTGGTTATTGATTGATTTGTCATTTGATAAATAAATTAAGTAAAATTGTCATTTTATTATATTAATTTGGTGAACTTAAGATCAGGGCAACTAAGTAGTTCGGGAGATAGAGTGCTGAGCCTGGAGTCAGAAAGACATCTCTTCATAAATTAAAATCTGACCTCTGACATTTATAAGTTGTGTATTCTTGATCAAATTACTTAACCCTAAAAGTTAGTCAGCACAATATGCCTCATTTTCTTAATCTGTAAAATATGCTAGAAAATTAAATGGTAAATCACTTCAGCAGCATTTGACCCAGATGAGGTCAGAAAGAGTGAGACATTACTAAAAAAATGATTGAGAAACAACAACAAACCCATGAATAATTGATATTTTTCGGTTCTTTAGATCTGTCTTTACTTGTTGAAATGTATTTTGTAATTGTGTTCATATAGTTCTTGCATTTGTTTTGGCAGGTGGACACCCAAGTATTTTATGTTATCCCTGATTATTTTAAATTATTTCTACCTGTTCCTGCTGGGTTTTGTTGGTAATATATAGAAATGCTAATGATTCTGTAGGCTGCTTTTTTTTTTTTTTTGTATTCTGCAACATTGCTGAAGTTGTTAGTTGTTTCAAGTAATTTTAATGAATTACTTATACTATCATATATTTTGCAAAGAATGATAGTTTTGGTTGTTTTATTGCCTTTTTAAAATCCTTTAATGTCTTTTTCTTATTTTATTGCTACAGCTAGCATTTCTAGTACAATATTGAATAATAGTTATACTAATGGGCATCTTTACTTTATTCTTGATCTTATTGGAAAAGCTTCAAATCTACTATGGTTGTTCTTGGTTTTAAATAGATAATACTTAAAACTGTAAGAAAGTCTCTATTGTTGACCAAAATTCAATGGCTGAACATGTTGTGGTATATGATTGTGATGGAATATCATTGTACTATAAGAAATAACATGCAGGGGACTTTCAGATAATTCTGGGAAAATTTGCATGAATTTATGCAAAGTGGAGTGAACAGAACCAGCAGAATATTATGCACAGTAACAACAGGGTTGTACAATGATTTAGCTATTCTTAGCAATGGAGTGAGCTAAGACAATTCCTGAAGGACTCATATAAAAAATGCTATTTATCTCCAAAGAAAGAACTGATAAAGAATGAATGCAGATAAAAGCATACTTAAAAAGTTCTTTGGGGACAGCTAGGTGGTGCAATGGATAGAGCACTAGCCCTGAAGTCAGGAGGACCTGAGTTCAAGTCTGACCTCAGACACTTAACACTTCTAGCTATGTGACCCCGGGCAAGTTGCAAAGCATTCTTTTCCTGTTTTGTTTTATTTTGTTTTGTTTTTTATTGTATGACTAATATGAAATGTGCTATGCATTACTACACTTGTATAACCTATATAAAAGTGTTTACTTTTTCAATGAGGGATTACAGAAGGGATTGAATTTGGAATTCAAAAATGTTAATAATGTTAAAAATTATTTTTACATGCAATTAGAAAAAAAAGATAAAAAATAAAGGCTCGATTGATTCTTATCCTTTCTAGTGTTTTAATAGTTGTGGGCATTTGTGGTGTTCTCTTCTTTTTTATAATATAATGATTCTCTCTGGGAGCAGGTTTCTTGGGGCGGTTTTCTGGAGGCAGCCTTAGTTTCTGTGCCAAGTAATAATCACTCCAAATGCAGCCAGGTGTTAAAAGTTCAGATCTTTTATTGCTTCCTCCAAAATATCCCAGTTAGTTTTCTTGGTGGCCTATCTCTCTGCTTGGTTCCAAGAGCTCCCTCTGAATGTCTCCAAATCCAAAGGTTTGTCCTTCAGCCTCCACCCAGCACAAAGGTGGAAAATGGAATGAATCTCTTGTCTCCTTGCCTGGGGCTGGGCAACTTTCAGATCAACCTTGGTCTCAGTGGGGGAAGTGCAGGAGGCCAGCCACCATGGTGGTGTGAGATGAAGTGAATGAATCTGACTCCACCTCCGAGAGTGGGCTTGTGGGCTTCCTCTCAGAGTCCTCCTGTGTCTGTCACACAATGCCTCTGTGTCTGTCCCAGAGTGCCTCTTTGTTTGTCCCAGAGTGCCCTTTGGCCTTGAGAGGTTCTTGCTTATATGAGCTCTCTAAAGGTGTGAACATAAGCATTGTTTCTATCAGTTCTACTTAGTACCTTGTTTCAAGTTCTGCCCATAACATCTCCTTATAAGATCAAATCAATCATATTGGACCATGCTAAATTAGATAATTATTGTCTTTATCAACTCTAATGAGTTAACACTTTGTAAGGATTCCAACAGGCATTGTATTTTGTTAAAAGTTTTTTTCTTTATATGTTGATATATCATATTTTATTGTTATTATTATTGAGATGGTTGATTATGCTAGTAATTTTCCTAACACTGGACGAGTCCTGTTCTTCTGATTTAAATTTCATCTGTATTTGGTGATTTCTATGAGCATTGGTGTGATCTTTGTGATTCTATATGAACTGTAATCTTCTTGGTTATTTAAATTTTTGTTTCAAAAATGGTCTATTCTATAATATTCTTTCTATGTATTTATTCTCCTTGATGTAGTTATAAAAACTATGAATTTAGGAGAACTCCATGCCTATTTTTCCCAAAATTTTTTAAAATCATATTGGGATTAATTAGTTTCCTAAATGTCTTGTAGAATCCACATATGTATCCATCTAGTTCTGAGAATTTTTTTCCCACAGAGCTCAATACTAACTTGTTTGATTTGTTTTTCTAAGAATGGGTTATTTAAGAACTCTATTTGTTTTCTGTTAATATATATATAGTTTTTAATCTCGTGAACATTCATCCATTTGACTTAGGTGAGTTTTACTGGCATGTATCTGGGCAAAATAATTTCTAATAACTGCTTTAATTTCAGCTTTTTTTTTAGTCATATAATTACTCTTTTAATTTTGGATGCCAGAATTTGATTTTCTCTTTTTAAAGTTAAATTATTTAATGGTTTATCTATTTTATTTCCCCCATAAAACCAGTTCCTAATGCTATTAGTTCATTTTATTTTTAACTTTAAATTTCATTAATCTCTTCTTTGATTTTCAGGATTTCCATCTTGATGTATAATTAGAATGTTTTAATTTGTTTTTTTTTTCTAGTTTTGTTATTGCTATTTTTGTTGGTGGTGCATGGCCAATTTATCTGCTTTTTTCTCTTTAATTGGTATGTGTTTATGTTATATTTTCCCCAATGTACAGTTTTGACTTCATTCCTTACATTCTGTAATGTTGTTGCATTGTTTCATTCTATTTAATGAAATTATACATTGATTTTATGATTTGTTTTTGACCCACTTGTTATATAGGATTATTTAGTTTCTAGCTTTTTTTATCTATATATTCACAGTCCTTTGTTAAATGTAATTTCTATTGTTTTTTGGTTTAAAAGGAATACATATGCTATTTCTGCTTTTCTGTATTATATTGTGAGTTTTTCATGCTCTAATACTTGGTCAGGTTTTGCATAGCTTAGGAAAAAGTATACTCTTTTCTATTCCCATTAAGTTTTCTCTAGAGGTCTAGCATATCTAACTTCAAAGACTATTTCTAAATTATTTGCAATTTATTTTATAGTTAGAGTTAACTAGTTCTTAGAGGAGAATGTGGAGATACCCTACCAGCATAGTATTATTTCTATTTATCGTCTATTTGCTCCTGTAATTCATTTAACTTTCTCTTTAAGAACTTGGACACCACACTATTTGAGTGTAGTTTAGCACTGACAATACTTCATTGCCTATGGTGTCTTTTTTAAATTATTTATAGCTCTTTTTTGGACAGAACATATGCATGGGTAATTTTCCACCATTATCCCTTGCAATCACTTCTGTTCCAATTTTTCCCTTCTTTCCCTTTACCCCCTTCCCTAGATGGCAGGCAGTCTCATACATATTAGACATGTTAAAGAATATCTTAAATACAATATACATGTACATATTTTACAGTTCCCTTGTTGCACAAGAAAAATTGGATTTAGAAAGTTAAAAATAATCTGGAAAGAAAAACAAAAATGCAAACAGTCCATATTCATTTCCCAGTGTTCTTTCTCTGGGTGTAGCTGGTTCTGTTCATCACTGATCAATTGGAACTGAATTGGATCTTATTATTGCCAAAGATATCCATTTCCATCAGAATTGATTCTCATATAGTATTGTTGTTGAAATGTATAATGATCTCCTGGTCCTGCTCATTTCACTTAGCACCAGTTCATGTAAGTCTCCCCAAACCTCTCTGTATTCATCCTGCTAGTCATTTCTTACAGAGCAATTCCATAACATTCATATGCCACAATTTACCCAAACATTCTCCAATTGATGGGCTTTCATCCATTCAATTTCCAGTTTCAAGTCACTATGAAAAGGGTTGCCACAAACATTTTTGCACATACAAGTCCCTTATCCTTCTTTAACATCTCTTTGGAATATAAACCCAATAGTAACACTGCTGCATCAAAGGGCATGTACAGGTTGATAACTTTTGATAACTTTTTGAGAATAGTTCCAAATTGCTCTCCAGAATGGTTGAATCTCTTCACAATTCCACCAACAATGCATCTAGTGTCCCACTTTTCCCGCATCCCTTCCAACATTTGTCATTATCTTTTCCTGTCATCTTAGCTAATCTGATAGGTGTGTAGTGGTATCTCAGAGTTGTCTTAATTTGAATTTCTCTGATTAATAGTGATTTGGAACACCCTTTCATATGAGAAGAAACAGTTTCAATTTCATTACTTGAAAATTATCTGTTCATATCCCTTGACCATTAATCAATTGGGGAATGGCTTGATTTCTTATAACTTAGATTCAATTCTCTATATATTTTGGAAGTGAGGCCTTTATCAGAACCTTTAACTGTAAATATGTTTTCCCAATTCATTGCTTTCCTTCTATTCTTGTCTGCAACAGTTTTGTTTGTACAAAAGCTTTTAAACTTGATATAATAAAAATTTTCTATTTTGTGATCTTTAGTTCTTCTTTGGTCACAAATTCCTTCCTCTTCCACAAGTCTGAGAGTTAAACTGTTCTATGTTCTTCTAGTTTATTTATAATCTCATTCTTTATACCTAAATCATGAACCCATTTTGATCTTATCTTAGTGTACGGTGTTAAGTGTGGGTAAATGCCTAGTTTCTGCCATACTAGTTTCCAATTTTCCCAGCAATTTTTCTCAACAGCGAGTTCTTATCCAAAATTTGGGGGTCATTCAGTTTGTCAAACATTAGATTAGTAAAGTTATTGATTATTTTTTCCTGTGAACATAACCTATTGCACTCATCAAGTAGTCTATTTCTTAGCCAATACCAAATGGTTTTGGTGACCACTGCTTTATAATAGGTCAGGTACAGCTAGGCCACCTTCATTTGATTTTTTTTTTTCATCAGTTCCCTTGAAATTCTTGACCTTTTGTTCTTCTATATGAATTTTGTTGTTATTTTTTCTAGGTCATTAAAATAGTTTCTTGGGAGTCTGATTGGTATAGCACTAAATAAATATATTAGTTTAAGTAGTATTGTCATCTTTATTATATTTGCTGAGCCTATCTGAGAGCACTTAACATTTTTCCAATTATTTAGATCTGATTTTATTTGTGTGGAAAGTGTTTTGTAGTTTTGTTCATATAGTTCCTGACTTTCCTTGTCAGATAGATTCCAAAATATTTTATACTTTTGACAGTTATTTTATATGGAATTTCTGTTTGTATATCTTCTTGTTGGATTTTGTTAGTGTTGTATAAAAATGCTGAGGATTTATTTGGATTTATTTTGTACCCTGCAACTTTGCTAAAGTTGTGGATTACTTCTAATAGCTTTTTAATAGAATCTCTGGGGTTCTCTAAGTATACCATCATATCATCTGCAAAGAGTGATAATTTGGTTTCCTCATTACCTACTCTAATTCCTTTTATCTCTTTCTCAACTCTTATTGTTGAAACAAGGATTTCTAATGCAATATTAAATAGTAATTTTGATAAGTGGGCAACCTTGTTTCACTCCTGATCTTATCGGGAATGGTTCCCATTTATCCCCATGACATACAATGCTTACTAATGGTTTTAAATATATGCTACTGACTATTTTAAGGAAAAGTCCATTTATTCATATACTTTCATGTGTTTTTAATAGGAATGGATGTTAGATTTTATCAAATGCTTTTTCTGTATCTATTGAGATGATCATATGATTTTTGTTAATTTGGTTATTGATTTAGTCAATTATATTAATAGTTTTCTTAATATTGAACCAGCCCTGCATTTCTGGTATAAGTCCTACTTGATCATGGTCTATTATTCTGGGGATGATTTTCTGTAGTCTTTTTGCTAATATCTTATTTAAGATTTCAGCATTAATATTCATTAGGGAGATTGGTCTATAATTTTCTTTCTCTGTTTTCAACCTATCTGGTTAAGGTATCAGTACCATGTCTGTGTCATAAAAGGAATTTGGTAGGACTCCTTCAATCCCTATTTTTTCAAACAGCTTAGATAGCATTGGAGTTAATTGTTCTTTAAATGTTTGGTAGAAATCACATGTAAATCCATTTGATCCTGGGGATTGTTTTGGGGGAGTTGATTAATAGCTTGTTCTATTTCTTTTTTCTAAAATGGGACTGTTTAACCAATTTACTTCTTCCTCTGTGAATTTGGGCAAGCTCTATGGTGTCATTAACAAAATGTAGCTTTCATCCCTTTTAACTAGATCTATTTTAGCTTTTACTTTGTCTATGATTGATTGCTACCCCTACCCCTTTTTGATATCAAATGAAGCATGATAAATTCTGCTTATGCTCTTAACTCTTTGTCTCTCTGTTTCAAGTTTTTCTTGTTAAAACACACACACACACACACACACACACACACACATTGTTGGGATTTGATATTTAATCCTCTCTTTTATCTTTTATAAGTGAGTTCATACCATTCACATTCATAGTTATGATTACTAAATGTGCATTTCTCTCCATTATGTTTTCTTCTATTTATCATTCTTTTTTTATCCTGTTCCTTCTCTAATGACTGTTTTGTTTTTGACCATTGCCTTCTTTTATCTGCCTTCTCTTTTATCACTGTCTTTTCATTTATACTCTTCATTTTCTACTTTCTTGGTGTATAAAATAGATTGCTATCATCAATTGAATATGTATGTGTATTTTTTTCCCTTTTCAACCAATTTAAATTGCCTACCCCTCTCATGATTATCAATTTTATTGTAAAATCTCATTTTTTCATGGCTCTTTTAAATAAAATTATTCTCCCATACTTCTTCTCTCTTCCCCCTTATCACAAAACATTGCTCTTCCATACCAATCTTTTTATATCATCCCAAAATAATCACTCACTCTTGTTTTTTCTTTCTGTATAGAAAGCTTCTAACTTTCTAATGATAAATTTTCTTAGAAGATACATATAATATTTGACCATATAGAAAGGTAAACAGTTTAATATTTTTGAGTGCCTATGGTTTCTCTTTCATGTTTACTCTTTTATGTTTCTCTTGAATGTTGTATTTGAAAGCATTTTTTTTAATTCAGCTATGACCATTTTATCAGAAATGCTTGAGAGTACTTTATTTCATTAAATATCTATTCTTTTTCCTCTTAAAAGATTATATTGTTTTGTTGACTATATTATTCTTAGTTGTAATTCCAGTCCTTTTCTCTTTCAGAATATCATATTTTAAGCTCTCAGCTCTTTTAACTCTATACCCGTTAGAATCTTGTTAGATTCTAACTTGGTGCCATGGCATTTGAATAATTTCTTTCTTGCTGCTTGAAAGATTTTCTTTTTAATCTGAGAATTCAGACTATATTATTCCTAGCAGATTTGATTTTGGTATCTCTTTCAGGTAGTAATTAATAGATTCTTTCAGTTTTTATTTTACCCTATAGTTCTAGAATTTTAAGGCAGTTTTCATTGATGATTTCTTGAAACATGATGTTTAAATTTCTTATTTAATCAGTGCTTTCATGTAATCATATAATTCTTAAATTATCTCTCTAGCTATTTTCAACATCAGTTGTCCTTTCTAATGAAATATTTCATATTTTCTTCCATTTGTTTCCATTCATTTGACTTTGATTTATTGTTTCTTAATGTCTCTTAGAGTAAGTAGTTTCCACTTGCCCAATTCTAATTTTTAAGGAATATTTTTTTCTTCAGACATCTTTAGTACTCCTTTTTCCAGTTGTCCAATTATGCTTTTTAAGGAGTTATTTTTATCAGTGAATCTTTATGTCTTTTTTTATTATGCCTATTTTAAGGTGCTATTTTCTTCAGAATGTTTGCATCTTTTATTGTTTTTTTAGCTCTTTCAGAAATTCTAGTTAGGCTTGTATCCAAGTCACATCTCTTTTTTTTTTCCTTTGAAACTTTGCTTCTAGTTATTTTAACTTCACTGTCATCTGAGTTTGTGTCTTATTCTTCCTAGTAACCATAGTAGCTTTTTATGGTGAGGTACTATTTTGCCATTTGTTCATTTTTTCCATCCTATTTCTTGATTTGTAATTTGATATTAATGTTTACTCTATTGTCAGTATAATGAGTTTGAAAGAGGCTTTGTACAGCTTCAGATTTTTAGAGCAAATTCAGGGAGTTTGAAAGTTTTTAGTGTTTCTAATGGGGTGTTATCTGGGGAGAGGCATGGTCTCTGTTCTCTTGATCTGCATTCTGGTCTTATCCAGGAAAGGGGCCTGATCCCTTGGGACCAAAAATGAAAATGTTCTTTAGGGTCTAGGATCAGAAATGATTCTTCCCCTCAAGATTTCCATTCTCTATTTACTGAAAATGTTCCTCTCTGTCCTTGAACTCTGATCCAGAAGAAAATATAAGCGATGGAGATGCCAAACAGAATCTAGCTTTTCATCCAAAGCTAGCACAGAGGAAACTTAATTCCTTTCTGTTTTCCAGGTTCCCTTATCATCAATGGCTTTAGAGCCCCTAAAGCTGTTGTGGTTTCTGAAACCACAATTTAGTTCTACCACTGATATTTCATGCAGCTGGTATGATATATCTCTGTGACATCATATCTGTGAGATGATATCTCTCTCTCTCTCTCTCTCTCTCTCTCTCTCTTTCTCTCTCTCTCTCTCTCTCTCTCCCCCCACCCCTTCTGAATTGTTACCTTTAACTGAAAGGATGTCTCACTCTAACCTTTTGTTGGCTCTTCCAACCCAGACTTTGATTTGAAAAGTTATTTTTAAGTTGTTTGTTGGATTATGTTGGGAGATTTCAGCTGACTGCTTCTCTAATTTGCCATCTCTTCTCCACCCCACTCCAAGAACACTTAACCAAAATAGCTTTGAAAATATTTCCTAATTATAGTTTTGATTAGACAAAATTCAACATCTGTTTAAAGGGGCTTTGACTGTTATTACCTTTAAGTTCACTAAGAAGCATAAATGACACAGAAAATAGAACTCTGAACAATATTTACAATATTTTCTCTTACCTTGAACTATAAGCATAAAAATAAATCAGAGAATTGAATGAAGGGATGAAAGATATCTTTAAAAATTACAGAAAGGTAAGGACAAAAAAATAAACAAAAACTTAAAAAGAAAATCATAGAATCACATTTGGAAGCACCTCCATGTCATTTGGCTCAACCAAGACCTGAATTGCAATCTCCCCTACTCTCCTACAGTTTATCACATTGAATGACACACGTACACTTGCATGAAGAATACACTACTTCTTGAGGAAACTCATTATTCTTTGGGACAATTTAGGATTGTTAGGAAGTTTTCCCTTACATGTAGCTGAAGTCTCAATTCAGAACAAGCTTTTTTTCCTCTTCTATGTGGTAGTCTTTTTAGTATTTAAAGGCAGAAATCACTTTTTTCTTCACTTGGAATATTTGCTTCTATTGGTTCCTAGATTATATAAACTCTACTTTTCTCAACTTCCCAATCAACCTCATCTGTATATATTTATTTTTCTTAGGACTATGGTATATGTAAACAAAGAATTCTCTAGATGTAAACTGAGGCAGTGTGATACAGTTATTACCTCCCTCATGCTGAATGCCTCAATGAATGCAGTCTCTTGCTAGCTTTATTTTGGGTGGAGTGGTTTATATTCTTCTATTGACTCATTTGACCTTACCACCTACTAAAATCCCCAAATCTTTCATTAATTGAAAAAGTTACCACTTATCTTTACAATCTATTTTGACAGTGTTCACAATTCTGTTATTAACTGTGACCAAATACACATACACACACACACACACACACACACACACACACACACACCTTTTCTACAACAGAACCCAATTCTATTTTTTTCCTCCTTGAGATTTTGCCTGCTTTCTAAAGAAAGAAAAAAGAAAAGCGAAAGATAATAAGCTAGTTGGCTTTTGATTTGATGAATTCATCAGTACTTTTCTGAAGAAAAGGAGAAACAGACTGATAAAGACAGTACTTATATATATCATGCCAACAAGAAAATCTGAGAGATGAAACTGCCACAATAAAAATAACTTAATCAATACCTAAAATAGCTAGAAAAAAAGCATCCTGTTTTGAAAATATGTAGTTTGTTTTCACTCAACACTTTCATAGTTACAGGAAGGGCTTGCCCTATAATATCATTTAGCTATACTGGCATTTTCCCAGTTGATAATTTTTCATATCAAACTAATAATCCTTACTTTATTCAAATAGTTGATCTTACTTACTTTCTCTTTTGTCTTTGAACTTAGCTTCCAACCTTATAGAATTGAATGGGAATGGGTCCACAATATTATGTGGACCTTATTTAGGCATCTAAATTTACAACTGTTGTAAATAATATAGTGATATTAAATCCTAATTGACTTGATTTTCTAGATGCTAAGGGGTAAGGGATAGGCTGCAGGTGGGGATAACTGTTCAGAAGTTCCCTTTGTTTTGTTTTTTTCGGTGGTGGTGGTGGTGGTGGTGGTGGTGGTGGTGGTGGTTGTGGTTGTGGTTGTGGTTGTTGCTGTTGTTGTTGTTTTGTTGTTGTTGTTGTTGTTGTTGTTTTCTACATGGATTTAGGGTGAAATAAGGTATGAAAACAGACATTTCAGTAAAAACTTTCCACAGCTATAGCTAAAGCTCTCCCCTAAGAATTTCTTAACTCACATAGGTTCTATGTGAGCTTGAACACTACATTTGTCTGTCCAAGAGTTACCTCACACCAGATATTTACTAGTTGACTTTTTCAGCAAGTCACTTAACATCTCTGAGCCTCAATTTCTCCATCTACAAAATGAGGATAATAATCGAACTGGTATCAGGATTTATTTTGAGTTGGGGTTTGTTTGGTTGTTTGGGTTTATTTTGTTTTTTTGAGATTCAATGAGATGCTGTAAACTTTAAAATATCTTGAAATTGTGAGCTAAAATTGTTACTGAACATCAAAGTACTATATAATACCCACTCCTGCTTAGGACAGGTGTGTGATTTTCCTCAGGGATATCCCTGTGATTGGTGTTTCATTATATGTAATGGGATATGACTCTTTATTTACTAAGACCATGTTGATTCAAAAAGCTGTGTGTGAAGAACTTCAATTTTGTTAAAAAGATAGGCCCTTGAAAGAAATGAGTCACAAGTGAGATGAGGCATAGAATATTGAAAGATAGATTGGAATTCCAGAGCGACAGACACGGTAGTTATAGCTGCCCCTCATTATGTCTCTGGACTTTCAACACCTGAAGTTTTAGAGATTACTGAGAATGGATTCCCTCTAATTGAGATTGTTCTGTTCTCTCCTTGGTTCCCTTCTTGACATTTTATCTCAATCCCATCCAAAGACCTCTTTGACTGTTAGATATTCTTTGGTATATTATCATCTGTATAATTTTTCTAATTTCTGTTTGATGAATTCTATTAAAAAAAAGTTTACTAGCTCTTTGTGAAGTTTTTTCCCCTATTATTAAAGTTTGGTGGAAAGGGGCTAGGTTGGTGAGTTTAAACTAAAAATTCCTTTTAAGAAGGCTCAGAGAAATGTTTCCATTCTGAATCCAGATTCATGCTCTTAGGCTAGTTATTTGAGTATTGCAAAATAGATATCATTTTATCTCATACTCTAAAGAGAGAATACTTTAGAAGAGATCACCCAACAACTATAGTCTTAGATCTTGTTAATACTTCCCCTTGGCTAAGGTAATGATATTGTCTTACAATTATAAAGATGGGCAGTCAGCCAATCAAAATCTTTCCCTCTGTTTCTCTCTGTGTGTCTCTTGCTTTCTCTCTCTCTCTGGTGTCTCTCTATATACATATATACATGTAAATATGTATGTATGTGTATATTTTGTATGCATGAAATTTATACTAAAAGGTCATACACTTATGTCTGTGTGCTTATGTGTATTTATGGCCATATATTTATGTATATGCATGTGTATATATAATGATCATATATATATATACATACATTACATGGAAATAAGAATTAGAACATGGCTTCGACCTGTAATTTAACTGGTAAAGGGAATCCCTGAGTGAGGACACTCCTCTATCAATGCAAAGTAACAATATTTTTTTTAAATTTATAGAGCAGGAAAGCCAATTTACATCAAAAGTGATAATTATACTCAAATCTTCATAATTGTGAGACCAATCTATTTATTTTGCCATATTCTCCAAATATGAATTGTTATTATTATTGTAAAGTAACGTATATCTAATATATGGTGTTTTAATTTTTGCAAAGCAATAATAGCTTATACATATAATAGATTAAGATTTGACAAAGCATATACATAAACTGGGACAGATAAGTGGAGTAGTGGATAGAGTGTCTGGTTTGAAGTCAGGAAGACTCATCTTCTTGAGTTCAAATCTGGCCTCAGATACTTACTAGCTGTGTGACTCTGGATTAGTCATTTTATCCTGTTTGTTTCAGTTCCTCATCTGCAAATGATCCAGACAAGGAAGTGTCAAATTACTTCCATATCTTTTCCAAGGAAAAAACAGGGTCCTAGAAAGTCAAACATGACTGAAAAACAACAAAGGTACTTTGACCTATGTAGGATTTAGAAGGCTCGGGTTGAATAATAGTGTCATTTATGTGATACTTTAAAAGTTTCACAAACAACTTTGCATGTGTTATTTCATTTGTTCTTCACAACCCTGTAAAGTGGGAACTATTATTATTTAGTTTTACAGATAAGGAGGCTGAATCTAAAAGAGGTCATATAGCTTGCATAGCTAGGAAATCTGTGAGGCAATGATCGAACTAAGGTTTTCCTGACTTCATGTTCAAGATTCTAAACCACTATACTGCCCTACTATTCAAAGTCCCTGTTGATATGCTATAGGATTTTCTGTTGTTTACTGCAAGTTGTTATATTTATTTTTATCCAAACTATAAAATAATATACATTTGTTATAGTTACTTGAAGGTGTCATAACAGTGTTTTTAGATAATTTAGAAAATGTTTTAAATACATTTTTCCTCCTCGACAATATTGTGATAGGTATTAGTATCCATCCTCATTTTATATAAGGAAACCAACTCCCCCACAAAGTTAACTGATTTCCCCCTTGATCACACAACCAGTTAGTGGCAAATATAGTGGCATATCAAATCTTTCCTGACTCCAATATTTTCTATTATACAAGACTGCGTCTAATGTGCAAAGCTGATATGGGACAAAGATGCTTTCTCTTAATATAAAAATATTCCAAACCACACTATAAGAAACCATATGCTAGTCCATTGTTCTGAAACAATCTGTATCCTTCCCCCATTACACACACTATGATCTTCTCTTTCTTATTTTATTTTGGTTCACAGAAAAGGTGTTTTCTCAAGATATGTCCTAAGCTATTTAATAAATGTTCATGCTTTGTAACTTTTTTTTCCTTTGCCCCAATGCAATGTTTATGTAACTGTTAGAAAGGCATCATTATAAAAACTATACACAGACCAATGCCTTGCACTGTGTGCCAAGATAAGGTTAAAATGGGAAAATTGTATCTCAAAGTTTTTTTTTTTTTAATTTGTTTTTCTTTAATCAATAATGACTTAGAGGATTTTTATATGATTGTAGATAGCTTTTTTTCTTCTGAAAACTGCCTTTTCATATCCTTTGACCATTTATCAATCAGGAAAAGGCTCTTAATTTTATAATTTTTTAATAATTTTTATAATTTATAATTTTATAATTTCCCTATAACTATATAATTCTCTATAAATTTTATAATTTACAATTTTGGCTCAGTTACCTATAAATTGGAGAAATAAGTGTTTTGTTAGATAAATTCAGTAAAATGGTACCAAAATATATAAATGTGCTGCCTACATCACAGGATTCTTGCATTTTGTGCATCTTCAAGTGCTAATTAATTAAGCACTTGTTAATTGTTAGGTGCAAACTATAATACTCAACAGTAGACTTCCAAATACAGAGTTATTCTAAAATAAAATTACTTTAGGACATATCAGAGTTGAAACTATCAGGAAGCTACTTTGGAACTAGTTGGTCTCTGCTTCATGTCCCAGTATTCAGAATACTTAAAATATTCTTTACCCTTTTCACTCAGCTGCCACCTCCAGACATATATAAAGAACAACTACATGCTCTATCCCAGAATCCCTTAAGGAGACTAACCTGGTGACCCTTCCTGCTCAGGATCAATTTGAGTTTTAGAGCCAAAATGATCCCTCTCTAGTTACACTAACCACCTTAGTAAGATCAGAACCAATCTTATCCAGTCCCAATCCTTTTCAGCCTTCTATTTTTACTATGTGACCAGAGTCATCTATTGTAGTCTTCTGGAAACATCTTAGAATTTCAAGTATGAGGTCCTCAATTCAAATTTTAGACTTTTCACTTGCAATTTATATAATCATAGGCAATTACATAAATTTTGGGAGCATAGTTTTCTTCATCTGTAAAATTAAGAGGATAAACTAGATAAGGTCTACTTACTCTCCAAATGATGACTCTCATATCAGATCTAATTTTTTTTTCACATTAATTCCATCTTCTGGTTCTCTTTAAAGTCTAGTATCATTCTAAAGATGTAACATACTTCTCCAAAACTGGGCAATTCTTCTTTCAGATCCACGCACAGAGCTGAGAGAAGTTGACATGTTAACACCTAATCATTACCTTTTTCAGATTCTTCTTTTGCTACTTTTTATCCAGTAACCACCTTTAAAGTCCTCTTCTGATCCTTGTTGCTGCTTCTATGAGTTTCTAGTCCATTTCCCCTTTTATTCCCCCAAAGATTCAGTGCTCATACCACTTACAGTAGTGTTCTCTACCCCCAAAGAGTTAGTTTGTAAGCAGAAGTCATGATCATAAAGAACTAATATGATTTCAATTAGGGGCAGGTCATGACAGCTTAATCTCATCTCCTCTTTTTGATAAGATTATGAGATTGCAAGGATATTGGTACAGCTATAGTTTGCCTTCTTTTTAATAAACACTTGAAAAAAATCTCTACAATAATGTAGAATGGTTGAATGGCCCAACACACATCAACTCTGAATATTTCTTGTGGAGGGCTTTAGATCTATGTTTGGCTTTCTCTAGGCTAAGTATTCCCAGTTCATCAGCTGATTAAAAATTGACATGATCCATGGTTATTCATTATTATCTCTCCCCTTCTACTTGATATAGCCAGTTAATAGAAATGTCTAGAAATGTGATGACCAAAATGGTCTCACCAAGTAGAGCACAGCAAAATAATCATGTCCTTAGCCCTACATGCCATGTTTCTTTCCACAACAGTGTGACATTATTTTAGATTTTTGGGTTGTTTTTGTTTCTGCTAACTAGAGAAGAAAATACTCAGGGTGCATGTTGCAGTATTGTTTGGTATTTCATGGGAGGGAATCATGTTCATATACAGACTATATTAGATAGTCTGAGTAGTCTCTTAACTTTGAGAATTTAGGGTTCCCTGTATTCTTCAATGTCAAAGGCTATGGTTTTCATGGGTTATTGTTCTGTTATCATCTTTGAAAGTCCTGGACCCCCTTCCTCTAAAGTTATTTTCTCCCCTATTGGAATGTAAACTCCTCGATTGAAGGAACAGTATCACCTTGACATCTACATATCTACTGCTTAGTACAATGTTTGGCACACAGTACATGCTTAATGTTTTTCACTCATTGATATACAATAGCCACATGTACATATTTTCCTTCAATCATAAAGTAGGCACAGAAATAAGTTTGACTTGTCTCAGAATTAAGAGAATGTGTGACACACTAGTTCTAAAAATTTTTAGTCCTAGAATCATGTATCTGCAGTCTTATACCCATCAAAACTCAAAACATCATATGTTTTGTATAACAATCAATTTGTTTGGTCTTCTGCCATCCATAGCATTTATGATTGGCAGGACTTTTGAAATATAGAATGTCACTGCCATGAAGATAGCCAATGATTTTTAAAAAATAAAAACAGTATTATAAGATTTTTTAAACTTCCATAGCACATAGAAAAAAGTTGGATGACAATATCCAATTGGAATAGTGTAATTCTGAATAACAATGTCATTACATTATATACAGTGACAAATTTCTAAATGGTTGGTATGCTATGCTTGTCTATGAAGCAGAAGAGAAGGAATAGCTCACTCTATCCCCTAAGGGCCACTAAATTTTCCAAATATATATAGATTTGAAGTCTTTTTTGTACCATACAGAGATGAAATAATATGGTTGATACTCCTAATAATTCCATTTTTCATGATTTCCCAGGTAAAATAATAATATTTGACTATTGAGAAATAAATGACAATAAATACTGGAATATAAGCTATATTGGGAGCCAATATGTTTATTCCAATAAGAATGGGCATCAAACAGAACTCTACTTGTTTTTCTTTTCTTTTTTTTTTTTTTTTCCTGAGGCAATTGGGGGTTAAGTAACTTGCCTAGGATCACACAGCTAAGAAGTATTGTTTCTGAGGCCAGATTTGAGCTCAGGTCCTCCTGACATCAGGGCTAAGTGCTCTATCCACTGCACCTAGATGCCCCCAGAACTCTACTTTCAATGTTTTGATGCAGGAGAAATAGGGACCGATTTTAGAATTCCTGAGATCAGTGTCAAAAATCTTGATCCTTTCAATTATTACTTGTTTGACCTGAATTCAAGTCTAAAAGACCTGAATTAAAATCTGACTTTAGACACTTATTAGCTATTACTTAGCTAATGTGACATTTAGCTAATGACACTTAGCAAATGATATTAACCTGGGCAAGTCACTTAACCTATCTCAATTTCTTCATCTGTAAAATAAGTATAATAATAATACCTACTTCCAAGACCTGTTTTGACAATCAAATGAGATATTTATAAAATAATTAGCTCAGTGCATAGAACATAGTGGTCACTATACAAATGTTAGTTATTATTACTTTTTTATTTTTTCTGCCAGGATAAGAAATAGATTATTGTGTTGAATTTAACGGTTTGACTTTACGTTCAAAAGAATAGTCCTAGCATACTTAACCATAAAAAAGGGAAAATTTGGGGCCAGTGTTGATGGATATTATGGTGAACATTATAAAGCTGTTATTATTTTAGCAGTCCTTTAAAAGGATATGGACTTTCATCTTTTATATTTGCTTTGAGAAACAAGAGCCAAACTGATCAATAATTAGGATGATAGGCTGCTGTACTTGATAAAATTATGTCTAGCTTTATCATTTGTAAAATTTAGTATACTTAAAACTTAAATTACATTCCATAAGGATTATGTATATATTTATTCAGGGAATATAGTGAGCATAAATCTTCAATTTCAGAAAAATAAAAGACAATATGACATGATCCTATTAGATTTCAAAATTTGTGAATCCTTAGTGAGATTGTAAACTTTGCTCCAGATGTAGATTAGCTACTGAAGAGGACTGGCATTCTTCTCATAACTTCTATGCCACCCAAATACCCTGAGCAATACACCAAAAGTAAAATGATTTCATTTAAATTTAAACTGTTTCAAGTAGGATAAAAGTGTAATGATCAAGGGTGCTTCCTTAACCCCCACCAGAAATAATCATGTATGGAATCAGTAAGAGTTTGGCTTAATTAAGCCTCGTTTCTGAAATGTATACTGTCTAATCATGGGAAATTGGAAAAAATGATGCCAATTTTTCTTTATAAGGAGAATTTTTCTCAAGTCAATAAAAAGTATAATATTAAGTGAACTATGCTATATGTGAGGTGGAGGGGGCAAAGAAAGGCAAAAAATAATAGTGCCTACTCTCAAGAAGATTCCAATCTAATAGAGATAATCTAGGGAAGACAACAGAATTAAGAGGGATCAGGGAAGGCCTCCTGTAGAACATGGGTTTGAAGGAAACTAGGGAAGTCAGTAAGTACAGATGAGGAAGAGCATTCCAAGCAGAGGATAGTGGCTGAAAATGTTTGGAGTGAGTAATGGCTGCTTATTTGAGATACAGTAAGGAGGCCAATTAATGGATCTTGGGGTAAGTGGGGAATAATGCAAAAAGATTGGAAAAGGGGGGGCATTATTAATGCCTTTGATTACCAAAGGATTTTATTTTATCCTAGGTAATATATAACAACTGGATTTTGAGTGGGGAGAAAGGGGATTATGAGCCAGTTGCTTTGTACTTTAGGATGATTATTTTGACAGCAGAGTAGATAATGGCCTTAAATGGGGAGAAACTTGAGAGGGAAACCAACCAGCAGGCTATTATAATATTTTAGACATAGGGTAAAAAGAATCACCAAAGCAAGCATCAGAGAAGAGAAGAGGTCAACATGAGAAAAATGTCAAGAAAGAAAAAACTGACAGAGCTTGGCAGAGGATTGGCAATGGGGGTGGAGGGAAAGTAGAGTTAAGGATAATGCCTAGCTGTACAACTGGGAAGTAGGGAAGTTAAGAAAAAGAAGTTTTTTTGGAAAAAGATAATAAATTCACTTGGGAAATATTGAGTTCTCAAGACAATGAAATCACAGGTAAAGATAAAAAAAAATGGAGGAACTGGTATCTTAATGTTTTCTGTAAGCATAATCATAACATATAATAAAACAAGCTTCCCTGAGGCTGTAGGTTGTTATTCCAAAATTCTTTAAGAAAAGAATAGTCAATCCATCTGTTCTGAAAATTTTATTCTTATGTCTTTAGACATGGATGAGGGTCAGGAAGATGTACTTTGACGTGATAATTTTCTAGGAACTCTTTATGTATCTTATTCAATTATATGTGCTTAGTGAGAAGTTAGGAGGATACGACTGCTTCTAAAACCTATATCTCTTGCTGAAGATAAGATTTAAACTCAAGAAGATCCAAGTTCAAATCCTAACAAATATTTACTAGCTGTATGACTTGGGCTAGTCCCTGAGCCTCTCAACCTCAGTTTTTTCATCTGTAAAATAGAGAGAATAGAAACTATTTCACAAAATTATGAAAAGCAGTTGAAATGACATATGAAAAGGTTTTTTTTTTTTTGTTTTGCAAACTTCAAAGTGCTATATAAATGGTAAGTATTGTTTTTACTTCCAATTAGATGGCCATATTGGAAAAGTTAGAATTACAGAATCTTAGTTCTTTCTGAAAATAGGAAAATAATGCTCTGGTTGGCCTCCATATTCCCTATAGAACTAGTCATTTTTAACAGAGTGGATTAAGATAGCATCCTAGACCCAAAATCTTATTTTAGTCACTAGATTTTACTGACTTCTACAGTAAAGCCCTTCAAAAGAGATTGACATGGAGTAAAATGCTTCCTGATTCTTCCAGGTTGAATGCTCTAGTCTCTTCTTGATATAGCTTTTTAAAGCATGGTTCCTTACTGCAGTTTATATTTCTTCTCCTTCCCAGAGTAGGAGCTACTTTAGGACAGGAAATGCATTCTCAGGGTCTAGTATAGTTTGACACCTAGACATTTTATAAATGCTTCAGAAAAAGGAAATATGAATAATCCATTAAGTAAAGAATTGGTTTTTGAATAATCGAGTTGATAAATAATATAAATCTAGACATATGTGGAGGGGTGTATGAATGTATATATATATATATATATATATATACATATATACACATATATGTATATGAGTGTATATTATATGTGTGTATAGTGTTATATTTATATGTATTTGTATGTACATATATATATACATAATTATATGTCTATTATATGATATACACATTATATATAATGTATAGGGAAAGGTATGACAACTCACTGAAAAGAGAAAGTTTAATTAAATGTAAAGTGTTCCAAGCACATATTTAGAACTATGACAAGAAGCATAGCATAACAGAGAATAATGGAATCAGAGCATGTGGATTTGAGTACTAGTTCCAACCTTGAAATAGCTAAGGTAAGAAATCAAATGATAGTTTATTCATCTGTCTGTACTTCTCTATGAAGCTGTTGTGAGGGAAATACCTTGAAAATTTTAAGAGTCCTATACATCTGAGCTATTAACAAATGATGTATATGCAATTTGGCATATGGAAAAGGAATAGTCTAGATTTGGGAGAGAAAGATATTTGTATGAGATTACTTTATCCGCCTATAAAAGGATATGCCCTATATATTTGTGTTATTGGAAAACTACATGTAGGAACACACATACCCTTGTCAGGAAATTTAAAATCACCTCAAAACCAAACATGAAAAAGGTCATCTGGCCTTTGAAATAAAAGTATATCATGGACACAAGGAAATAAAAATCCTATTAGCCAATTTGTTTCTATCACCCTTTTATATCATCCAGGACCATTTTTCATTTCTCCTATTCAAAACAACTAAGATTACTGTATTTCAATAAACCAGCTCAAATAACCACAGTTTTTTTTTTTTAAAATAAGTCTTTACTTAATATATCAACAAGGTACTGTATAGTGTAGAGTGAAGTCTTGAAGTTAACATGTGCAACATGTCTCAGAAGATGTATAATGCAGATTTTCCAGCCCCTTGAAGTCCCATGTCAAGGTAAACAAGAATCAAATCAACATATGGCTCAATTAGTAACAACAAAATCATGATAAACTTTTAATGAATATACTTGATGCCACTTTGCTTGTACCAGGGACACACATTGGCCTAATTTGCCTCTAAACAGATACACATTTTATGTCATAGGGAATACCTTTCCAGTGCCCCAGGGGTATTTTTAAATACCTGGAAAATCTATGATTGCTATAACCCTATTTTGTGCTAGTCTGGTGGATGTGCTACTAAGAAAATAATAACAAGCCTTTTGATTCCATTATATATACAGTATCACTGTTTTGCCAAACTTTATTCAATCTATTTCCCCTTGCAACTATGGAGACCAAAGTGAACTTTGTTATACCACTGGAGAAAGTTGAAAATTCTGGCTTCCTTGTGTGAAAAGAAGCATCGGGAAAGGCTACAAGAGGCTTAGCACTTAAGTTATTTTTGTTTTCTCTTTGGGGCACTCACTTCTGTTTTGCTTTTTGTATGGCTGGAATGAGTAAAACCATTATTTTCATGTTCTAAAGTAAAACTTTAATGTCTCCTTGTTATAAATTAGAATAAAGAAATGCTATGAACATAAGATTAAATGGAAATTAACCACTTCACTGTCAATAGCTGTGGCTGAACCCGTGGCAGAGATTGGTAGATAAAATACATTATTTGTTCTCCCCATGGGTTACAACAAAATTGCCTTGTGATTTGTATGGCTGCTTTGCTCACAACATGTAGAAGTTTTCTCCCAGTGGGGAGGTATTTTCTAACGCCCATGAAATGACTAAAAAGATTATGATCTGCTCTAGTAGAAAATGGAGCTGTAATATTAGCTCCTTCATTGGGTTTTTTCCCCTCAAACCAGTCATATTATATTTTTTTTCACCTTGGGGGAAACTCCTAATTTATCTTCCACAAACATTCAGATAATTAGAAAATATAATAGTGCTCACATGGGAGAATGAATTTCACTTTCAGTATTCTTGTTCAGAAGCCCTGGGAAAATAAAGGCAGGGAAACACCAGGTGTGTCTTCTTGCTAACACATGCAACAAAGTTGCAAATTTAATAGACAAGTGTTGTTGATTCAGGAAGGGAAGGATGCAGCATCTCCATCATCAAATCTCTTTCCAAACATTATTATTAAATGCCAACCTAGGATGGATAATGACTATCATGAAATATTGATTTATTCCTGTTCTTTTAGTATTTTCTGCCAGGAAAGAGTCACATAATTCTGAATGTATAAATTATGAAGCAAATTAACTCAGTTGGCTAAAATATCATGCTATGAAAATCAAGACCACAGGTCTTGCTTTTATGTATGAGCAAGTGAACGTTCTGCTTTATGGGATTTGGCTTCACATTTAATCCTGGCCACCTTTCTTCTAGTGTATTTCAACCAGAGGAGAGACCAAGCTAGAATGCACACAGGTTTGCACAAGCAACCATCATCTGAAACATTTCAAACACAAGTTCTATGGTGAGGCAGCATTATAGAACAGAACACTATTACATGAAAGCCTGTATGTTTTTAAAATGAAATGAGATTCCCATATACCATATTTGAAAAGGATCCTGTTTTTCACAGAGCAATTGCTATGTCACACAGAAAATCAAAATGAGCAAGGTTAATGACAAATGAAACTTTTACAACTCATCTAGCATCGCAGGTTTGGTACCCATTCAGGCAATTGTAACTCATTCTTCAGGCTAAGAACTCTGTTGCACCTCTTAATGTCAAATAATTCCACATAATGTATAGGCCACAGGAAAATTTAAGAAAATGGGAAACCCATCCATCTTGAGTTTTTGAGTCTTGATGGCTGAAGGCCCTTTGGGAGTGAATTCACATAAATACAAATGAATATTTTGAATCTGTATTTAATAAGAAGCCAAAGCATCCTTTCTGAACATATCTTCTTGTCTATCAAGTCTAAGTATGTTGGAGAATTGAAGTGATTAGGCAATTAAGTGAGATCCCCTTGGGTATTTAGCTAAATTTCTAGACTGGGTTTTCATTGTTCAACTTAATCCCTTTCACCCTTAATTGTAGAGATAGTGTTAAGTAAGCAATCCAAGATTTGAACTGCTAGACTTAACTGGAAATCTCAGCCACTCTAGAATTTATACAAAGTGAATTTCACCTTGGCTGAATGCACACTGGAGCACTGGTGTCTATAACAATATATAGCTAGTTACATTTCTTTTTCTTTATCCCAAAGGGCCAGAGTAGTTAACATACTAGGGAGAGAGAAAGTATTGAGGAAATAAGGCTTTTACTATAAAGAAAAAACTTGCATAGCATTTTATACCTAAGGTTATACAAAGAAGACACATCACAGCTTATTTTTCCTTAAAAAACAAAACAAAACAAAATAGAAACAAAGACAACTCTGTGACATTTGCCACATGGATCCCTAAAATACCTGTTATAGCGAGAGAAATAGAAAACATATAGTATAGAGTGAGATTTATAAATTTGATATTTTAACTAGAAATTCAAAAGAAGGCAAACTTTGAAATAATGCCTACCATCTCCATTCACAGCCCTTCTATATCTTGAGGAAGAAAAGGATTTAGGCTTCCCAAGGATCCCATGGAAGGGGCAAAGTTTCAAAAACGTAGCAAAAACTTAGTTTCAAAAACTTAGACAACTCCTCTTCTACTCCCCCTTTTACCATCTCCCAGGATCAAAAAGGATTAGGCAGAAAAATTTACAAAACACCCAGTTCGCTCATTTTTTTTCATCAATTAAATGTAAACTGCAAAATGGAAAGAAATTCGATGTATCTGTTGAACCTGGGAATTGTTTGAGGAGGATGTGGGTGGAGAATATATAAATATATATAATGTTTGGGGCCTGCACTGGTAGGCCTTAATAGTGACCTCTAAGGTCCCTCCTAATTCTAAGTCTAGGATCTATGATCTACTGTTTGCTGTGATAATGGACACTAGTTTCATATGCCATAGGTGCACTTGGGTGAGTCTTTGTGCATCCCAGAGTGTTATAAATAATGTTTCCTGAAAAACTGAAGAAAGATAAGAACCAAATGGAATATAATCAATAGAATTTTGTCGAGTTTCCTCCCAAAAAGTATCTGAATGGAAGACAAGAAATTGAGAGAAAGAAAGGCATGAGTTTGGGCTTTGTCTACATAAAACCAACACAACCAGCTTAAAAATAAAAAATAAAAGATTAAGTAAAATAACTATATATATATATATATATATATATATATATATATATATATATATATTAAACTACAGGACAACAACAAAAAATCTAGCTTGAATGATTATTTTTCCCTCAGTTGGTTTGTCAGTCATGTAGACACAGCCTTATTGAATTTCCCAAAATAATTTTCTTTATCAAAAATAATTTAATTCAGTATCTCTTTTTACCCTATTTTGTTAGTCTCTTAAAACAATGTATTGAAAACTTTTCAGTTGAATTTGGTTTAGCCTTATACTTAATTTGAACATAAACACTTTTAAAAGGAGTTGATTTTCTTTCTGAATCATCAGCTCCTCGACATGTTTGAATTAAATATAACTCTGGTCTCCAACTTCGTCAAATTATATAAGGTTGGGACACTATGATGATTAAAAAAAAATTGCCCAGCCACCTCCAAAGTTTTCAGACTTTTTGAAATTTTAATTAATCCTCTTGGGCTTTGTCAAGTGGGCCAAATTATCTCACAAGAACGTTCTTTCCTTGGGATCAGCCGTTATTTCTTGCACTAGGTCAAACCAAAATTTTGGTACAGTTTGCCTACTTATTTTGTAATTTCTATCCTCATACCCCCCCTTCCAAAAAAACAAAAACAAAAAACAAAACATTGGGAAGTGCAAAAATATCATGGAATTGCTTGGTTAGGCTTTTTTTTTTAAATAAAAATTAAATTATCCTGTCCTAATGAATCCCCTCTAATTTGTACTTGGATCTTGACCAGTGGCTCTGAAAAAGGAAATCTCTTTCAACAGCTTTGACAGCTTTGACAGCAAAATGGTTAATGTACATTGTATGGAAGAATTACTCTTTCCTTTGCCATGGCATTGGGTTCTCATTGTACAACCCTGTACAGTACTTCAGCAACTTTTTTTTTTAAAGGTTTAAAAAGCAAAGAGTTACAAAACTGTTTGCAATTAACTTGAAATAGAAAAGATAGCATTTTTTTTAAATCCCATTATATAGTACACCGTATAAATTACAGAGTATTCAAATGCACAAATGCATCTGTGTAACATTTATCAAATGTAATTTGTGTGTATCTCTATGTTCGCACATGTGTGTGTGTGTGTATGTGTTCTCAAGAGTTTCAGTGTCCGCTTGGTTATCTCCCAGCCCCCCCACCCTCGATATCACGTGTGGCAGTGCTCCAAATCTGGAACACTGCTGTTGCAGTATCTCATGTTGTTGGGAATGTGGCAGTCTGTATAATTAATGCCCCCATTTGGGGTGTAAATGGGCTGCAGTCTGAAATCTCCTTTAAGGAGCTGATCATTATTTAAGGAGACAATCTGAAAGCTAGTTTCTGTCATCTCCAGGATGGAGTTGTCCTTCTTGGTGCCTGCTTCACAGTAGTCATCTTTCCGTCGGCCTCGATTATATTTCCACTTCTGAGAGGTGTAGCGCCCCTTTTTGTGCATGTGCCAGCAAAAAATGCTGAGCAAAACCACCAGCACAAATATCACTGCACCCCCAATCAAACCTGCCAGAAGAAAGGGGGAACCCATGTTGTGAGAAGTTGTCTGTTCATGGCTGGAAGCTGTATTACTGCCATTGTTTAAATGGGAGGCATGAGTGCTAGCCTCAGAACAAATGGTATCTTCTCCAGCTCGGTAATTAAAAGCATCCAATGGCACTAAGCAAACCCGATAGGTAGATTTGGGCTCTAAATTGATCAGACTCATATGCTGTTTCTCACCACTGACTATCCGTTCTTGAACAATGCCCCCTACCAGGCTGTGACCCATTTTCACCCAGGTGAGTTTATATGCCATCACAGTAAAGAGAGAAAGCCAACTGACTTGAATGGAAGTGTCATTCACAGCATGGACTGAGAGTTGGATCCGTTCGGAAATGGGAGGGGTCACTCTTTCTCTGTCATCCCAGTCAGGCACAGTGGGGAGGAATTTAGATATAGTGGATGTCAGAGGAGTATAATTTCTGCTAGGGGTGGCTGGAGATTGAGTGGGAATCTGTGTGGTTGGAGGAACAATACTTGGAGGTGGGGTAATGAGAGATAATCCAGGTGTAGTGGTAGGGCATGACAACAGATTCATATTCAGCTCCCTGACAGCCATGCCCCTGACCTGTTCTGGTCCCTGGCACATAAAACCACGTACATTAAGAGATGAAGGAATGAATTTGAGCCATTCTGTGACCCATTTAATACCGCAGTCACAAAACCAAGGATTATTCCGTGCAGTGAGCTGCTTCAGGTTGGAAAGATTATCAAAGACCCCTTGAGCCAGCATCCGCAGCTGATTATTGGAAATATCCAGCCGTTCTAACTTGTGGAGATTGGAAAATGCTGTCAAAGGGATATGGTTTATCTGGTTATCCTGTAAGTAAAGCTTGACCAGATGCGTACCTGGGAGATCAGGTGGAGGGTGGGACAGTGAATTCCGCACAATAGAAAATTCCTTGAGCTTTGAGAGGTGGCTGAAAGTCCCCTCAGCAATGCCTTTATTGGTAAGGAGATTGCCATCCACAATCAGACGCTCCAAACTTGTGAGATTCTGAAAGGCCATGTCCGATATAACAGCAATTCGATTTTCATCTACCCTCAGTTCTTGTAAATCCACAGGGAGGCCCACAGGCACACTGCTCAGATGGTTCTTAGACAGAAACAACAGCTTGAGACTTACAGCTTCTCGGAATGCCCCATCTTCCACACCTACTGTAGAGATGGAGTTGTCATCCAAGTGTAGCTCTTCCAACTTCAAAAGTTGGGCAAGAGCTGCCCGAGAAATGGTCTGAATGTTATTTTCCTGTAGGTGTAGAACCCTAACATTCTTGGGTAGGTTCATGGGGAATTCATCCAGTTGGTTGCCATACAGGTAGACTGTGTGCACCGACTGTACGTTGTGCAGTTCTGCAGGAAATCCAGCATTATTAATTTGGTTATTGTGGAGGTAGAGTACGGTTACGCCCTCCGGTATCCCAAGAGGCACTGAGGTCAAGCTTCGCTCATTACAGTAGACAAAGTTCCGATCACAGCGGCACACACTAGGACACGCCATGTTTTTAGAAACCTGCATGGAGAGCCCCAGGGAAATGATAACCCAAGATTTCAAAAGCAAAGCCCTGTGGCTAGGCCACTTTGTAGTCTTTAGGCCCATCTCTGAAGTAAAGAAACAAAATACAGAGGGCTGGGGAGTGGAAAGTAATAAAGGCAGGTGGCAAAACTGAAAAGGCAGAAAAATGGTTCCTTTAGCGTCCAACACTCAAACAAGAGTAAAGTCCTGAAGGAGAACAGTAAAACAATCCTCTTGGTGCTGTTTTCTGATAATTAGCTAGGAAAGTCCCAGTCTTATTATCCTTCTTGGGTTGCCTTCTTTACTGCCTTCCTCCATGTGCACTAAAATGCAGTAGATGGATTTTTTTTTTCCCTAATAGGTAACAGGTAATACTACCTGTTCACTACCACAGGAACCGCAATGGACTTGCAAGGCTTCTGTCTTCTGTTGGAGCTCAGGTCAACGTGGTTCAGCCTGTGAGCACTTCAGTTTAGCTCAATTCTTGATCTGTTATGGACAAAAAGAAAGAATGTCAATAAAACTGGTGACAAGAGGAATAATCATAATTCTTCCTTTCTACTTTTTTTCCCCAAAAAGAAAAAAAATAGTTAAATAGGCATAATTATGAGAAAATCTAGTCTTAATCAAATACATATGTTGGATAATGATACAAAATTATGCTTAAAATATGTATATACAGAAAAGACTTAATGATGGAAAGTATGAAATTCAAAATAAAAACCATGTTTTTGTATTCAACCAGCACCACTGAATTTGTGACCTACAAATCTCTCTGCCTCTTCATTTATCTCTTTAACCTCTATCCTATGCCAAATTACATTATATAATATTACTAAAACATATTTACTTGCAATTTTCATTGGCTATTTTTATTTTTCTTTGTTGAATTTATGTTTTATTTCAAGAAGGTAGCCAAAAGACATGTCAGACTTAAATTGTAGCAAGATATAAATAACAATGCACCAAATTTGGTCAAAATCAAATAACTCTTTCTAAAGAGCTATGTTGTACATGCATAATCGGTATCAGATTATTTGTTATCTTGAAGAAGGGGGAGATAAGAGAGGGAGGAAGAAAAGAAAATTTGGAACTCAAAATCTTATAAAAATGTATGCCAAAAGTTACTTTTACATATAATTGGAAAAATACAATACTATTAAAAAACAACTATGGATAAATACAATGTTTAATAAAACATAAAAAAGAAAAAAAAGTTATGAAACAAATGTGAAATAGCAAGCAATTTAATTGAAATTGCTTAATTCTTGCCCTAAGTCCTCTCTCCCTCCTAGACATGCAATGTCTCATGAGCTTATAAAATGTTTCCTTTCTTTTGTATGAAAAAGGAGGTGAAACAATAGTATAATCCATTCTTTTCCATCTTCTCTCCACTACTACCACATGTTCACCCTTCAATATCCCAGCTCCTAGGTAAAATGAATTCTAGGCTCTTATAATTCCAGATCAAATAAGCCCCCTTCTCAAGTGATCCATATATATAATGTTAATATAGTTGTGGTATCCAGGCCCAGGCATGAGTTCTTCCTCCATTGAATTAGCTGGTTTCTTTGTGTCCCCAAAGGAAGAATGTTTATAGCTCATTTTGTTATGGTTGAAGGAATATTTGGGGAATTAAGATACTTTTAAGAAACCAATTATTCTTTCTTGCACACAATTTCAAGCCATCATTTTTGAGATGAAAGAAATAAAAGAGTTAATTGAAAGGTACCAGTTTTGATTTCCCTATAAAACCAACATGTCAGGACACAGTAAGATGTGTGTCTCTTAATTCTCACCAATATAAAGAAATTGAAGTCACTGAAATCTAAAAGCACAAAAGAATTATTTGAGACAGTTACTTTAATAACCTGAAGAAACTCTATTAAAAAGAAAGAAACTAGCAAATATGATATGAGCAACATATAATTTAAATGCCTAAGGAGCTATATATGAGCTCTGCTTTAGGTAAAATATATATGCATATATATCTATATTCTTTCTAATTATACATATTTTTGCTTTATATTATACACATTGATACACATGTATATACAGGAGTACATACATATGTATAGATGCATACATATTGACATATATGTGTATGCATTAAAGGATCATCTTGTTTTAAAATCAAAGAAAAGGAAAATATACCTTTATATAAACTGAAATAATCAAGCAACTGCTCTGTCACTAAACTATAATCATACTCTCCACCAAAAAAGGGCCAGTCACAGGATCGTAGAACCTGAAGTGGAATGAACCTCGGAGGTCATATCATCTCTCTAATTGTAAATATGAGGATATTAAGACCGAAGTAGATTGACTTATCCAAGGTTACACAGGTCAGCATCAAAGAAAAGGTCAATCTGCAAATGGAGGCACGACAAAAAATATGAAGCACCTTTGATAAAAAAAAAAATTCTCTTCTTATTTTATCAATAAAGAAATACTAATTTATGTCTTAAATTATTTGAGGAGTCCCTTCATATACAATGACTAATTGCTTCATTTATTCCAATATTCTAAAGTATTAAATTTAAAAAGAATAATAGTTAAAATGGTCATTTGAGGAAGAATTATGAGCTATTTTTTCCAGTCCCCAATTCCAAGTATTAACCAGAGGTAGAATAGCTCAGTGAAGTCCAAAAGTTTAAGGTTCAAGTCCATACTAGCTCATACTAGATATGTGACCTTGTGGTCAAAGCACAGAAACTTCTAAGAGGCTTGGGTTACAGAGAAGTTACACCTCTACACTCTGGGAATGTCCCACAATGAAATTGCAGGTCAAGTTATGTACACCTATGCAATGAGAGAAGAAATTTATACAGAGATCCAATGAGACTAAGAAAATATTAGTGTAAGTTACCTTCTAAAGAAATGCTAGTTGCATTCAAGAGACTGCACTTTTTAATAAAATATACCCCTTCAACCCCTCTTCAAATAAATACAATTTATAGTTCTGTTTGCATTCAGCCATCAGCAAGATTAGAAAGGCAGGTTCAAGGCACATTCTAGCAATGGAGAAAGCTTTGTCATGCATGCCAGTGGTAGCACAGCTTATGCGCAGTTTTTTCTAAAAGTTTTCCCTTGGGACTCCAAAATAGGTAAAAAAAAAAAAATTGTAACTATATTTATGAACCAAGATAGTATATCCTTAAAAAAAAAAAAAAAAAAAAAAAAAAAGAACAAATTCTATTCTTAAAGATTACTGTATTTATTTAGAAAGCTCATCAGGTATCAGACCCTAAGACTAACATACTTGGAAATTCACAAAAAACTCTGGATTATTCCTGAAACTATCATTATGCAACCAAATGGTAAATTTTCTACTTGCAGGACTGTGTCTTCTGTAACTATAGAAAAAACTCAATCAGGCGATCCAGGGCTTTAGGCCTTGCTCTCTTGTGGGCCTATTTCACTCATGAATGGCTCTTTTATAATTATGTACAATGACGTGATACTGAAGAAAATCCCTAACAGGATTACATGGTTCAAACTATCATGTTTGTCATCTTTAATATGAGAAAAGTCCTATTTAGATCACACTAAATTATTTTTGGATTTTAATTGGGAATCTTCACAAAATTATATTGCTAAATAGTTTAGATATGATCTAATGATCAGAAAAGTCTGAATGAAGCTGCCATTATGGAGTATTTTCATTAAAATAAAGTGAACTCTTAAAAACAACTCAGCAAAATATCTCTTTTTTTGTTTTTTCAAAAATAGCTCTGACTCCTATTATAAGGGCAGAAAATTATCTCAATATTATCTTATCATATCTCAATATTAAGATCAACTTAAATGCACAAAAGAAAGTCAGACTGCGTTCAATCCAGAACTTCTAAGAAATAAGAGCTGACAATCACTTTCTATCAGAGAAAATTTACTAACTGAGTCTACATGGCAGAATACTAGCTAAATAATCAATACCAAGGTAGAATCAGCATTGCCTATGTAGCTGAAGTAATAAGATGCATAGAAAGACAGCTTGTGGATAGAATAAAGATTCTACTTCACAGAGCCTCCCTGATGACAATAAACAAACCCATGTTTTTCAGCTATTAGCTTCTTCCCCCTGCATAATGATTTTCATATGTTGAGAGCAAGGTTTTCTTTGTCTAGTTAAACAGCAAGCAAGTTCTTTTACATCCTCTCTTCAAGGAAACTTTGGAGTTTATTGAGAATTATTGAATGGAAGGCATTGAATAAATATAAGAATTTGCATTTATAGGAGGCAATACAAACTCAAAAGCCTGAGAGTAAACCACCCTGCAATAGATGCTCTTCTATGACTCTAAAATGCTCATCATGCCTGTCACTTACAGATAACAGTAAAGCAGAGAGGCTGCTTTAATTTAACTATTTTCAAAGATTCTGGGTTATAAGTACATGAAGCTTTTAAAAGTTTTCTGCAAAGAAAAATCTCTCTCTTAGCACTACTGGGTTAGTTGAGGAGTTTGATTAATTTCAGGAAACCCTATTCCAGGAGTGTTTTAATAAGCAAGATCATAAAAATCATGGTTAAGAAAACAGGAATTGTCACAGGTGCTACTGACTGTGTTACACAACAATGCAAAGCAAGTCTAAATGGCTTCACTTTTGGTAGTAGTTGGAGAGAACAATAGAGAGTGTCAAGGGGTTCAAATAAAGCTGACCTGAAAAGTCTTCCCAACATTATAAGGTTTTCACTGCTTCTAGAATCTTGTGATCATTTGGTTCCATGAAGAGACATATGTCTTAATGCAAATTGAGGAAGATTAAGGAAACTTTATTCATTACAACATGAAAGTATAAAAGCATAGAAGTAAATACAACACTCAATATTTTTAAAATCTGTAAACACCAAAAACTGATCAATCTTTTGCATAGCCCCAAAATTTGCATTTTAAAGCTACAATCTTGAACCATCCAGTTAGTAGGAATCAGCAAAATTATTTAGAAAAATTAAAATAAAATAAAATGTAATATTAGTCTAATGCAAGACCTTATCAAGTAGTGTAGAGGACACAAGATTGCTGTTTGGGGCTTGAACATCCATCAAACTCCCATTAGTGACCAAAGCAAAACAAAATAAAAAACAAAAAACAAAACAAACAAAAAACATTCACTAGCCTCTAAATTGAAATTATTTCTTTATAGAAAACTCTGAACCAAATTTCTGGAAAATTCTGATTAGATGTTTGTTTTCCTAAGGACATTTTTAACACCTCAAAACTTCCTGGCTCCAGCCAGTCTAGAATTGGAAACATTAAAATACCACCAAAAGGGCCATTCTCCTGGCAAGCATAAAATGCTGAATTTATATATAAAAAAAGATCTTCTTGTGGTTTCCAACCCAGTTAGTTCAGATAACATGAGTAAGCTGTAGGACAGTAACCAAACATTACAGCCATGAGCAAACATAAGCCTGAAGTCCTCACTTGGGGGGGGGGGTATTTGATAGTACCACATATTGCCCATGGCTGGTACATAGAGGTTTGATAGATAATTCCATAATACCATACAAAACATAAATGTTAAATTTTATAAGTGAATAGAAAATGATCCTGAAAATTTTAGGAAGAAATTTTAGGAATTTTAGGTTTGTGCCAGAAGAATCAAGGCATTTGCTTGCTGTCCACCCCCCCCAAAAAAAAAAAAAACTTAACAAGAGGATAATGATAGTTATTATTATTAATTATAGCAAACAATAATAATAGCTAACTTTTATAAGGCATTTCATACTTGGCAAAGGATTTGACATATATTATTTTAATTGTTCTTTATAAGAACTCTGGAAAGTAGATATTTTTATAATCCCAATTTTACAGAAGAAGATGAGACAAACAGAATGCTGAGTGATTTGCTCAATGTAGCACTGCTAGTATCTAAAATCAAACTCGATCTTTCTGACGCCAATATTTTTTTCTATCTTCTGCTCATAATTAGCACCATGAACATGACTCATCATTATCATCACCATCCATTTATTTAATGCTTTTAGGTTTATAATGGGCTTTAGAGTGAACTTATTAAATATGAATTCTGAAGGTCACAGGGGATCTCAACATTTCCAACCTGAAGCAGATGAAAATGTAATTGTAAAATATTTAACAAAATAACAATTAAACATGGAAAATTATATTAGATGGCCTTTGAGATCCCTTCCCAAGCTCTGAAACAATAAGTCTATAAGGCTAAACAGGAAGTGACTTGCCTTTGATTACATGGACCAGTTCACAAAAATATAGATATAGAGCAAGAGACTTTAGCGTCATCTAGTTCAACACCCTCATTTTATTGATGAGAAAATTCAGGTCTGTTGAGGTTAAATAATTTCCCCAAACTGGCAGAATCAAAATTCATACTCATATCCTCAGACACAACATTCAGTCCTCTTAATGCAACATGAAGAAGCTTAGAATCAAGGACCAGAAAGACTATTTTTCCTCCAAGTCCCTCTTATTATAAATGATATCCCTAAAAGATTATCATCAATGCTCTGAATTCCTCCATTAATAATCAACCATCTGCCCAGTACAGCAGTCCTGGTTCACCCTTAGGTGGCTCCAGTTTCCATGTTATTTCTAGATGTAGATGGCATTTTCTGTGCAGTCTATTGGGATTACTTTGAATCACAGAACTACAAAGAAGCAGCAAGTCTTTCATAGTTGATCAGCGCACATTCTTGCTGTTACTGTGAACAATGTATTCCTAGTTCTGCTTGTTTCACTCAGCATCAGTTCATATAAATTGTCCCCAAATCTTTCTAAAATCAACTTCTTCATCATTTGTATAGAGCAATAATATTCCATTACCTTCATACACCACAGCTTGTTCAGTCATTCCCCATTTGATAGGCATCTACTCATTTTCCATTTTTTTACTACCACAAAAAGAGCTGCTACAAACATTTTTGCACATGTGGGTCCTTTTCTCTCCTTTAAAATTCCTTAGTATACAGACCCAGTAATGGCACTGCTGTGTCAAAGAGTATGAACAGCTTTATAGCCCTTTAGGCATAATTCCAGATTGCTATACAGAATGGTTGGATCATTTCACAACTCCATCAACAATGTATTAGTGTCCCCATTTCCTCCTGTCCTTTCCAAATTTATCATTATATTTTCCCGTCATCTTAGCCAATCTGAGAAGTGTAAGATGGTATCTCAGAGTTGTTTTAATTTGTATTTCTCTAATCAATAGTGATTTAAAGCAATTTTTCATATAACTATAGATTTGTCATCTGAAAATTATTCATTTCTTTTGATCATTTATCAATTAGGAAATGACTTGTATTTTTATAAATTTGACACAATTCTTCATATATTTTAGAAACTTTTTAATTTAATTTAATGCAATCAAAGTTGTCCATTTTACCTTTCATAATATTCTCTAATTCTCCTTTGGCCATAAATTCCTCCCTTCTCCAAAGATCTGATGGGTAAATTATCCCTTGTTCTCCTAATTTTTTATGGTATCATCCTTTATGCCCTAATCATGTATCCATTTTAACCTTATTTTGATATGTATAAGATGTAGGTCTATGCTGTTTCTTACATATTATTTTTCAGATTTCCCAGCAATCTTTGTCAAATACTGAAAGTTTGGAGTTTAGGGAATTATCAAATATTATATTGCTATAGTCCTTGATAATTGTATCATATGTATCTGATCTACTCCATTTCTTAGCCAGTACCAAATGGCTTTGATTATTGCTGCTTTATAATATAGTTTTAGGTTTGATACTGCTAAGCCACCATCCTTTGTATTTTTTTTCATTAATTTCCTTGATATTCTTGACCTTTTGTTCCCAGACGAATTTTGTTACATAAAAAAAGATCTATAAAACAAGGTTTTGGCAATTTGATTGGTATGGCACTGAACAAGTAGACCAATTTAGGCAGAATTGTCATTTTTATTATATTAGCTCTGCCCAGTCATGAATAATTGATATTTTTCCAATTGTTTAGAACTGACTTTATTTGTATGAGAAGTGTTTTATTTTGTTCATATAAGATCTTGGACTTGTCTTGGCAGGTAGACTCCCAAGTAGTTTATTTTGTCTATAGTAATTTTAAATGGAATTTTTCTATCTCTTGCTGAGGGGCTTTGTCAATAATATATAAAAAGGCTGATGATTTGTATGGGTTTATTTTATATCCTGCAACTTTGCTAAAACTGTGAATTGTTTCCAATAAGGAATTGGCATTAATAATAATCAGAGCCATTCAGTTTGTTAAACTCTCTTATTCTCTATCGAAGGCTATGTCTGCATTCATAAAAAAAAAAAAATTTGGATCTATTCTCATATAATGTGTTAGGCTCAATTCTATCTCTTTGCCTTTAGTTCTCAACTGGAATATCCTCATGCTCATTCTGCTGATGTCCACTGGAATTATGCATAGGGAATCTTTTCTCAGTAATAGAAGGTGCTAACCTGAAAGGTAAAAACTCAAACATGTTGTAGAGTTCCAAATGAGGTCCTAAATGATTATGTATTATTGATTTTTGTGTTCCTATTTAATGCATGGAGCTTTGGATACAGAAGTAATGAATTTGATTCCTATTCTGTACATTCTGCCTTTGTGAACAAGATTTAAGTTATTTATACCCTTTAGGCTTGGCATCTTCATGAGTAAAAATGAGAGCACTAGACTTAAATGACCTCTAAGGCCTCTTGCAACTCTAAATCTATCATGCTATGAAACATGTTTGACATTCTTTCACTACCTATTGGGATTTAGGTGCCTCTAAGGAATCAATAAAAAAGAAAATCTACTAAATATAAATGTTTTCTGTCTCTTTAGCTATGTACTCTATCCTACCTTATTCTATTAAAAAAAATCAAATCCCTGCTCATAAAGATACCTGTGCTTTATTCATCCACATAACAGTTCTAGAACACATGAAAGAAAATTGGCAGAGGGGAGGAACTAACTTCCATTATCTCAGGCACTAAACTGGTATTACAACCTATGATCAAAGTTCAAGTTTCCCATTGAGCTTCAAAGCTCAAATTGGGGCCATTTAGGCCCAGGATTTCAATCCTGTGTTGAGTGTTAGAAAGTCTGAACAAACAGATAGATAGACAGAAAGGTAAAACATCCCAGTTCTGCCTTGTTTTGATCTGAATTCAGGTGATTCTAAATTGTCTAGTAATGACCTGTGAATGATTTTGATCATATAAGTGCCTTCTACAACCCCTGAAAGTTAACCTAAATTCCCCATGACAATTCAACTGAAGTCTAATTAACCAATGCTTTGATGCAAAGAAAATCTGAAGAAAATAGATCTGCAATTATCATATTATAAAAGAAAATTTCAAAGAAACAACATATTGAATCCAGAAACATAAATATGGCATTTTTTCCAGATAAACACTACTCCATATATGGAGAACCTATAAATATGCATGTACATGTATGAGTATATATGTGAATATGTCTATGTGTAAGGGCAACAAGGTGGCACAGTGGAAGAATGCTGACCCTGAAGTCCAGGAGGCCCCAAGTTCAAATCTGACTTCAGACACATACTAGAAGTGTGACCCTGGGCAAGTGACAACCCCATTTGCCTTAGTTTTTTCATCTTTAAAGTGAGTTGGAGAAGGAAACGTCAAACCACTCCAGTATCTCTGGCACGAAAACTCAAAATAGGAGTCATGAAATGTTGGACATGTTTGAAAGAACTAAACAAGAACAATTTGTGTGTGTGTACATGCACACAAAGTAAATTAATTTCATGGTTATAATCAGTTGAACAGAAACACCATCTATAGACATTCTGCATATTATATCCACTTATCTATGTTTATATTTACATATATACACATATCCTGATATGTATATCTTATATACACATACATATAAATAAACATACCTGTATATATGTACATACACTCTACTGAAAAATCTTAGGTATACACACACACACACATATATATATATGGATGTACATATATACGGATATAAAATGCTGAGTTTCCACAGGTTGAATATAGACTGGTTTCTGTTATATTGATTAGGACCATAAAATGAAATTATTACACTATGCATTTCCAGGTAAGTTATCTGGTTTTGAGTCTAAAAAAATGAAAAATTAATACTTAAGCCTATTTCAGTATCATAGGGATGGATATGAATTTAAATGGTGTGAAATTTCCTCTCTGAATAAATAAGCTTTTATAATACTCATTTTTGCAAACACCTGTCATATTGCATGCAGTCTTGGACTGTGGGTGGGTGTGTATATCTGGAATTGGGAAGAGAAGGAGAAAGGAAAGGATGAGGATTATTGTTGTGTTCTAACCTTGATATTCTACTTTCCCAAAAGGTTTTTCCTCCCAAAGAACAAGACTAAGATATAGGTAACAAGCTACATGAAAAACATTTTCAAAAAGTTCAGAATAACATCTTTAAAGCTCATGTAAGGCAGTGGTTAAAGGAATGCAAAAGGGAAGCAATTAAATTAGTTCAAGATTTCAATGATTAAAATGACTTAGCACTTGGAAAAAGATAACTTTTTAAAGTCCTTTCTTCATATTCTAGGTATTACTATTAATTGAAGACAAGTCCCTTGAGAGAAATGAATGTTTTATTTTTGTCTTTTTATTCTCAAGGCCTAGCATAGTGCTTGACTCCTAGTAGTAACAATATATATTTGTTGACCAATTAATATTGAAGGTGTTACTATCATATCTATTCTGATTGTCCTGGTCGAGTAAACAAATAGGAATGAGTTTGATAATGTCAGCTTCATAGAGACACTGGAAGAATCAAGCAGACCTGGGAAAGATTTTTTTGTTGTTTGTTTGCTTTTAAGAAGAAAAAAATTTCTACACCAAAGTCTCAATGTAGGTACCATATCTTTCTTTTATTTTCTCACATAGTAATTGTTAATCAACTCTCTACTTGAAAATTATCTAAAAAAATCATCATATTAAAAAACTCAAGAAACTCTTACTTATATCATACCTTAGTTATTATTTTATTCATACAATATAACAAAGGACCATAAAAACCACTAGTGATCTCATTCTTGAAAACCAAATTGATTTTACTCTGCAGTGCCACTAGAGGGTGATCACATAATTGCAGAGCTCTCCAAATTAAAAGAAAATGGAAACCACACACACACACACACACACACACACACACAAGATTACAAAAACAAATTACAGAAAAAAAAAGAAACAAAAACAAAAAAACAGGAAATAAGACATACACTGCATGTAAAAAAGAAAAATCATTTATAGATTCATTCATTTTCAATCTATTTTCCTCTTAACCACAAATTGCCTAGAAAGTTGATTCACTACTAGGGAGATTTTAAGATTTTCAATTATAGGGCCTTGAAGATCATATATTCAACTGTTTCATTACTTACTGCTAGAGGAACTGAAGGTTAAGTAATTTATCCAAAGACACATAGATACTAAGTTGTCAAAGGTAGAATTCAAAGGTCCACTGACTCCAAATTTAGTGCTCTCTTGAATATGTCACTATGCTGGTCTCCTTACTGAAAAAAAAAAAAAAAAAAGTCAAACCTGAAAACATAATATGAGGATTGGGGTGACCGTCATGTAAAATTCCCTAGGGGAATCAGAGGATAATTAATTACATTTGAATTTAGATGTTTTTCCAAAAATCTTCATTAAAGAAGCAAGTTAGATTCATCTATCCTCTCAGTTTATTTACAAAAGGACACTTATTTCAAGTGAGAGTGTGCTCCTTCTTAGAAATCTCAGTAATTCTCACAAGATTTAAATCAGCCTGGATCTAAGAAACAGTGAGATTGTTTTTCTATTTAACATTTGTTAAAGTGGTTAAGAGACAAAAAGAATCTGAATCAAAATGGATGCTAAGTCCTTGAAGAAGAATTAAATAAATTATGGCATATTTGTATAATGCAATCATTACCATAAAAAACAAATAGAAGAATTCAGGAAAAAAATAGGAATATTTTTTCAACTTATGTAGACAGAATTAAACAAGAGAACAACACAATAATATACAATAATATCAACAAAAACAACATTAAAGAGAGGCCAATTTAGATTAAATTACAGGGACCAGACTGGTCCTGTAGTCATATTTGAAAGTACTAAAGAAGAACAGTAATTGGTCCCAGAGAATAAGTTATGTAGGATAGATCTTTCCTCTTCTGAGACAGATAGAAAGAGTCTAAAATGTTTCATAAGCTACGACCTATGTTCATTTTGTCAGTGAGTTTTGCTGAACTGTCTTTATTATGAGGCAGAGTTCAATGAAGAGGAGTGTGTGTATGTGTGTGTGTGTGTGTATATATGTATATATATATAGTAGTAGAAAAACCCAAAACACATCAATGATACCATCACAAAAAAAAATAGATGAATGAGTTGAGTGAAAAGACTAAGAAATATGCCTTTAATAGCAAGGATGGTCTTTGGAATAGATTGTCAGCTATATGTTGTGACTTCATGGCTATCAAGAGAGCTTTCTATTCTCAATGATTTTTAATGTATCTGAAATTCCATAATGTGAAATTCATCCCCAGGATGTCTTTATTTTAACTAAAGACAAAAGTTTAGGACAAAGCAATGATAATCAGTTGTTTGACTTCTTACTTATGAAAGACTTTATCACCTAGTAAATACAGAGTGAAGAAAGTTTGTGAACCATGGTGGAAAGGGGCAGTGAAGAAGAGTATAGAAGGGATAAAAGTTTCCTTAAGGGGAGATTAGGTACATCAGAAATAAAATTTAAATTTTACCTTGCTCAATGAGCAGAAGAAAAAAAAAGAATCTAATACTCCTTAAAAAGAAAATGAATGTTGATGGTAAAGTATGGTACCAATATTATGTTTAAAAAAAAAACTACCTAATTAATTAAAAGACGCCTTTTCCTCTCCACCGATGAATATCAGAATCCTATACTATGTTTAGCATAATATACTTTCTACTGGGAAAAGAGAAGGCTACCTGCTGTTTTTTAGAAAGTAAATTGGCCTCTACCCATAAATTATTCTACATGGTGAAGAAAACAATTCCTTTTTATGTGAAGAGATGTGGGCAGCCTGGCAAAATATCCATAGATAATTTGGAAAAGTGGCTTTTAGTGACCCAAGCAACAACAAAGTTGCTACTGGAGACCACAGTTTGACACATCCAGCTATATTGCAGGGCCTTGCATCATTGATGAGATGCTGTGCCTTGTCACATCAGCAGAGGGGAGGTGTTGTCCCCCCCCCAGAATTCTCCAGGGCTTAGAACACAATAGGTCAAAATAAAGATTTCTAATGAAGGAAAATTATAGTGAATGAAGAAGAAAGTCCTTGGCCTTAAAGAACTTGCATATTGGTGCGTTAATGGGAGTAAGGAGGATGGGGGGAAAGAGGAGAAAGATTACAGATATTAGACAATCAGGAGAAAAAGAAAAACCTCCTGGAGAGACTGTCATAATCTACTGGTAAAGAATTCTGAGGTTCAGTCTACATTTAATCTAATCTAATCCAGTCTACATTTGAACCTTCCAAACATACCCAACAAACCATCATCCAGGGTATTATGAAAATATGTACAAATTAAAGACAGGCAATCTGATACTTCCAAAGACAACCCAGCATAATCACCATCCTTTTATAATGATAGTTCAAATCATTGTGAAATTTTTCCTTAAATCAAGGATAAAAAATTGATCCTCTGTGACTTCTAAATCTACAGCTCCAAATTCTGCTATCTGGGGTGAAGCTGCAAAAAAATTCTAATAATATTCCCACATGACTCTTAAAGTACCTTGCCTTAAGTCTTTTCTTCTTTAGTTTAAATATTCCCAATTTCTTCAACTTTCCAATTCTCTAATGCTCATTTACAATTGTTTGAATAACTGAGTATCTGATCTAGAACTAGAAACATTACTCAATATGTGGTCTGCTCTATAATAAAACTATAACTCTTCTGTTCTGGGCACTTGAACTATCTTAATGCAGTCTAAGTCATTAACAACATTTTGGGGAGCCATCTTGCACTGCTGATACATGATGAACTCATAGTTCATTTATTTATTTACAAAACATATGCATGGATAATTTTTCCAACACTGATCCTTGAAAAACCTTTTGTTCCAAATTTTCCCCTCCTTTCCCCCTCTTCCCCCCTAGCTGGCAGGTAGTCCAATACATGTTATATATGTTGAAATACATGTTAAATCCAATATATTTATAAAGTTATCTTGCTGCACAGGAAAAATCAAGATCAAGATAATCAGATCAAGAAGGAAAGAAAATAAAAACTTAGAAAGAAAACAAAATGCAAGAAAATAATAGAGTAGAACTCATCGTTTATTAATAATCTTCATATACCCTCCTCCTTCCCACCAAATCACTTCTGTCCAAATTTGTACTTGTAGAATAGATATTTTGAACCAAGTGTAGGAGTTTCATATTTATGAATTTTTATCTTCCTAAATTTAGCCCACAATTCTAGTCTGTTGAAAACCTTTATTTGTATCCTGAACTTCTCAACCTGTTATCCCTCCTGATGTTTTGTTGACTATATAATTAACCAGCACACCATCTAGACCTTCAACAACATCATTAACAGAAATAACAAACATTATAGAGCAATGACAGATTCCTAGATCATTCCACTAGGCATTGATCCATTAGTGACTATTCTTTGAGTTCTGTAACCTAAGTAGTTCAAAATGCACCTAGTAATCTTTTCATCTTATGCATTTAAAGAATGTAAAAGACTCTAGCAAACACTTTGCTAAGTATGCTTCTTTCATTTCCCTGGTTAACCAGTCAGAAAAAGGAAATGAGGTTAATCTGTCATGGCCTGGTCTTATTAAAACTGTCTTAGCTTTTAGTGATCACTGCGATTCTTTCAAGTTTTCAGTTCAGCAGAAGAATCCAGTGCTTCTGATATTGAGGATGGTTAAAACAGGAGTCTAGAAAGGACTCTTAATTACCTAAGTTGGTGGGGGCAGAGAAGGGGAGATGGGGTGGTTGGGTCAGGAACTGGTAGATGTCTGTGTCAGGAAAGCTATCTATGGACGTTCCATGGCAAAACAACGACAACTTTTTGCCACTGTGGGTGTTTAACATTCAATCCAAATTCTTTCGGGGGCTGACTTGAAGGGCATTCAGATTGAATTAAATGTCTCAAAGCTCCTAACCATTCCTCGCAAAGAAACCTAAATACAACTAGTATTTGAAATTAAAATTCCTTCTTTTGTTACTAGGACAACCCAAGACCTCTTCCCTCTACAGCCCACTGTTCTCCCCATCTCTGACCACACTTTTCCTATTACTAAGTAATCATGAATGAAGTAATGGATACAATGCCCACTTTGGATGCAGGAATTCCTGGGCTCAAATTCTACCTTTGAGATTTACTAACTATGTGACCAAAAGACAAGTCATTTAATTCTCTCCATGCCCCAGTCAACCCTCCCAGTCTTTAAATTAAAGACAAGATTCTCATCTGAAGGTTGCAGAATTAGTGGATGTAATTTCACACATCAGAAATTCCTTCAAGTCACAGATGTCTTCAATAGAGCATAAGCTCCTTGAGTTCAGGAACTATTTCATTTTTATATTTTTATCTTCAGTGCCTAAAGCAGTGCCTGGTGCATGGAAATCTGATAATAAAGTCTTTTTGATAGAATGACATACACATTTTTTTAAAAAAAATCATTATTTTTCTTTTAGCTTTAATGCTGTCCTATATGTCAAAAGCACTACAGTGGATTCTTATGAGTAATATTGCTTAAGCTCTAATTACTTCAGTAAACTAAAAACATTGCTTATGCTTTGATTTTCTTTTGCAAACTAGCAACTATAGCAACATAGTTTCTAAACAAAAAATCTAACTAGATTCCACAGAACATAGTCTCTGAACTCCCTGAATGTAACACTGCTGAAAGAAACAGAGGTTTTAATCAGATCATGTGGGAAGCTTGTGGAAAGATATTAAAGGGATAGATGAAAAATGAACAGTTAAGTCTGTAATATCCACTCACCTCTGACTAACTGAATTATTTATCAGATACACTCACTGCAATTTGGCACCAAGGTGACTGCTAATACTTAATTTAGCTTTCTCTTGCAACATTTCAATAATTCTGAAGCTCCACATTCAAAATAGAAATACTAACTCCTGCAAAGCCATCGAAAGAAGGTACTGGAGCATCATAGTGGTTGTCAAGCATTCCTTCCAATTAATTCCTTCAACAGCAAACCTTAAACAACTGTGCACAGTTTAATCTTGAAAAGTTACTTTTTCCCTTTACTATCCTCATCTTGACAGCATTTGTTTGACTTCAATTGTTTTGTTTAATTGCTATTTAAATCAATTTTACTTTATATATGTTAGTCCAAAAGCATACTACGTGTGGTTAATGTGCTGTGCCTAAAATTGAATAAGAAAAAGAAACTTGATAGAATTCTATTTAATAAACTTTGCAGCCCTGTCAACAATTTCAAACTATACCTTATCACTAAAACAAACTTATTTATGACCAGCTCTCTTCCAATGACACTGGATAGCCATGAATTATAAAACAGCACAAGCTCAGGAGACATAAAATTAAAGATGCTCCAGAGGAAAATGAGTGATTGGAGAAAAGCACTTATTAAGCACTATGTGCCATATACTGTTAAATTTGGAAGATATGGATACAAAAATGAAATAGCCCCTGACTTCAAGCAACTAACATTCTTTAAAGTTCACAACACAGACAGAATAGTACTGACCTGGAAAGAAAAGTTTTATAGAGGAAGTCATAGGAATGGTATATGATATCATATGGCAGTTGATTGTCGCACCCTTTAGAGAAGCAAAATTAATATTAGTTTGATTACTTTTCCTAGAAAAAGCACAGAAAACACAGCACAAGGATGGGAGGAGATTAATTACAATGGTTTATGTTTGACGGGGCAGCTAGATGGCACAATGGATAGACAGCTGGCCCTGGAGTCAGGAAGACATCTTTCTGAGTTTAAATTTGGTCTTATATACTAGCTGTGTATGAACTTGGGCAAGTTATTTAACCCTATTTGCCTCAGTTCCCCCATATGTAAAACAGCTTGTCAAGAAAACCCCAAATAGAGTCACTAAGAGTTGGACATTACTGAAAAAACAAATAACAAAGACAGCAAGGAAGATGGCAAGATATATCCTGGATAGATCAATGCAAATAATAATCTAGAACCGGTCAGTAAAGAAAACATGATAAGGAAAGAATTTTGCTGGTCAAGCATTGAGACCAAAATAAAGAATGTTACCCCTAAATCATGGCTTCTTTTCCTTCTTTTATGCACTCAAATATGCTGAAGCTTCCTTCCCAAGGCTGGACACCATGTATTATACTTGTTTATCTTGCTTTGGGTTTGTTTCTATACACTTTTCAAAGACTTTTTTGTATTTTGTTGTAGAAGGACAAACTTAGAAAATAGCATTCATGCTTGTGTACATGCATTCATTCATTCAACAAAGAGATATTAAATGCCTAAAACTGCTTATTATTAAGCTGTAGGGGAAATAAAGCATAGACACATATAAGTATAATACAAAAAGATAAGGAAAAATATACAATGTGATATATGAGTTGATAAGATGGAAAGGATAAGGGAAGATTTTAGGGAGTGGGGAATATTTGAAACTTTAAGAACTGGTAATATTACAAAAGGGGTGACTAGATGGTACATGGATAGAGTATTGAGCATAGAGTCAGAAAGATATTTTCCTGAGTTCAAATCTGACCTCACATATTTATTACCTGTGTGAACTGGATTAAGTCATTTAACCCTGTTTACCTCAGTTTCTTCATCTATAAAAATGAGCTGAAGAAGGAAATGGAAAACCACTATAGTATCTTTTCCAAGAAAATATCAAACAGGATCAAGATTTGAACATGAGTGAAAAATGACTGAACAACAACAAATTAATATTGGGGCAATTATAGATGGAGTGGAACTGGGTTTACAAGAAGGCATAGCAAATATTACAGATTAATTGAAGGATACAGTATGTGATGGCTACTAGTACTAGATAAGACTAAAAAGGGAGTTTGGCACCAGACTGGATATTTTTGAACAATATTAACATAAATAATACTAATATTTCTATAGTGCTTTCAGGTTTACAAAGTGATTTTATGTATATTATCTTACTTGATTCTCACAATTCCTTCAGGAGTAGACTGTTTATCCTCAGTTTTTAAATGAGAAGACAATCAGAAAGAATTACAGGATCACACTTTTAAGAGCAGAAAGGACTTTAGAGGTCACTGAGCCTAACTTCTTAAGTTTACAAATAAAGAAACTGAGGCAAAAGTAATAATTGTTCAGGATCATACAATTTGTTTCTGAAGCAGGACTCAAAACTAGGTCTTCTTTATCCCCAGGCCAGCACTTTATCCACTATATAACTAGCATTTTTTTTTTCAGTAAATGATAAGCCACTGGCACTTCCCCCCCCCCCCATCAAGCCTTCACTTGAAGATTTTTACCAGAGGAAATCCTTTCGAAACAGTTAAATTCACTTTTTAGACAGATCTAATTGTTAAGATTTTTCTTCCAATTGCAAATGTTAAACATATATTGGATTGATTGCCATTTAGGGGAGGGGTTGGAAGGAAATGAAGAAGAAAATTTGGAGCAAAAGGTTTTCCAGACGTAAATGTTGAAAATTATCTATGCATATGTTTTGAAAATAAAAAACTTTATTAAAAATGATTTTTCTTCCCCTTACATCACACCTTAATCTACTTCTCTGCTATATTCACCTATTAAATGTAGTTCTGCCCTCTGCAGTTTTTCTGAAAAACATGAATCAATGGTTTGATATGACATTGCAGGTGTTGTAAGATACAAGTGAGATATATTGGATGTAAAGTATACTGCAAATTTTATTATTATTGTTGGTGGTGATGGTTTACAATCATCAGCCTCTAAGATGTGTGTTAAATGGGGGTATTCTGTTGCTCTCCTGCTAAGCTCCAGCAATGTTTATAAAGCATGACAAGGGTGTATATTGGTAAATTTTTAACATATGAACTGTTTGCAAGGAAATTTGTAAAATATGCACGTGCTGCACACACATAAACACACATTTTTAAATTTAATCTGCATTATTAACATTTTTTGGGTCTAGACAATCCACAAAACCATAAATCTAACCCTGATGCATGGCAATTGCTAATTTCTGAGGTGCAAATGCTCATACTGAAAAATTTAGCAATCTCTTAAGAAAATTATTAGAGTTGGCTCCAGTGAATAGGGTAGTTAATGTGATCAGAAGCTAGATTAAAGGGAATATAGCTTGCAAAATAGGGATTTAATAATCTGAGTATACTCTGTCCTTTCAGGTTCCAAGTGGAATATCATGTTTGGTTCTGGGTGATAAAATTTAATAAGACGCTGATAAGCTAGAAAATAATAACAATAACTGACATTTATATATTACTTAATATGTGTCAACTTAACAATAATTACCTCATTTGAATACCCAGAGGAAGGCAACCAGGATAATGCAAATCCTTTGTTCTATAATAGATGAAAATCAATTAAAAAACAGACATCTTACCCTTTGAGGAGATAAGACTCTGAGGGAATATAATGCTCTTCAGGTATCTGAAGGGCTTTCCTGTGGAAGAATAATAAATTTGTTCTGTTTGGTCCCAAAGGGAATTGGAACAAGGAGTTAAAAATTGAAAAGGGTTAAATTGAATTTTGGTGTTAGGAAAAACTTCCTAACAATTAGAGTTGCTCCAAACAGAAATGGGATGCTTCTCAAGATGATGGGGTACCATTTTTGGGAAAGGGTTTAATAAGAGACTGGATATGGGGACAGCTAGGTGGCACAGTGGATAGAGCACCAGCACAGAAGTTAGGAGAAACTGAGTTTAAATATGGTCACAGACACTTAACACTTCCTAGCTGTGTAACCCTGGGCAAATCGATTAACCCCAATTGCCTCAGCAAAAAAAATAAATAAATAAATAAAATAAAAATAAGGGACTGGCCAACTACTTGTCAATCATAGTATAATGAGTCTGTATTTTTTTTTCTGTTTTGGTTCTCCCAGAATTTCATTACAAATTCTGTGATTTTAAGTAATTTAATATTCTTTCACAAAATAATTAAAGGCTATTTATTATGTACCCAATTAGATCCTTCAACTTATCCTCATATGGAAGTCCTCTCATCAATCTGATTGTTTCTCTATGGATATGATATAATGTATAAATTCTCTTCCAAAAGTGCAGCACTGATGTTGCTTCCATGTGGGGTTTACCATTTTGCTAAAGAGACAAAGCACATATATGAAACAATAAGAAGGAATTGAAGACAGTATATAATATGTGCAAGTTAGGTATTTTTGATGGAAAACACCTTGGGATGGAAATCATGCTGTATGTGTAACCTTCAAAAAGTCATTTAGTTTCTCTAGATCTCAGTCTTATCATCAATAAAATGTGGAGGATAGATAATATGAATTCTAATATCCTTTTTAGCTCTAAATCTTAAAGAATCTAGGGGCTTTATGAGCTTGGAATGGCTTCTTAAGCAAATTGTGAGTTAGATTTTGAAAGAAGCGACAAAACTGGACTGGAAGAATGGGTGAAATAGCCATATCCTTTAATCAATTTCATTCTATTTCAAAATTTGCCATATCAATCAAGCAGGTAAATATTTAATAAGCACATAGCAATACTGATATAGTAATAGGGATAGAGAGACAAAATCTATACAGTCCCTGTCCTCAAACATTCAATATTCAAACAAGAGAGACATATATATATATATATATATATATATATATATATATATATATACACACACACATACACACACACACACACACACACAAATGTAGACATTTATAAGACATATTAAACAGATGAAGAAAATCAGAATTTGGGAGATTAACTGACTTGCCTAAAGTCACAGAGGAAACAAGAACCCAGTTCTTCCAAGTTCAAATTCAACATTCTGAAGTACAACAATTATATCTAGTCTGTTTTTAAAGACATGCCAAATTGTGAGTCAAGAAGTTAACTGTCCAAGATAACACTAATGGAATAGTTGAGACTAAATTCCAGTTCAGTACTATTTCTAAGTAGTATGAGCTTCAATCAGTATGAACTGAAGTAGGTAATTTTTGAGGCCTCTTCTAATTTTGACTCTTTGTTTCTATAAAATAAGGAAGGGAAAATATTATCTTCCTGAATGGGAGGGGCAGAGATAATGAATAAGAAATAATATTTTCCTGCTTAAAACTCACAAAAGGAACCTTAGGATCTGCTCCTATTACACTGAGTTTTCTATTTATTTTTAATTTTCCTTTCTGTATAGAGGGTCTACTTGGGCAGTCACAAAGGTTTTTAAAATGGTCCTCTTTATTTTAATCTTTTTTGGTTTTCAGTGTGCTTATCTCCCTATGATTACTAGGTATCAAGTAGTTAAATGGCACAGTGAATTACAGGGTGGTAGTCAGGAAGTCCTGACTTCAAATCTGGTCTCAAAGACTTATTAATTGGGTGACCTTGAAATGTCACTTAACCTCCATTTTTCTCAGTTTATCTATAAAATGGAGAAAATAATTTATACTTACCTCCCCAATGTTGTTGTGAGGAAAAAAATGAGATATTTGTAAAGTTCTTTAAAATCTACATAAAAGGTAGCTCTTAATTATTACTAGTTACTATATGTCAACAAGAAGTAGGCCAGAATACATTTTGTTCATTTACATACTAATAAAAAAAAATGGAGAGCTGAGGAGTTACCAAGGAATTCGATGGTTATAGAAAGCATAATAATTCATACCATAATCTCCCCCTCTTCATCCCCTCCCCCTACTTCTTCCCCTCTCCCCCTTTCTCTCTCCCTTCCCCTTCTCCCTCTCTTCCCCTCTCTCCTTCTCATTTTCTCAATATGGGAAATATTAATTGTAATCCTCCCTCACCCATTGCCTCAATTAACTCCTTCACTCTATCTTTACAGATATAATAGATCCAGTCCACTGAGTTATATAGTTTCATTCCTTTTTAGCCTCTAAAGATCATCTCCTTCTTCCCCCTCCCATCTCTACCTAATAGCAAAGAAAGGAACTGTCTCTGACCACATGAATAAATAAATGATTGAATAAGGGTAAAAGCCAACAACTGGAAATAATTCTCAAATTCTCAGAATTCAGAATATTTACCAACATAATACTAGTTTCATTGTTAACACAACTAAAGTGTCCCATTCAAAATTCCTCTACGTCAAACAACGCCATCAATTTATGGTAACCTTGTAACTTGTTTCCCTACTAAGATAATAAATTCAACTATATAACAAATAAAGTCAGTGTGGTAAATGCACATTTCCTACAGAAACATTATTTCCAACTTTTCATTATACTTCATAACTACTGAAACTTTTGCCAAATCATTATTCTCTGTATGAAGAATAGAGCTCCATTAGATTTTTCTGACTCTGAAAGCAAAGTCTTGGCTCTGAACATACTCTGAAGTAGACAAGACTGAGCAAAGAAGGTAATCAATCTTGATTTTTCCACTTTGTTCTCTGAGCTAAGGGGTGCTTTAATGGAATCAGCAAGGCTATCAAGTCATCCATGCCAGAAGCAATCTAGAAAGAATCAAAGGTTTCCTCTCAATGAGAGTTTTGAGCCAAAATAACTCATGTCTTGGGTCTGTCAGAGAACTAGGATTATCAATTAAAAATTTGTATTTTGAGATATAATAAATTAGAAATGTTGCATGTTTCTGGTGACCACATTCTCCTTCAAATTTGTTTCCTTTTGAATCTGTTATTTCTGTTACCCAAGTTACTATGTGAATGTAAGAATGTACACAGAAATGTAAGAGGGAAACTGAAGTTGTGAGAGATGAGCAAAAACTCATATTAGGATCCTGAGAATGAGTATTAGAATTCCAGGAAAAAGGGACTGAGCAAGACAGCAATAATATGAGCAATGAGAGTTTGAAGGCTATTGCTTTCAATATAAGAGATAAACAAAAGAAGATGGATAAGGGAGGGGGAAAAAAATCAGTGAGCTAGATATGCAGAATACATGCATTTTGCATAATGGCTGAGACTAGAGCATCAAGGTCTAAGTCACCTCTACATATTTCAACCTCCCCTACTGAGAAAAGTGGCTGATTTTTAAAGAGACTAGGTAAAATATGATGATGTGCTTCAATTTCTACTGCTCTCTTCTGAATCCTGTTTCATCTATATTGACAGGCAATTACTACAATGTTTCTCCGTTCTTTAAGTCGGCTTGTAACACCTGAATTAATCTATGTATTGCAAAATGTCTTACCATTGATGTATTTGCTTTGTAATGCATGTATACATATGAATTACATGTGATTGCCTTGGTATATACTGAATAAAAAACAGGTCATAATCTTTTTCCTAGCTAACCAATAATTCATTTTATCTTACTAATTGATCCAATGGGTAAAGAATCTTCCAGTTTTGATTATTAATAATTTTATAAGTTCATAAATCGCCCAGAGAGATGTGAAGGGCCATTTCATCTTGCAGGAAAATGTCACTTCTGTAATAAGAACCAGATGTGACTTAGAACACAAGGGACTCAAGAAAAATTCCAGTCTATGAGAAAAAGGAATAGAGTAGTAGTGTGGGCCAAAGGAAAGGAACACTCCTAGTACCTAATGGGAGAAGAAAGATGTGATTTAGAAACAATTTGTTCTTAACTACCTCACTCCCCACCAGGATTAGAACCTAGATTTCCAAACCTCAGGTAATCTCTAAACTAATTAATGGTATGAATTTGTACTAGTCACTGACCTATTTATACTTCAGTGTACACTACCCAGTGTTTAAATAAGGGGACTGATCTGTTTCAGTACTAACAGGGTCCGTGAATTTATTAGTATTATTATTGTTATTATAACTGTATTCCAATAGAATGACATTCCTTTGCAATCAATCCAAATCACTCTGGCTGATTGGATCAACTCTGACTTGCTCATTATTTGAGCCCTGATTGCCTCAGAATGAATGTAAATAGCAATTGTTGTTGGGTTAGTCAAAAATCCTGAGGGTCTTTCCCTCCTTCAGGATGATTCCTTTTTATTTATTCATGCATTAATTTATTAAATTGACTAGTCAAAAAAGGCTATTCTTAGCCTCATTTCTTTCTTATCTACCCTTAATAACTGAATGGGCAGTTGCCTCAGTGGAACTGAGAATTGTTTCAGACCTTAGCTCAAAAAGGCCAAGGTCTCCCTCTGCATTCAAGGCCATCTCCACTGCTGTTCAACTAAATATGGCCGCTGGATTCTGATAGTTCTGGAGGAGAAAGTGAGGGTGATGAATTTGTACAGCCCTCCCTCACTCAAATCCAATTCACATGCATGATACAACATAACCTCCCTGGAGTCATGGTCATTTTTAAGAATGAAGGATAAACAACAACAATTCTATTTTAAGTATTTAAAGAACATTATTCTGATGGAGTATATAGGTTTTACCAAAATGGCAAAAGGGCACATATTCCAAGAAAATGTTAAGATCTCTCATTCTAGCACTCTAAATAATACCCAAGGATCCTTTCAGTTCTAAAATGTTATGACTGCATAACTGGTAGACACAAAATTTTGCCTGTGATTTCACCACCATACATCTTTTGATTGCTATGTAACTCAAAATAGTTGACTGCTACTATATGTTGGAGTTGTCAAAGACCACTAAATGCATAAACTGATTTTCAGAAACTTAGCATTGTCTGCAATCTCCAGGTGTGATTTCAAGCTCATTAATACTGATTTTTTTAGTATTTAGATCTTTCCCAGTATGACAAAGAAACTAAATCTTGAAAAGTGAAGTAAATTTTTAAAAGCTTTATCTTGGAATATATCTCTCTATAAAATATATAATATTATATATTAATAATATATCTCTCATGAGAGGTTCAAAAAACTGTAAATGAAATATCTCATTTATTCACAAACATGACTGTTAACACACAGAATAGTAACTTTATCAACTATTACTCTATTACTATATTACTATGTCCACACAAATTATGTGTTTTTAGGGCTTAATATAAGTGTCATCAGCCACTATTTAGGGGAGTCATGTTAAAACTCTGACTCTTTGCCAATCTGGTGTCACTTTTCACAACTTGACTATTTGGTAAGACAGAATACTTTATCCTCCAACAAATACAATAGATCTAAAAAAAAGAATGGTTCCCAAAGGATTTCTAGCATGTAGGTCAAAACCTCTTTGACACAAGACTGAGCTCTTCTTTGGTGTGGGAGAAATCTCTGATTTTCAGATTTCTACAAATCTTGGATTGTAGGAAAGACAATATTGCCCTGATTCCCAAACTTCTGGAAGGGTAAAGTTTGTAAGCCTGAATTCTAACAAAGATAGACTTGAGTGATGGACATGAGACAAACGAGATTTGGAAACACTTATCTTCTGAAGTCACATTCAATTTCTTTCCTCCAATTGAGCAAGGGAACCAAAGTTTCTGTTCTCATGCTTACTCATTTACCATATATCAAAGTCCTCTTTCAGTTCTGCTTTTTTTTTCCTCATGAACTACTAGCCTTATTAGTTGTACCACCACCTTTTCCAAGTAACCCCTCTGACCCTAAATTAGGTGTCACCTAATAATATTTTTCCAAAATAATTGTATGTCCAATTGCTTGCAATTATAAAAATTATATATTTGTGTGTATGAGAAGTCATTTCTCATACATTTGTAGATTGTACTAATCTAGGAATTTCCTGGTAATCCTTGAAATTGTTACATTTTACTTACATTGTATTTGTCTATTTCCTACTGAGTTTATAATTTCCTTTAAAATTCATGAACTTTAATTTCTCCCAATTCTCCCATGTTCCTCCCATATTCTCCCAGTTAAGTATTTCTTTCTTTCAAGCAAAACTGCACCTTAATTTTATGGAATTAAGCTCTTTTGACTTTCTACTGTTCCATGTCTAAAAGATTCTAAGAGCACTAGGCCACGAATTGGAGTACACTAAGGGACTGATTAAAAGATGTTGAAGGGAAGGGGACATGAATTTGCACTTATTAAATATTTCTTCCTCTTTCAGCCTAAATAAACATTAACATCTAAATGGTTACTATTTCTCTTTTTGTTCTTGTCCTTATACATATTTTTTATTCCTTGAATATTTTTCTCATTACTGTTTAAACCTTTCATGCTGAATGTTGCATTAAAGCATAATTTGACTTCAAGAGCTTCAAGTAAGTCATAACTGTTGAATATATTTTACATAATATTCAATTTATTCAAAATTTTAAATAAATACAAATTATGATTTTTCTTTTTCATAATAACAACAATGAAAGATAAGCCATAGTAGATATATAGTCTACTACGAATGACAATTTCTGGAAAGTAGCCTACAAAACATAATTGAGAACTTTATTATCAGAAAATGAAGGAGGCTGATAGAAAAATCTAAGTCTTTCTGTGGTACCCACAAAATAGTAAATGAACTAGAGAAAGGTATTTAGTACACTGGATAGGCACTTCTGCAAAAATCTATGCAACAGAATAGAACAAAATAAGAGAGTGTAAATGAATAAGTTATGATCTGCACTATTAAGGAGTGATTAGGAGGAAGAATCACATTAAAATCATGGATCCATGCAAAGTACATCTAAAAAAAAGTAAAATCAATAAGATCTTCTAGATCTTCTAGAATTCGCCTGGCCTCTTAATAATGAAACCCAAGATACTTTTTAAATGTTTGTCTTTCTTAGACTAAGACTGTAGATTTTTTTACATTTTACCTGAGATCTGACCTCTTTGTAGTTCAACTTTCTGTCAATGGATCTCACATTTGGTTCACTTTTATTTAAAAAACCTCAAAGGGACTCAACAATGATAAAATTTTCATAGTGCCCATTGTAATAATCAAACACTTGACAATCGATACCTATATAACATTTAACAATGTTCTTTACATATGAGCTTCTTGTTTTATCAGCACAATAACCCTGAAGATAGACAAATGAGGAAACTGGGCCTAAAAGTAGATAATAGATTTTTGAAAAAGAGATGAAAATGGAGGAAAGAGAAGAGTAGATGCATGCTTAATTATGTCTCACTTTTCATTATTAAAGTACGGTGAAAAATAAAATATAAAGAAAAAGGGATGATTATCACATCTGTCTTACCAATAAAAATGTAGGAATCATGGGGATAGGCACCTCAGAAAAGTACAAAGTGTACACATTCTTTAGCAGAGTCACTTACTATTTTTTAAGATCTGTAAACTAAAATTCTTGCATCTATAAATCTGTATTAACAATGTTATAAAAACAAGTTTTTTTCTATGAATTATCGCAACTTCCCATTTCTACCTACTTCAAAAGAAAAAAAAAGCCTTACATTGGTTAATCTGTTACAATTTTTCTTTTAAATCTGTATATTAGATACACAGTTGTAAAATTCAGAAAAGTCAAAAATACCAAAGGGAAATTTATCTAAAAGTTTTGTGTGTGTGTGTGTGTGTGTGTGTGTGTGTGTGTGTGTGTTTTAAATTGTCATAAAAAGTCTGAGCTCCAGTTTTTTAATGCTTAGGAAAAAATAGTAAATTCAAGATTATTGTGATTTTGCAGTCAAGATTGGAGCTTGGTAGATGTTTAACCGACCTCTCTTAAGTACCCTAGTGTAGGTAAGAAATCAATTTCTAAACCTGTATTATAAGATAAGGTGTGAAAAACAAGCAACTGCAAATGTTCAGAACAACAAGTTTCCAGGGCCCCTGGAGTGAGATTGAGACCTATCTAATACAAAGCCACAGTGTTTGTTTATTGTATAATATTATTTGAAAACACTTCTCAGGTCTTTTCAACCAAAAAAAAAAACCTACCCAAAACAATACATTTCCCGAGAAATACTGTCCAATGGTCCAAATATAAACACAAATGAGCCCAACCCTAAATGTGGTCATCTTTAAAGGCTTTTCTTCTGTAAGAATGCCCCAAGAGAGATCAAGATCCTGTCTCCAAAAAGGAAATGGTCTTGTCTTATTCTTAAAAAGATCACAGACAACTACTGCTAGTGTATCACATCAGTTTAGGTATTCTCTTTTGAATTTCTCTCCTATAAAAAAAAAAAAAAACATACATCCCAACAATAGGAAGTAACCTAAATGTTTGGAAAAGTAACTCTTTTCTCTCTTTTATCTGAGATGTGAGCTTTTAGCATTTCAACTTTCTGCAGAGATGTCAATGGATCTCAAATTTGGTTGACTTTTATTAAAAGAACCTCAAAGAGCCTCACTAACAGTAGTTTTATAGTCCTTGCTGATACCCAAACACTGAGAGATTTTACAAGAACCAATAACTAAATGATGCTTAACAAGGTTCTTTACACATCATGTTATCAGCTCAACCACCCTTTGAGGTAGGTAATGCAAGGATCAGCCTCCTCATTTTATAAAAAAAGAAACTAAGGCTGAAAGTGGTTGAGACTTTTTGGAGAAGAAATGATTTATAAAGAGCGATTAGAAGCATGATTATCAATCACTCAGTAAACAAGAATTTAGTGAACACTAGATTGTGCCAGGTACTATTAGGTACTAGGGAAACAAAGACTAAATGAAATAATCTATACCCTAGAAGAACCTACATTCTCTTAGGGAAATATGACAAATTCCCAAGGAAATGGAAAGTAAATTCAAGAAAAAGTAAGCTTTAATAATGGGGGAAGAAGGGAGGTGGATAGAAAGCCATACCTAAGGTATGTATTCATACATATATATGCATAAGTATGCAAGCAGTACCTATATTTGCATACATCTGTATGTGTATGTATGTGTATATATATATGTGTGTGTGTGTGTGTGTGTGTGTATGTGTCTGTGTGTCTATGTATGTGCTCATGTGGGTATGTGTGCGTGTGAAAAATTTAAAAGCTTGGTTCTTCTGATCTTGCCCAGGCTGGAAATGTAGGGACTACTTTAGTTGATCCCACTACTTGAGGACACAAGTACTTCGGCTTTGTTTTCAATTTGGGCTAGTTCATCACTTCTTAGGCAAGATGATTTCTCCCTCCCCATCATCTGCTGCTCTCAGAAGTTCACCATGTTAATAATGAATTAATGTGTACACTTCTGGAGTTCAAGAGATTTACTAGCTTCTACCTTCCTGGTACCTGGGAATACAGATATGTGCCACTATCCTCAGCCTGCACCGTTTTTGTTGTGTTGTTTTTAATGAACTAGGATTCCACAAGTTAGAGGTTAGGAGGGAATTCATTACAGCCATGGGGGTGGGAGTCTTCACCAAGACACAAAGTCATAAAGCAGATGATGGAATATAATATATGAACAATAGTTAGTAAAAGCTAGAATAGAGACTAGTTTAGGGAAGGGCTATAAATTATCTGGAAAGATAAGTGGAGAACCACATTGTGGAAAGGGTAATATTTCTATATATTACCCTAGAAGCAATAGGAAGGTATTTAATATTCAGGGGACGGGGGAATCATCTATGCCTTAGGAATATCAATTTGGAAACTACATAGAAGATGGATTGGAGAAAGAAGCTAGAAACGGTGAAACCAATTACTGGTACAATAGGGACAGAGCCAAGAGAGCAGAGAGAAGGCAGGGAGACTTGTCTGACGTCTCCCCAAACCTCTCCAAAGATGTTTAAAAAATGCCCTAAAACAAATTCTGGAACTATGAAACCCATAAAAGAATGGGGTGAAAATTTCCCAGCCCAAAACAATTAGGAAGTTTTGCAGAAAAGGTCTATTGCACTGGGGTAAGAGAAAAGCACAGTTTAATAAATGCAGACCAGACCAACACAAACCAGGCTCCAGCAAAGAATGTGCAAGTCTGGAGATGGCTGAATCACCAGCAGGGACCACTTCCAGAGCTCTCTGCCTATACATGGTGTCAGGAGGAGATTATAGGAGTCTCTTTGCTGGCATTGGAAGCAGGAATCCATTGGTTTGCCTATACTCTGATCTGTATCACAGTACTGAGTGGCAGTTCCCAAGGCAAGGATGATCACTAGAAAACCAGAGTTTGTGGGTACAAGGGAGCAAGGACCTTCATTTCAGTTCCAGGACAGATAAGAGTATTTGTGATCACTCACAGACTAGAGCACTTGCTAGGAGAGTAGTAAACGTACCTCTCCTTGGATTATACCATCTTGGAAGAAGTGAAAACTTATAGGTATCTCAAAGTATCTCTGAAAACTGCTCACAAAACTGCTGAAGCTTAGGTCAGTGCATCCTCCATCATGGAAGTAGAACCCTACTTTAGCAAAGAAGTAAAAGTCAAGAAATAGGTGGGTGAAACGCGCAAACAGCAGGAAAAAATTAGGCTGTAGAAAGTTACTATGCTGACAAGGAAAATCAAAAAACAGTCAAAACTCCCATATCCAAAGTCTTAAAGAAAAATGTGACTTGCTCTCAGTCCAAGAGCTCAAAATAAATTTTAAAATCAAGTAAGAGAGGTAGAGGGGAAATTGGAAAGAGAAATGAGAGTGATGCAAAAAAATCACGAAAAAGAAAGAACAGGAAGGAAATAAAGGAAGCATAAAAAATACTGAAAAAGTAACATAATAAAAACAGAATAGTCCAAATGGAAAAAGAAACACAAAAATTCAGGGAAGAAAGTAACTCATTAAAAAATAGAATAGGCTAAATAAAAAAGGAAGTACAAAACATCAATGAAGAAAATAATTCCTTAAAAATCAGAATCAAACAAGCAGAAACTAATAATTTTATAAGACATGTAGAAAAATAAAACCAAAAGAATGAAAAAGTAGAAACTAATGTGAAATATAGACCCAGGAGAGACAATTAAAAAAATATTGGACTACCTGAAAACCATAATCAAAAAAAAAGCATCATTTAGACGTCATTTTTTCAAGAAATTATCAAGGAAAATTGCCCTTTTATTCTAGAATCAGAGGATAAAGCAGGAATTGAAAGAACCACCAATCATTTCCTGAAAGAGATTTCAAAAGTAAAACTCACAAAACCAAATTATGGAGCTTCGCAGTCAAGGAGAAAATATTTCAAATAGCCAAGAAACAGTTGGAGTATTGTAGAGCCCCAGTCAGGATAACACAAGATTTAGAGGTTTTCTACATTAAAAGATCAGAGGCCTTGGAAAATTATATTATACAGCCAGGATTATAATCAAGAATCATCTACCCAACAAAACTGAGTGTAATCCTTCAAGGGGTGGGGGTGGAATGGAATGGATTTTAATGAAAATTAAAACTTTTGAGCATTCCTGATAAAAAGACTAAAACTAATAGAAAAGTTGACTTTCTAATATAAGATTCAAAAGAAACATAAAAAGTTAAAAATGGAAGTGAAAATCATAAGGCACTTAATATTAAACCACTTATATTCTTACATGGGAACATGATACTTGCAACTCATAAGACCTTTCTTATTTTTAGGACAGTTAAAAAGAGTATATATAAGACAGAAGACATAGGTGTGAATTGAATATGATGGGATGATATCTTAAAAAATAAAATTAAGGAGTGAGAAAGAGAAATCCATTGTGAAAAAATGAAAGGGAAAGGTAGGAATGGGTTAAATTATCTGACATAAAAAAGGCATTAAAGAGTTTTCATAGGGGAGGGAAAGATGGGGAAGGTAGCAGGAAATACTTAAATCTTGTTCTCTTTGAAAATAGCTCAAAGAAGGAATAATATATACACTCAGTTTTGTAATTAACATCAATGTTACTCTACAGGAAAATAGAAGAGGAAGGAGGTAAGAGAAGGTGGGAAGGGTACTCATAGAAGGGAGGAAGAATTGGGGAATGAGGTATTCAGAAGCAAACATTTTTTTGGAGGGACAAAGTGAAAATAGGTAAAGAATAAAATGAACAGGAGGAAACAGAATGGAATCACAACTATGGAGAAAAAAAAAAGAAGTAAACCTCTCTGATGAAGTACTCATTTATCAAATACTCAAAAATATAGAGAAAGAATCAAATTGGTGAGACTAAGAATCATTCCCCAACTGATAAAATATGAAGTCAGTTTTCAGATGAAGCCATATGAGAAAATGCTCTAAATGACTATTGATCGGAGAAATGCAAGTTAAACCAACCTGAAGTACTACCTTACACCTATTAGACTGCCTTAGTATAGAGAAGGAAATTAACAAATATTGAAAGAGATGGGGATAAATAGAAACACTAATATACTGATAGTGGACTTGTGAACTGATTCAATCATTATGTAGAAAAATTGGGAACTATGCCTAAAGGCCTATAAAAACCATGCATACTTTTTGACTTAGTAATACCACTAGTAGATCTATCCCCAAAGAAATAAAATCAAGAAGAAAAAGGACCTATATGTACAAAAATAATTATATCAGCTCCTTTCTGATGGCAAAGATCTGAAATTTGAGGGGATGTCCATCTACTGGAGAACAGATGAACAAGGTATAGTACGACTGTGATGGAATACTTCTGACTTTACCAATTGATGAACAAGATGCTCTTAGAAAAACCTGGAAAGATTTAAATGAATTGATGCCAAGTGAAAAAAATGAGTAAAACTAGGAGAAAATTGTACACAATAACAGCACTTAGCTATTCTTCGCAATACAATGATCCACAATAACTCTGAAGTACTTATTAAAAAAAAATACTATCCACCCCAGAGAAAGAATGAATGGAGTCTGAATACAGATAGAAGCATACTGTTTTTTTTTTTACTTTGTATTTCTTGGGTTTCTTAACTTTGGTCTATGTTTTCTTTCATAATATAACTAATATAGAAACATTTTTATGACTATACATGTATAATCTATAGCAAATTATTTGCCTTCTCAATGAGGGGAGTATGAAGGGCAGAAGAGAATTTAGAATTCAAATTTAAAAACAAATGATGAAAATTGTTTTTACATGTAATTGAGAAAAAATAAAATATTAAACTGAGAGACAGAGAAAGAGAAAGAGAGAGACTGCTATAACAATCTAAATTTCAAGGTACTTTCCCCACAGATTTCAAAAGGGTCCCTTCACACCTCTTTTCATAAGAAACCAAACTAGTCCTCTATTAATGGAACTTATGGTGTCTGCAAATTATTATTGGAGTATCTGGCATTCTTCATAAAAATTCCAAGAAACTCAAAGGCTTCTGGGAAGCACATGCTAATTTAAAAAGAGAAAATATTTAATTTCTTGAAAAAGCTCCAAATACTAACATCAGCCAATATTAGGCAGAGAACTTCTCAAACTCAACCCTAGATAATTGCCCCTACCCCAAGGCCCCAGAGAGCTCTTGGGGGAAAGTTCTCATTTTACTTGTTCCTTTGGTATGGCTCATTTCCTGACATATGCATTAACTGGCATCTCTTTTCTGCCCTACTGGTCACAGTCTGGATTCACATTGCCAACTTCTCTCCTGCACTGAATGTAAAACAGGGACAGTGATAGGTCCTGATTACAATTCATATTCTCTCCTTGGTCTGTACTATAAAACTGGGATGGCCTATATTTCATACTTTGTCAGATTTTTTCGCATAACTCAAACTCCTATGTCTTTTAAGATTCGTTTAGGTTTTGGGAGCAAGGTTAGGCCTAGGCAAACCTGTCAAGTAGTTTAAATTTATCTTTGAAATCTCCCTCCCCCAAATTACATATACAGTCCATTTTCCTACCATTATACTTCAATCATTCTCATTACCAAGTTACATTATTTAAATCAAAAGGCTAGTCAATAATTATGAAATTTTACCTGCAAATCTGATGAAATACTCCCCGCCCGATATGTTCATTTTTCAAATGGCTTCAAATATGAAAAAAAGTCTACTATCTCTTGGAGCCCCCAGTTATTTTCAAGATGCAGTTAAAATAGGCCCCATTTTAATTCCTCCTGTTGTTAGTCTCACCTCTGAAAAAATTACTTTATATTTAATGTATGTATATGCTAAATTTACTTATCTACAGACATGATGAATCCTTCCAGTAGGAAGTAAGTTCCTTGGAATCTGGATTTTATTTTTTGTAAATATAGTATCATACTCATAATAAGGGTTTAATAAATGTTTGTTGATTATTTGAGGACAAAAATTATCTTATTTTTAAATCTGTATCCTCAAAATCTAGCATAATAACTGGCACATAGTAGGGGCTTGAAACATTAATTGAATGAAAATGTTGCTGTGAGAGATTTGCAGTTGCAGTTTTAAAAATAGCCACAACAGGTAGATAGGCAACTTATGCACAATTTAACCTTGGGTATATAATATTCATCATTATATCAATAGCCATTCAAGAAAGTTTTATTTGCTTGTCTAGGGATAAATTCCACTGCTTCCTAAATGTTTGATATTGGAATGATTTGCTATTTTCTTCTCCAAATCATTTTACAGATGAGGAATTGAAGCAAACAGTGTTACATGACTTGCTCAGAATCACCCAGTTAGTAAGTACCTGAGGCGGTATTTGAACTCAGGAGATATATCTTTCTGACTTCAAGCACAGCTCTCCATCCACTGTGGCACTTTGCTGTCCTTATCATGCTTATTTTCCTTTTCATTTGATTATAAGTTCTTTTAGCAAAAGTGTCTTTTTTTCATCTTTATACACCCAGTATCTAACAAGTCACATATATGTGTGTACACACACACACACACACATGATTTCCTCAATAAGCAGAATTCTAAATATGGATTTCATGCAACTCATCCATGACTAGTATGTTAAGTTTTAAGCAGTTTCTTGAGACATACTGAAGTTGTGATTGTTGCTATAGTCACAAAGCTAATAAGTTTTAGAACCCAGGTCTAATTGACTCCAAGCTCAATATTTTACATGGAAGAATGATTGTAAAGTATATCTAATAATTAATAAATGTTCGTTTAATCTGGTGAATATATAGCTGAATCATAATTATCTGTTTATACAGGTGTGCCCACTTCCCCACATCCAATTACAATCTCAGTGATACCTGTATAATCTCACTTTGTAGCCTTGATTAACACTTCGCAAAGTGTCTTTTTCATAGGAGATGCTTAATCCACATTTGTTCAACTGAACTGAAACCCTTCATCTTGACTCCTGGTTCTAAGCCTCAGACATCACATAAAATTTCTGACATGCTTAGAGTACCTGCTATTTCTGTGTTTCCATCATGCTGTTTGTTTCCATCACAGAATTTTAGCTAAAGGTACATTAAATGTACAGGATGTTTTTAAATAGGCAATCTAATCCTATAGACTTAAATACCATGAAAATGAAATGGAACAACCTGCAAATTCAAGATGCTGTCTGAAATTTTGTAGTCTTTGGTTTCTGCAAAATAGGGAGGGGCAGAGAGAAGAGAAAAAAACTGAAGGAAAAATAATCTGGAAGAACAATTACTAGTTAATTGGAAGTTGATTTTAGATAAATTTTAAAATTGTAAAAAGACAAATGTACATGGAGCCAAAGGCTCTTTTCTGTTCCTCTGTATATCAACTTGTTTTATTCTATAATGAAACAAGGATCACCCCCCCCCCAATTGTAAGTCATTAACATAAGACCTGAAATGTGTCAATATGGCCTGACTATGAATGCATAAACCTTTTGAGAGGAATTCTGAGTTTCTGTTTAAAAATCATTTGGTCCTGTACCTCAGAGATCATTTAATTTAAATACAATTCTATCACTCTCCAAAAGTGAAACAGAAATCAAGAGTTGTTAAGTGACTTGATAAAGATTCCACAGATAATTAGTGAGCAGAGCCAAAGCTAGATTACAGGATTTCCAATGCCCAGTTTAGTACAATGTTGGCTACTCTTGCCTCTTTTCCATCTAAATGATGGATTCCCACCCTCTCCTTCTCAAATCTCCACTGATCTCTAAGTAATTCTCCCTTGGATTCATCTCTAGGATCTTTGCATAGTAAACAGAATGACTAATTTTGGGAACCAAGACAATTTAGCTTTGAAGCTTGCCTCACTCTCTTCTTACCTATTCAAGGAATCATAAGTAAATCACAAACTATCAAGACTCTTACTTTCCTCATCTATAAAATGGAAATGGTAAGATTAGACATATGTGTGTGTGCATTATATATATGTATATGTGTGTGTATATATATGTATGTATGTGTGTGTGTGAAGTAACCATTTAAATGCTTACTATGTGTAAAATATTATTCTAAATCACTGGGGATTAAAAAAAAAAAAAGGAAAGAAGATCCTTGATTAAGGAGCTCCTATTCTAATAGAGAAACCAAAACATTTGAAAGTCCTATGGTTCTTAGGGTGCAACAGCAAAGAAAGTGATGTCTCTAATAATAACTGTAGTTATCCTTAAGAGATTGTTGTGAGAGTTAAATGAAATAATGTTTTAAAGTATACAACATATTTGAAAATGTTATCAATTACTACTGACATTAGTAAGTGCTGTTCTTGACTACACTGAATAAGTTCTATTAATTTTCATTACTCCATGTTATCCTTGTTGCTCCTATCAGAAGCAAAAAGGCACAATACTCAATAATAGGCCATTCCATTCTTCTCATTGACATACAGATGGAAATGCTAGTTATATATGTCTTATATTTATATTGACTTGAGGAGAGGTCAAAATTCCATCTTGCAAGGTATTCTCTTCAATGCTAATATAATAATATGTAAAAAAAAAAGAACAAGGATTCATATTTCTTGCTCTTAAGGAGGACAAGAGACCCAATATTAATGTTTGTTTATCAGTATATGAAATCATTTATTGCAAGGTAAGTAATGACATCAATCATATCTTCTTTTTCTACCCTGAACCCTACTTCTCCTGCTAAATAATGTTACTTTTATTTTTTAGTCACCTAAGGTAAACTGTGATATCAATAACACCTACTACAAAAGATGACAGAGATGTATGTAAAGAGTTAAGAAGTCATCCATCATTTGCAGCCTTATTATTACCAAGATATGCAAGGAAAGTAAAGATATTGTGATAAGGTTAACAATGAAACTATGAATGATACTCTTTTTCTTCTCTAATTTCATTTCTATGGCATTCTTTTTTTCCTTTGCTTTAACATAATAATAACTGGCATTCTTATGAGGCTTTAAGGGTTACAAAGTATTCTATATTGAACAATAAGGAGATATCTTTACTATATTAGGGAGAGGTTAAGAATATATAGTCTACAGAGAAAAGTTCTATATATAGCTTGTCATAATTATTATTTCAATAACATCATTGTGAATACTCTCACCATTAGGGCAGATTTCAATTCTTACATACACTTGCTTATTGGATAAGTAATAGCTTCAAGGTATACAAAAATTTGTGGCTACATGTCAATTAAAGTCCTATTAGTATGTTTCATTGTATAATGGGATTCTTGAAAGCAATATCAAAGAAAATCAAGCTCTAGAGGTCCCCTCAACCTAAAAAGTTTCCAGACCAGACTAGAAGTTTTGTCTTCAAAAAATAGTCTATTTAAATTAAGAGAAATTTATCACTAGAAGTTTGGCCACTAGAAAATATAATTATTAATCTATAGTAATTCAGAAAATTATTTACTAAAACATGGAAGGAAGGTTGCAATGTGCATAGGCAGAGGGAATATATCACACAGGAATAAAAATCAAAGATATCTTCATGTATTTTCAGTTACAGCTTTACACATAGTAATAAGTCCTTCATTCACTAATAATTATCTTAAATCTACATTAATGATAGGAGTTGGATCTATAATTTCATTGATCTATGGAATTTCTTGATGGAGAACCTATCATTTTCGGGTCAGCACCTTAAAGCATTGAGAGATAAGGTATCTTGCCCAAGGTCACATAGACATCTATGTCAGAATTTGGATTTGAATCAAAGTCATCCTAACCACGGCCAATTCTTTCTTCACTATGCCACCCTGCCTCTCCTTAGTGACACTATCTTGATTAAATCTCATAGTTACTCTATGAACAGGTACTACATTTATATCATCCTCATTTTAAAGATAAACAAAGAGGTAAAAAGAGGCTAAATTATCTGCCTAAGATCAGAGTAGCAGATAAATGACTGTAGCACAGGTCTCTTGGTTTCAAGAATACTTCTATTTCTTTAAAATCTGTCACTGAGAAACAACTCTTTTACTTCTCCTTATTTTCCTTCTCCTTTTTCTTTTTTGTCCTCCTCTTCATCTTTTTCTCCTCCACTTTTCATTTGTTATTGTCATTATCACAAATATAGAAGTATCATGGAAAAGGAGAAAGAGCTCTTTTCTGAACGTAATGAAAACCTAGATTTAATTCTCAAGTACTAATCTTCCTTGCTAGAGGAAGTTTTCTCATTCAGGAGTTCTTAGTACCAAAGGAATGACAGGTTCAGTGCCCATCCCTATCCTTCATCACAATCTGGTTAAAGACATTTCTCAGAGTGTTACATGAACTGATGTTGAGTAAAATGAAGAAAACAAGGAAAGCATTGTACATAGCATCGGCAAGATTGTGCAATGATCAACTATGATTGATTTAGTTCTTCTCAGAAATACGGTGATCCAAGATAATTCCAATAGACTAGGGGTAGAAAATGTCATTATCACCCAGAGAAAGAACTATGGAGAACGAATGCAAATCAAATCATGATATTTTCAATTTTTTTGTTTTTTTTCTGATTTTTCTCTCACAACAAGGAAATATGTTTAATATGGAAATGTTTAAAATTATTGCACCACATTGCTTGATATCTGAGATAGGGACAAAAAGTTTGATATTCAAAATCTTACAAAAATGAATGTCGAATACTATATTTATATGTAATTGAAAAAAATAAAATACCATTAAGTAGTGGAGGAAGACACTATTCAGGAAGAATGGATCTGGTCACTCATGTGAGAGTCTATTTTGCACTCAATAATTCTTTTTTTTTTTTTGACTTTTAGAACTTGTTTATTATAATAAATGCCAATACAGAACTTTGAGGGGAAAGAAACAACAAAATAATAAAAAAACACACGTCCAACAAATTCAGAAGCAATGTTTCCACAAAATGTAAGACATTATTGATGGCAATCAATGTCAAATTTTTAAAATAGAAATATGCAGTAAAATAATAGTACTTAGTGTGAACCTTCACAACTTACAAAAGGGAAAATATTGAGACATAATCTTGAGGTAGATGGCTCATATTTGCAAATGTTACCTTTTGCACTCAATAATTCTGATCTCTTCATATAGATAGTATTATTTCAATTTAGGGAAGACATCCATAACCTTGAGCTGTTAGGCACATTTTCAATAAAAACAGAAATGCAAATGTGAAATTAAACAACATATCAAACTAATGATATTATTCTTTGCTTTTTTTTTTACCCTTAAATCATCTCTCTTTATAAAAGAAGATAAAGACCTGTAAATTGTCCTGAAAGAAATGATAACTTAATTTACAAATCTTGTGTAGTCATACTCCCCATTACTCACAGAAGCAAAAGCAATAAATAAGAATGAAATGGTTAGTTGCTTGTCTGGTACTCAGGACACATGATTATTTGTGCCAGTCACACTAACAACAGACCTCCTACAGGGAAACTAGGCTAAAAAAGTCTAGACACTAATTGGCAAGACCAATTACATCACCAGAGGAACCATTTAAGTAATTAGCAAGCATTTAGAATCACAGATTTAAGAGTTGTAGAGACTTGAGTCACATCTAGTAAAACCTCATTTTATAAAGAATCTGAGAGGGAAACTTGCTTTTGTTTACTCACATAATAAGTAACAGAAGAAACATTTGAACTCAAGTCTTCCAATATCAAATCCAGTACTCATTTCAATATATCATGCTGCCTGAGCATTTATAATAAAGAAATAGGTACTTCTTAGGAAAAGGAAAAAAAAAGAAATTGAAGACAATGTCTTCACCTTAAAAAAATCTTACAATCTAGTTATTTTATTGGGACACAGTCACTTCCTTATTCATGTAGCTGAAGAATAAAAATATTTATACAGATCCAATATAATAGGATAATGTTTATATTATCTAATAGCAAATAATTTTGTGCCAACCAATAAAAGTCACTATAATTGTGTTTCATCAAGCAACTTAAGAGGTAAAATTGAGTCTAAGTCTTAGAGGTCCCATAATCCAACCATCACCTCTCACTCTCATTTTATCACTGAGGATACTGAAACCCAGGGTGGTAAAATAATTTGCCAGAGCTCCAAGCAAGCCAAAATTCAACCCAGATTATCTAACTCCAAATCCTGTCCTCTTGGGTAAAATCCATTGAATATAATTTTTCTCTTCCATATGGTTAACACTATCAAGATGATTTACAAATTCTAATTATTAAGAGGTTTGGCAAGAATAAAAATCACATTATATAATATTTTAAAACCTATCTTCTATTTTAATTTTTGGAATCAGATTGGTGGTATCAGTATCAAGAAAACACTAATTACTATACCCAGTTGAATTTCTTCCAGAAAGATCAAATATGCAAATGTTTCCAAAAAGTGAGCTATTTTTTGTATTACCTACAAATTTTCCTTCCACAGGATAACAAAGAGAAGTAGATATAAGAAGAACGAAGATCAGCCCAAGAAGGCCTCGATTTAAGTCTCTCTCTTTTCTTATCGCCTAACAGGTCTTTGAATATATGATTTGGTTTCTCTGAGCATCATTTTTGACATTTGTAAAAGGGGGATGATTATATAAAGCCCTGCCTCCTTCCTTCCAAGGGAAATGTGAAGTATTTTTCTAGCCATAAAGTGCTATATATATATATATATATATATATATATATATATATATATATATATATATATATATACAAATTATGATGATGATTATTAAATCATGTGGACAGGAAAATTGTGGATGGTTCTTCTTTAACAGTGTTTATACACTGGTAATCACTGATCAGAAATTTGGTCTCTTTTTCATGGCTAAGGGGGTGGGAGAAGAGTCTTTGTTTTTAATTTCATTAGTGATGGGAATTCTCTGGTAAGGAAATATTTTCTGCAAATACCTGTCAAAAACTATTCTGCAATGTATAGTCTTAGAAAGTTGCCTGGGGGCACCAAGAGGTCAAAAGATTTGTCAGAAGCAGCAGCACTTGCACAGGACTTTTAGTTTAAGTCTTGTTTTAAGTTCATTAAGCCACTTCACTCCTCATTTGCTCAGCTATCTTTTAGAAATTAGCTCCAGTGAATTCTAGTTTTCCTACAATTACTATCCCCTTTCTTTTTGGTACCTGTTTTCAAAAATATTTTTATTGTTGGTTTTTTTGTTATTGTTGTTGTTGTTTTAACATCAGTTATATGTGCTAAATTATTGTTCTCATTTCCCTTCCCATTCATCCCTTTTAAAATGAATTAAAAGAAAAGAAAAAGTTTAGCAAAATTAACTCATCAACTACCTCTAGTATATGGTCCCTTTTCAATGAAAAAGATAACATTATTTTTCTAAACAGGAAAACTAAAGAACATAATTGCCTATTGCTTTACTGAAAATTAGTCAGCAATTTACTGGCAAGGCAAAGATTAGACAAGCATGACTTAATGGTGATCTGTCACTGACCCATTTCACAATTCAAAAGAATTTAAGCAATGCAAAACTCATGGAGAGAAATGACTATTCACATATTCAGCTACACCTATCATATGATCTGCACAATGAATTCTTACATGATCATTTAACTGATCTTTACCCACAAAAAAAAAAGAAAAGAAAAGTTTATACCAATGCTACATAGGTGATGCTAAAGATGAATAAATAGCAGCTGGTGACTCACCCAATGAAACTGTTTTTAGAAGGAAGGAGTAGAGGAAGAGGTGGGGCTGGCTCACATTTATTCCTACAGACTGTACAAACATGTGGTCTGCCCCAGGTTACTTATTAACACAATACGAGTAGAGAACTATACAAGGGATCACATATTCATCATATACAGTCAGTAAGCATTTTCTTTGGGAGGCTAAAGACAGTATTAAATCAATAAAATGATAATCCCAGAAGCCAGAATTGGCTAAATCTTGGCATAAAGTAACCGTAGCACAGCAGACAAGAACAAAAGGTAAGATATCTCCCCTACTCCATTATAATTCCAGATCAGTCAACAACTCCCTCCTTATGGCAACACTAAAAATCCTTGGACAAGACAAAAATAACCTTCTTGGGCTGTGTTCAATCAGATGAAGTTCAGACTAAAAAGAATTATTTGAAAATCTTTTTATCACCCAGATCATCTTTGAAAGGGAAGTTCTCTCATTCTGTGTCTAGTTTCTCATTTAAAGTTTTCAATTTAGTTCTTTTGGCATTTTCGTCTTTCTGTTGTGTTGCAATACTGAAACAAAATAGGTCTTTGCAAGAGTTCCATGTCTTGACACAGGGATCTAATATTAGTATAGTGGGCTATAGTCACAGAAAGAAATTTATCTGCATAAAACCACTGCTAATGTGCTTTCATTTAATGAAATTGAAGGATACAGAAAAAGTGAGATTTCTAAGCAAAATCTTCATGGTTACTGTATGGTAAGGTCAGGGTAAAAGCTGGCAAAGCCATGCCCCAGTGAGCAAACAAAACTAATCAGGAAAAACCTCTGACAGCTGCAGTATCTTTGCAATAGCCATTTTTGGAAATGCCTGCACGTCAGTGTCTGCTCTAAGTGCCAATTAGAGTGACCAAGATAAGTTCTACTTTTTTTTTTCCCCAGTCAGCCAGAAATTGGATGACAAAGCAGGTTTCCTGCCCAAAATCTGCATGTGCCCATTTCCTGACACACAGAGAGAATGTGACCTAAGGCTTTTTTTCAATATCATTTTGAAACCAAAGTCAAACTGAACTTCCTGATTTGGTTATAAAAATCAGCAAATCTGATACAGAGGCATGAGTGTGAAGCAAATACTGAACCTATCTTGGAATCAAAAAGACCTGGATTCAAGTGCTACCTTGGACACATACTGGCAGTGGTAAATCTGGACAAATCCCTTAACCTTTGAGCTTCCTCATCTGTTAAATTTGATTAATAAGAATACCTGGGTCACTAATGGGCATCTGGTAGCAGGAAACCATACAATAGGAATTTTCTACAATAGTGATATCATGAATCCAGGATAAAAATGAAAAGTTAGATGGTAACTCAGACCAAGTAGGAGACAAGTAACTTGCAAAGGCAGCAGTATGAATATGAACTTATGAATTTATCTTAAAAGTATTATTGAAGAACTAGAAACAATATTAAAAAGTCCAAGTTTACCTTGTTTTCAAATATGCAGATAAAGGTAGAAGTTCTCCTAAACTATTAGATTTGTAGGTTGTATAGGTTTTCATAGTCCTGTAATTTCAAAAAAGAATTAAGCTATAAAAATCAGGATATTTTCTATATTGATTCAATTATATCTCCATCTTGTCTGAAACACCTAATAACCAAAACTTAGTTTCCTGAAATGCTTCTATGTTTCTTCTCTAAATAAACTCAGGAAACTGGAAAACTGCATTTCATATTTATCATCTGAGTAAAACACTAATCTGTATAGGTCTGAGGCCTTATTATTCATCTGCTTCTTACCAGAATCACGTGGCTCAGTTTCAAAAATCCAGACTTCTTCTCTTGGTGCCAGTTGATTATGAACTCATGTAAGAGGTCAGATATTGCCCAAACATTTGAGCAGCTACCTTTGAATAACCATTTTAAAGGTTATTAAACCACTTAAAGTTAAATGGACTCTGCCATTTGAGACTTAACCATTTTCAGATAGGATCACTTTGACCCAGCTAGGATTGTAACAGATGTCCCTGAAATTCCCAGCCAATTCTCTTGGTCACTTCAAATTAATTGAAGAATTTAATGACTTAGGTTGTAGCAACACAAAAGAAATAGTATTAAATAACTTGAGTCAATACCACCCCTCTCCAACCTCAATTTATGCTCCATGGAAATAAAACAGAACATTTCCTTCTCCACTAGAGATGGACTTCTGGCACTTAATATGAAAAATTATTTTTTTCCAAAATGGTCTTTTCCTAGCACTAAGCAGTTTGTGATATCAAAAGGCTCTACACAATTTTCCAAATATTATATAGATGAAATCTGGGCCATACTTATTAACTCACTTTCTAAGGTGCTCCAACCTACATACATGCATTTATATATGCATATATGTGTATATAATACATACAGACTAACTTGATATCTGGATAATTATCTGAACAGCTTGTATTTTTTTTTTATTAACTTAGTCTTCTTGTATAGTTAGTTATACTTACTCCCTTTTACATTTAATGTAGATTTCGGTGAGAAGATTTTACAGTTTTCCAGGGCATGATAGAAGATAGAAAATAGCACATAAGAAGTAGAACACAAGATGAGAAGTACACATAATTATTTGACCTTGATGGGCAAGTCATATGTATACATGAAAGATGTATAGAATCATCTTCAAAGTTCCTTTCCAGCTATTTTTTTTTACAATCACCAAAAGAAGGTTTGCCAGTTCTATAGCAAAAACAAAATCAAACAGACAACACAAATAATGTATAAACACTCCCAAAACAGTAAAAGAATGAATGGAAAGTCTATAGTCTCTTGTGCAGGCCCTCTGTGCTAGATTCAGAGAAACAGTAGGATGCAGTGAAAAAGATAATGCATTTCCTGTTATAGGGTTTGAATTTCAGCTTTCCCTCTTTCCCTACCTGTATGACTTGGACTTGAGTAAATGGAAATAAAATAGAAGAAGCTGGAGTAAATGATCGTTGAGGTCCATTCCAGCTCTGATCTTATGATTTATATGGAAACTGGAGTAAAAAAACCACATTGGACAAAAAAGGAGGAATACCCAATCATAGAACCTTCCAAATATCCCAGTGAAATCATCCTGATTTAGGACCTGTGAAGACTCAATCATATCAGTCAGTAGCTCTTTAAACAAATTATTTTGCCAAAGCAAAAATCCCAAATACTTGAGAAATGTATTTCACTATAACTAATTGCTCCACTTTGCAATACTCGTCATGCTATCAACTTGTTTTGTAACTCAAAGCATGTTCATTTGCTTAATAATTTCAAAAGTTTTTGTTTTTGTTTTGTTTTAAAGAGGAGTGGGGAAGCTGTGGCCTATATTTCCACTATAAAACGCTTAGGAACAGTTTAGTATTCCTATTCCTAGTTAACAGTTCACTGAGTACTCATTGTCTAAGACAGGCAGGAAGAATAAAGTATTAATACAGATCCTGCCCAAAGAGATTATAATCTTCCATAGAAAAAAACCTGAGGGAGAAGATAGCATTATGATGAATGGAGAACAGTTTGGAGAACAAACCCACCTCCCTAACCCAAAGGTCAGAAGGAGCCTGAGCTCACACAAACATGAAAGGGAATGTTCTTCACAGGTTTTGAAAGGAAAAAAAAAAAAAAAAAAAAAAAAGCAAGCCTTCCCTTACCTTGCATGTTCCCAGGGCAAGGACACAATACAGCAGTGTTAAACATGAATACAAACATCAGCAGAGCCCTATGTCAAGGGTGTAACTAGGGTGGGGCCAATAATAGTTCCTATACTCTAGTATTCCCTGGGATATGCAGCTGCAGACCAAACACATCAACTCTGACAAGGTTCATAAAGCTGCTTTCAGAGCCTGTGTTAGCTGGCAGCTGCAGAAGCCACTAGCTACTGCATAGTAAGTAATTCTCTGCTTAAACCAGGCAGAAGCCCAGTTTGAACAGAGAATCTGGGAGAGGTGCCGAAAGAAGAATTTCTCCTTTCTGCAGCTCTGGAGGGCATATTGTTATATCCTGTAAAGCTGCAAGGGAAGAAAGAAGAATGGTATATTCTATAAGAATGTACCTAAAATCTTTACTGCATGTAGTAAGCACTCCCCAAATAATGAAGGTAACCTTAAAAATCATAAAGTTAATATAAATGATAAAGTTAATATATAAGAAATATCTTGTAGCAAGGACCTTTAACCCATTATGAAATCTCATGTGTCTGTATATATATATATATATATATATATATATATATAATATATACTTACAAATTCTCATTTTGGTTTCAATATTTTTACTCTGACAATGATTAACTTTTTAAAATAGGTATAGCTTAAAGTACCTAAGACCTTGCTTAAGTCCTTCCAAAGTTTTAAAATTTTGAACCTTCATATTCCCCATCCCTCATTCAAAAAAGTATCTTCAAGTGTTCCACAAATATTCATTATCCCATTTTTAAACTCGTGTGATAACTAGAAAATGAATTATAACTATACCATTGTTTCAATAACAAAGTAGTTTAATTGTCTAGCTTGATGGGGCCACATTAGTTCTGATAACCAATTTCTAACAGTAACCATGGTTCTTTTGCTATGATATTCCTTGAAAAATAAATGACCATATTCCCTGAGGGATAAATAAATAAATCATACTGCATAGATAATGACAGTCCTTCAGTCTACAAGATCCAATCAATAGCCAAGAACTAACTCAAATCACCACTCATTCTTGAAACATCCATATAGCCACTGTCAGGTTTTGATTAGCTTGAATAAAGAGTCATTTTTCCTTTTCTCCCCTGGCTCCCTAAGGGTCCCCTTCTTCCTCTCTCTCTGGGGTGTTCCAATCAGCATACAGCACTTTTCTCTCTCAACTGTCCATAATCTCCAGGGAACTTCAGATTGTCCTCTTCCTATTATAGCTAAGAAAATAACTAAAAGCTGTGAACATGAATTCAAGCTATGTGTATCCTGGGACATGCTCTGGGCAATCATCCCCAGGATAAAGAGAATGTCAATCCAATCTAGGAAACATCTAGATATTCAAGAATGAAAGAGTTCTCTTTCTTAAAGTTCATCCTTGAAATACATCTAAATTGTGTTTGTGAACTCGAAGCAATCAGTATCTGAGAGCTAGATGGATTATCCCTATTGATCAACAACGTTAGTGATTATAACTCACCAGAAGCAACAATTTTCGATGAGATTGAATCTTCTGTTAATTTTTTTCTAGTGAAATAAGTGTATTGCCTTCCCAGCCCACAACCCCCATGTAATCAAGCTTCTTATAGATACTAAAGATAATGCATAAAACTTAGTAAAAAAAGAAAAACCTTATGGTAGGCATTAGGAATTTAAAAACCTTTTAAGGCCCTAATATCAATATAATAGCTATAATTAAAAGAGTATTAAAAGCAAAAATTTACTTCAAAGATAACTCCATTTCCAACATCTTAATATGTTTACTTTCTACTAACTCTTGTGCATGTTGCTTCTCTGAATCCTATTTCTATATATTATTTCATTTATTCAGAAAGATGTCCGTTTCTTTTGTACTTGTTTTTTTCTTTTAGGTGTAAGAGAAAACAGAATGAATTAAAATCTTAGAGATTGAGAAGTAGAACACCAGATTGGAAAAATTATGGAAATAAATACAGAGGAAACTCTTCCCTACCTTACAATCCCACATATATATTCATTAAATTTATACAAAACTCAAATATAGCCAATGATAATATTTGCATCATTCATATAGCAGCCATTACTTAAGATGGAACATTAAAAAACCACATGGAATTTTTATGTATCCTTGAATAGGAATACACAGAAATACACACACACACACACACACACACACATATATATATATATATATATATAAATGAAAATATTTTAATATATAATCTTCTAGAATTTATATATATATATATATATATATATACATATACATATATATGTGCATATGTTTGTATTGCCACAGTTTAAGAATATGGAAAAGCTGAAGAGTCTAAAAGGGCAACCAAAATAGTGAAGATTGTGCTATCTAGGGAGTTAAAGAAGTTGGACAATGGGTAAATGTTAATAAAGGGGTCAATTCATGTAAAACGTCAGGAAAACACTTTCTACTAGTTAGAGCTATTCAAAAGTGAAATAGACCATTTAAAGAGGCCATGTGGTTTTGTTTTGTTTTTTTTCTTTTTGGAGATCTTTGAGCAGAGTCTAGATGTTTACTAGTTAGGTTGACTAGAAGATTATACTGCTTTCATGTATAGGGTACATTAGATAGCCATTGTGGGCAGCTAGATAATGCAATGAATGGGGTGCTGGGTCTGGAATCAGATGACTCATCTTCCTGAGTTCAAATCTGGAATCAGACACTTAATAGCTTTTTGATCCTGAGCAAGTCACTTAACCCTGTTTGTCTCAGTTTCCCATCTGGAAAATGATCTAGAGAAGAAAATGTCAAATGACTCCAAGGCCTTTGTGAAAAAAAACCGCAGATGAGATCACAAAGCTCAAAGATGACCAAAAAGATAGAACAACAAAAGATAGCCAATGAGATTCCTAACAACTCTTAAATTCAGATTCAGATTCAGAGTGATTCAGACTATCCACTTTAATGATATCTAAGAGCAAACAAAGCAATGTAGTAGAAGCCCTAAGAGGCTATGTTAACTATAGCCCAAACCTATGACAAAATGGAGAACATAGACCTGAAAATCAATATTTATCAAATTCTCTTTCTTATCCTGCCATCCATTTTTATGTGTACATATTTCTTATATGTAACTCAGAGAATAGTTGCCTTTTTCTCTGGCAAGGAACAGAGCTGACAAAAAAAGATAAGTGTTAAAGGCTAGGTGGAAGATAGGGAGAGAGAATCTGATTGCAGAATTATGGAAGAAAAATATACCATCTTTAACCCTTCACTCATTTGAATTTTGACTATCCATTTTGTTTTCTATCTTGTTTCTTCCTCCTACCTAATTGGTTAAAAAAAAAAAGGAAGGAAGAAGAAAGAGACAAAAAAGAAAGGAAAATAAAAGGAGGGAGGAAACAGAAAAAAATAATGAAAAAAGAAAAGGAAAGGAAAGGAAAATAGGAAGAAGAAAGAAATAGAATGAGAAAGAGGGAAAAAAGGAAGTCCATGATAATGTCTGTTTTTCACAAAAGCTTTTCTGTTTTTGTACATTTGGGAGGGAAAAACAAAACAAAACAAAACAATAAAACACCTGATATTTGTCAAGTGTTGAGGACATGAGTGTATATGTGCATATGCCTGCATCATTTCCCCATTTTATACAGAAAAACTGCGTTTTTTGCATGAAATGGAAAAAAATTCCATCTTGGAACAAATTTCTAATACTAACAGCAATAAAGTTACTTATGAATATGAATGACCATGAAGCAAAAAGAGAAAAGTTATGCAGCCAGGGAAAAGTTAAAGAAAATCCCATTTTTTAAAAAGGAGTTTATTGCTTTCCTTTCTCTGGTCACTTAGTGTGCAATCTATTCTTGTCTAATGACAACTGTTAGAAGCCATGGATAATACCTGGTTCATCTTTCAGCCCAGAAATACTCAGTGTAGAATTCTATGACTTTGTTTGCCTTTATATGTATTTTAAATTGTCAGACATGCATTTTCAAATTGCAGTTCAAGCCATTGTGTACCCAAATCTAGTCACCACACTTTAATATCTTCCTGTTGCACTAGGTGGCAGTACTTGAAAGTAGTTAAAATAAGAGCATACTTCCAGGGTTTAAATAACATTGAGGGCTTCACTTTAAAAAAGCTAGAACACATGTTTGTCCAAAGTAACACATAAAAAAGAATACTGCACTTAAAACCATTTAATAATAGATTTGTTTTTTAATCCTTTCAATTATGGCCAACTTTTTGTGACATGATTCCGGGTTTTCTTGGCAAAAAAACAATGGAGTTGTTTGCTATTTCCTTCTCCAGCTTATTTTACAGATGAGGAAACTGAGGTAAACAGGATGAAGAGATATGCCCAGCACCATACAACCAGTAAGTGTCTGGAGTTGGAATTTAATTCAGATCTTCCCAGTTTTAGGTTTCTTTCACTATACTACCAAGGTATCCCCATGGACTTAGGAAGGAAGGGCCAGAAACTTTGAAGTCATAGAATCCAAACTCTCTCATTTTATAGATCAGTAAATGCAGAAACTGAAAGGTAAAGCTACTTGAGGGGAGATAACATCTTGTGTCTCTTTTTGTAACGGTAGCACTTAGTATAATTCCTGGTACATAGTGGGTGTTTATTAAATATTTACAAAATGAGCAAATTAATTTGCTCAAGATTATACTGCTGGTAACTAATACCAGTTTACAAATCAGAGATCCTCTCACTCTAAATTCAGTGTTCTTTCTTTTAAGTATATCATGCTCAGTAAAGTGAGTGAAATGATCAGAAGGGTCAAGGCTAAATGTGGATAACCAGTTCTGGCACTTAATTAGACAACCATGGGAGCAAGTTAAACTGAGTCTCGGTTTCTTCATCATAAAAATGAGCAAAGGTGTGTTGGTAAATGTTTAACAACTGGCTCTCTAAAACTTCATTACATCACAATTGTAAGTTGAATCTGCCTTATTAGAATTTTTTTAATTTTCTAAAGTCTAGACAATGAACAAAAGAATGAATTAATTCCACATTTGTATCATTTGCCTATTTCCAAAAATATAAATGTTCATATTGAAAATTTAACAACTGACTTCTCAGTCAATAAGAGCTGACAACAGCAAACCCTTAAAAACAGGAATAGTAATAATTATACTACTTATTACAGGATGATTGTGAAGAATGCTCTTTGAAGTTATTATTAAAAATCTCATTGCAGGAATAATGATAATCTTGCATTTATATGGAATTTGACAATTTATGTGACAGCTCTTTACAACATGTCTGTGGAAAAAAAATTCAAAGATACCTTTAAAAGTAAAAGGATAAGATTTTCTGTGTTATAAATGTTCCTTTGAATTTCAATTTTCAAACCATCTTTCACTTTAGCAATGTGTGCTTCTATCAAAAACATTTTCTAATTGGTGGAAGCAGAAAACTTCTATGACTCATATTGGTTCAAAATAAATGTTTCTTATTCATAAACATTACACAGATTAAGACACATCATTAATTTAAACTAGACATTTCCATGGGCTTGGGAAACAGGTTGTCTTAAGAAAAATCTGAATGTTTTCCAACAGGAGTAAAATATTATAAACATAGAAATAAATATATGAAACTCTGAGAAATCGCAATCTCAGATAAAGGTGGAGGGAAGTAATTATTTATAGCAAAAGTGAGAAAATTCCACCAAAAAAGTCTTTCAACATTGACCCTTCCCTGGCTCATTAATTCCAGCCTAAATTCACTACTGCTGAGAACATCAGGCTCTCTATTCAGCAGACGCCCACCTGTTATTTAGCTGAATGTGCCTGGCACCTTGACATTCTATGGATTCTAATCAAAACCTCGTGTAGAATGTCAGCCTTAGAGTCCAAATCGAATTCCAGCCATAAATACCTGGAGAGGGAAAGGGAAAGGAAGAGATGTCTAAATATCTAGAAACAAAAAGGAAAACAAAATTTAAGTCATTTTTGAGTAACCAAATTCAAACACAATAGCCCTTTTGAATGAATATTTGTAGACATCAAAATGTATAACCTTCTGTGGAAACAATCACATTCATATCTACATTAGAAATATCATAATGTACTTGGAGCAAAATGAAAACTCAGATCCCAACAACCTTTCCTATATTATGCATTTACTCCCACGAGGCTGTTCCAGATCTTGCCAGCAAACCTCTGCCTTCACTGTCTAAAGGTAAGTACAAAAGAGCTTTGCTGTCATTTCTAGAACAGATGCAGATATACCACATTATAGATTATAACTGGAACACAATAGCATTAAAACATAGTCTGACCTAACTTACTAAACAGACATTAATCCAGTTTTCCCTTATCCACATTTTAATGGGCTTTCCTCCTTACAACTGCTTATTTGTTTTACAACTTAATTCCCTACTTAGAAGGTCTGTTCTATTGAGTTCTGACCAGGCTGAAACCTAGAGGAATTATTATAAAAGAGTTATCATTACTAATATATAATCTTATCTTTCTTCTGTATTTTTCAATGGAATTCAGAAAAAAAATTACCCTGGGACAGACTGAAACACTTCTTTTAACACTTCTTTTATTCTTTTAAAATCAATGTTCTTTGGACTATTGCACAAGTGAATAAAATGACTTCTTTTTGTAATTTGACAAAGGCATATTATCATTATTTATACAACACTTAAATGGATTATATTATTTGATCCCCAAAATAGTCTCTTAAGATAGACATTATAGAGATAGGGATGATATTATCATGCCCATTGTTACAAAATGAGGAAATTGACTATAAAACATTATACTTTCTATTACTCTTTTTAGTTTTGCAATACAAAGACAGGCACAGGAAATAGGATTCTCTAATAAATTTCAGCCTGATTTCCACCAACTCCACATCCCTATACATCCTACTGGAAATCTCCCACTGACTTCAAAGACACTTTTCCTATATTAGAAGAACATGCAATTTTCTAGGCTATGAGAATTTCATTAATATTTGTATTAGTGAAGAAGAATTAAGATTCTCTTGCAATGAGATAAAAAAAAAGAAATCAAACTTGCCTCTCCAAAAGCTATTTTCTATTTACATACATGGATATGTCTGATAAGAAGATGTAAAAGTAAAATTAAAAATGACTTCTTTCAACTTGCTCTGATATTTTTACAAGCATATCCAGAAATTTGATGTACTAGATTTGATACCAAAAGATCAGAGGATCAGAAATGTAATCCTAAAAGGGACCTTAGAGACCAAATAGTATCAACCCCTTTTTCTCACAGATCAATAAATTGAGGAACAGTAGTTAAGTGCCTTACTTAACATTATATCATTAATACCTATCTCCAGCAGAGTTTAAACTTAGATCTTCCTGAATCCAAATTCAATGTCCTATTCACTATAACACAGTGATGTCAAGCAAATCTCATTTACATCCAATTATTAATTTACATAGCAAGATGGCAGAATTTCACTCTCAAATACAACTGATTGTTTTATGCATTTGGGACTTAGGGAATGCACATCCCTCTAACTATTCCTTATTCTCTATCCCATTTTTGGAAGAAAAAAAAAAGAAGATCCAAATGTCCTTCCTCCCATCAATAAGTAAATATAACAGAGTTCATAAAAGAGACTCTCTATCAAATACAGTTTTCCCACTGGGACACAGCATATCTTCTCTGTACATTGACTTTAACTTTGAGAGAATAGGTTGGAATTACTGCAGGAAGTAATGGCTAAGCCTTCTCCTCAGTGCCCAGCCACTGATTTTCAAGATGACTTGAGGACCACTGTCATTCAGCTATTCATTCTCATTTCAACATCAATCAGTTATCATCTTCTTTATCACCACCATTATTACTCAAAATGAGATGCTCATGTCTGATAATAACCTTTGTAATATTCTTTAAGTCCTCATGGTTGAAGCTGTAGCGCCAGAGGTTTTATTTCAGCAAAACTCACAAACTCATATAACTTTTGAAATATTGAAGAGTATTTGAATAATTCTATACTCAACTGATGTGAAATTTATTTGTTTAAAACAATACAGTTTAGTGTTCTTCTTATAAAGAAACAATACTAAGGGGCCTTGGGGGTCAAGACAAAAAGAAACCAACCATACAAATAAACACATTTATCTGGGCCTTTCTCAAATTCTACAATGAAAAATTCTTTTGAGGTATTGCTAGCCTTGCCATTTGCTGAATAAGGGCCAGAATCTCTCTCTCAATTGTCTTGCTTTACTCCAATTGACAGTAATGGAAGTTGCACATGCATATTGAGGGCAGGATATAGTCCTCAGAGGCTAATAAAAAGAATGAAACAGAGCATCCTGCCTAGAAAGCAGAATAGTAAAAGGGAAACTCAGCTGCAGGGAATTAATGAAAATCTATGCATTCTCTCTAAAGGCATCAACCAAGAGCTTGAAATTGGAATTCTCCTCTTGATGTATGTACTTAACTCTCTCTAATGTCAATAGGAGTTTTGTAGCTGAATCAGAAGGGGGAAATAGATCAGTATGTCATTTAAAATGAATCATTTCACTGCCTTTCCTCTCATTTTTATACACATTGACAGTATATAAAAATACATTTAAAAAATCAATTTAGCCTTGTAGTTTTCTGCCCCAAAGCAAAAATAGCCACTGGGATGATGCAATTCAATAACCTTTGAATAATTATTTAGATAGGGTCAGCAGGATAGATTACTGAATTTCTCAAGATTGAATTTTTCATTTGGGAATCCACCAAAGAACACTGCACTTCAAAAACTCCTCCTTTATTTTGAGACTTGTTTTCTTTTTTTTTTATTATTATGTTATTTACTAGAAGAACTGAAATTTAAGAACATCTCCAAGAAACAAACTATGTCAACTGGGAAATCAAATGAACACTTTTATTTCAAAGTAAAATTATATTTATGATTACTTATCTTTAAAGTGCATTTGCTAAGATAGGAGAAATAAATTACCTATTATCAAATAGATTTCCCTGTCAACTGACAGGCTTTGTCCTTCTAAGTGCTATGATGAGTGCTTCATAATTTAGGACAAATGTCCTGAACTATATTTAGAAGAATAACAATATTTGAGAATATGTACATATACTGAGAGCATAATCATTCCCTTCCTTCCACCCAACATCTTGTGGGCATGATGCAAAGACTCATGGGCAACATAACTAAAATACTTTCAGGGTGTGTCTGCAAAGACTTTTCACCACTGCAACAAAAACAATGCACTCAGTTTTAATATAGAGAGCATGATTTATGTAGAGTGTGCCAAACATGCAATTACTTTTAAATATGGGGACAGCCATACAATCTGAAATAAGGTTTAAAAACAAAAGGACAAATGACTAAGTAGATACCTCCTATTCCCCACCCCCACCTCCCAAACATCCATGAAGTGCTCTGTTTGAACAGCACTTCAAGCCCAAAGGTTAGATAGATTTTAGGAATCAGATTTTCAGAAAATAAGCTTCAGCTCTCCTTGAAAGGACTTTTCAGGCATACAATATGCTTATTATTTTTTTGAAGACAAAAAGTGTTGAAAGCTTTTAAAAACATGTAAAGGATTTTAGTTTGCAAGCAATGAATAAAATAACAATAACAATAGCAATGTTTTAGCACTTCATAAATGCAAGTCTGTCTACTGTTGAGAAGCGGATAATTTTAGGTTAATTTTAATGCCTTTGCCTCTTACTGAAGGCTTGAAATTGTGAAAATTAGAATCATGCTAGTCAGAGTTTGAAAAGTCAGCTGATAAGAGCAAGGAAAAGATAGGAGTTCCTGTCCTCACAGGAGACAAGCAAACCTACAGAATACTAATCCTCCTGAATATGAATGAAAATGAAGTTGCTTCCAGTGAATTTGGCAACTGGCATTTAGAAGCTGCCCCCACCAGATAGCATTTCAAGAACAACACAGATTGGGAGTGACTGAAGATCATTGTGCAATGATTATTAGTCACTGGTGAAATCAATGGTTTGCCTAGTCAGAAGAAAGACAAGCAAGTTAGCAAATAAGCAAGTTTGTAAATCATCTGTGGTTGCCAGCAGAAGTATCCTTACCAAGTCTTGTATAACCCAGACAGCTGCCGTTTTGAAGGCAGATGGTGTCAATGAAGAGCTATCTGAGATGGAAGAGAGTTTACTCTTTTATATTCTACTGATGTGTTCATGGTTTCAGTGAAGCCCTATTGTGAAAGGTTTAGAGACTGGGGTAACTCCTCAGCTAATAACAGGTTTCTTTGGCAACTTAAGCGAAGTATTCATTAAGCAAGCAATCAAGCAAATAAGCAATCAACAAGCATTTAAGTGTCTGTTGTGTGTCAAACACTATAGGGAAGTCTGAAGATACAAGGGAAAAAATAATCACTGCCCCCAAGGCGCTTGTATTCTATTTGGGAGGGAGGGGTGTACACATAAATATATGCAAAATATTTTCAAAAAAATACAGTTGGATGCAAAAAATATCCCATCCCAGAGTTTTGGTTTGGTTTGGTATTGTTTTTATTAGTTTTTTTTTTTCTTCTTCTTGAGGGGAGGTTGTTTTTGGTTTTTTATATCTGTGCAAAGGGAGAAAGAGGGTTCAAACTACAGGAAGATGAGCTTAAAAAAAAAAAAAAAACTCTGAAAATTCATTGTTGAAGGAATTTGAGGCCTTAAAAAAAGGGAATATTCTGAACCAGCATATATCTTCCAAAATAAATTATACTAATTATTTTATCCTCATTTCCTTTGTGGTCAGTGGGGAAAGGGATGCTAGGCATAATATACATGGATTTAAACAAATTATTTGACACCATCTTTCAGTAAATGCCATGAACAAGATGACAAGATATAGGCTAGATAATAGAATGGTTGGGTGGATTCTGATGTGGATAAATAAATGATAAACAATGGATAAATATCAAGTTAGAGAAGTCTCTAGTGGAATGATTTAGAGAGGAAGTGTTACAGGCTTAAAATAGTTTTGAGACAGCTTTGGTGAATCTTATATTATAATAATAATATTTAAATGTTATTTTGAGCACCAGTGTGTCATATTTAACACTTTAAACATGCAAAATATACTCATTATTTCTTTTGCTCCTCAGACTACTTTTATTATTACCTGTCCTGTTAGAAAAAAATATTCCATTAGCTAAACAGGGGTATTCTAAGTACAAATTCACTTGGTCTTCTCTACTTTGATGGAATATAATTAAATTCTGTCAAAAAAAAAAAAAAAAAAAAAAAAAAAAACCTGTTTCATTAAAAAAAAATCTATTTCATTTCAAAATCCCCCCAGGAATTTGCAATGAGAATGTTTCCCTCTTTCTGTGTCCCATCACAAGCACATTCCTGCCCTTTCTAGTACCTCTCTCCAAGAACATACATATACACACAGAATAATATTTTTGAGAAACCTGTTTCTTTTGCATATGCATGCATAAAAAATGAAAATCAGAAATGTTGCAGGGCTTGGAGAAAAACATACTAATATACTGTTGGATCTGTAAACTGATCCAACCACTCTGAAAAGCATGTTAAAAAAAAAAAAGCATTAATCTGTGTATACTCTTTCACCCCATGTTACTGACAAGGGGAGCCCTGAAACTCGCTCTCTCTCTCTCTCTCTCTCTGACTTAGGGAATGAGCCATGAGGTAAATAAAACATTTGAGAAGCTCCTTGAAGGGGGAGATTCTTCTTGAACCCTGCCTCTGTGAAAGACCTGTCCCAGGCAAAGTGGTTTCCTTCTGTTATCTAGGTGGGACCAGTTGAGTACCACTCCTACTTAGCCAGAGCTAGAGATTCCAACCCTATTGAATTGGAGATTAGCCCAGAGCCGATCATTCAATTCCAAGATTCTCTATTCTGATTCCAACTTAAACTGCACCCTGCCGCCATCAAGAGCTACACCTAGCTTCTAGACTAGGTTTCAATTATAAAAAGAGGCAACTTGAACCTCAGTCTTTGCAGAGGACCTAATATGCCATGACATGCTATGCCAAGGAACCTCTCTCTCCCCTTGTCATAGCAGCAACCTTCTACCTACTGAAATGGTATTCTCTTTCAGCATTACCTGCTCTTTATCTCTTTCTCACCTATTTCCCTAACAAGACTTTAAACCTCTCTGTTGGGAGTTCTCTGCTGGAAACTTCTATGTCAGGACCTTGCCACCAAGGAATTCAGTCTTTCTATTCATGCACAGCAAAAACTGATTTCCCAATGCCAATAAAACTTTTTTTTTTTTTTTTTTTTTTTTTTTTTGCCAGTCTGGCTTTTTGGGTTCGTAAATTCCTTTATGAAGGACCTCTGCACTGCCAGAAGGGGGTTCCCACAAGTTCCTGCCTGTGCCAAATTCTAAGTGGACATAACCCTGAACTTCTTCATTTGATTCTCTGACCTTTAGGAACCCCAAAACCTCATCAGTACCACTACAGCAAAGATATCAAAGAAATCAGGAAAGACCTCATAAGTATATAAATATGTTATATGGATGACATGGAATATTATTGTGCCATAAAATATAAAATACAAAATGGACAGGTTCAGAGAAAAGTATTAAAACTTCTATGAACTGCTGCTCTGAGCAGAGGCAGGAAAATATATACAATGATAGTTACATCATAAAGAAAATCAACTTTAACTGACCAGTATTCTGATCAGCATAATTATAAACTATGATAGCCCAGAGGAATAAGTTGATCTCCTTCCAGAATGTAGAATAAAATGTATATTTTTAGTCATGGCCAATATAGGAATTTGCCTTACTGGACAATATGTGTTTATTATGAAGTCTGTTTGGTTGTTGTTTTGCTCAGTTGCTCAGTTGGGGAAAATTGGAAGGAAAAAAAAAATAACTGCTTGATAAATTGAAAAAAAATGTTTTAAAAGAAAGAAAACGCTTGCTATGTACAAAAAGTAAGCAAATTCTTAAAAAATAAGGATAAAAGAGATTTTTTTTCTTCTTTGGGAAAGAAGAAGGGACAGAAAAGAAAGAGGACAAGAAAAGGGATCATCATCTCTGTTCTCAGCCTCCTTACACATTAATGTTTTTTTCCACTGATGCAGCATGCTCACCAGGGCTTTTTATGACCTTTTCTCAATGAGCTTCCATTTTCTCTCAAGCAGTCAAAGTCTCCTTTTGTTTTTCTCTCTTTTATGGGGAAGAAGAACTCAACTCTAGCCAGTGGCTCTCCAAAGGTCATGTCCTAGCAAAATTATAAACAGCAATTTGGTTTGGGAGGCATTAACAATTGAAGAAACCAGGGAAGGGCTTCATGGAGAAGATAAGAAAGAGATAATGAAAGATTAGATTTAGTGAAAATGTAGGAGAAAAGCATAATAAGCCTGGAAATAAAAGTTATAAAGCAAACTAGCTTGTGACCTTGAGCAAAGTACTTATCCACACTGGGCACTTACTTGAATTCTTAGTTATGAGGAAGTTGGGTTGGAGGATTTCTAAGGTACCTTCCAATTTTGAGTATCCTTTGACACAACATTTCATTTGAAACATTTATTGCTTGACTGGAGAGCACAGTTAGAAAAGCTTAATCTAAATTCTCACAGTTTTTAAACCAAGATGAATTGCTATTTAGGATAAGGTGGCTGTGCCCACACAAGAAATTTTTGGAACATTTTTCTGCATAGAATAATGGCTTAATAGGAGCCATGTGGTTAAATTCCTCTAGATTGAAAAGAAAAGGCTTCAACTTATTTGTGGAAGTAAAGTGAGAATAATTCAAGCAGAATACAAGGCAGTTCAGAGACAAAAACAAAACCCTTCTGGCTTTCTCTCTTCACTGGTCTTTGTTGTTTTGAACATATACAGACCCTATGGGTGGGAGCAAAAATCTTCAAAGATCACCTAGTCAAATTCATTTTCATCTACCACTAAAACATAACTCTGCCAAAAGTAATGGAAACCCTGGCCCTGTTCTTTCTCAGATGACAAAGAGCCCATATCTGGCAATCCTAAATAAAATATAATTCATGCCAGAAAGATCAAAAGGGTAGCAATGGCATATTATAAGTATTAATGCCAGCAGAAACTAACCTATGGCCCACCTACAGAAACCTCATTAACCACACACTCAGAACAGCACTGTTCCAACCCCTCCCTCAGGAGACCATGAATGATACATAGCAACAAAAGACAATATAGTTCATTGATACAAATAATATAAACTTAACTCATTCCAATGAGCACTCAGGACTAGCCCACTTCTAATTGCAATACATTTTTTTTTTTTGTCTAAGGTCAAATGCTTAAATACAGCAAGTTACCCTGTTGCACATGGAAACTGTCTAAAACATTGTTGCTTCATGACCATTGTTTCAGATGAAGAAAAGGAGGTAAAGGGGACCACTGCAGATAAGTAAGATAAGTGGTAAAGCCAAGAATAGAACTAAAGACACTTGATGCCTGAATTTTCCCCTATGTTCTAATCACCAAACAATCCCCCCTTGCATTCTGTTACTCCAACAGCTGCTGGGATTCTCAGCAGAGCCCCGAGAAGGAGTCATAGAGGTTTTTCTGTCCTGAGCTAAAGAGAAAAAACTCTTGTCAATGCTTTTCTTTATATCAGTAGATAGCTGCTTGGGCACCTTTTTTTAAAAAAAAGGAGAGGAAAGATACAAAAAGGAAGAGAGGAAGAAGAAAGAGGAGGGAAGGGAGAGAGGAGAAGAAGAAGAAAAGGGAGAAAGGAAGAAGAAAAGTGGAAAGGGGAGCAGAAGAGAATGATGGAGAGGAGGGGAGGGAGAGTAAAAGGAAAGAGGGAAAGAGAAAGAGAAGAGGGAAAGGGAGAGACTAAAAGAGAGACTATGGAATAAAAATGACGAAAATGTAAGAGTTATGACAAGGCAGTACATATATGACTGCTAAATATGCAGTACTATAAATGAGTGCTAATGAATTTAGAGCAATAAAAGATCACTTTGAATTTTAGAGGACTATGGGGCTTTTCATGGAAGGTGGAAGATTTGAGCTGGATCTTAGAAAATTCTTAGGATAGGAGTGGGTGAAGAAAAAAAAAATCCTAATGCATTATGTTCATGAAACAATAGCTTAAATAGTAAAGGCGGCTAATATAAGCCAAGGCAGGAGGGTATGAAAACTTTATTAAAGAGACCCAACAGGTCACAATGTTTGAATTAAAGGATCCTATAATCTGAAGAATTTAATATAATATAATGTCTCTCGCACATCAAGTGCACAGTAAGTACAAAGTAACTTGAAATGAACTGAATTAAAAAGATGAATTGGAGCTACTTTGGGAGCTAGGGAGTTTATTTATTCTTCCTACTGTTGTTGTTTGTCCTTCACTCTTGAAGATGATCATGAATTAAATGAGGGAAGGTTGTGCAAAATCACTTGTCTCACTTTCCCCTCCAGAGTCATCTGGCTCCAGTGGCAAGGTACATATTAAGATGACTGGAAATGACCCTGAGAATGGGAGACCTTGGCCTTTTTAAGCTAAGTCTTTCACGAGTCTCAGTTTGACTGAGGTCACATCCATTCAGTGACCAGTAGCAATTGAGGAAGAAAATCTCTTCTTTCACCTAATCAACAACAATAACAACAACAACAACAATCCCAATAAATAAATAAATAATATGGAAGGGGAGGACCCTCAGAGTTTCTGGCCAAAGCAGAAATGATTGCTATTTACCTTCAATCTGAATCAATCAGAACCCAAATAATGACCAAATGGGGCTTAACCTAGAACCAATTAGAATCACATTGGTTTTAGTCTAAGGCATAATCCTTAAGAAAGAAACCTAGCCAGTAAACCTCAAGCTATTTTGGAAGGGTTCAGAGGGACAAAAGAGGAAAAAAAATGATTTTAAGAGCATCTGTAGGAAAGAGTCCTTACTATATTCTTCCTAAATTATTTGGTAGCAACTAATGCTACTTAAATAGAGGCTAAACCTATGATTTCATTGGATTGAGAATATATACAGAACTTTTTTTATCAATGCAAATCTAAACAGTTTCTGAAATTATAGCACTACAGGATTATCCTGAGCATTGAGAGATAAAGTGATTTTGTCTGGGGTTATACAGTCAATGTGCTGGGACTCTGGCTCTGGAGTCAGAAAGACTCCCATTTTTTAGTTCAAGTTTGTTCTCAGATATTTATTAACAGTATGACCCTGATAAGTCACTTACCCCTATTTGCCTCAGTTTCTTCATCTGTAAATGTGAAATGATGAAAAAAAAAATGGCAAATCATTCCAGTATCTTTGCTGAGAAAACTCCACATGGGGTCATGAAGGTACAGATGTGACTGAAAATAAATGAACAGCAATACAGCCAGTATGTGTAAGTTAATACTCAACCCAGGTCCTTCTGGCTTCATGGGCAACTCTCTATCCACTTAGTCCTGATGCCTCTTAAAAGAATCAGATAGAAAAAAATGTTGAACTCTGAAAGCAGACAAGGACATACAACATTTCATATTTCAGAGTTTGAAAAACTAAGTTCAATAAAGTGTTAATTAACTCTGCTGTCTTGACAATAAATACAAAAGGAATAAGAGAAACATTTACTCTTTCAATCCCCTCATTATTGGTTGGGATCAGCCCATTATCAAGTATAGATGTCAAAAAATATAAACTATTATATTTATCTTTTCATGAAATCTAAGAAACTATCTTCTGCACTAATCTTCAATACTTGTTCCTTGAACTTTTCTTCCAGTTCTCAAAAAAATCTAAAGAAGAAAACTGACATATATTGGAGGAGTCAAATATAGTATATAAGGTATAGACTATCTACCCTCCCTCCCTTTTCTCAAGAAAAAAATTTCACTATTATATTAAGTTATATTGGTCACAGCTGTTAACCATGAAGGGTTAAGCAGAAATTTAAGAATCAGCACTCTTTCAACTACCTAAGAATTTGAGAAGAATCATGAATAAATTCCTCTCTTTTTCTGATCAAATTTATTGAGGCCAACTTGGATAGAAAAATATAACCACTTCAATTCTGAGAGTAATTCCAGAAAAGGCTTCAAACCCACATGATAATAATTCTTAAAGTGACATGCTACACTATAAAACTGTATAACCAAGAATCATCCTATTCTGAAGAAAACTATACTATTTATAAAACAGTACAAATATTTTTTGTTGGTTTAGAATATTTAGAATGTCATAAGGGACAAAGATAGAATATTGTCCTCGTAAGATATCTGATGCTGTAAAACATCTGATTTTAACACTCAGCCAAATTAAAACAGATACTTTGTTCATGTCACAGAAAAGTATTACAAACACTTGAAACAGTAATTATTTTGATATTTAACCTCTTTTTATTACTCTACCCCTTATGCTATGAAAACAAACTGTAGTAGAATATATAAAAATGTCAATGATGATTTGAAAAAAAAATAAAAGGATAGTTAGCAAATAAATACAACATAAAGAAATACATTTACTATAAAAACCAGGTATCCTCTGCTCCATTTTGCCTTTAAGTGTGCTAATTAAATCATGCCTATATGCATATAAATATGCAATATTTATATGAGCACCAAATGCAAGGATTCATTTAGCTGCTCTTAGTACTGTATTTAGGATTGTAAAGGAACTGAATTTTCAATCCACATGTCAAAGTAAAATAGAAGATGCATGCTGTCTGTGTTTGGTATTCAAATAATTTAATGAATAATATGCAACATCCATATACCATATTCTAGAGTTAGAATTGGAAACCTTTTCATAACTTAGCCTTTCACCTTTCAAACTTGATGCCAATTTGACACAGGAACAAAAAAAATGTCTGCCAAAGAATACAAGGCATAATTTATATGTCAAAATGCCAGCTCCGCCCTTGTCAGAAATGGCTGTCAATACCAGAAGCCATAGAAAAAGGACAGTGCAGATGCACAGTCTCATTTGGTGTGAAAGCTTGTCACTTTCTGTTCTTGAACTTTTCTTAAAGTTGAAAGATGATATGCCCATATTGGGAAGGGGTGTTCTGCAGCATAGCATTGTGGCTAAAATGGACATACCAGCATATTATAAATATACCACTAAGGCTCACTGTCACAGTTAATTGGCATGATCCTAAAATTCAATCTGGCCAAACCTTTTAAAGGAAAATGGCTTGGTAATGACAGCACTTTGGTTCATTTTTACTGCCAAAGCATAATCCCTCTGAGACCCAGGCTAAATGCCTCGAAAACATCATCGCATACTGCAATATTGGTGTTCTGCCATTGCCCCATCAGTGTTTAACAAGTCGACTTTAGTTTCTTTAGCAGTCATAATGAAATTGATGCAAACAACAGCAACTAAGTGTCTAACTAGATAAACTAAGACTAAAGATTTGAAAACAACATTATTTACTCTGACTGTCCTCAGATTTTTATTAGGACTGTAAAACCAACTTATGATGTGCTTATTTCTAATAGTTTCCTTCTTTAATGTTAATCTCTAAAGGCTGAACTTAATGCATACGATGTAGGATTTACCACTCAAAAATGATTTCTCATGTTGCCTTTGCCCTATCTTTCAGACAATGTCATGAAAAGAATGCCCGAGTCATGTTGTTTTCCTCAGCATGCTAATGAGGGATTCTAAAGCATATATTTCTGGGTCAGGAAAGGAAGTAAGATCTCAACAGTCTTCTTTTGTCCTTTACCATAGTGGAAAGAAAGAAGACTGGCTGCTAAACATCATCCAAAGAAAGAGTAGTAAGGTGTAAGTGACATTATTTGTAAAATGAAGGGTCTGTTAATCTCTAACGCTCTTAACTGGCTCTAAATCTTTGATCCTATAATGTCGTCAGGTATATTTTTGATTGAGCATATTTTTTTGACACTATCCAGAGCACATTCAGCTATGGTACTCAAATGGAGAATTTCAGCTTTTTGTACTTATAATAGTTCCATGTTCAGGATTTGAATGGCCGTGTACAGTCTCCTGCTCTCTTAGAGATCAAATAAGATCTCAGGATGTCTCACTTAAAAGGCAAAGAGCTACATATGAAAGGGCAAAGGAGGTTCACTGGTTCCTCTAATTGTTAATAATTACTCCCTTATAATTTGATAGAATGCAGTACGAACAGTCAAAGATTTGACACATCTTCAGAGTGATGGAGTTGACACTGACAGTAGAGGTGTGATTCAGAGCATGAAAAACAAAAAGCACATAACTGTGAATTGGTATAAATGGTCTATGGTGGTCTCTTAATGTGGAGCAATATTGAATTTTCCCCTAGGGAAATTCCTTCATTTATGGGTACATGCAGAGTGAGTGCTAGGGTTAAGATCTTATGTCCTCCCACACATCAGAATTTTCACGTGGAAAATCCAAGAACAGTCACCTAACAATTTACATTAGAATGCCAAATTGGAAATTCCATTACACTCTATAAGGAAAAAAATAAAATAAAATAACCCTTCTCTATGGAACCTAAAACTTGCAACAATGAATTTTGGGTCAAGTCTTACATTACTAAGGTGGAATAGATACAACTCAAGTGATACCAAAAAAGATCCCTTTACCCACTCCAAAAATCCTACCAGTTGTTTTTGGCACCTAGATTAGCCTCAGGCTGGTTGACAGTAGAAGAGACATGCTGAGTATATAGGAAGTTTCATTTTCTCTGAGAGTTATGGCATAGGGATGATGATGCAGATGCAAATACACAGGGCACTGTCATAGCACCACCAACATAAAGGAGGAGATATTATGGAGTTAGGCAAAGAAGGGTAGGAGGATGGTTACTGTCAACTGAATTCCCTAACCTAGCTTAAGACTTCTCCAAATAGCAGGATTAACCTGAGGTGACTCCTACTACCTCCTTGGTCCTTGAAAAGTCAGCCAACAACTATCAAGTTAAAAATACCCTCGGATAATTTACAACAAAATTGGCAACAATTATCCCTGTAACTTTTGTATTTTCAATTTAAGGAGATTCCAAGTCTCTCTCTCTCTTTTTTTTTTTTTATTTAACCTCTCAAAAAATAAAAAAAAACAAACAAATAAAAAATTTAAACTCTCAATGACATTTTTCTATGACCATAAACCAGTGATAAAGATTTTCTTAGGTGATTCATGTTTTCTACAGGCCAGTTAAAGGTCCCACATACCCTAAGATAGTCCTGATTTAAGGTAAAGAGAGTATATTTTTAACTAGGCTTTATAAAATTAATATTTATTATTGTCTTAATGTTTTTGAGAGAAATATATGTATGGATTCATGCATACTGCACACATATATGGAGAACACATAGACCACTATAAAAAAAATCCTCATTTTATAGAATCATTTTTGTACATTAACACACTATTAAAAACTACTAGCTCTCTAAAAGTTCCTCTAAAAGAATGTGATTAGATGACAATTACAACTGTATTCAGTTGTTGAAGGACTTAACTATAACTCTAGAAAATATTTATTCTTGGCTCATAGTTGGGTAAACTGAGGTAAAATAAGGAGATCTATAAATATATATTTATACATATTCACACATATAATACATACACATTTATGCTACAATTTGGAAGGAACTAAAATGCTAAATAGTTCTTTTTATTCACAACTAACATTTTCTTTTCATGCATCCAGAGAATGAGAATAGAAAAATACCAAAAGAAAAAAAAACTGCAACATTCTGAAATACAGATATGAATTAAATAGGTTTACTCAGCACATTTTCCAAAATCCCTCTAATCAGATAGGGAAAATAGTTTTATTTCATAGAAATGGAAGCAAATGGGTGAAGGTAAGGGCAGAAGTATAGTAAATAGAAGATTGAAATTGACTCACTTTTTCAAAGAGTATTGATATTATTAGAAAAATTAATCAAAAGAATATACCAAATACTATTTTTTGAGTAATACTGTTGCAAAGTTATCTCAGGTTTTGAAAATCCAACTCGTGGAATCTCCTGGGGAAGAATAAACTGTTCTTAAGTCCTCTTTTATCTATTGAAAGAACATTGTTGATGCAATAATGTTTAATGCAATAATATTTACTGCAATAATATTTAAACAATTATATAGTGACTAAATCAATGTTAACATACTTACTTTGGACCAAGACACCCTATTTTTATTTTTACTGAAAATAAGTTTGGACCTTTTGGATCATTCATGATTGATCATTCCTGATTTCACAGACAACTGCATCAAATATGCAAGAAGAAAGAAAGGAAGGAAGGAAAGAAGGAAGGAAAGAGGAAGGAAGGAAGAAGGGAAGGAAGAAGGGAAGGAAGAAGGGAAGGAAGAAGGGAAGGAAGAAGGGAAGGAGAAAGAAAGAAGGGAAGGAGAAAGAAAGAAGGGAAGGAGAAAGAAAGAAGGGAAGGAGAAAGAAAGAAGGGAAGGAGAAAGAAAGAAGGGAAGGAGAAAGAAAGAAGGGAAGGAGAAAGAAAGAAGGGAAGGAGAAAGAAAGAAGGAAGGAGAAAGAAAGAAAGAAGGGAAGGAGAAAGAAAGAAAGAAGGGAAGGAGAAAGAAAGAAAGAAGGGAAGGAGAAAGAAAGAAAGAAGGGAAGGAGAAAGAAAGAAAGAAGGGAAGGAGAAAGAAAGAAAGAAGGGAAGGAGAAAGAAAGAAAGAAGGGAAGGAGAAAGAAAGAAAGAAGGGAAGGAGAAAGAAAGAAAGAAGGGAAGGAGAAAGAAAGAAAGAAAGAAAGAAAGAAAGAAAGAAAGAAAGAAAGAAAGAAAGAAAGAAAGAAAGAAAGAAAGAAAGAAAGAAAGAAAGAAAGAAAGAAAAGGAAAGTTTATTACTTGCCTACTATGCACCAGCTTAAAAAAAAATTATCCTCATTTGATATTTAGAACAATCCTGGGGGGTAAATGCAATGATTATCTCCATCTTACAGTTGAGGATACTTAAGCAATCCTTAAAGGGACTTACAAAAGGTCACAGAGCTAGGAAATGACAGATACAATTTGAACTCAAATCTTCCTGACTTCAAGCTCAGTGCTCTATCCATTACACCACCTAATTACTTTCAGACAAGCAAAGTGGCAAATTGAAATCTTTATCCAATTGTCATTGCTGAACCATCTGACTTGTTCTAATAAAAAAAGTGTTCAGCTTTATTATATATATATATATATATTTCCATTCCACATTTCTATTTCCTTCGGTAGAATTAGTCTTGTCAGCAGGACACCAAATCAACACTTGTTGCACACACTTAGACCTAACTTTATTCACCTGACAATATTTCATTTTATTTTGTTTGTTTGTTTTTCCTCAGCATACTTAAGAGGGGTGAAACTGGGACAGCAAGGGCCTTTCTTCAGCTCTGTCAAAGTTCTTCTCCCTCTGCCCCCCAAGACTAATGCAATCCTTTTGGAATAGTGCTAAAGTAACCTATGTACTTCCTTAAGATTATAGTAACTATTTTGAAGCTAAATGTATTACAATTTCCTAAACATATCCAGGGCCCCACAGATTCTAAACAGTGCATATAAATTCATAGCAATTGGAATACATTTCCCTTGATGATTAACTTATTTGCTCCAAAGTATTTCCCCTCCTTTTTTTTCCTCTCGAAGTATCCAAGTGTCTTTTCAAGTATGATTACCCAAAATAGCAACTCCTCTGTCCTCCCCCTGCCCTTATCCTAATTTGATATCTAAACCAATGACTTGAGCTTGAGGAAATAGAGCCCAAGATATTTTAACACATATTGACACCAATGGTGATGCTAAATTTGGACACTAACATTGCTTGCATTGTAGAGACAATGTTATCACTATTAATAATGCTAAGGAGCCGTTGAATTTAAAGATACTGAATAAGCTCCAAGTAGCAGGCTCTTATCAAGATCATTTTTACACACAACACATTTAAACAACTGAAAATTCCACTTGTCTTGTATCATACATCTATGTTTTATTTTCAAATCAATGTGACAGAAGATTTATTTTAAGAAAGGTAATGGCATATAAGACACTCAGATGCAAGGTAAATTTATGATTATATAAAGATTGAGGTTATTAGTACCACCTTGAGTATTTAGAGCAGTATATAGCAATATAGTCTTTGAGCAGTACACCCATTTATGTCAGCTTAGGCATTTCTTTTACTCCAGCAAGAACTGTTTTAATGATTGATTTTATTCTAGTCCCAAAGAGCTATGAATAAGGGATAGAGAAACAGGTGACAGAATCGGGATTTTAATGTTAAAATGAGGCAAGACAAATCTGTCTATGCCTTTGTAACTCTTTAGTTCTATATCACATCTGCTAGTTTTCAAGCCTAAGTTTTCAGCCTAGTTCCAACTACACATACACTAAAGATGTAGCAGTTTACTACTAAACTAGTATGTAAGAACATCAGAATTCTAGGAGTTGGAAGCCTCCCTGGGCTTCAGTTTCCTCTTCCATTTCAACTAAATGATCATTCATTCCAGAGTTAAAGATCTCTAACCTATAATCTAATAAATGGTCAAATGAAACAAATAAAATGAAAAAATTAATTTGGTTCTTTATCATGTTATGAAATGACCAATATAGATATAAATCTCTTTTGCACTGGTATAACAGAAATGACATAAAAGAAACTCATTAGGTAAAATAATGTTCAGATTTTTAAAAATCATAGGACCTCTTTTGAAATTAAAATACCACCATAATCTTAATCTTTGATTAGTGCTTTTCATAGTACCTACCACATAATAGGTACTTATTAAATGCTTATTGACTGACTGATAAATTGGTTGAGTTCACTTGCAAATCAAGACATTACCTTCCTGATGTCATTGGGACTTCTCAAGAACGAAGGACAAACAAGAAATTGGTCAAGTTATGATTTTCATTCTATGGCTTATTAAAACAAATTAATCTATTCATATCTACTTAACACAGATATTTTGCCTTATGTCCTGCCATTCCTCCTGCTCTATATCTAGAATAGCACCATTCATCCCATAGACCAGATCTCTCTTTCTTGATGTGTTAATCTATTCAATATGGAAATCCACTGTGGGGGTGAGCATGATTTGTGAGTGACACCTAAATTAAATGATTATATCTAGTTTCCTCATGCCATGTATTTCATATCCATCTGCCCTGGATAAAGATAGAAGAGTAGAGTTAAGTTAAAATGTCCCAAGATTCCATGGTTGTGGACATTGAGTGGATGAATCCATTTCCAAGTTAAGTCATGGTCACATCTGCAAACCTTCCTCCCCTTTTTCTTCCACCCTCTTCCATCTATACAATCATTTTATTATGGAAATGAAATTTAAACCAATTCTACCACCAATTCTGGAAATAAGTTTGATTAAAGACTGACTGCTCCATGACTCTACTCATTATCCTTATAATTTTCCAAACAAAAATTCTCTTCTTTAGTCACTACTCTCTTATATACAGGGGAAGAAAAAAAAATAAGTGTCTAATAATTGAGGGGGAAATTTTAAAGGAAAAAAAATTTCATCATAGAACTTTAGATCAAGAAGGAAGTAAATTAATATAATACCTTCATTTTACAGTGATGCCCACAGAAAGAAAGTGAGTTGTCCAAGTTGTCCCTAGGTATTATTTTTCTAGATGTCTACAAATGACTTTTATACATACAAAATTCTCTATTTCCTGATGGAAGAAGAGTTATCTTTATACTGCACTGTTGTTCAATATCTCTCAGTTCTTACCACCCATTCAACTATATCTCTTCTTGGGAGATTCTATTACAATGTAATTGATTTTTCCCCTTGGTCTAAAATTCCCTTTGCTGTATTCTGTTGAATTACTTCCCTTGGGCCTCTCTGAGCAATTACTCTCCTTGCTGTTTATACTATTCAAATATCAATACATTTCATTTCGGAAATAGTAATGTAATTGCATGATAGCATTCTTTCCTGTTATGGACCTACTATTACCTTATGAGTATGGGGAATTCACGTGCTTCCATTAAAAACTACTTTAGCCATTAAAAGTCATGAAAAACAAAACAAAACAAACCCCTTCGCTCCAAAAAAAAAAAAAAAAAAAAAAAAAAAATGTTGCCAAGTGGTGAGAACCCAAAAGAAAACAGGACTTATCTTTTTTTAAAAAAAAAATACATAGGACAAAAAATATTTCCACATTTTGCCACTAATCTTTGATTTTCAGAAGACTGTGGAAAAACATAGCCAATGTTAGATGGACCACATAGAAATTCTGCACACAGATGTAGTCTTGCCTATAGAGTAGATGTAAAATAGAACCAGCTATCTTTTGTTAGGAGAAAGTTTCCCAATCATATTCCAATGATCCTGTCAATCCTTGAAATTCTACCATAAGACTTCATTTCTTTGAAAATTCTTAGAATAAAAATTTTACCACCACAGGTAATCAACTATACCTTAGAATCTATGCATTTCAGATACTTTCTAATAACTGAGAATGTTTTTTGTTTTACAGGGATAGAAGAGGAAGCTATTAGATGCCTAAGAAAAGTGGACATAAAAGAAAAGTGGCTCCAAAAATGTCATGAAGAAAAAAAAAAAAAAAAAAACTTAAAGCTATCTGACTTGGATAACATCGATGCCTTTAAGCTTCATCTCTTTACAATACTGCCAAAGGCTGGTGCTATTTGCAAGACTAATGAATCTAGAAAATTATATGCAAAGCCATGTTAAGGTACATTTTAAAAGAAGTATACCAGACTAACTCAGATGGTTTCTAATATGCTACTATTTTATTTTATTCTTATTGTATCATTGTATACCAGGGCAGCCATTCTGAAACTTTATTGGCTGTCAAGGATTTCATTTGCTATTATAATGGAAATAGTATTTTAATGAGGCAGAAGCAATGTATCAGGTTGCCTTGTCTGTCTACCTGCCACAGTATCGCAACAATCAGTATATTTTCAGTGTTCATTCCATGCAATTCATAATCTAACAGATGGCACCATTAAGAAAGTGTCCCTGGTAGTCAGTCTTTTTGAAAATGAGAGCAAAGAAATTGTGAATAAAATTAAGTTGACTGGTATAAAACACGGAGCTTATATTCTTATTCCTTCCAGGATACTGACAATCAGTGACAAATTTCCAGCAGATAGAATCCTATGGAACATTCACACTAACATTTTATAACAACATAAACTGAGATTGTGAGATAGCTTGATAAATAGCTAGCTTCTCACTGCAGGCTGCATTCTCCTTTCTCTGGATACATGTATCACCCCTATTACCATCCAGCATCAAAAGAAAAATTATATACTTCATCATCAGCTATGAAAACTTTGCAGAAGGTTTTCCAAAACTGGATTCAAATTTTGGGGAGACAGAAAATGTGTGTAATGCCACTGACACTACAAGCAGGTCTTAATTCATCAATAGAATAATTAATTTGTTAAAGTAGCTACATTTTAATTTACACTATTTGAAATTATAATTATGCAAAATACAGTCACTTGCTTCAACTCAAAGGAAATATACAGTGTAAATTCAATACTTCTACTTCAGTAAATTCATTATTTGCACTAAGTGGGACTAAGTTGTACTTTCACAGAGAAAAAACTATTCCATGGAAGGAAAAATAAAGCTCTAAGCATTGACAGTAAACTGTTAATAAGGTAAAAATGATCAAGTATTAGTGCAATGTAGAGGTTGTATTTTTTTTCCTGTTTGGGGAATTATGATCAATGTGACAAGGTTATCGTTATAATTAGGAGAGTAATTAAAGTAACAGAGTAATTGGTATTCTGCATTTTTTCCTAGTCACAGAGTTCTAATTGCAGAAAAGAACAGAGAGTAAAACACTTCTTATTTTTAATTCCCCCAAAGAATTACATGGCCTCTGAGCATGCAGGCTGGTGGCAATCGCACATGGCACCTCTCAATTTTCATAATCAAAATTGATTTGTGGATGTTACAAGTAATTCATTACATAGCTTGAATTCTATCCATGGAAATTGCTTTCACCTACTGTCATTCTTTCTTATGCTATTTTATTTTTAATTCTGATGGATGGAAGCATTTTTGGTCCATATGCTTCTTGATTCCAGCCAATGAATTGGTGCTTTGGCATCCAGTGGCTGAAAGTAGGAAAAATGAAATTTTCTTGCCCAACTGAGCTTTCTTAAAAAGACCTTTAGAGCTTTGAGAAAGACTGATGAGAAAGATAATTTCATAATCCCTTGGAGAGGTATTCTGTTATTCTAGCTAAACCTAGTGAATAATCCCACATCCTCTCTCTCTGAACTACACATCTCATATCTAATAAGAGCTCTGACTTCAAAGCCAAAACAACTTAAGACTTCAATCTCTTAAACTAACTAGTTAGGTGACTTTAAACATATTAGCCTATATATTTCTTTACTCACATAATAAAGATAAGACCATCTGATCTGCTCAATTATCAAGGTTTTATAAAAATAAAAACGACATCAAAAACAATAAAGCATATTAAGAAGGACAAAGTTCTTATGAATTCAAAGTATTAAAGAGAAACAGTAAGCTTTCAATTTCAGATAAGGCCTGAATTTAAATATTTCCTTTGATACTAACTAACTATATTACCCCAGGCAAGTCATTTGACATGTCTGTCTCAGGTTTGTTTTGGTTTTTTTCATTTTTAAAATGAGTAAATAATAACACTTACCTCCTAGGCTTGTTCTGAGGATAAAATGAGATAACATACATAAAGCACTTTGCAAACCTTAAAATACTATAAGCCAGATTGGTTAATCTATTGAGTAGCTTTTCTTAATTTCTACTTCCAAGCTATTCACTCTACTGCAGAACTAGGTTTAGGTTTAGCTGATGCCTTCTCCTGAAGTGGAAGTATGCTCTTTTATAAAAAGAAAAATTTTACCCTAAAGTTAATAAAAACAACAATTCATTTTTTTCATAGAATTTTTCTCCACCTCTCATCAACAACTGAAAGTAATGCAGAGAAATATCTTCTAACTTATGTTCTTTTTGACAGAAATTCATTATGCAGAATAGTATATTCTCCGTACTCTCTCTTCTTATTCTCAGTAGCAAATCTAGTAGTACAGAGTTATTTATGTTTCTTATTTGTACTTGTTTTCTTAGCAGTAGGTAGCATTAGAAAACACACAAATTCTCATTAGCCATCTAATTTGCCTGGCAAGTGACATTGAAGAGAGTTACCTCTCTCTTTCATACAGTTCTTTCCCCTCTCTCTCCTGTCATCTTCTTCCTTTCTTGGTTTAGCACCTGGGTCTTATATACAAATGACCCTAGTCTCTCAGTTAGAAATTATATCTTCATCTTTTGCCTATGTCAGGTAAAGTGCATTTATACCACAATGATAGAAATGTTCTAGTATACACATTTATTTTCCTTATTATTAACCAAAAAAGGACTCTCTGATTCTTTATTTATTCACATGTAATTCACTGAGGCACATAGTATTATCTATCTGTGCTAACTTTCTTGAGCTTGTCCTCATATGAGCAACTGATATCTCAGAAATGAACTGAATGAATCAGCTCTGTTATTTCTCCTCTTGGAATTCTGAAACATACTTATGTCCCAGCCAAATTATTATTGTTTTTGTTGTTACTATTCATATAAATATCTAGTATTTCTATAACATTTTAAGTTTTCAAAGTGCATGAATTGTAAAGGCACATGTAACCTCAATTGTCTCTGTGAGAACTTGAAACAGCTGTCTTCTCTATACAAATAAACTGTTATCAAGGATCAGTACATTACACAATAAACAGATATGCATGCCTATGAATACACATATACATTTTTATAAGAATGGATGCTTATACATGTGTACATAGGATTTAATAAACCTAGGTCTGGAGATTCTTCTGCTATAAAATACAAAGATCTTCCTCCTGGAGAGTCTCCTGAGACACTGGAGGGACAATGTTTCTTCAGGGTGTTTATGTCAAATCAGGAATTAAAATCCCATTTTCCCGATTCTGAGATCAATCTTCTACCCACTATTGCTACATTGCTATAAAAATGTAAATTTACTTAATCTAGCTCTCACAGTAATCAGTTACTACATTTTTGACTGTGTTACTTATAAAAAAAAAAAAAAAAGTGAATACTTGACCTGTCAGAAGTCATATCACAGCCATCACTATAAAGAAACAGTATGCCTAATATGTGTGTTCTGAAAGAATATGAAAAACAAAATGTTGATTTAATGAGTCATATATAAGAGAAAGAAATCTCTGATGAATAAACACCCCCGTGCTTTGGCTCCTTTTCAGATGAAAAATTGCTTCTTCCCCCTTTTTATTATGAGGTGATTTTAAACTGAAAGCATTAGATAGTAGGGTGCCCTATAATTAATGCTTCAAACAGAAAATGATTGAAGAAACACTGAAAGAGACTTCTCCTTTGAAACTGCATTTCAATTCTTCCCATGTCTCTAAAAGAAAAATGCCTTTGACAGTCTATATTTTACCACTGTTTCATTTAATAATGCATATTGACATTTATCCAGGGAGATCAGCTTCTGCATTACTTCTCATTTTAAAACATCCAAGCAGCTGCCCATTCTCATGACTCTGATTATTTTACCCTCATTTTTGGTTATTGAATTTTGCTCACTTTTTCTACATTTTCAAAAAAGATATAATGGGGCAGATTAAAAAAGAATTTCCAAGAGAAAATATATCTCTACTTTCTTTTTCAGGTTAAGAGGATGTTATGTGGTTCCCTCTCACCTCTTCCAGAATTATATGTTCATATTTGATATATACTGAATTGGAAAGATACAAAGCACAAAGCTGAAAACAAGCTTTGCTGGAATGCACCATTCTTGAGTCTCAAATCTTACTAAAGAAGTTATCTATGATTATGCCTTTTGTAATTAAAGTTCCTTGGATGGAGTCTGACCTTACACAAAATTCCACATAATCACAGATTGTAAAGTATGAAGACTGGCATTATACATGAAATTAATTATAAGGGATATCACATTAACTTATTATACCATCAGAAGGAGCTCCTACATGAAATTCCTTTTTTTTTTCTTAAACAAAGTACTATTGTGTCTTGCATACCACATTTTAGCCTTTAAAATGTCTGACTGAATCCTTTCAGTTTCTCATCAACAACAAATACTTAAAAGAAATTACAATATTCAATGAAAATAGTACAAAGAAGACTGAAGAAAGTAAATTCCTGGTGAAATAAGCCACCTTGAGGCCAGAAATCTCTCAAGGATAACCCAAACCAGATTAAAATGTAATTAGAAAATGTTTGACAGAATTGTGTGTGTTTATGTATAACACAACATAGATAATGTTAATTTGTGATTTTCCAAGTCAATATTTAGCCTTCAGAGCACCACTTCTTTTTTGAGTTTGGCACAACTTGTACAGATGATGTTTAAAAAAATAATTTTCATTATAATAATTTTCATAACAATAAATGTACAAAATACATAATTCTGTTTGTAGCACCCAACTTCAGGAGATTTGTACGATGTAACTTACAGAACTTACAGATGGAACTTATGAACATTTTTGGAGCATGTTTAGCTTAATTAAGAATTTAGCTGCCATATTCTGAAGCATATACATTTATTATTATTTAATAACCATGGTGATCATGACAATGTATGCTGTAAGCAAAATAGATGATGGTGAAAGCAATCACTGTTATCTATTACTCCTTTAAGTATAAAGTATAAAGTATATGAATATACTATTCATATATTTATATGAATAGTAACAACAAAAACAATAATAATTTGGCTGGGACATAAGTATGTTTCAGAATTCCAAGAGGAGAAATAACAGAGCTGATTCATTCAGTTCATTTCTGAGATATCAGTTGCTCATATGAGGACAAGCTCAAGAAAGTTAGCACAGATAGATAATACTATGTACCTCAGTGAATTACATGTGAATAAATAAAGAATCAGAGAGTCCTTTTTTGGTTAATAATAAGGAAAATAAATATGTATACTAGAACATTTCTATCATTGTGGTATAAATGCACTTTACCTGACTTAGGCAAAAGATGAAGATATAATTTCTAACTGAGAGACTAGGGTCATTTGTATATAAGACCCAGGTGCTAAACCAAGAAAGGAAGAAGATGACAGGAGAGAGAGGGGAAAGAACTGTATGAAAGAGAGAGGTAACTCTCTTCAATGTCACTTGCCAGGCAAATTAGATGGCTAATTACTTGTTTGATTCTCTTGATTTTAGCAATTTTTATTATTTCCCTACCCGAGATGTTGGAAAATTCTGCTTTCAAAATTGCCTTAAGAGTAATAGATTTTGATCTATCAACTCTTTCTTTTTCTCTGTACCCTATATGTTTTAAGTGGGATTTCATAAACAACAAAATTTTAGCTTTGGTTTTCTTATCCATCCCTCTATTCTTTTTCATGAGGAACTTAACCTAGCCACCTTTTGAGTTTTAATTGGTGTTTTCTTCCATTAAATATATGCAATTTGTATGTAGAAATGTATATGTAGATTTATATATGAATTTATCTTCTTTAAGTCAGTAGTTACTTGCTGCAGTTTTATTTGCTTAACTCTTAACTGAACAGTTTCCTTCCTATTCTCAACCTTTTTGAATTCATGTATGTTATTCTCTTTCACTTGTTTTGACCTTTCCCAGGTCAGATAAGAATACAATACCTCATTTACTCTTCTACCTCATTTCATCTTTTATTTTTGTATTTTAGTTGGTAATACTTTCCAAAAATAGTTCTTTTTTATTCCATTCTCTTGTTATGCTTTACCTCTAAGAATCTGTATAGTCTATTCCCAGGAATATTAATTCTTAATAGATGTAGCAGGATGCAAAGGGAAGAATCTTGTTCTTTATTTTCTCTTCCTCTTCATTACTTATTCCTTTTAATATCATAACATCTCTTCCTTTGAATCTATGACCCTTGTTCAGTCTTCTAAGAGGCATGCTTTCCCAGGTACTCAACTACTTCTTTATTCAAAGGAAAAGTTATATATTGAGATAAAACACACCTTTTTGTGAAATCTGACTTCCTGATCAGTCCATACCTCACAGCATATTTGTTAAAATACTCTTTGCCTCTGTGAAGTCACTTTACGATGCTCAAAGATTGGGTGCAGCAAGCATGATGAAAACAAATTTACATTCTTCCGTCTTTGTAGAAGGAACAAGCATAGAATTACTCTAGGAAACACTAGCTGGATGATACTGTTTTGTAATTCTTTGACCTTAAATTTATATTTAGCTGAGCTCTCTAGTAAGCTTGTTAAATTGGCCCCCAAATAACCAAGCAATCATATATCTATGCATATACACACACATATATGTATGTATATATGCACATATATACATACACACAGACACACACATATATATATATATGTATATGTATATATAGGCTGCATCAAGGCAATAATGCTCAGCTTCAGGTCAATTATTGTGTGAAACTCCATGTGACTTCTCAGATTTGGAAGACTACCCAATTTCAGCCACTATTGATTTATGAATCTTGCTTATACCTGTATGTCTAAAGATAACTTAGGAAGCTGCATTATAATCAGGCTGTGAAAGCCCATCATGAACACCTCCATACTCTGACTCGGACAACAGTGTCCCACGTCTATCTCATGGCTTCAGTATTCACAAAAGAGCCCGACATAACTGATTGTAACAACAGGAACCTAAAATTATGTCAACTGAGATTTGGAAGAAAAATAAGAATGAAGCAATATGTTCTATCCTTTCTCCCTAATTCCAGGACAGACACATACATACCCCTAGAATTCAGTGGTCTTAACATTCTTTATGTTGGGCATTTCACTCAGGGGAGCAAAGACATCCCTAGGATGTTCAAGGATTTAGCTTGTTAGATTAAAAAGGAAATTCAGATTGACAGGAGGAATTCCCTCTGGCACACTGTGCTTCAGCTGCTTTAAACTAAACAGTAGCAGTAAGCTAAACTATAAAGTTACAGCACAAATCAGTTAAAACAAGTGCCTATGAAACAAATTAAGGTGCTGAAACTCTCTGTCCCATATAATACTTTAACATTGTCTCCTCCATTTTTTTTAGCCACAGCTATGCTTAAGAGGAAGAAATAGCTTGTAGCAAGCCCAAAATATTAGTGAAAGTGTGTTTAAAAAAAAGTAATATCCAGTAAACAGATGCAGTAAATAGAGGTCAGCCCCGGAGTTAGGAGGATCTAAGTCCAAATCTAGTCTCAGACACTAACTTCATGACTGAGCAAGTCATTTAATCTATTTTTTTTTTTGCCTCAGTTTCTTTGTCTCTAAAATGAGCTGGAAAAGGAAATGGCAAACTAATCCAATCTTTGCCCAGAAAACCCCAAATAGGGTCAAGAAGAGTTGGACATGATTAATCAACAAAACCATAACAACAAAAACAGAGCTTAAATGCCTCAGAGATGTTTTGGGTTTTTTTTTGTTTGTTTGTTTTGGGTTTCTCTCTCTCTCTCTTTTTCTTTCTCTTACACACACACACACACACACACACACACACACACATATCAATTTAGTAATAAGAACATGGAATTAAAGATAAAAAAACTGGCTTTTGGTGGGGGTGGCTTCTTCCCTCCTAATGAGTAGAGAAAATTGTAAGAAAGTGAATCCCAGGAAATTTAGCTATCATTTTGTCCTTTTTCCATGTGTGAGCAAATGATGACAAAGTTATTTTGTTCCTGCTTTGTGTGTGTGTGTGTGTATGTGTGTGTGTGTGTTCCTTTTTAAATGTGATAAATAATCTGTTTAACTCCTATTAAAATTAGAATGATTTTATAAAGAAAGGGGAGTTTTCCAAGAATGAAATCTTCTCATACTTAGTTGGAAACATAGCTCATTTTGAGATTTCTTTTTCTTTTGATCTGACCATCAAGAAGAGAAAGAGAAAGCAATATAAATAAATATAGGTAAAAACCAACAAGATAAGATTTGTTTCTACTTTTTAAAAGTTTTGTTTATGACTATCAAAAAGAAAAAAAGGCATGATTTTTAATTAAAAAAAACTAGATGGGTTTAGTATGAATTAAAATGAAAACAAGATAATTTTATATAGTTTAATTATATTCTAAATTTAAAGTTTTCCTGGATGGAACTGATATTTTGAAAAACTCATATGGTAACATCTGGAGAACATTTTCTTAAGCACATTCTAATATTATTTTGTTCCCTTCCATGTACTTTATCTATCTCTATGTATATGTGTCTCTCCCAATACTATAAGTGCCTCCTGGCACAGAAATGGAGATCATTAAGCATTGGAGTTTATCCTTAAACCTTTTACTCCCTACAATTATTTACATGATGGAAATACATCATTGCCTTAGAAGTAGATCCCTCTTCTGAAGTTTGAGCCTTTGAAATGACAAAGTGTACTATGCTCTTCTTCCCTTGTCCCTGTCCCTATCCTTGTCCCTGTCCCTATCCTTGTCCCTCTCCCTCAAAACAAAACTATGATTATTGTTAGAAGCTACTTTAAGTTAAATACTTTATGCAACTAGTTTAACTGAGTTAATTTTCATTTTACTTAATGTTGACATATATATATATATATATATATATATATAAATTTTATTTCACTCAGCTTATTTCAGTCATGTCCCCTTTAGGGTTTTCTTGGCCAAGATACTGGGGTTGTTTGCCATTTCCTTCTCCAGTTCATTTTACAAATGAGGAAACTGAGGCAAACGGAATGAAATGGGTTTCCCAGAGTCACTCAGCTAGTATCTGAGAATGCATTTGAACTCAGATCTTGCTGAGCATTCTACTATACTACCTAGTTGAAATGCTCATTTTATATAATATCTTATCTAAAGTGAAACAGTTTTCTATTCCTTGGTGACTTAAAGAGCCTTTTCTCGTGGTTAATATATTAGAAGTCATGTCTGTGAATTCAAATTAGGCTCCTATTGAAGTGATCCCATCTGACATCACTACCAACATAAAATCATTACCAGAAAAGGGAGATTTTATTGATTTTTATGCATATTCTAATAAATGGTATAATCCTGAACTCTCCCACTGAATTCAAGTAATATATCCGTACTGAAGTAATATGGGTTTTTCCCCCCAGGGAATGCTGTATTATTCCTTTCTACACTGGTTTATCAGAATTAGTTTGGCTAGATGCCCATCAATTGGAAAACGGCTGAATAAATTGTGGTATATGAATATTATGGAATATTATTGTTTGCTAAGAAATGACCAACAGGATGATTTCAGAAAGGCCTGGAGAGACTTACGTGAACTGATGCCGAGTGAAATGAGCAGGACCAGGAGATCATTATATACTTCAACAATAATATTATATGATGATCAGTTCTGATGGACCTGGCCATCTTCAGCAATGAGATGAATCAAATCAGTTCCAATGGAGCAGTAAATGAATTGAACCAGCTACACCCAGCGAAATAACTCTGGGAGATGACTAAGAACCATTACATAGAATTTCCCAATCCCAATCTGTCTGCATTTTTTATTTCCTTCACAGGCTAATTGTACACTATTTCAGAGTCTGATCCTTTTTGTACTGCAAAATAACGCTTTGGACATGTATACTTATTTTGTATTAACATATTTAACATGTATTGGTCATTCTGCCATCTGGGGGAGGGGGTGGAGGGAAGGAGGGGAAAAATTACAACAAAAGGTTTGGCAATTGTCAATGCTGTAAAATTACCTATGCATATAACTTGTAAATAAAAAGCTATTAATGAAAAAAAAATAAAACCTATTAGTTTTTAAAAAATAGAATTAATTTGGCTTTGGAAAAGAAGTAGAAGAAACATTGGGGTGTCTGAATTTTGAGTGTAAAAGTGTTTCTGTGTGGACACAAAGTCTTTTCAACACAGTCAATAACTTCCATCCTATTTTAACTGGATCTTAGAATTGGAAGTGTTTATTTCCTAGATGGCTATAATTTTTCTTCTGTATGTGTGATAGCACAAAATGAGTCAACTTTTATCTCCCAGTTTAAAAATTAAGTGCTATCTTCTCACCTATTGTCTTGAGAGAACTCTATAATTTGTTTCTACATTGGCAACTGTATCACTATTATGTATTTAAACTATATAGATATGTAAAATCAAAATACTTTTCAAAGAATGACCTTTTCTTTCCTCTGTTATCAAACCATTCCTTCCAGAAGCTCAGTATGGAAAGAACATCCCAACAAGAATAAGAATACTGAAAGTGGTATAATGTGATTAGATTTTCATACTTCAGTTAATCCTGATATTTCTTTGCTAGAAATGATTTACATTGTCACTATTATTTTGAGGCATTCATGTCTGAGGGCAAAGGGCTCCATGTAGCAAGGTGAGGGAAGATCTAAGGTCACATTCTTCTCCATTCACCATTGCCTTAGAACACATGGAACACACACACACACACACACACACACACACACACATACACACAATAAATAATTAAATAAATAAATAAAAGGTTCTTTTAAGTCATTCTTTTCTGTTTTAGTTAGAAGGAGTGAAATTTTTGGTCTGGCCAGGGCATGTGATCTAAAAGTCTAAGAATACAGACTAGATGTTGCAGCCAGACCAGAATAATGCTCTGAGGAGACTCCACTAATGTGAACTTAGTGAGACAAATTCTGTGTAGCAACTGAGATAAAGCTCTGAATCCAATCCTCTTTTCCCTGCTATTCTCAATGAAGTAGTATAGAGGAGATTATGTTCCCTGAAGAATTGAGGCAAAATATTGTATATTAGTTTGTGTTATATCTTTAAGATTAATATATCTTTGTAAATGATTTTTAAATAGAATTTACTTATGTACCTTTCTTATGCAGGAACAAAAATCAAATGACAGAAATCACCAGAAGAGAATAACATGTTTAATCTCTCCAGTATATTTTGGAGTGATGTGCCCTTTCCATTCTTACTAACTGCTCTCCTTATTAGGCCTCTAATAAATTTCCATAGCTCTCCCAATTGCATATTGGTTTTGCACATTGGTAATTTGTCTCCTGGAAATACAAACCCTCCAATTATAACCTATTTACGGCTTCCATATATTGTGCTACAACTGAAAACCTCTTCCAATACCTGCTGATAGTCAACTTAAAATACTTGCACCCTGTCTCAATTGCAAGCAGTGGACCTTACTGGATGAAGCAGAACCACCTGGGCCTATAAATATGCCTTGCTTATTGCTCATGACCTCACATTGATCCTGGTAAATGGGTTCATGCTGATGAAATCAGCAATCCAACATGCACAGGGAAAATGCCAGAGGGCCCACCTACTGCATTATTCTGTGTAGCAAATTAAAGTTTTAAATGAGTTTCTGGTGGACATATTTTCCTGAAAAAATAAGAAATAATTCAGAGATCCATTCCCCATTACCCTCATTTTCCCCTTGGAAAAAAAAAGAAAATTTCCCACCTCAGACCATGGGTCAAACATGCTTGAATAGTGAAAACTTATAATCCATCAAATGACTGTCTTCAAAACATTAGACCTTTACCCAGAATGAAGCACAACAGCAGGAGCTTTTGGCATGCTATATATATATGAAAAGTTAATCGTAAGCATTCAGGATCACACAACAATTTGCTGCTATTACAACAATATTCTCCTCAATTTTTCACAGTTAATTCCTTTGATTTTTGAAGAAGACAATGCTTTGTGATGAATCAGTTGTGGTTACTATGCAAACCCTAATCCACAAATGAAGTAATATAAAAAGGGGAAATTTTTATTGTGGAAAAAAAAATGAGCATAGAACATTCTTGTCATCAAAATACTATTAAATTGTTTGGAATCAGGAACTGATACAGTTTTATTAGTAGAAATAGCATGAAGAAAGAGGCATTACCAATAAATTTTGCAACTGTATTCTAAGAATCATGGGAGCTTTGAATCTGACTTACATCTGAAACCTTTCAAATGTGTTATCTCTGCTACAAATTCTGTTGCATCCCTTGTGTTCAGCACAGGGCTTTGCATGTAATGAATGTTTAATAAATGCCTATTTCATTTATTCATTAATTCATTCATCCATTCTTTCATTTTTAGTAAAACTAACAAATATACCAGGTCATTTTATAGCTACTTCCCAGGTTGATCTAATTCATAAAGCCCAGAAATCACTTAATTTAACCACTGCTTTGACAATGATATTCCCCCCAAAACCATGGTTTTCTTTAACCTATACCCTATATAGCTCTAATGTATCAAAATATTAGTGACATTATTCTAGACATATAACAGGTGCCTTTAAATCTACAGACCTGATCCAATACTTTACCATTAAAACTGCTGACTATAAAACAAGTTAGTTTGGAGGGTGATTTAAATTAGCAAATTAGCATAAGAAATCATCAAAAGCATTTCTGGATGCCAAAATATATCATTATAATTACCCTGTGCCCTTTTAATAAAAATACTAATTATTTTAAATTAAATTAAAATTTCTAGAGATACTAATTGGGATTAGTAATGAATGCTAATCTCAGGCCAAAGGGTAGATTGAAAAGGGAGCAGCTAAAGAAGTTACTATAGGAAACGGCTGCTGTATGACCCTTTTATATAACCTTCTCCTTTTGGCATTAAATTTACATAGGTAAGCATTCTAGTAAAGCTCTCTAGAATAGTCCAAACCACAAAATATTCAGCTATCCTCAATAACTAAAACAACCACATCCAGACAGTTAGGCTTGGCTTGAGGATATGTAATATAAATCATGTAAAGTAATATTGTGAGAAGCCCTCAGTGGAGTTCCAGACATGGTTCCAGACACCTTGTGTAGGTTACCCTATGTAGATCTATTTGTACAATTTTATAAAATAATGAAATAACCAATGATTCCTTTATCTGATATTTATGTCCTTGTCTAGCCCTAGCCACATGAAAATAAACCTTTCATTTTTCATTCTTTCATTATTATCTGGCAAGATTTAACTTCTTGATGTTTTATCAGATTACATTTAAAAAACCCTACTCACCTAAGGGTTTATTTTAAAAGGATAATTCAAAGTCGTCTTTTTTAGTGAATCTTTTATTTTAAAATCTATTTGCAGGATATGTTATTTTGGAACAAATCATCTTTGTTCCTCATAATATCATATTCTAATTTTCTCTTGGATCTCTCATAACCAAAGAATAATTCCATTCTATTTTAACCGTATCTTAGAATTGGAAGTGTTTATTTCCTAGATGGCTACAATTTTTTTCTGATTATGTAATTTTGCAATTACTAAAATGATTCCTTATAAGTTAAAGTTGGAGTTTCTTGATGTGCTATGGAATATTCTCTCTGAATTCCTACTTAGCCTTCTAATAATTCTGGGGTATTTTTGTATTTGATTCTGTATGATATGGGCATTTTGGATTTCTTTTTTTATAATGCCTTAGATTACCTCAAGTTCAATATTCTTATTTTATGCTATTAGCACAGACTTCTATTTTAATTTTTAACTTTGTTTCATTATTTCTCTTATCTCTGATTTTTACATTCCATTTCTGCTGCCTTCTTTTTCATGGAACCTAACATTTTTGTGTCTGTCTTTCATAAATCCTAAATCCCCTCATATGTTATTTTCTTCCTTAACAACCCTAATTTTTTCATGTATTTTTAAAAATTATTTTACTTCTTTGATTTTCTGAAACATTTTACTCCACTGTTGTTTAAAGGGGTCCAAGACCATGTTATGCTATCTTCATCTTCCCTCATAAGATTTTGGCTCTATTTTCTTTGTTTTAAAATATATATGTATTGATATTGTCCCTTAAAATAGATGTATATAGACATAGTTGTTACTTTCTCCCATCAGTTTTTGTCTATCCAATTAACTGAAGATTTTTCAATGATATCTTTATTATAATGTGCTTACTAGCCAATTCATTTTTCTTTGGAAGGCCCAGAGAACTTGTGTCCCATTTTCTTTTCTCTCAGATATTCAGGGTTGGACAAAGTTTGCTTTCTTCAGAGAATAAGGGTAATAAATTGGACTGGGGTAGTCCAAGAATGTTTTGCACTGAGGTCTCTGAGTCCTTCTCAATTCTACTAGCCACTTCATGCTGATGAACTGAATTTGATAATTCTAGCTAGATCTGACTTCCTTGTCCCTTTCTTCTTCACTTTTCTATATTCCCCCTCCCATGTGCTCCATATTTCTTCTTCAGTCATGCCTTTGCTTTCTTCTTGTGCCTCTGGGATGGTTTGATTTACCCAAAGTTGGAGAAAGAAATGGATAAGCACTCCAGTATCTTTGCCAGGAAAATCCCAAATGAGGTCTCAAAAGTCGAGAAATGATTGAAATGACTGAACAGCAAACCTCATCAAGAATACTCAGTCCACACCTCCTCTCACCCTCATATATTTAAAGGGTTAACACCAAATGTCAGTTCTCCAAACTGCAAAAGCCAGGAAGGTTATAGGGTTGTTTCTGCCAGTGCTAATGATGAAGAGAGTCAGGACGAGAGCCTCCAAATCCAAGGAGCCTCTATTCATTTTGGTTTAAAAAAAAAAGAAAGAAAAAGAAAAAAAAAGAAAAGAAAACCTCTCCCAACAGACTGCTAATGAGTTTACTCAAAAAGTTATTTTCTAAACCCAAAGCAATCACAAGGATCACTGAGACTACCCTGGACAAGAGTTTATAATATTAGGAAAGAAACTGGGACAAGAGGTTCAAGAAGCAATAGACTGGTGAGTAATTCCACAATTCTTTTATTTTTTTCCTTATAAGAATTATTTTTCATCTTTATGTATTGTTGAGCACTCCATACTTGATGACCCTGGATTATCTAAAATGGAGAAGAGAGAGCTATTTTCAGATTCCCTCTTACACCATTTTGCCAGAATATCCTTGTCATGTTGCTCCTGAAGTGCAAGCTATATATGATTTTATTTTGAAGCACAAAGTAATGTTTCTAATATATAATCTAACCACTAATTTGTTCAATATCATGAATGAATTATGTTTTCAGAAGCCAACAAGTATGACAGATATGTGCTAAAGCATGAGGAAAGAAGGCAGAGTATCAATTAGCAAACTACTCAAAATTTATTAAGTACCTAATATGAGAGAGGCAGTGGATAGGGCACTATATTTTAATATAATTCAATTCAGATCGCAAACACTTACTAGATATGTGACACTAAACAAGTCCCTCAAGCTCTCTGTGACTCAGTTTCTACAATTTAATGATATGATATGTGTTATGATATATTATAATGATAACTAACAATTTTACAAAGTACTTTACATATTATCTTATTTAGGCCACACACCAGTCCTGTGAAATAGGTGCTACGATAATTCTCATTTTTTAAAATGTAGAAATAAGCACAGAGGGGTTAAGTGATTACTCAGGGTCATACAGATAGTATCATGTGGCAGTATTTGAACACAGGACTTCAAGATTCTAAATTCAGCACTTTATCCACTATGCTTTATCCAAAATGAAGGATTATTAGACTCAATGATCACCAAGATTCATGTCAGCTCTAAAACTAGTATTATATAATTCTAGGGTAAATAAAATCTGGGTTCTAACACTGCCTCTAACACATATAAACATAAAATTATTTAACCTCTTAGTGCTACTGGTGGTCCATAACAAATGATGTGTACCAGTGAAGAGAGTTTCTCAAGATTTTCTTAGGCTAATAAAATAAAGTTTATAACCCAAGTACAATTGGGTTGGATAATAAGATAAATATAGTACACTGCCTGCCTTCAACAAACTTATAATCTAGCAGACAAATTAAGAAATGTAGAGAAACTGTAGTACTATGTAGAAAGTAAACAGTTAAGAAAAAGTATAAAGATAAAGAAACTAAGACATCACTTCCTGCCAGGAAAGTAAAGGTAGCTTCATGAAAGAATTGATAGCCTACTTAAGTCTTAGAGTAGGGTTGTGCTGGTAAAATGTACATAGGACATACTTTTAATATACATTATTAATATTTTTTCTATTACTAAATGTGGATAATCAACAAAACAATAAAATTAAGATTTTGATTTGAAGCATTTTTCAATTTCGAGTTCTAAATGCCAACACTAAAATTCTAGCAACTTGCTCAGGTTTTAGTGAGGATGGGTAACATATTCTAAGCATAGAGAGCAGTATAAAGAAAGGATAAAAGAAGGATAGCTTGTAGTGTTTTCAGAAGGCATAATCTCTCATTAGCTTCTGAAGGAAAAGATTGAATCTTGATTACCAGGTTGAATAAAAGTTTGTTCATTAATCAAGAGAATCATTGAAAATTTTTGAGCAAGTAAGGATAAGAGTTTTACATTAGGTAGATTAATCTGTTATTATGTAAGTGAGTGATAGCAAAACCTGCTACATGCTTAGAAAAAAAAAAAGAATTCTGAGAACTGTGTCAGGAGAAAGCCTTATTTAAATTATGGGTACAAGAGAGAGAACCTCTTTTAAATTACAGGCACAGTAGTCATAGGTGATTGCAAATGATCCACTTTACCACTTTTTCCACAAATACTTGAAAAAATATTGTGCTACTAACAAAATGATTGTACTATACACATGGCAATAGCAATTAACCTTGTAAACTTACTTTTTGAGCAACTCTGTAATACCAGTGGGTGCTAACCAAATGTGAATGGTATTTATAAAGCTGATGTCCTGTTTCCAGAATACATTAACATCTTCTGAAACATCTAAGCAGAACTTGATCATTAATCCTACTCTCCTTGGAATTAATTTTAAGAATCGCCCACATATTCCACACAAATGTTTCTATTTTTAGGACAGAATAAAGAAAACTATTCAACCATTACCTGGTTAATTGTAGGGTTTCTCCAGAAACAGTATTACATAATGGAAATATACCAGCACCATTGTCCTGGAACTTTGGAGAATCATTCCATCTTGACAGCTACAATGTTTTCTCAGGCCTTAAAAGTGACTTGCATCAGACTCTGCTCTCCCAATTTTCCTTCTCTCCAATAACCCTCTTTGAAAATAGTGTTTATGCTCACCTTTGAAGCCTGTTAGAAATCTGGGTGAATTTTTAATAAACTAGTTCCTGCATTTCTGTTTGTAGAAGCAAGACTAGAAAAATTCTAACTTGTTTGTGCCTTATAAAGCAGGATCTGGCTTTACCATATTATAGGAGGTAAAATGTTAACCTTATAACATCTAACCATATTTTCTTTTTTTTCCTCTCTCTCTCCCCCTTCCCATCTCCCTCCCTCCTTTCCCTCCTCCCTCCCTCCTTTCCCTCCTCCCTCCCTCTCTCTCTCCTCCTTCCCTACTCTCTTCCCCTCTCTCTCTCCCCCCTTCTCTCTCCCCTCTCCCCCCTTCTCTCTCTGTCTCTCTCTTCTCTCTATATCTCTCCCCTCTCTCTCCATCCCTCTCTCTCCATCCCTCTCTCTCCATCCCTCTCTCTCCATCCCCCTCTCCATCCCCCTCTCTCCATCCCCCTCTCTCCATCCCCCTCTCTCCATCCCTCTCTCTCCATCCCTCTCTCTCCATCCCTCTCTCTCCATCCCTCTCTCTCCATCCCTCTCTCTCCATCCCTCTCTCTCCATCCCTCTCTCTCCATCCCTCTCTCTCCATCCCTCTCTCTCCATCCCTCTCTCTCCATCCCTCTCTCCGTCTCTCTGTCTCTCTCCGTCTCTCTGTCTCTCTCCGTCTCTCTGTCTCTCTCCGTCTCTCTGTCTCTCTCCGTCTCTCTGTCTCTCTCCGTCTCTCTGTCTTCTCTTCAGCATCTCCCTCGGGCTATCTGTATGTTTCTGTGTATGTCTCTCTCTGTCCCTGTTTAATTCTCTGCCTCTGTTCTCGCTCCTTCTCTCCTCCTGATCTCCCTCCTTTTTTCTTCGCCTCTTGTCTCTCCCCTCCCAATAAAAATAGCTTTTACCTACAGAGTAAAATCAAATTTCTAGTTTTTCCAAGGATAGAAATTACATTATGAGGATGATAGCTATCTCCATGAGATAAGCATTATTAAATGGTTTTGTAGGTCTTAAATTCATATCAATGCATTTTGCGGGTTGTGAATGCCTAAGGGATAAGTATATGCATGCATATACATGTGTGCATTTGATGCTGGCTTGTAGATGGAATTGTGTTGATAAATCAGTTGAAGAGCAAACCATCTTTGACCGGGGGTCCATCTCAAAATGAGATCTTCTAAAGGTGAAAGGAAAGAAACTTCAAATTATAGTTCCTCTCTTCACAGAAACTAGTTTCTATGTATACACAAATAAAATTGGATATTTTAGCAACCAATAATCTACAAATTTCAATCCAGAAATAAATAATAACAATAATGGTAGCATTTATAGAACTTTTTTAAAAAGGTTACAAAATGTTTTATGTGCTATCATATTTGATTTTCACAGCAGCTCTGAAAGATGGGTGTTGTTGTTGTTGTTATTATTATTATTATTATCCCCATTTTATAGTTGAGGATACTAAGGTTGAAAGAAATGAGGCTTGTCTAAAACCATACAGAGCCATTGAACCTAAACATTAAAGCCCTTAGATGGATTCTAATCAAAATATGTATACCTCTTCCTCTAAGCGGGGAAGAACATTAGTAGAAATGGAAACCTATTAGCAATAATATTAGTATTATACATTTTTAGCCTATCTAATGCTGAGTGAAGTTCGATATATCATGATACTGAAGTATGGAGGAAACTAATGATAAATCAGTATGTGTGTATGTATATATATATAAATATATATATTTATATATATACATATATATGTTTATGTATATGCATGCATATATGTATGTACAAATGTATATGTATGTGTTCATATTATATAAATATAAAATATACCTTATATAAATGTTATATATTATAATATTATACAAATGATTTATAAATATGAAATATTTATATCTGTATATACATACACATAGATATTTGGCAACCTGGAAATTTTTTCATCTCTTCAAAACCGTACCAAACTCTCACCTAGTAAGGTGTTTTTACATAGAAGGTAGTTAAGAAATCCTGGTGGACTGATTGAGCTATACATCTTTATAATTTAAATGAATTATATACAGTTCCAAAATACATCTTATAGGCTAAGAATTTTAATGTTATGCTTCCCCAAAGTGTTAGCTTAAATAGTTCATTTCTTACTTCCCCCTACTGTCTCCCTCTGTCCCCCTACAAATGTTCTTTTCTCAGAAGTGATTTTCAAACATATTTATCAAAAACATTTTGTATTTACTTATCTGGTATATATTGTTACTCTAAAAAGAAAATTAACTCTTTGTAGGCTTTTGTATCTCTCCAAAGCTCTCATGTAAAACCTAGCATGTAGCAATAACACAAATATATTTCAAATGTAATTGAAATGATTGGGTTTAAATTTCGTGAGAATGTTTTTAAAATTTGGCAAAAAAAACATCTACTTAATAGATGTCTTAATTTATACCTACAGGCTATTAGCTATAAAATTAAAATTATGGTATTTCTATAGTTATTGGGAGAATCATTGTGGAATATGCTGATATAGTTAAATAACTGAACCCAGTGTTCATCTATTCACTCCGATTTCCTTACTTTTGCAAAGGATGCTATTTTTTTACTTAAGAGCTGTGTTCCAGAACAGAAAAACAGCTTTCACCTCTAGTCACCAAAGAGGCAGACTATTACATATATTATTACAACATTTAAAAATTGTTTCCTGCTCTGTTTGAAGGTAAGACAGGAGCAGTTTGCCCTAAATTCCAAATCAATAGTTTCCTTAGTCAAAGGATATTAATCACTACACCAGCCACTGAATTCTTTAGATTTGTCTTGATAATACAAAGGAAAGTGGCAATACTTTTCACATCACTGACTAACTTAGTTGCCCATAGCCTTGGTTAAATCAAAAGGAGATGGTGGCCAACAGGTGGAGAAGTAACTTATGAAGACGTTTCCTTCCTTTTTCAGCATTCCTGTTGTGAATGAAAGTCTTTAAGCCACTAATATCCAACAGTTAAAATTTAACCCAAGCACCAAATGCCTAGTACTTCCTCAATAAAAATCATTACACCTGCAGTTTTCTAAAAATGAGGAGCTGAAGGTTAGGCTGGCAAAATTTTCAGAGACTTATTACAACCCTGGGCTCATCAGATATATGAGTAACAGGACTCATTAGCTACAGCAGCTTAAAAGAGTCTGAAAAATGTCAGGAATAGCAGCCCATTTACTTCAAAGACTCCAAAATCAGCTCTCCAAATTCTGCTATAAAATGCAACGTTTCCATACACATGTTCTCCGTGGCATTCTAAACTTGTATAATGTTACCAGTATTACTACTGGCATCATGCCGGACTTATTAGCCTTCCTTCCAAAGAGACCAGGGCTCTCTGAGTATGTTCTGTACAACATTATCATATTATATTAATATAGGAATCTGATCACCATCTGACATTCAGAAATTCCTCCTTTTAAGTAACCCCTCCTCTGGGTTTAAATTAGAGACAAGTTCCTGAGATCAGTATCTATCTCTTAGTCACCTAGAATTGCAACCTCATATCATCCTCATCAACTCTTCACTCTCACTCATTCCCCATGTCCAATCCATTACCAAATCTTGCCATTTTTACCTTCCGTAATCAGAATTATCATAAGGTATAGAATGAGCTCTGTAACATATGATTCCAGATGGAATTATAATTTAAGGATCCTCATCACTCCTATCTGGACTATGACCTTCTCATTGATCTCCTTGCCTCACATTTCTTTCCATTCCTCCATTCCAATGCATTTTCTTCTTCACATCCCCTCTCTTAAGTTGCCCTGATTTCCTTCAATACTCAAAATAAATTCCACCTTTTACAGGCTTTTCCTAGTCCCACTAACAATTCCACTTATACTGCATATTTCTTCTTCATATATAATTATTAATATATTCTCTTATCCATTAGAGCATAAACTTGAGGACTTCATATTTGACCAATGACTAGCAATTCATGGAGATAATATAAATTATAGCATACTTGAATTGGAGGGGTCTTAAATCTTATCCAATATAATCATCAGTGTGGATTAGTTTAAGAAATATCTAGATCAAGATCTAGTATACTTTTAGCACTGAAATAGGTTTTGTGCAATAATCAAAAATTATGAAGACATGGGTTCCTGAATTCAAGGCCAGAAATGTCAAACACATAGTCTATGACACTCCACAGTGCTTCCTGAACCAGATTAAACTGTAACTGGAAAATATTTTGCAAAATAAAAATATAATAGAATATAGATAATATTAAAATGTGTTTTTACATTAATATGCCATCTATAAGGATTCTTATTTACTGTTTATTGGCCCCATTTCTATTTGACTTTGAAACCACTGCTCAAGGAGTTCACTGATTAATAGGTAAAGAATAAAAATGAATTTATATACATAACAGAGGAATCGAGATCTTTTAAATACCACAAGAAGGATAAAAGTAGTACAAAGGAGAAAGGAATCCTATTCAGTTTAGGAGATTCGAAAAGATCTTAATGAAAGACAGAATGTTTAATATGGACAATGAAGAATGACTCGGGAGTACACAGTCAAAACTGAACAGGGAAGGTTTCTAAAAGAGAAGAAACAATACTAATATTACATAATTAAAACTGAAAAGATAGGTAGAAGGTACATTGTGGAAGAATTCCTAGAATAAGTAATTTAAATTAATTTAATAAGCAACAAAAAGGCGGGGACAGTGAGAAATTTAACTGTTTCTGAGTAATGGGCCAACATCATAAGAGATATCATTTAAAAAGAATAATCTTTCATTGCTCTATAGCAAGACTTCTTAATTTTTTTTCCATTTTCAATCCTTTTCACCTCAGAAATTTTTATGTGACTCGGGCATAAAGGTATATAAAATAGGTATACAAATCAAACATTTTCTGATTAATTATAATTTCATGCCCTCCACATACAACTATGAGAAACCATATCAGATGTGACACTCTATAGCAAAGTTGTTAATCTGGCTTTTTTTCTCAATATATTTTGTAATTTTTTTCAATATAACTAGTTTCCTTTTGAATTTCTCTATCTTTATTTTATGCATTTAAAATACTATTCTGAGAAGAAAGGCATAGGTTTCACCACATCATCAAAGAGATCCAAGACTCCCAAATGATTAAGAATCCCTGTTCTACAGGAGAATTTGAAATAGGGTAAAGGGAGCTTTGGAGATTCCAGTTAGAAGTTTATTAGTGCATTCCATTTAAGAGGTATTGAAAGTCTGAAGGAAGCCTTACAGAAAGAATGAAAGGATAGTAAGTTCACATGGACAAAATAAGGAAATTGCTTAGATGGAAAGGCTTGAAGGAGAATTAATCAAAGATGCTCAATGATCACAAAACAGGTATATCATCTAAATATTTGGGAAAAGAAAGCAATAGATATGTTCATTTTCCTCATGGGACCTCATAAGGGTGACCACAGTTACACTGCTATCCCATGACAATGCTTAGACTTAAAATTCAGTTCTCTTGGCACCTAGGCATTTTTTTAAGGATCTTTTCACTAAATCACATTTCTCAAATTGCAATGCGGTTCAGTTCACAAAGATTGATTAGCTTTTACTCTGTATACACAAGTACATATTATGAAGGCTATAGAGGAAAGCATTAGTTGATAAAAATGTATAATTAGGAGGGGACTTAGGGATTATTTTATCCAGTTATTCATTTTACAAAATGAGGCTCAGAAATGAAATCACTTGATCAAAATCAGGTGTTTGGACTTTAAATGTACTACTCTTTCTACTCTCACCACTCTAAATTAAGACATGCTCTCAAGAAGCTCACAATCTTATAATGATATTTTACACTACCCAAACACAATACTTAAAAAAATATCTTCATATCTCCTGTGTATATGATTGAGATTGCCAGTTGTCATGTAGATTTTTTGAAAGCTTACAATAGTAGCTCAACTTAACAATAAAATTCTATGAATATTGTTACTATCTGGGCCTCCATTAAAACTGCATTTGGACCCTCAGTGCCAAGTTCTCAGGAATGAAGTAGTGTTATATCTTTATGACCCACTAATTTATCATTTCTTATTGGCAAAAGGCACCACTCATTTATTATTATACTTCTCATAGTGTTCCTTCTTCACTATGCTTTGCATTATAAAGCAATCAATTAATTGTTTGCTAACTTGGATTTTGAAATCAAGAATGATAGATCTTAAAGAGATCTGGAAAAGTCAGCTAGATTAGCTCCATGCCTTTGGCAAGACTCCCTTAAACCATTTTACAAGATGATAATCTCTTCTGATTTTAATAACCTTAACTGAAAGAAACTGACACTTTCCCCCAGTAACCCATTCCCTAATTTTCAAAGAAAGGAATCATGTATAACTAAAGGAAACAACAATAACATGACTTGAATCTATAGTATTGTTTGTATACTTTTAAACAATTTTTCTTTTGTAAATTTCTCTTCTCCCTTTCTCAATCTAAGGCTTGTTTTGAAATGAAATAGAAACTAAGGCTTAGCTCTCTTCAAGTCAGAGAAATCAGTATGTGCCAGGAACATAAATTTGTGGGTTGAAGGGTAATATGATATGAAAAACATTTTTGGCAACTTTGGATGACCTTAGGTTAAGCATAAGGAATAGACCATAGGGAACACAGAATACTAGGGGACATAACTGCCAAAAAAAATATTTCTCATGTCTTTGCTTCTACCATGATGTCTATAATTAATCAATTTATCTGATTCATTTTTGGCTTCTTACTATTTTTCCCTTTAAGCTCTTTTGGGAAAAATTCTTCAAAATCTATATGGAAGAATTTCACAAAACAGAAACATTTAGAATATTCTCCCATTTGGATGTAACTCTACTCACTAGAATTTTATAAACTTTTCCATTTTGTCTCCATTGATAGATTCTCCAGGAAGTATTTTTATGTGTCTGCATTTGTAAATTTATAAACAGTAGACCCAAAAGAATTTCAGTGAAAGTTTTCTGAAGCTTCTATAACTTTTTAAGAAGGTAAGAGTCCCTTGACAAGCTTAATTTTTTATTGAGGTCAATATCTTGTTAAAAAGGTTAGCCTAGGACAGGTCCTCCTTCTGCACTGACAATATCTTTTTAATGAAGCATGACCTCATCCTAGGAATCATTAAATTTATCCCACCTTGATTTTGAAATTCATGGATACTTAGGGCCCAGAAATTGCCTAAATTGAACCCTTAGACTTGACCTTTAAAAGGAGACATGTGAGCAAGATGAACGAGACTAGTAACCAGACATGAGAATAGATGGACTACACTGAAGACTCAACTCCTTAGAGAGAAACCTAAAATCTACAACACTTTGTCTTGACACCAATTAACCAACAAGGCATTTATAAACTGCCTATTCTAAGCCTTTTTTTCTTCTTCTTCCACTGCCAATCCAAGGAAGACATATTGAAATCTGGCTACACTTGCTTTTGAACCTGCTAGGCTTTTCTCAAAAAATGAATAACTAAAGAATGTGAAGAAGCAGTGAGTTATAGTGGGTAGAGTGTACCACCAACCAATAACTAGGAAACCTCTGTTCTTATCTAACCTGCTTTGTAATTATAGAAAAGCCATTTACTCTCTAGACTTTAATTTACCCATTTGTAAAATGAGAAAATTAGTATAGAAGACCTCTAGAGTTCCTTCTAATTCTAAATTCTGTAACTATAAAAGGAGGAGCTTTTTTGAAGTAGTCTTTTTTTTTTTTTAACTGAAAAACAAAACTATAGTGGTAATGACTTTTTTAAGGAGACTTAGACTTGGATTAAAAAGGCTTAGTTTCAAGTCCTGGTTCTGTCATTTACCAACTGCAACATTGGCCAAGTCACTCACTCTTAACTCCCCAGGTTTCAGTTTTCTTCCTCTTTAAAATTTAAAAATTGGACTAGATAATCTCAAAGGTTTATTCCAGTTAATTCTGTGTGAAGTACTCATTTTACATTTGATAATCTCTTGGACCCAGAGAGGTTAAATAAATCGACAAAAGTCACCAAGTAGTAAGGGTAAATATAGGCAGTATTTGAACCCAAGTCTCCTCCTTCCAGGAGTGCTCTTTTCTTTGTCCGACAGTGCTTTGTTTATACAATTCTATGCTTTCAAATGAATTTAAGTTTGAAATTAAGTTTGACATTTTTCAAATTTCAAATGAATTTAAGTTTAGTAAACATTTATTAAACATCTACTATTTACAAGGCAGTAAAAGAGTGAGAAAGATAAATGAAACAGGAGTCCTACCCTCACAAAGCTGATAATCTGAAATTTGTTTAGTCCTTCCAAATGTGTTTAAGTTAGACCCTCAAACAGCATACACGGTGCAGTGAGGAATGAGAAGGGTAGGGAGGGAGTTTAACATTTACAACTATTATTGCTTCCCTACCCCTAAAATTATCTTATATATAAAAATATATATATAAGTTTCTTGATGGAAAGGAGTGTTTTGTTATACTTCTTTATCATCAGCACATAGCAAATAATATCTAAAACAGGGGTCCTCAAATTATGGCCCGAGGGCCAGATGTGGCAGCTGAGGACGATTATCCCCCTCCCCCAGGGCTATGAAATTTCTTTATTTAAAGGCCCACAAAACAAAGTTTTTGTTCTTTACTATAGTCCAGCCCTCCAACAGTCTGAGGGACAGTGAACTTGTCCCCTATTTAAAAAGTTTGAGGACCCCTAAATAGGCATGAAAATAATTATTGTGACAGAGGGATATAGGAGCATAGGGTAAGGAAAAAGGATAGTGATGGCAAACATAGAAATATAGCTAGATTTTTAAATTCCTGCCTGAGGAGTTTAGATTTTTGGTGGCATATGATAGGAAATCACTGAAATATTTTTAAGAAGGAGAGAGGGAGAGAAGGAAAAGGTGAGAGGGAAAAGAAAGGAGGGAGAAAAAGGGAGAAGTAGAAAAATGAGGAGGAAAAAAAGAAAAATGCTAAATTGAGTATCTTGAAAGTAGGTGTGGGGTAGGGAGGGGGAAGAGATATCATTAATAGAAGAAGGAAATCCAGAGGAGGGAAAATTTTCCTGGAAAAGGTTAATAAATTTTGTTTTGGACATAATGACTAATTTTGATCATGGTGAATCCGAGGTGCCAAGGAACATCTATGTTGATATGTGGCTTCAGAGGACTTTTCCAGGTCTAGAGTTACAATCCTATGTGTACCAAGAAATTGAGAATATAGGTCTGGCAATTAGGAGAAAAGTTAATGTAGACTTCCTTAGGAGAACTTCCACAGGTAATAACCAAAATGAGGTGAGGGGGAGAGGAACCCACATACATACACATACACACACACACACACCCTTAACTCCTCTAATTTTGAATCTTTGGTTTCATAATTAAGTTATGAAAGTTTTACAGATGCAACACAGAAATCTGAAAACAAGAGGATTTTGAAACATACTAAAAAGAAGGTAACCAATTAAGAAGATTGTTTAATTTACATGGCAATAAGTGATAGTAGTAAATAAATGGAGATAATCAAGTCAGATAATAATAATAATCTTAATTACCATATCAGAAACCTCAGCAAATAATGCCCTCTATCTTGGAAATTCAAACTCTTATGCATGAAAACAAGAATAAATAAAATAGTAGAAGGTTCAAGGAGAAGAAATTGTTAAGGAAATGAATTTAAAATCAAGAACAGGGCACATCTGAAGTTAAAATGAAGCTTTATGATAGAGACAAATATTTTCCATATCTAAATATATCAGCATGGCAAATATTTCTTTTCCAGTAAGTGTCTGGACAAAAATCTTGGCCTATGAAAAACCATTTTCTGGGATGAGCTCATATTTAATCTCAAGAAAATTGGTCAATTAATACATACTCAAAATACTAAATTCAGTTATCCATTACAAAGGGGTTCATTTGATGATGTTATTTGTCCTTGGAAATAATTTTGTTGTGGTGGTTATGTCGATTTTAGTCAAGTCAAACTTCATATTATACCACAGCCAAGTACCAGTGTGAGCTATTGGAAAGGGTGTCAATTTTATATAAGTACAATAGTGTACATTGTGTACTTTCATGAATTGCATAACATAAGTGCCCTATTCTTCCTCTCAAAAGTTAAGCATGAAGTAAGGCATATATTTGGTGTTTAATAAATGGTGGGATGGATGAAAAATTTTGGAACATCTAAGAATTAAATTTTTCCAAAGGCCCAACTATAGGCTTTTTTAAGAAGGAAAACAAAAGCATAAACACCTGTAGAAGAGTCAAAATATATCAAATCCATTCATTATGTGATTTCTTCTTCTTTGTCATCTTCTTTTCCAGGAGTGCATAAAATGTGGGGAAGTATACTGTGAAATACATCTATGCCCAACAGTGAATACATCTGCAAGATAGAGCCTCTGTGACTGCGCAGTATTAAATCAGAATATGTAGCCAGAATAGTAAAACTTTAGACTCTCTAAAAATGAAAATATAAGATTTTTAAATTTCAAAAAACAATCTTTTAGCTTTATTTTATTTTCCAAAATTATTTTTAAAAAGGAAGATTTCCCAATACAATATGTTTTTACAAAGTACCTTGGAAAGACAAAGTATGTTAATAGCAAGGCAAAAATCAGTCCACATTTTCAAGAAACTTGGAGCATTTCATCTAAAGAAGTGCCTCTGAAGGCAGCAGTGCTTTATGAATCCACTCATAATAAATCAGTCTCAATTCCTGAAAATTATCCAAACTCTCACAGGAAGGAAAAGAACTATCTTCCCATATGACAAATGCCAGGTTCCCTCTCTAAAAATATTGGGTTGGTCTCAGTCACACTTGTTCACTGTAGTGCTAACTTTTCTTTAGTCAAACTGTGAAAATAATTTCATTTTGTGAAAGAAGCTAATTGCAAACCCTTCTCCAGTTCCTTACATACATATAAACCTTATGCTATAAAGCAATAATTGCACAGTAAATGGACAGATGTAATCCTAAAAATGTGTTTTATGATAATAATTTTAAATTATATCACTTAAATCTTATGTCAAATAAGTCAGTGAGAATTTATTAAGTACTTACTACATGCAGGTCCTGTACTAAGCATTGGGAAAACAAATGTAAGCAAAAAGAAAGTCCTTATCTCCAAGAAGCTTACAGTGTAATGGGCAAAGACAACACATATATAGAGCTAAACCGGCAAGGATGGTGATAGATTAAGGGAGATACCCATGTGGGGACATCAGGGAGAAATCTTGAGAATCAGAAGATAGCTAGAAGATTCAATAAGTGAGCATAACTGTCCCTTCCTCAAAATGGAGATTTCAGGAGTACTGGCAAGTGATAAAGGAATATGGCAGGGTGAGAAAATCATATACACAGAGATATGAGTATGGTAGCAAGGATGTCGTAAATAGTTGCAACTGGAAGACCATTGAAATTCTTTTGCTTATTTAGTATGTTATCTTGGCAAAATTATTTCAGTTTTCTGGGCCTCTGATTTCTCATCTATAAAAATAAGATTATTGGTTTAGATCCTTTTTCATTCTGAAATTCTGCTATATATGATAATTTTATGCACATTGCTTCTCTACCCCCACTCTGTCCTGCCATTACTAATACAATTCTTGAATACTTAAAATATAAAATTGTTTAAAAATCATTTAGAAAAGTAGAACCCTTTATCCAAAGTAATTTGGAAGTTAGAAGGATTTAGTAACATTTTAAAACTATATGTTATAATATTATTACCTTTCTTAAAATCTCATATACTTTCAGATACAACAAACATTTATTAAGCATCTCCAGTAATCAAGACACTGTGCTGTGTAGGACATTCTCAAATGAGGAAGATAGAGTTGCTCTTTTATCCCAAAGAAGATAAAGATAAAGACACCTTTCGTCTTCTTTATAGAAGTGGGGTACTATAGCTGTAGAATACTATATATACCTCAAACTTTTTGATATATTAATAGAACTTGACTTCCCTCCCTCCCTGCTTTGTCATATAGAATGTCTCTTTGAGGGAGGGGAGAGGAAAGAATACACTAGAAAATACAGGTAATATAAAAACAAAATATGTCAATGAAATGCATCTTTATTTTAAAAATATTGTTGCTCTGCTCTCAAGTAGTCTCTATTCAAATAGGAATGATTATGGTGAATGGTAAAGTATAAAATTTCTAAAATTTAAATTGGAAAGTTCAACAGCAAACTTATTTTCGATTCAACTTCACTATATTGCCAAATAAAAAAAAAATACGGCATAATGGAAAAATCACTATACAAGTAGGAATCAGAAACCAAACTGACTTCTTAAAATCCTGACACTGGCATTTTGTATCACCTTGTCACTGTGAACTTTCTAGGCTCTCATTTAACCTCCCCCATACCTGTTTCCTCATCAGAAAAATGGAGAGAATAAGCATTTGCCCTATACCTAATTCACAGGATTGGTACAGAGAGAACACTAGATGAATCCATTTGAATAGACAAGATACTAATTACATGGAAGGTATTCCATATCAAGACCCCAGTGAGTTAATGAGTTTATGTGCATCTTCTGTCTCTAGCAGAGTAGATACCATCCCTCTACACCATTTTTATCTACGCCTTTCCATTCGATCTTCTATATAGGCTCTACCAAACACAAAGAACGCCTTCTTCTGGATATTTTCATGTATCATGGATAATAATACATAACAGGGATTTCCATCTGTTACTGGCCTCTCTGAATACAAGATGAGTCCACCTCCTTTCCCTGCCACATCCCCTAGACTTTGTCTACTCTTTAAATTCTTCCCACCCTCTGTACATTGTAGTTGCTTGATAAATACTAATTGAAAGGTAATGCATTCTAAAACCCTTTATCTTCCATTGCCTAGCACAGTTCCTGGCACATAGAAAGGCTCTTAATAAATGCCAGTTGATTGATTCAGTTCTCAGAGGATCACAGGAATCTCAAAGTATCATTAGATTTTTCTCCACTCTTTCAAGTTTCTCAACCTGCTTTTATCTTAAAATGAGGCAAAGATTTCAGTTTTCCACTTCTAAATCATTTGGCTCTATTATTCATAATCAGACACATAATGAATGTATGGATCAAATCACAAAGCAATGGGTTGAAGAACCATTTGTTTACTCCAGTGAGCAGGGACATTACTTGTAAAAGAAAGTGACATGAATAGCCAACTGGGCCTGGAAATGACACTTGGTAATGAACCTATTTCAGGAGGCACAAAGTTCTAATGCTTTCCATTCAGCCATGTGACCTTTGCTATTTGTAATGGACAATATATTTATAAGCTATTTTCAGGAGAACCTGAATACTTTGTTTTAATGATTGATAAAGGTGAAGATTTCACTGCTCCAAGGACTAATGGCTTCCACTCCCTTTTTGACCTGTTAAACTTATTTCAAAATTTAAAAAATAAAGCTCTCTAGTTTAAGTGGGAATTTCTTTTCTCTATATCTCGAAAGTACTAATGAACAGAACTAAAATATATTAAATGGTCTGTGAATTGAGGGTTTATGATCCCTCTGTGTCATTTTACATTTTCCTATATAAACAGTATGGAAAAAATTGAAGTGGGGAGGACAGTGTGTTGGAATGAGGAGGAGTAAGTCTAGTCACAAGAATACCTAATGGCTATCACTAGATTTTTTTTTTAATATCTAAGGCATTTAACCCAAAACTGTCGAAAATAATCATTCTCATAGTATATCAGTAGAATAGCCGACCAGTGTTTGAGAATTATGAATATGGCCTTTTGACTTTTCAAATCATGTAAGGACATTTTCTTTGACCTTCCTGCACATGGCCTCTATAACAATGACACTGTTTTCTTGAATGAGGCAAAGGACATATGGCTCTGCATACTTCTGCATAAACACCATCCTACTCTCACCCCCTTTAAATTAAGCTAGAGGCAGTATTTGAAAAATAAATAATGTGGTTCCAATTCACTGCAAAAGGTACAAGAGGCTAGTCCGTGGCAGGCCTGCAACCAAAAGGCTCCTTTTAGAAGGATGTCATACAGGACTTTTTCTGCATCATTAACTCTTCTGGGATCCTGAATATAACATGATAAATTTCCTTAAGAAAGTAGCCACTGTTTGGTTTTGATTCACTTCAAAGAATCAGAGCAGAAGAAATCAAAGAAAACCAAAGACCAGTAGATGTGAAAATCGTCAAGGAAAAGGAGTAATGAAGGTTCTAACAGATTTTGGCCATCTAGAGAAAATGCCAAAGATTATTTTTCTAATACAGTGTTTTTACTGTTTCATGCAACTGAAGTAAGTCTCTGTATTCAGCTTAACAGAGGATATTTTTATTACAATATTTGTGTCATAGCTGCTTTTAAAAAAATGAACCTTATTTAAAACCTTGAAAAGGCACTCTGTCTACTAATGGTTCTAGGGGTGCTTTTTTTCCCCCATGAAAAGAAGACAGTTAATTGGAGGGACGAGGTCACCCATTGCTGAAGAGAGAAGAAAGAAACTAATAGTTCCATCTGTGCCACTCTTAAAAATAATAACCTAACATTTATTTTTTAGAAGAAAAAGATATTTTCACAAAGCAAATGTAATTTGGGAGGGATGAAGGAGGAGGTTAGAACATAATGATGGCCATTTTATTTTTCTTTTTAAATTATTCTACAAAGGTTCTTCTGAGTACAACCTACTCATGGAAAAAGAGAACTAGCCCAAAATTCCATGTTCTCAAATACCACTGCATTATAAACCATCTGGAAAATGTCAGATAATGGTATCCACCCACTTAACAAATGAAATAACTTTGTCTTCCATTTCCATTCAGAATCATCAACTAAACTTGAAACTGAATACAAGTAGAAGGCAAAACTTTAAGAAACATGTTTTTAAAGTTTTCTAAAGAGACCTTCTCTTTAAAGACATCCCATGAAGACTCAACTTTTCCTTCAAATCTATCACTGCAGGTAGAAGCAAAATTAAATGCATACAAATATTGTGATATATATCCATGCATCCATATGCAGAGATACACAAACACAGTTAGATGTAATAAGTATCTGTTCTCAATATATGTCTTAAAGTTGTGTGGTCTTTATATAAGTATTTAGAGATTAATAAAATTTTCACATATATTCAGTAGGATTGTATGCCTTAAATTAATTGTATTCAGACATACAAGTCTTATTAAAATTGGACAGCACTGTTATTTATGTTGAACATACTATGAATGCTACATGAAATAACCATTTAATAGTTCTTGTTATCATGTAACATTTTAATGCCCTTGTTAAATACCATTACCCACATCGGGCTGTCTGGAAAACTGCAAGTTAGGAAATCTAAGCATGTATAGAGACAAAGCATTATATAGTCTGCTTTCCGTGTAATTCTGGGCTTTGGAAATGGGGGGAAAAACAATGACTGTTCACTTCTCACAGATAGAGGTCACTAATGGACTGATTTTGAATCACTCTGGAAGAAGCCTCTAAGTTATAAAAGTAATCTAGTGAAAAATGAATTTGAATTGAGATTAAAGAAGAGATACTAAGAGATGATTAGACTCTAAAGAATACCACCTGAATGAAAAGAATATGCTATTTGGCCTTCTCTAACCTTCTAAACGGAAAGGTAACCACGAGAGAAGTTTATGGGACTTTCAATATTTAAATTTCAGATGCTACCCATCACAGATATTCTTTTATAAAGAGAAAAATTGATAAATCAAACTTGAGAAGATTTTCACATGGGTTTTCGTTTATTTAAGGCCTCCCAGGCTTAAATATTCTTGATTCTTCCTTAAAATTGTATCCTATAATAATGTAGTTTCCAACTGGGGAAGTATAAACTTGCTTTAGGGATATATCTTTAAAGCAGCTAAATCATACTATCCATTGGACCAGAATAAAATGTAACAGGCAACAGGATTCAAATTAGATCTAGAAAGTCAAAGTCAACATGAGATAAGCTCACATCATCTGAAATAAAGTATACAGAAAAAAATCTGGACTTCTTTTGGATATAGTGAGCAAAAAAAAAAAAAAAAAAAAGCATGGTGTCATTTAGAAATCTGCTTTATGGTATTAGAAACATTACCTGAAATATTGAAAACTGTAATGAAACTACTCAAGTGTTTCAGAGTACAGACATTTTACTAGCATTCCATTGACACTAGGCTTGTAATGTGTTCTGCCATGGAGCAACCAGCATGCTCCTACTTAAGAATTGCTTGTACCTGCTATCTGAGATTTAGAATGCTGTTTGAAATTTCATCTTCAGAACTCCTAGAGCCACTGAGGTGAATTTGTCCAACCTGACAGCATAAGGCCACACTGTCATTCTCAATTATTTGGAAATCCTTACAGGATTTGGACTATATGAGGCTTTAGAACAAAACAAAACCAAAAATGGGGGAGAGGTAGGTTTTCAGAAGCAAAAGCATTTTGAGAAAAATCAGTAACTTTAACTTCTATGTATATCACCTAAATATGATTGCTCCAATACATTGGCCTCTAGATCCCATAAGCATCTGGCATATTTTGCTTATCAATAATTTTTTAAAAAAGCCCTCATATCCCAGTTATAACAATATTGGCCTTAAAAATTGACATCCATACTACAACAACCTAATATCAGCCTGGGAAAATGCCAGCATTCAATTTATTCCCCTCAAAAAACACTTAGTGGATCCAAAGTTTGTCTTTCTTTTCATTTAAGATTTAATAAAATAAGGTCATTAGGTTAATTCCATATTAGGTTCTATATCTAAACTAGCCTTCATTAGCTTTTTACCATAAGAAGTTAGATGTAATAAATTTAACAATAAGCCTCTGAATGTGTGGAGGTGGAGGGGTATGGGCAGGAAGATGACCCCCCACCCCTGCAGTACAATCCATTTCATTTAAGTAATCTCCCAGTTGAGTAGGAAGCAATCTCTGCTGTTGAAAGAAAGGGGTTTTGCAAGGCAAATGCAGCACATCTAATCAGCGCCTTACACACTATAAAGGCGTTTACACGGATTTGTGTCTTGCACTTTATTAGCTTACTGCAAGCTTTAAAACAGATTTCCTCCACTAAAATTAATTAAGGCTCGAGGTGACTGATTTCCATTTACAAGAGATGACATCTTCTTGAGTTTCCAGGTGAATTACTAATAACAATGATAGCAGTAATAAATGTGCTTGCTCGAAACATTTCTTTGAGGATTTCCCATTTTTCTCCCCTAGAAGGCTCACCAGTAATTTCCCCCAGTTTCCCTAAGTGAGGAAGAAATTTGAGAGACGTGACAGCATTCTCTCCACTGCCCCCAACCTCAGAGCACACAGGCGCACTCATACTTCCTGAGCCTCCCCAGTGAATGTAGCTACTGATGGAGAATCTGATTCTCTGCACAAGTCTTCCCCCCACCCTTTATTTCATCGCAAATTCGCGTCAGCAATGACTAATACAAACCAGTTCTCCCCTCAATGAAAACTCGAATTCTAAAGTTCCCATTTTATGAGGGCTGAAGGTGAAGGGAGATGGAGAGGGGCGCCCACGATTTCAACTTGGGTTTTGTGATTTTTTTTAAATGTTTCCCTCCAAAGTACTAACAAATTGGGGTGTGAAGGTGGTAGATTCAATCGTTTTTAAGGGTTTCCAAAAGACAGATGCTATAATCATTTGCTGTAATTGGGAATGTTCAAATCTATGCACCATCTATCTACCTCAAGTGAAAGATACCAAAGCCCTCCAAATTCACATCCAAACCGACAAATAGATATACAGGGCAACAGCTGGACATACGTTCCATCCCCTAGCTACAGGATCCACCTCTCCACACTATCGCAGATGATAAGAAAGGCTCCAATCCTGTCTATTAGGTGACAAGTGATCATTTGGTTCTAGGAGCAGATCCTGGATCATTAACTTTGCTTCCTTCTTGACTCTGCTGAAGCTAGGGATAAAGAAGGGATTCGGGGGTTTAGGAAGAGTGGGGTGGGGGCGTCACTTTACCTGGGAAGGTTCTTGCAGTCCTTTTCCAGCCCTGGTCATAATCCCTCTTTGCGCTTTTCCCTCCCCGGGATCCAAACTTTTGCTGCTGCTTCTGGATCGCGGTGGAGGCTGCGGGTGCCCTGGGTGGGTATCCAGCAGTTGGGCTAGCGGCTGCCGGAGCTGGATCCCGAGCCGGAGCCGCTGTGACGGGCGCGCTTCTCCGCACCCCGCGGCTCGTCTCTGCCAGCTCACCGGAGCGCTCCCTTCCCCTCGCTCTCGCCTTCCTCCCTTACGAAGCAGCGGCATCGTCCTCCCCCTTCCTCCTCCACCTCCTCCTCCAACGCGCAGCCCAGGGCTCTGGCATCCCACTCTCTTCTCTCCTGCCTTCTTGTCACCACCACCACCCCCTCCTTTTGCCTAGCGCCCCCGCTCCCCTAATGGTGCTCTTCGCAAATAAAAAAAATGACACCCCCTTCTCTTACCCCCCACCAAAAAAAAAAAAAAAAAAAAAAAAGAGAGAGAAAACTGGGGAAAACCGAAGGGGGAGAATGCAGCCGCAGGATGCTCTCTCGCAGGTCTCCTTTAGAGGCGATGAAAGGATCACAGGAGGAAGCACCGAGCCTCGGGACTCGGACAAGTCTCCAGATACCCTACACACGTATGTGGGAGCGGGAGCGTGTGTGTGTGTGCACGCGCGCGCGTGTGTCTCGCTCCAAGTCTTGCGCCTTCTTCAGACGGTGATTGCGAGGCTGATCTAGATGCCTTAGATCTGACTGTTCCCCGCTAATGTAAGTCGTGCCTTGCCCCCCGCCCCCCAGCCTGACACCCCTGGGAGATGTTTACAGTAATGAATTCAGCTGATAGCCATCTCGCTCCTCTCTGGCTTGCTCACTAGCTCTCTCTCCTCTATCCCTCTCCCTTTTTCTCCCTCCCTCTCCCTCCTGGAGGCCCTCCCACATTTCTAGTTTAAAGAATGCTTGGAAGGCAGGGCTGCAACCCAAGGCTTTCCAAGAGGCAAAGTCAGACTAAGGTTTTTTAACCCTGTCCTTCCCTGAAGGAAGGTTTAAAAAAGAGGGTTATGCTTCTTCAGTCAGCTACCAAAATAGATATCATTTTCCTCCTTTCTCTCCTCTTCCCCACACCTTCTCATTCCCCAGTAATAAAAACTCTCGGTAATGAAAATCGCTGAAGGACACTTTTTATAGTCTGGACACTTCGATGTTTCCTATGAGAAGGATTTATTACTTGAAGAAACGTCCAAAACATGACATTAGAAAGAAAATCAAACCTTTCTATAAAGATGGCGTTATTTCAAGTAGAGGGAATTTCGGTGATACGATTACCCACCCCCTTTTATTTCCCCACTGGCCTTTTCTCCATTCTCCCTACACCTTACTTCTTCAATTAACTCTAATCGGGAAAATGACCAAATATTTATAATTTTGTAAGACTCCTTCCTTTCAACTAAACTGTTGTCGACCCCCTTCCCTTTCATTTCTCCTTATTCTTCCTCCTAGGAGGACCACTTAATGTGATGATAGACTGTAGTGGGTACCCAGATTCAGCAACAAGAACTTAGGGATCGGATTCCAAACTGCTAAAGAAATAAGGAGTTTTATATGGCCAAGTACTCCTTTTTATTGTTCGGTAGACCTAAAAGTGATGTCTCGGAAAACAGGAAATAGCGTTTAAATACAAACAAACAAATGATATTCTTGATTTTCTTCTCTGGTTTCATTGCAGGTCTCTCTGCCTACAGTAAGTTCCTGTCATGTTTTAACAAGTCAAGAGACAGGCTGATTCTGAACAGAAGAGGGAGAGCGCTCTCGTTCTACAACCCCGACTTCCTAAAGCAGCAAACGTTAGTTGATTTGCGTTAGAAGTCGGTACACTAGGGTTGTAAACTCAGAGAAGGAAACCAAGAGAGATGTGATTGAATTATAAGGCAGAATAAGTAGTCAGGAACGATAATCCTCACCTTCTTGAAGAGGAATAGGCTGGTCTCAACCACAGATCAAAGCCTGAGTCACTGGGGAGTACTTTTACCAATCCTTTCTCTCCCTCCTCCCGCATTCGAATGGTCTCTAAAGAATTCATGTTTCTGAGAGCCTGAGAAATGCTAATGCAATTTAGAGAAAAGTCTGATCTGTTTGCAAGGGCAAAATTCAATTATATGCACGCATACATGGCTGTATGCATGGCTCATGCCTTAAGATCTTTAGCTTGACTTCTGCAAGGTCGGAAAGGGAAAATATATATGTCCCACTTGATTCAAAACGTGTTGAATGGTGACTAAATGTACAGAAATAGGAAAGGAGGGAGAGAAGTTCTGATCCAGGAAGGACAGACATAGAGTGCCATCTTGCTGGGAGGTTCCAGCAGCACCAGCAGCACAATTTAACAGCTTGATTAGCAGCAGCAGCAGCAGCTGCCGCCACCCTAGCCGCTAAACCCTGCTGAGAACCCGGCAGCTCAAAGCGCTCCTGCCTGGAATAGTTTCTTTGGCACTCGAGGGGGCAGTTACTATCTTGCCCAGTCCAATCACCCCGACTCCCCGCCCAATTCCTTCCCCTTAGAATTTCCTACCCAGTACTTGATCTTCCCCACGACCTTGATCTTTCTTCCAGATGATGAATTATCCCCAACACACACACACACACACACACACACGGAGTCGATCACAGAAGGGATTTTTCCACCCTGCCTTTAGCAGCAAAGAAGGAGGTGCTGGGAGAAGTTTGCCTAGATGTGTACTCAAAGAAGCAAGTAGCAGGCTGTGTCATTCAGTTCCATTCCCTACCATTCACCTTCTTCTCTCCTTACACTGACCCAGGCGCTGCTTGGTCTTTGTGTTTGTTTGTTTTTCTCCAGAATACTGCAGCCACGAATTCAGTAGGTCTCAGCACAACTCCCCCGGAGTCACGCCAAACTGAGGCCCTTTCCTAGCAGAGAGTCCAGACTGCCAGTTGGAGGTGGTACGTCTCCAGATAATCACATTAGGTTTTTAGGAAATCACTAAAGTCAAAGTAGAAAGAACCGGGACGGCTGGATCCTCTTAAAGGACTAATAATCTAAAACAGATTGCATGAGGAGAAAAGGGGGAGGGGAAAGGAATAGGAGACTGGAGGTTTTAGAACCAACCAACAAGAACACCAATAATAACAGTAATTGATGTGGGAAGAGGGGGAAATACTGATGTCTGTAAGGTAACAGCAAGTCATACTGTAAACTGGGTGCTGTTTCTCTGACAAGCCACAGGACTCCGACACCCTAATTTAAGAATATAGGGCAAAGAAGGTAAATGTCAGTTGCTAAACTACTTTAAAGTAGTGGATTGGCTAGTTGGAACTTGCACCTAAAACTAGGTAAGGTTACAATGTAATGCAAGCTTGTACCTTTCTCACTTCCCTAAGTATTAAGTTAAAACCTGCAGTTTGCCTCCCTTGCCAGCCAATTCAGAAAATAATCCACCCCCAAAAAACAAAAACAAAAGCAAAAAAAAAAAAAAAAAAAAACTGACAGTAACTTGTGCCTCGGAAGCTCTGGCAGAACCTCATCAACTTCACCTGAGTCTCCAGAGTTCTGTTTACCTGTTGGTGAAATCTCCGAGTTAGTTCATCCAAATCCCACCGGGTCAGGAAGGTGAAAAGAGAAAAAGCTGGTACAGTAGTAGCTGGGCTCCTGCTGCATGGTATTGTTTTAAGGATCGCCACCAAGGTCTCCCTTTCCCATTGTTGACAATCGCCACCCTTGTCCCAGATGTTTTATCAGGCTTGGAGGTTCGGAAGCGAGCGAGCTGCAGAGATCTTGTGGCTCCTTTCTTTAACCCAGACGCTAAAGTGAGGGCTCCGGCAAGAGAACGATTGAAGTGGTTAAAAGTCTTTTCTCAGATTCCGCCCAACCCTGCTGAGCGATCTTATCTCTCTGTAATCATTACTCACTGGTGACAATGGGAGATGCCAAAGTCTAAAGCGAGGATGACAGATTTCGAACTTGCAGCTACAAGGTACCTAGCCTGAGACAGTTTGCTTCTCCTCCCGCCCCCCTGGCCTTCCCTCCAACTAGGGAGGGAACTAGTTTAACTCTTTGTGCTCCGGGGGAGGGAAATGGAGCGGGAATCAGGAACACATGAGGAAACAACGCCGGGTGGCTGGCGTAGAAGTATGCTTTGCCCACGTGCATTTTTTCAATGTTAGACTGGTACTTAATGCCCTAAATGTACTCACAGTAGCATAACTTCAAAAGTTAGTTTCTGTTCTAGGTTATACTTCTAAACAAAAGGCAATCTTCCGGATCCTTTAAACCGTCTGTGGTTGTATTTATCAAAAGTTGCTAGGGAAGCCTTGGCATTCCTTTTTTTTCCAATCTTCGGTATCTCCTTGAGGGTCCTTTGTCCCAGTTTTGTAAACCCGCGGAGTGTAATTAACAGAAAAGTATCCGAAAGCTCAAGCCGACCAAAAGTCCTTTTTTGTAACTTCTTAAATTCTGTTTTTGTATGCCCCTACTCGCTAATTATATCGATCATGCAAGTTTGTGTGGTATCAAAAATACAAATAACCTTCTCCTACCCTCAGGCAACCTTCCTTCAAAAGGAAATGATCTGACTGAGGAGTGCAGGGCTTTTTGTTTGTTTTTTTTGTGGTTTGTGTTTGTGTGTGAGAGAGAGAGACAGACCGACAGAGACAGATGGAAAGAAAGGAGAGGGAGAGGGAGAAAGAGAAAGGGAGAGGGAGGGAGGAAGAGAGGGAGAGAGGGAAAGGAGGAGAATGAAAATAGGAGTTGGGAGCTGATGCTGCAGAAGGGAGCGGAAAGAAAGATTGCTAAGGGGAGGTGAGGGGGGAGTGGAAGCACAAACGGAAATGATTACAAAAATAATCGAGTCACAATATTGGAAGGAACCGGTCAGTTCCACTTCGGGATTTTGATCAGTGACATTCCCTTTCCCCACCCCCACCCCACTCTGGTGTCTTCTGAAACAGTTTAAATAAAGAACACAAAGAGGTTCTTGCCTCTGCATCCCAAGCGTTTTGCACTTTGAAAACAACTGTACACCAAATACTCTCTTAACTAGGGAAAAGTTAGCTTTATTTTTCAGGCATATCTTCAGCTAGAAAGGAGAAGAAAGCTTTAGGAAAAAGAAATGCCCCCTGATGCCCCGCTAATTACACGGTCACACCTAAATACACATAAGATGATTACCTTCATCTTATGCTCAGGTCAAAACTCAGGCATCTCGAACAGACTTCTATCCTACAATTAAAGAAGAGAAAAGCTTAAAAAAAATTAAAGGGGACTTTGCAAACAAAATCTGAGGCTTGAACTCGGCAGATTTTGCGGAAACTGGGCGACAAAGGAAGAGATCCGGTGATTTCCCCGGAGCTCATATATTATCCTAAATTCTCTCCCAAAGATTCATGCCAAGAGAAAGCTTTATAAATCTGCAAATCGCCAAGCAGTGCCCACTGGAGCATTCAGAGCGTTGAGCAGACTGGCTTCAGAATTCCGTTGCAAATCCGTTTAGTTGGCCAAGGTGGCAGCAAAACACAGGTTTAGGCAACTTGGAGGAGGAGGAGGAAAAGCAGCAGAATGAACACCGGAGACTACATTTTAAAACATCGGAGAAGTAACCTACTCGCGTTTAAAAATCATTCCTTTTGGACAATGTATGTATGTATATGTATGTATATATGTATGCATGCATGCATGCGTGCATGAATATGTCTATCTTATATAGAGGTTTAAAATTTTAATCTATGATTCACCGATTCTTTCACGGTTAACTATGTTTGGGGAGGGAATATAAATGAATAAAGTTCATTGGATTTGCTTTGCTGCTGCAGACTGCTATAAAAGAAATCAGACTGAAAGGGGGACCCAAATGCACAATATTTATGTTGTAGATTATCTATGCCCCTAAATGGTAAGAACACTATGTTATGTGTCCCTGATCCCAATTAGAGGCCATTAATGCAATTACTTGTCATAGCAAGAGGAGGAAAATGAAATGAGGAAACGGGTTCAGCAGGAGAAGATACATATATATACACACAAAAGCATTTGCTGTACATGTTTTCTGACAAAAATCTTTCATTCACAGAGAACATTGTGACTGGGTGTACATAATCTTATGGACTTGACTTAGGAAGACTAGGGTTTGAATTCTGACTTAGATACCTACTAGCTTTGTGACCTTAAGCAAATTACTCACCCTGTATGTGGCTTAGTTTACTCATTTATAAAATGAGGAGTTAAACTGGATAACATAATAGTCCTAAATTCTATGATTCTAAGTGTCTGATTGATGGTGAGGGAATGCAGAGAAAAAGCAGATATTTGGAGGATTCAAAGCAATAGTCACAGATTTAAATAAAATTTGATGTACCAATGAATGAGCAATTTACAAAACTGTGACACAAAATATTTACAAAGAAAAAAAATTCACAAAGGGGAAGGGAATGCTGGGGGGAAAAGCAAATGGGTGACCTGCCAGTGTTTATTTTAAAATGTATTTGAAGATTCAATTGTTAGCTTCAAATCATAACAAAAAATCAGCACATTTAAAGTTATCTTCAGATTTTCAGAAACTGCTTACAGAAAGGATTAGAATTCTCAAAACTGCAATAAAAGTATTTTCAGTTTGATTTAAGGTAAATTTTTATTACAACCTTAAGCTCTTTAGGTCCCCACACCCCTGCCTTTCTTCACATTCAATATTCCTTCCCCAAACTACACTTAGACCATTTAATATCTACATTGGAAAATGCTTTGGACAGTTACCAGCACTACATCATTGTGTCCCAACCTATAAAATGCAAGAAGCAAAGTTGACCATTGCAATCTTCAATTTAGGTCACTACCAAACTTATCATTATAAATAAATGAACACTTAATAGCTCATATTCACAGTGTTCTTTTAGATTTACAAAGCACTTTTATATCAATTTTGTCAGGTACTTAATGAAAGTAGCCCTATCCCCATTTTAGAGATGAGAAAATTGAAGCACATAAATGTTAATTGACTTCCCTATGGTGGGACAGCTCTTAAGTAATGCAATAAAATGTTTCCCATGTACTATGAAGTTTTAATATTATACTCAGATAAAAATTCCTTCTCTCTTCTCCCTTGTAGCAATGGATATGTTTGGTTTGCTTTGCTTTGATTCAGTCCAAACCTGTGACTTCATTACTGTAGAGAATTCCCAATATGGAAACTCCTTCCACTGATTGCAGAGTATCAGGATCTGAAATTTAAGGTTTTAAGAATGGAAGGGTCTTGAATGAAAATAAAAGACTAAGTAACTTGACTTCCCAATAGTCACAGATCAGATCTTTATCTACTTTCCTACATAGCCTCTCAAGAATAGAATAGCTATCATTAAATATTTGAAAAGCTGTCATATAGAAAAAAGAGGATTTAGTTTTTGTTTTGTTTAGTTTTTAATCTGGTTGACACCAAAGGTTAGAGATGGCACCAATGGTATGAAGTTACAAGGTGAAAGATTTTAGCACAATGTAAATAATTTTCCTCAATACAGAAAGCTTTGAATTATCCTAAAATGGAATGAATGGTCTGCTTTTTGAAGTGGTAGACTCCCTCTCACTGAAAAAAAAAGTGTTTAAATAGAAGCCAGACAATCACTTGTTAGGGACAATGTAGAGAGAACTGGACTCCTACATAAAGAACTGGCTTGTGCTAAATGATCTGTTGGATTTGACTAAAAATTTTAGGTCAAACTCACTAGCATCATATTTAGATTAAACCTCCTGCTATTTGGGCACAGTTATATGTAGTGTTTGCTCACAGGACCCACTCCTAATCTATCCAACTATTTTCAGCCAATCATATCTTTAGTTAATAGGGCCACTAGTTGATCCTCATTAGTTAAGTCTATACAAATCTATTATCAATAATGAGAAAACAATCAGGTTTTGCTGATGTAAGGTCTCATACTACTGTAGAAGTCTTTCTTAATGAATTCAGTATCATCGTTTTTTCATGTGAGATGGTAAAAGTAAAGATTGCCTGATTTGGTATCATGGGACCTGGATTCAAATCAAGCTTTTGCCATTTACTTATTACCTGTGTAACATTGGGCAAGTCAAGTAACCTCTTATAGTCTCTGATACCTCAACCTTGAAAGAGGGGAATGGAATAGTTAGTATCGGAAGACCCTTCCAGCTCTAAATCTATGACCTATGATTTTACATTCCCATTCTGGAATTTTGCTTTTATAGTTTCCCATATCTCCCAAGAGAACTGGAAGATTTCTGTGGAAATGATTGCTTGATTATCCATCTCCCCAAAAGCCTTAGTTTCTTCACCTTTCAATAAGGGTTACATGATGATTATGAATGAACAAAAAGAAAGGTACATATTGACAGGAAACAAAAGCACTTTAAACCTTGGAGATTTCCTCTACATAAACCTGCCATTTGTTAAGCAGCTACTTTCTCTATTCCAAAGGGAAGCTGGCAGGAACTAAAGGCAAACCTTTTCCAATTGAGTTCTAAAGGAATAAGTGTGGGGAACTCCCTTCTTTGAAGGAGCTTTGGAATACAGAGGGGACAGAGGGAGGGGTGAAATCTTCATTAAGAAGGGATGAAAGATTCATCCAAACATTTATCCAGTCCTGGAAGCTACCAATCCAGAAAATGTTACTAATCCTTCAACATCTAAGTGATTATCATTCAAGTTAAAGAGTAATTGAAAAGTAAAGATTTTTTTTTGTTACTTTATGAGATTCTTAATTAGAATTAAGGCATATACACATTTTCACATGCTTCTCCATAGCCATCATGGGATAATTCATCTGTACATAGAGATATATGATGGTGTGTGATGCAGTCTGTACTGGGGAAAGAACTGACCTCAGATTTAGGAAAATCTAGGTTCAGGTCTGAATCTGCAGTATTCTGGTTTTAAAGAACTTAATTCACTTAACTTGTCAATACCCCCAGGAAAATGGAAAACTCTTTCTTATGTTATGGAGAAAGAGCAATTATGTATCACCTAGAGCTTCCTACCTGAATATAATTGTAGATTAGGTAAAGAAAAACACATATAAGTGTATATACATAAACATATATGTTTACATATATACATATATGCTTGTATATACATATTTATTGTGTAATAAAAATATATATATTTATGTATATAGACACAGTTTTACGTTTTCTTATATATCTTTTAAACATAAACATATATACATATGTGTGTCTTAAGGCATAAAAAGTTTAAATAGTTTATCAGTCTAAATCTTGTCCTACATACATGTGCTTCGGATATTTAAAAATAGATATTGGAGCCTTTCCTGTGAGACAGCATGGGTTAAAGGATAAAGGGAAAAACTTAGAGTGGAAGACCTGGGCCCAAGTTCTCTCTCTGACATATAACCCTTATGTAACTTTGGGCAAGTCACTTAAACCCCCAATTTCCTCAGATAATAATCTACCCATTTTAGTTATAGTTAATAATAGCTAGTATTTATATTATGGACTATACACTGTGCTTTAGAAACATTTTCTCTTTTTGATCCTTTCAATAACCTTTTGAGGCAGGTGCTATTATTATCTTCATGTTACAGTTAAGGAAATTTAGGCAGACAGAGGGTAACTTGCTTAGCGTCATATAGCTAGTATCTGGGGCTGGATTTGAACCTTAATCTTTCTGAGTCCAGGCCCAACATTCCATCTACTGGGTCCTTTAGTTTCTTAGACAGATAACTATGTATATAGACCTTATAAAGTAGATGTCTAAGGAAAAGAGAAGCACCTTTGTTAAAGGTTAAGTATTCTATTAGCCTTTTAAAAATGTATGTAGTTGTTATGGTAACAAGTTTGTGCATGTTTTTCAAGACAATTTCATACAAAGCAGAGATGAATTATTGCAGCAATGAGCAATGCTGTGATGGAGGTTTGGCTATATTTGGATTTCTATCTTTCCATTTATTCTAATCCCACAAGAAACATTCTGGTTTTGATGGTACAGAACTGCTTAGATATTACACGAATTGAATACCTTCAGATACTACCCTTTTCTACAGAGTATTGACCTAACAGAATGCCAGTTTGCTAGTCCAAGGGAATTTCTGTGTTTCCCATTCTATTCAGATCATAAATTATACCAAGGTTTCTGTCATCCATTTTCCTTGCTCATTTTCTCTTCCCAGATCATAGAAGCAACCAGGAAGTTCTATGTTATTTATATACTCTTGTTTCTGTTCTTAGAGTTGGTGTTTTTGTTGGTTATGGTGGTAGTGCCAGTGTGTGTGTGTGTTTGTGTTTGTGTACGTGTGTGTTTGTGTATTTGCGCGTGTGTGTTTAAATTATAATCCAGATCTCAACACCTTGTCCAAGTAGAAAAATTCTAATCATTCCTTTCTTTCCCCCTGCAGTGAATTGTCACAAAGATTTAAAAAGGAAACTTAATAATACAATTTTAAAGTTAATAATTTGCACCCTCCCACCCCCAGGAATCAGTTTTTAAAGGAACATTTCAACAGGTTTAAAACATTTCAAGAAGGTATGAAAGGTATTAACTAAGAGGAAAAGTTGTTCTTCTAGTGTTAGAAATACGTTATCAGCTCTGTAGTAAGTGGGATTAAACTCCTCTTCCTAGGAAGTGAAAGAATGATGTGGCCTGTCATTCTGATGTGAAAGCCTTTGCTGAGACAGGTTCCTAACAAAAGCCTAGAGGCTCCTTTCTCTAAGGAGTCAGACACTGTAATTAAACAGAGCTTGGCTTTGAAAGCCCCTCCCATTTCCCTTGGCTTTATGAAGAAATCTTTAATTATTCACAAAACAAAGTGACTTGGTATCAGAATTCATACACTTTAAATTATAGGAAGAAATTATAAGCTTTTGTAGATGTTCAGTCTATCACTTCTAATGTGTAGGTCATTTTCTTGCTAATGGGAAAGGAACAGGCTTTTAATGTTTGTGTTTTCAAAATAACCTGCCAGTGGTCTTCCTTTTTCCTACATGACTTAAGAGATGAAGCTTTATAGAAAATACTGTAGCAGATCTGAAATTCTTTTTGGCTTAAGGCTCAGAAAGTGACAGGATAAGAAACCAGTCCACCAAGATATTAACCTCATGTTACTGAAAAGTACATGGAGGTTAAAGTTTCTTAGAACTTGGATGAAAGGATCATAAATTTGGAGCTCAAAGTCCATTCCCATTCAATAGTACATGATGAACCTGAAGCCTTAATTAAACTGAACATTAAAACTTTAGTGACTTGCCTAAGGTCAATCAGATTGTATACATGGGAGATAGAATTTGATCTCAGGACCTCTGATTCTGGATTCCACTGTTGTTGTTCAGTAATGTCCAACTCTACAGTACCCCTTGAACACCACTAGAGTTTGCCATTTCCTTCTCTAGTGTGTCCCAATTTTATTGGTAATAAACTGAGGCAAATAAGGGTTAAGTGATTTGACCAGGACCACACATCTAGTGTCTGATTTGAATTCATATCTTCCTGACGCCTGGTTCCCCTCCTCCTCCGTCCCCACACTTCTACAAAGAGTACCTTCCCCTCATCACAATTATCCAGTGCTTTTACACTAAACCACAATAAATCTATCCACCTACCAGTCACCAAGGCTATTTGTCCTTGTTCATAAAGGAGTTCAAGGTGAAACTTTTCCATGTTTCTATAAATTAAAACACAGAAACATTTAATGACCTTTTATTCTCCTACCTCTGCCACATGTAGATTGCTTTAGATATTACTGAAATAAGCCTTAATAGCTCTAAAGAGAAGGTGTTTTAATGTCTATGAATATTTTAATATGGTAAAATGGTTTTGTTACATCTCTACATTATTACATCAATAGGGTTTTAACTTATTTTTTAATTTTAAAAGGGGTGATGAATTCTGATAAAAGTCAGGGTGAATAGTAAAACTGGAACCTTATCATTTCTACTAGTCTTTCTTTCCAGTATTCACTGATTCAAAACAGCCTGTTTACTTCTACCCATTTGGCCCAAATTAACCATTCCAACCTTTCACCCCAGACAAGATATTCATACAAATCAAGGCGTAATTTTGCTTTATTCTGCTTCTTGAAAACCAAAAATCTTTTGTCAGTTCACTCCCTGAAAATATTTTCTGGATCAAAAGACCTTAGATTTCATTTAATTAAGTCCATGGGCCATAAATGTATATTTAAAAAAAATTATTTGTTCTCCTAAACTAGATTCTGTCTTTACCAGATACTACCCTACCAAAAGTATATAAATACTTTATTCTTACTGCATATGAAGAATACATGTTTTACAAAAAGCCCATTATTGTAATATATTCATTATGGTTTTATTGTTTCATTTAAAAAATGAATACTGAAAGAAATTGCAGCCTTCTTTGAGTTTGTCCAGTTTGAAAATAAAAATGGTATTTTGTAAGGCATCAAGGTTTTCTGCCCACTCCTCCCCCACTACCTCCTGGTCTTTTGTGAATCAAGCAAGTGAAAGACAGATGAATTAGGATACAAATCAGACACAGTATCAATTGCCAAAGGAAAAAGGCAGAAAGACAACATCTTGTCCATCAAAGTGCTTAGATCAAGAGTCTTTCTTTTCTCAGATGATGAAAGCACAGGGTGTGAGTACTGCCAGAAGATAAATAAGGAAAAGAAAAGAAAAAAAAAATCACCACCAATGATCTCTCCCAAGAAAGTTCTACTTATAGAACTTATTACTTTTGCATCAGATAAAAATGTCACTTTATTGGTCTATGCCCTGAAAATTTTAGGGAGAAAACTTGGTAGTTTAACTAAACAGATGGTAGCTATTTTGCATTCTGATAAGTTAACATTACATTTTCATGATCTAGTGGTAATGGAAATATGCAATGGAAACTGTTAGTTAACATCTTTAATAATGGAAAGACCACAGACTACAGATTTGTGGACAATGAATGAAGAGGCCCTAACACAGTCAGTACAGTTGCTGCCCCTTTAATTCAGGCTCTAGTTGACAAAATGAATTCATTTCTCTTGGCCAAAAATTTGCATAAAATCCAGTAAAACAGAGTTTATGCCTTCTAATTATTTGCTAAGACCAGGAAGACCTTATATTTTAGGCTTTGGGGAACTGTTGATAGAATGAACAAGGTTAGAACTCTGAGTAGATCTACTGAACCAATGAGCCATTCATCAGTAATGAAAATATTCCCAAATGGAAGAGAGATAGAGAGAAGCTAGTTTAATGAACTCTGAGGCATGAATAGAAGTGAAAATTCACTACCAAAAGGTCTGAAGGGAATCTGTATATGAATCACATTTTTTCATAACATCACTCCAATGTTTTAGGATAAAAATATATTATCAACTTTTATGCAAGGGTTCTTCATTTATTGGTGCATATTATAGTCTCTTTGTCAGTGTTGTGATCCCTTTTCAGAATAATGGTGTGTGGGGGGATTAATATTTATAATTGATGAAATGCTATTTTCAAATTAGAAATTAGTGAAAATCAAGATTTTTTTTTCCCATCCAAATTCTCATCCTCTCTAAATTTATCCATGGAACTCAAGTTAAAAAGCCCTGCCTTAAAGCAACATGAGTGGTTATTACTCTCATTGTAATTAGCATCATTACTAGTAATAATAAAGGCATTGGATTTGATGAATTTTATAAAATCTACTGATGATCACATTCCTATGTTATATGCTCCAATTTATTTCAATTGAAACACTCATTAGTCAATCACTGCCAGACCCTGAGGATACAAATTTAAAAATGAAAATAATTACTACCCTCAAGGAATTACATTTTCCTGGAGTGGGTAAGGGGTTAAACACAGATAAATAAATGTGGGATTTGTGCAACTAAATAAAAGAAAAATAATTTTGGAGGTGGTTATAAAACAATAATAATTAAGGAGATTAGGGAAAGCCTCATATATATACTTTAGTTGAGGTTTATTTGGAATTGGGATTCCATGAGTTGGATGAAAGAAGAGAGTAACCAGAAAACAGGTAGACAGAAAGAGATGAACATTTTAGTCATGAGGAACAGCCTTCTCCCCCTCCAAAAAAAAAGCATTGAGGTGGGAAATCCTTGTCATATAAGGGAAAGAGTGAATAGACTGAGAATTAGGAGATTTTCCATGTTTACTAACCTAATAAATAACTGAGTTAGAACTTGAATCAACCTAGATCTACTGTATTCAAGTTATCTTCTTTCCACCTTGCCCCACTATTTCTGCCTCTTTTTGTGATACAAAGAAGTGCAAAAGTTTAATTTAAAAGAATAGCATACATAAGATCCAGGATTAGTACAACTGGATTACAGTGAAGCTTTGCAATTTACTAGTTCTGTATCCTTAAGCTTGTTCCTCTTCTTTGACACACAATTTTCTTAACTGTCAGAAGGAGGTTTTTATTTCTTTCATGCCATTGCATGGAATTTATTTTAAGATAATCAAATGAAATGATAAATATCAACCCATTTGAAAAATTCAAAACCACACAATTGTAAGGTTACTAATTAATATCATATGAATCCATGAAAGTACTACTCTCTTTTTCTTTTTATTTTAGTAAGACATGAAACTGGAAAGAGATCATAAGATCATAAATCTAAAGATGGAAGAAGTAATCAGAGGAAAAAACTAAAGTATAAGGAGAGAAAATGACTTGTTTAATATATCCACAGCTGGAAATTGGCAAACTTGTGAATCGAATCCAGGTCCTCTAACCCCAAACACTATTTTCTTTTCTGAGAAAAATCAGAATCCTTCCTCCAGGAAATGATCAATTTTTTATTTATATTCCTATATTAAAAGGCGGGGACAGTTAGATGACAACTAGATGGCACAGTGGATGGAGCACTGGCCCTGGAATTAGGAGAATGTGAATTCAAATATGACCTCACAAACTTAACATTTATTAGTTGTGTGACCTTACATAAGTCACTTAACCCCAATTGCCTCACACACACAAAAAGGTAAAAGCTGATTTTTTTCCTGGTCTTTTAAGTTGTTTGTTTCCAATCCTACCCCCAATTACTTTGTGTGTGTGTGTGTGTGTGTGTGTGTGTGTGTGTGTGTGTGTGTATGTGTGTGTGTGTATATATATGTAATATCTATATCTATATCTATATATATATATAATATTGTAATTAGTTTAGAACTCATGGGTGGGAGTCTGATCCTCAGAGTATGTACTGTATGCTCTGCCTGCTGGTAAAGCAGAATGAGGAGACTTGCTGAATGATTTTTGGGAAATATGTGGTGAAATGTAATGGAGTACCTGCTCCCCATCTCAGAGCATGTTCAATTGCAATTATTCTATAACTATTTCCTGTTTGCTTACCACATGATGAAGAAAAGAAATCCTGATAGACTATTGAACCAGAAATGGATGTGCATTTAAAAGATAGCAACTAAGCAGATCTAGCCTTCCCTCTTTCCTGCCTGGTGTTTTTGAGTGAGGAGGCAAGAACCGCTGTAAGCCTCCATCCAGGTGGGGAGAGAGAGCTAGTCCCAGCAGCATTCTTGTCCAACCCAGGTCAACATGAAGACATCAACATATAGGCCTGCTGTTGTTACTGTGACTATTTAATTCCTTCTTTCCTATTTTAGGTGGGAAAATATTGGAAATAGAATGGACTGACTTGTGATCTTTGAAAGGTCAAGAGGGCTACCAGAAGTCCAGGAATTAGAGACTATAGCCAAATCAAATTTAATCTTCAATCAAAGCTTCAAAAGAGACCAGAATCCAGTCCCACACTGCATTCACTATGTACGGAAAATGCTGAGTCCCATAAGTAAAGATTAGTTCTGATTTTTAGACATGCTGGATTTGGAAGTGAACTTGGGGTACATATGTTGTAGCACTGCTTTAACTTTGAGCTGATGTTCCTGGAATTTTTTCAAGTATTTGAACTGGCTACATGTCCCCAACAAGATAGTAAAGATTTCCTCCTTTTGATGCCATCAGCTCATCCCCATTCTAATATCTTCTTTCCCAATATCATTCACCTTTGATTTGTGCCTCAGTATCACTAAACTAATTAACACGTCAGTTAGCTTTTATGAAGAAATGCTTACTGAAAAGATACAGTAAGAAACAAAAGTACAAAATATATTTGTCTCCTACCTAGGAATATACTCTCCTTTATGCAAACTCTGTACCTGGGGAAAATGGATTCAAAATTAAAACAGTACAAAATTATTTGCACCACCAAGTTCATTTGCATATGTAGGCTTAACAAAGGAAAGTTGATCCTTTGTAGGACCTGGAAATTTGGCTGAGGGGTCAATCTACTACTGGATTGTACAAGCTCTGAGTGCAGGGCTTCCATTAGTCATTCTCCCAGAAAATCTTTACATAGGTTCTTTCTCTTAAAGTAGAATGCAAGCTCTTTGAGATATAACCCAAGTTTTCATTTTTACCTTTTGTGTCCTAGTACCTAATACATGAATTCTTGTTGGATGCACTTGACAAATTTTAGGAATATCAAATTCTAAATAGTAGAACATTGGAGAACAGTATCTGCTGGAATATTAAAATTCCTAAAGCCTGTATATGTGAGCCAGCAGACAACAGACTGAGTTTTTACAAAACAAAAACAGTTTCTTTCTCCTCTCCTCTGAAAGGCAGGAAAGACCTGAAATTTAGGGAGAGGCAAGAGATGAACAATGTACTTGGGGGTAGGATGTGAAAGCTTCACAACAAGGTACAAATAGGAAATGGAGAAGATGGAAAAGTGGTCCATTTCCTGGGCTGCAGCTACTATTGCTATTGTGGCCACTGAAGTGACCTTGAACTTGAAGTAAAGAAAATCCTGAGATGAAAAGGAAAGAGATTGTAATTACTTCTTGGTTTACTGAGTACAATAATAATAAAAGAATACTACAAAATGATACATATTTTTTCTTCTGCTTCTTTCATTGATCCTATTTCTCATTTCTTATTATTATTGTGATGATGATAATTATTTGGTAATAATCTTTAAGATAGCTTAAATTATAGGTAGTGTAAGGCCCAGATTCTCTGCAAGAGGTGCTGAAGTTTGTAATCTATCCTTTTGGGGGCAAAGTGAGTTCTTACAGACTCTGAATGAGAGCACAGAGCTTTCTGATAGAAAAGAGTTTGGAATCAGTTTGGCAAAACAGAGACAAATGACTAAGCAGATACCAAGGACAAATAGAGAATCTATCACAAAAATGGCAACATTGATGATGGACATTTCTTTATATTGGATTGATGATAGGTAGCTAGCATATGAAGTTTTTGTTTGTTGCTCTGCTTATTAAATAAATTCAAATGAGAATTGAGCAACTCTTAAGAAATGTGAAATAAATGGTTTAAGAACTCTCAAATCTCTCATTCTGTGTGTGTGTGTGTGTGTGTGTGTGTGTGTGTGTGTGCCTGCATGAATATGGTGTGCCACGTTATCTATCTATTAGTTGTTTTGAGTGGGGGAAAGAGGGAGGTAGGAACCATGTAAAACATAAGGTAGAATAGATACATGAAATTTCAGTAGATAAGAAATTTAAATCTCTGGTCAGATGTTAGGAATCCTTCCTACCTGGGGGTCTTAAGACCTTGATGTAATTTTAAAAATGAATAACTTACACAGTTTTATAAACTTTGTGAAAATCTGAATTTAAACTGGTCCCAAGTCTTTTCTTTCCCCTAGGTTAAATGTGTCATTGTTCTTACTCAGAAAAAGGTCATTCTTATCATTCTTATGTAAGGAGCACCAATAAGTTTCCTTTGACATGAGTAAAGGAGAGAAAGTAGAATTAGGGTCTAGAGGGAAGATCACTCCTACACCAGACTGGAAGATATAATTAAGCTTTAGGAATAGGAGTATGCTTGTAAATATTTAACAACTTACTCTTTTTTTTTTATTTAATAGCCTTTTATTTACAGGATATATACATGGGTAACTTTACAGTATTAACAATTGCCAAACCTCTTGTTCCAATTTTTCACCTCTTACCCCCCCCCCCCCCTCCCCTAGATGGCAGGATGACCAGTAGATGTTAAATATATTAAAATATAAATTAGATACACAATAAGTATACCTGACCAAACGTTATTTTGTTGTAGAAAAAATCGGACTCTGAAATATTGACAATTAGCTTGTGAAGGAAATCAAAAATGCAGGTGTGCATAAATATAGGGATTAGAATCAATGTAATGGTTTTAGTCATATCCCAGAGTTCTTTTTCTGGGCATAGCTGGTTCAGTTCATTACTGCTCCATTAGAAATGATTGGGTTGATCTCGTTGCTGAGGATGGCCTGATCCATCAGAACTGGTCATCATATAGTATTGTTGTTGAAGTATATAATGATCTCCTGGTCCTGCTCATTTCACTCAGCATCTGTTCATGTAAGTCTCTCCAGGCCATTCTAAAATTATCCTGTTGGTCATTTCTTACAGAACAATAATATTCCATAATTTTCATATACCACAATTTATTCAACCATTCTCCAACTGATGGACATCCATTCAGTTTCCAGTTTTAGCCACTACAAAAGCTCACAAACATTCGTGCACTGCAGGTCCCTTTCCTTCTTTATAATCTCTTTGGATATAATCCAGTAGTAACACTGCTGGATCAAAGGGTATGCACAGTTTGATAACTTTTGAGCATAGTTCCAAACTACTCCAAAATGGTTGGATTCGTTCACAACTCCACCAACAAGCATCAATGTCCCAGTTTTCCGCATCCCTCCAACAATCATCGTATTTTTCCTGTCATCTTAGCCAATCTGACAGGTGTGTGAGTAGTATCTTAGAGTTGTCTTAATTTGCATTTCTCCTGATTAATAATGACTTGGAGCATCTTTTCATATGACTAGAAATAGTTTCAATTTCTTCATCTGAGAATTGTCTGTTCATATCCTTGACCATTTTTCAATTGGAGAATGGCTTGATTTTTATAAATTAGAGTTAATTCTCTATATATTTTGGAAATGAGGCCTTTATCAGAACCTTTGACTGTAAAAATATTTTCCCAGTTTAGCTTCCTTCTAATCTTGTCTGCATTAGTTTTGTTTGTGCAAAACTTTTCAGTTTGGTATAATCGAAATTTTCTATTTTGTGATCAGTAATGATCTCTAGTTCTGCTTTGGTCATAAAGACCTTGCCTTCCACAGGTCTGAGAGGTAAACTATCCTATGTTCCTCTAATTTATTAATAATTTCATTCTTTATGCCTAGGTCATGAACCCATTTTGACCTTATCTTGGTGTACGGCATTAAGTATGGATCAATGCCTAGTTTCTGCCATATTAGTTTCCAATTTTTCCCAGCAATTTTTATCAAACGTAGTTCTTATCCCAAAAGCTGGGATCTTTGGGTTTATCAAAGACTAGGTTGCTATATTTGTTGACTGTTTTATCCCTTGAACCTAATCTATTCCACTGATCAACTAATCTATTCCTTAGCCAATACCAAATAGTTTTGGTAACTGCTGCTCTATAATATAATTTTAGATCTGGTACAGCTAAGCCACCTTCATTTGATTTTTTTTTCATTAATTCCTTGAAATTCTTGACTTTTTGTTTTCCATATGAACTTTGTTGTTATTTTTCTAGGTCATTAAAATAGTTTTTGGGAGTCTGATTGGTATAGCACTAAGTAAATAGATTAGTTTAGGTAATATTGTCATCTTTATTATATTTGCTAAGCCTATCCAAGAGCATTTAATATTTTTCAATTGGTTAGATCAGACTTAATTTGTGTGAAAAGTGGTCTGTAATTTTCTCATAAAGTTTCTGATTTTCCCTTGGCAGATAGATTCCTAAATATTTTATATTATCAGTAGTTACTTTCAATGGAATTTCTCTTGTAACTCTGACTGTTGGATTTTGTTAGTGATATATAAGAATGCTGATGACTTATGTAGGTTTATTTTATAACCAGCAACTTTGCTAAAGTTGTGGATTATTTCTAATAACTTTTTAGCAGACTCTCTGGGGTTCTCTAAGTATACCATCATGTCATTGGCAAAGAGTGATAATTTGGCTTCCTCATTGCCTATTCTTATTCCTTTAATCTCTTTCTCAGCTCTTATTACCTAGCTAGCGTTTCTAATACAATATTAAATATAATGGTGATAGTGGGCAACCTTGTTTCCTCAGATCTTATTAGGGAATGGTTGCAGTTTGTCTCCATTACATATGATGCTACTGATGGTTTTAAATAGATGCTGCTGATTATTTTAAGGAAAAGTCCATTTATTCCTATACTCTCAAGTGTTTTTAATAGGAATGGATGTTGGATTTATCAAATGCTTTTCTGCATCTATTGAGATGATCATATGGTTTTCTTAATTTGGTTATTAACATGGCCAATTATATTGATAGTTTTCCTAATATTGAACACCCTGCATTCCTGGTATAAATCCTACTTGATCATAGTGTATTATCTTGGAGATGATTTTCATGTAGTGTTTTGCTAATATCTTATTTAAGATTTTAGCATCAATATTCATTAGGGAGATTGGTCTATATTTTCTTTCTCTGTTTTCAGCCTACCTGGTTTAGGTATCAGTACCATTTCTGTGTCATAGAAGGAATTTGGTAGGACTCCTTCATTCCCTATTTTATCAAATAATTTATATAGCATTGGGGCCAATTGTTCTTTAAATGTTTGGTAAAATTCACATGTAAATCCATCTGGTCCTGGGGATTTTTTCTTAGGGAGTTGTTTAATTGCCTGTTCTCTTTCTTTTTCTGAAATGGGACTATTCAAGCAATTTACTTCCTCCTCTGTTAGTCTGGGAAGTCTGTATTTTGGAGGTAGTCATCCATTTCACTTAGGTTATCAAATTTATTGGCATAAAGTTGAGCAAAATAACTCCTTATTATTTCTCTAATTTCCTTCTTCATTGGTGGAAAGTTCTCCCTTTTCATTTTAAGACTACTAATTTCATTTTCCTCCCTCCTTTTTCTAATCAGATTTACCAACGCTTATCTATTTTATTGGCTTTCATAGAACCAACTCTTAGTTTTATTAATTAGTTCAATAGTTTTTTTACTTTCAATATTTTTAATTTCTCCTTTTAATTTTAGAATTTCCAATTTAGTATTTGATTGGGGTTTTTAAATTTGGTCTTTTTTTAGTTTTTTTTAGTTGCAAGCCCAATTCATTAATCTTTTCTTTCTCTGTTTTATTCAAGTAAGCCTCTAAGGATATAAAATTCCCTCTTATGATGGCTTTGGCTGCATCCCACAAATTTTGGTATGATGTCTCATCATTGTCATTATCTTGAGTGAAATTATTAATTGTATCTATAATTTGCTGCTTCACCCAATCATTCTTTAAGATGAGATTGTTTAGTTTCCAATTACTTTTTGGTCTATTTCCCCTAACTTTTTGTTGAATGTAGTTTTATTGCATCATGATCTGAAAAGAAAGCATTTACTATTTCTGCTTTCTTGCATTTAATTTTGAAGTCTTTATGTCCTAATATATGGTCAATTTTGAATAGGTTCCATGAACTGCTGAAAAGAAAGTTATTCCTTCTATCTCAATTCAATTTTCTCCAAAGATCCAACATACCTAATTTTTCTAATATTCTATTTACTTCTTTAATTTCTTTCTCATTTGTTTTGTGGTTTGATTTGTCTAATTCTGAGGTGCAAGGTTGAGATCTCCTACTATTACAGTTTTGTTGTCCTATTTCTTCTTGCAACTCTCTTAACTTCTCCTTTAGGAAGTTGAGTGCCATACCACTTGGTGCATATATGTTTAATATTGATATTGCTTCGTTGTTTATGCTACCCTTTAGCAGGATGTAGTTTCCTTCCTTATCTCTTTTAATTAGATCAATTTTTACTTTTGTGATCTGAGATAAGGATGGCTCCTCTTTTTATTCTTGAAGCATAATAGATTTTGCTCCAGCCTTTACCCTTTACTCTATATGTATCCCCTGCTTTAAATGTGTTTCTTGTAAACAACATATTGTAGGGTTCTGACTTTTGATCCAGTCTGCTATCTGCCTCCTCTTTATGGGGGAGTTCATCCCATTCACATTTACGGTTAGAATTACTAAATCTGTATTTCCTGCCATTCTAATAACCCCAGATTGTGCTTTAGTTATTCTTGCCTCCCCAACCCTCTTTCCCCCTTTTAAACTTATGTACCCCTCTTGTATCACGATACTTATCCTCTTTATAATCCCTCCCCCCCCCTTTGGAGTCTTTTCCCTTCCTTCCCTTATTACTATTTTCTTTTCCTTTTCCTCTCCCCTTTTTAATGAGGCGAGAGAGAATTTTCTCTAAAACAAATGTCAATTATTTTTTCTTTGAGCCAACTCTGATGAGAGTAAGATTCACACAATGTTCCTCCCCCTCTCTAAATTCCCTCAGATATGATGTTTCCTTAGCCTCTTTGTGGGATGTGGTTTCCCTCTTTTTATCCCTCCTTCCCACCTTATTCTACCATCATCCCTTTTCCATATCTACTTCCCTTTTTTATGTTATATCAGTACAATCCAATTATACATGTATTCTTTTTTTATATCCACAACAGAAATACAATTCTCAAGAGTTATTTTTACCTTTTCTGCATCTCTTGAGTTCTATGCTTGGAGATCAAATTTTTTGTTTAGTTCTGGTTTTTTCTTCAGAAACAAATGGAATTCATTTGTTTCATTAAATGTCCATCTTCTTCCCTGGAAGAAATGCTCAGCTTAGCTGGGTAGTTTATTCTTGGCTGCATCCCAAGTTCTTGGGCCTTTCAGAATATCATATTCCAGGCCCTTCTTTCCTTTAATGTAGAGGCAGATCTTGGGTGATCCTTGTTGTGGCACCTCGGTATTTAAATGGTTTTTTTTTGGCTGCTTGTAAAATTTTTTCCTTAATCTGATAGTTTTGAAATTTTGCCACAATATTCCTTGGGGTTTTTATTTTAGGGTTTCTTTCAGAAGGTGTTCAATGAATTCTTTCAATGCCTATTTTACCTTCTGATTCTATTACATCTGGGCAGTTCTCTTTGATGATTTCTTGTAAAATAGTATCTAGGCTCTTTTTTTCATCATAGTTTTTGGAAAGTCCAATAATCCTCAGATTATCTCTCCTAGATCTATTTTCCAAATCTGTCGTTTTTGCAAGTAGATAATTCATGGTTTTTTTTTTGTTATTGCTTGACTGATTCTTGCTGTCTCAATGAATCATTAGTTTCTATTTGTTCAGTTCTAATTTTTAAAATTATTTTCTTCATTAGCTTTTTTACTTCTTTCTGTATATGTCCAATTGAGTTTTGAATGTATTGTTTTGGTCTGTGGATTTTTTCCATTTCACTAATTTTTTTTTTTTTAGTGAATTATTTTCTTTTCCAATTCACAGATCCTACTTTCTTGTGTTCTTTGTCTTTTCAATTCACGGATCCTACTTTCTTGTGGAGTTCTTTGTCTTTTCAATTCACAAATCCTACTTTCTAGTGAATTCTTTATTTTTCAATTCACAATTCTTACTTTCCTGAGATTTTTTACTTTTCCAATTCAGTATTTCAGGAAGTTGTTGCTCTCTTGTAAGGCTTCTCTTTCCTTTCCCCATTTATCTTCTAACTCTCTTTTGAGACTTTTAATGGTCTCTTCTATGAGAGCATCATGTAAGGAGGACAGTCTGATGCATTTTTGCTGTTTGAGGTCTCTTCAGGTTTGCTGACCTGCTCTTTTTCTGCATAGAAGCTGTCGATTGTTCTTTTCATCTTTTTATTCATGTTTTAAAGCCTTTAGGGTAGGTCTCCTAGGCAAGGGGGTTACCAGCTTCCTCTGCAGAGCAGGGAGAGATGTAAACCGATTTCCGGCTCCGAGGTATGGGGTGCTCTGGTGAGAGTTTTCCCTTCCCCCAACAGGAAGTGGATTCAGCACTGGCTGAGCTATCAAACTGCTTAGTGGGCTGAGTGGGTTAGTGATTGCCCTCGGCTAGAGACTAAGGGGTGAAAGTTTACTGCCCCAGGCGAGGCCTCTTATGGGACTGTGAGTAGTTAGCAGCTGACCGCAGGACTGCGACCGACCGCCCAGAACTCTGTCCCAGTGTCTCTGCCCAATGCAAATCGGCCCTGGAAAAGCTCTATGGCCCAAGCCGAGCTCCCCACTGCGCAGATTGGAGCCTAACCGGGCTGTGTCCTCCTGCCGTGCAGGATCACAACTGCCCAAGGAAAAGCCCGTCCTGGGTTGGGGCTGGCTTGTGCTGAGATCTGTGCCTTCACCCTCGGTTTGAGGACTCTCCTCGAGACCTAATTTCTCTCCCGTCTGCGCCGATCTCCCCCTGGCCCGGGACCAACCATTTTTGGCGAGACTGCAGATTTTCTTGCCGGTGAGTTGTTCTACTTCTTATCTTTACGAATTGTAGCAGTCAAGACTATTTTTGAGGCTAGATATAATATTGATAAAGAGGGTAAGAGAAGAGCTTAGAAAGTCGCGTGTGTCTTCTCCGCCATCTTGGCTCCGCCCTAACAACTTACTCTTAAGAAAAATGTGAAAAAAATATACATAAGACAGCACTTTTAAGTTTAATGTTAATAATATTTTCCCCATTATTTTATTAAAATGTAGATAATCAACAAAACAATAAATTCAAACCAGGTATATAGGGTTTGTCAGTTTCCATAGTATAAATGCTCATATTAAAAATTTAACAGCTGACCCTCATGAGCCAGTTTGAGCATGGGCCATGAAGGATCAGCCCCATCTCTTTCCAATTAGGCTAAGAAGTCTTCCTCAGTCATACTTTAACTTCTGTGGTTATGCCTCCTGCTTACTCTTTCAAGAAATTCTCTTCCTTTTCTATTTTGGCCACGTGTTCTTAAAATTGAGCTAGTTTCTCTAAAATGTCATTTAGGGTATGTGGGTGTGTCCTTGGTAGGAATGAAAAGAAGCAGCAAAGTGGGAGGTTATGGTTGCTCTGGAGACAGTGAAAGAGAAAAAAGACAGAAGGAAAACTTCTTCATAAATTGAGGGGGGTATGAATTAGAGGCTTAGAGAGCCAGAGATGTTTTTTTTTTTTTAAATTTTTTAATTGAAAGCATACTATTAGACATCCCTGAAATGAATCTGGATTGTAATGGATTCCCCGGAACAAAGGAGCTAAGCATTGGAATTAGGTGGGGGAAAGATTCTTGATAATGTTACATTTTCTCTCTAAGCCCCTGGGAACCCCTCGGCTGACCTTGAGCTGTTGTCATTTCCTCATTGTTTTCACCTGGCAAGTTAAAAAAAAAAAATCACCTACCACAAGGAACAATGGAGGAGTTAAATGAGAGTCATACAGAAGAGACATCTGAAGGGAACATCTAGAAATAGTTGTGTCTCCCAGAGACTCCCTTACCATGTAAGAGCAAGTAGTTGGCTTTCTTGATGAATCCAACAACTCCAAACCCTAGCCACTTTAACTCAGGGTAACTTAAAGACTGCATTATGCATGCATGCTCTATTGTTTCATAGGCAACATAAAACATTAAAAACTCCTTGAACATAAACTTTCTTTTAAACTTAACTCTATGATGTCTTTGAAAATTCCTTAACTGACTGTTCCATTTTCAGTAGATGCCATCTAGAAGGTACCTGTAAATCTTATTAGGAATAAGTAATGAATATATACCATTCCAGCTTCTCACTCTCTAGATTTAATCACTTCTCCACCAGCAATCTTCTTACCCTAGAGGTGCCTCCACTCAGAAACCCTCTCTTATTTTTGAATCCTAACACATTTTAAGTGTTTCATAAATGTGTGTTGTTCTGACTGCCCATAACCCAGGCCTCATTACATGGGCCATGTTCATTTCGAACTTGACTTGACTTCTTGATTTCCTGATTTCTTCTCTTTGCCAGAAGTCTTATTCTGTATGTATCACAGCAAGTTTCTAACTTCCCTTTAATATTATTCTCCATTAGAATGTAAACTCATGGAGAGAATAGAATCTTCCTTCCTCCCTCTCTCCCTTCCTTCCTTCCACTCTCCCTTTCTTCCTTCCTTTCACTCTCCCTTCCTTCCTTCCTTCCTTCCTTCCTTCCTTCCTTCCTTCCTTCCTTCCTTCCTTCCTTTCTTCTTTCCTTCTTTCCTCTCTCTCTCTCTCTCTCTCTCTCTCTCTCTCTCTCTCTCTCTCTCTCTCTTTCCCTTCCTCCCTCCTTTCTTCCCTCCTCCCTTCCTCTCCCCCCTTCTTTCTATATCTCTCTGTTTCTCTCGGTGTGTGTCTCTCTCCGTCTCTCACTCTGTCTCTGTCTCTCTCTCTCTCTCTCCCTCTTTTCTTCCCTTTTCCCTCCCTCCTTTTCTCCCTCCTTTCCTCTCTCCCTTCCTCCCTTCCTCTCTCCCCAACTCTCTCCCTCTTTGTGTCTCTATCTTAGTCTCTGTCTTTCTCCCCCCTCCCCTAACCCCTGTCTTCAAATATTACAAGTAGAGTTTGTTCATAGCCAGAAAGTTATAAAGAACTGTTTGGGTTTTTGTCATGGTAAGTAAAACAAGCATTTAATTTGTGCAAAGAAAAAAAAATTTCTTATAGGCCCCAGGCAAAATAGTGCTTCAAAATCAGAGTTAGGAGGTTAGAAGGACATTATCATGTTCCCTGAAGAACAGCTGAGAGATTGAATACATTATAGTTCAGTGATGGCTTTTGGTCACATGACATCACAAAAAAAGAGGTTTCTAGATTTCTAAATGATAGTTTAGACATGATTAAAATTTTATTTGTCCAAATTTTCTAAATGATTAAAAGCCTTGCAGGTTAAATATGGTCTACACTGAGGATAGCTAGAGCCAACCTTTTATTCTGGGAGAATACAAATCAGAATGTATTTGGCATTTATTTTTGACCCAACAAAGTATGTCCTATTTTTTTTCATAAACTAAGTAAAACAGTCCTAGTTTCCGTATTGAGACTAACAATATGGAAACTAGACCGGTTTTACTTAGTTACAAATTTTGTTTCATCTCCTCAGTTTTTGTTTTGTTTTGTTTCTTTTAAAGAAGACTAATTATTGGCTTGAACTTAGTCATTGGATGTAGGAGAGTGGATTAGATTCCTGCATAACCCCTTGAAATTCCTTTCATTTATAGTGGCCATGTTTCCAATAAGGGGAACATATTTTAAAATTTAAAATAATTCACAAATTTTGTTAGTAAAAAGAGTTGAAACCAATTCTTCTTTCAAGTTTTACTTATGGGTTATATAGTGAATAGAGTACTAGACTTGTGGTCAGGGACACTGGGTTTCAAATTTTCCTTCTTCCCAATACTGTGTAAGCATAGACAAGTATCAGTTTCCTTATCTGTAAAATGTAGATATTTATGGCATCATTAGTCTATTGTGATGATTAAATGTGAGATGCATAAAACATTTTGTCACTTTAATGTATTATATAAATATCATCTATGATGATAATGACAGTGATGATAATAGTGACACTGTGCCAAAAGAAACCAACTGAATACCTTTTCCTTATCATCCTCTATTTCTTTACCATATTTATCTGGTAGCTAAGTCTTCTTTTATAATGCTCTGAATAAGATGCTAATGAGGCTAAGATTACACTTAACTCAATGAATCAGTAATCTTTACTCCTTTTAATTACCCCAGACTTCATGGGGAATCCTAGGCAAATGTTTCATAAATGTATGCAAATGATAGACCAGGAGACTATAGATGAACAAAAAGCCATCCCTCCTCTTTGAATAAACTATTCAAGACACAGGACCTATCAATCGTAAAAAGGCCCAGTACATGCTGTCTTCCCATGGCTATGCAAATGACTTTCTCCAGATTCATCAAGTTTCTCCTGGGCTCCCTTAAAAAAGATGCTTCCCTAAAAGGGGGAAAATATCTATTGATATTTTCTAGACATTTTCTGATTTGTTTTATAATTTTCTGTGTGCTGATGTAAATTACTAGTAAGTAACCCCCAAGAGAATATGATACTTTTCTGTCCTGTATCTCATTGTCACATAGAGATCATCCTGAGTTTTCAGAGGTTTTTCCAAGCAGAGCAAAGCTCTAGAAGATTAATATTAAATTGGAAAGAATAGATGCATTACCCTAATTCCTAATAACAGAATAGTTGAGCCAGGTTTGGACATATTCATCACCAGAGCATTGATTACTAAGGGGGGGGGGGGGGGGAGAAAGAGAGAGAGAGAAAGAGAGAGAGAAAGAACAAGAAGCTAAACATGCAAACTGTGATACATAGATATAGATATCAATATAGATATTTTTATAAATATACTTACATATCAGCTAATCAAACTAATTCAATTCATACTCCTATGTATGGTGTAGGTATATATGTACATATATACATACATGAATGCACATGTAGCAATTTAGTACAACTATATTTTTACTTGTTTTAGAAAAAAGCATATTAATAGTTTTTGTTTTTATATCTCCTGAATTGCTTAATATATTTCTTTAAAGCCCAGAAAGCTGTCACTCATAAAAAAGAATAAATATAAAAGAGAAAAGAAGCTAAGCAATTGGAAGTATGCCCATAGCTTTTGACTCAGAGTTCTCAGTACTATTTATATAGTTCAAGGAATTATATGCAAATAATGGTGAAGTTGGAAGACTGTCTTCTAAAGCACTGAAGAATTGTACTCTGTATCAGACTGTAGCTATATCAATGAATTCATGGAACCTTGAGGAATTAAGAATATGAACAAGATAAATCATATTCTTATAACAAGGTCCTGACCAATATCAGGTATACTGAGAAATTGCACACTCATATTCCAGTGACTGTCTCATGCTATATTTAACCTATATTATTAATTTGCTCCTTTAGCTTTATCTGGGAGCTATCCCATGTCCTTTCTTTTGGCAATATTTTATCTAGCCATTTCTTCCCTGTGTCTTTGATTTTAGTCTCTACTTTTAAACTTCCTTTTGGAATTGAGCAACTGTAGCCCAAGACATTCAGTCTAATATTTTATGTATTATTCAGAGAAGGAACTTGTATGTAACAACAAAGGACCAACCAATAATAGAATCACTTGAAGTGCTCTTGAAAATAGGGCAATTCATGCTCTTCCAGAACATTTTCTTCATCTAACCATTGATTTAAAGTTCTTTGGCCAGAATTTAAAGGCAAAGCTTCTTCAAATAACAATCTGAATAAAAACAATTTACAAAGAAGAGATTAATAGTTGCTAATATCCTCTACTCTATCTAACACCTGTATAAACTAAACATTTTTTAACACACCAATTCAAATAGGATTATTTGAGAACTCTCTATGAATAAAAGGGGCTAGATACAAGTTAAGTATTACTGTACAGCAATATGTAATATTTTGAAATGCTTCTAACAAAGACTTATACATAAACTTAAGGGAAAAGGAAGAAAATATGGAAACATTTAAAGGAAGGATGTGACTCATAAGAAGACTGCCAATCTGAAAACACAGAGAAATATAAGGAGGAGATGGAGAAGATCTCCAGAGTAGAGAAGGAAAATAAGTGGTTTGTGGGACAGATGGTGCTATATATCTCATTTTTAGAGATAAGAACAGTTAAGAATATGCTTTTTTCCCCTTGAAAAAGTATATAACTTATATTTGTTTTTATCATTCCATTCTTTTTATGAGTGGTTTCGTTTATAATTCCTTCTCATTCCAGATAGGAAGTCTATCAATTGTCCAGAGATGACTACTGTTATCATTCTGAAGAAGCAACAATTAATATTTATTTGCCATTTATTAGGTGCCAGGTACTGTGTTGAGTGTTTTACAATTATTATTTCATTTAATCCTTAAAACAATGTTTTGAGATATTATTACATCCATTTTACAAATGAGAAAACTTGTGCAAACAGAGGTTAAGTGACTTGCAAGGGTCATACAGCTAGTAATTGTTTGAGAACTTATCTAACTCAGGTCTTCCTGATTCCAGGCCTGGCACTTTATCCACTGTGTCACATAGCTGCCCAGCAATTTCTCTCCCTGTGGATGCTGTGCCCAAACTGTTTCTTATTATTGTGGATAAACATGAAGTCAATGAGACCTAAGAGACATGCCATATATATATATTTGCACACTCATATTCCAGTGACTGTCTCATGCTATATTTGGCATGTCTCTTAGGTCATCATAGCTAGGACATCATCAAGGGGAGAAAATATTACTTTTAAATGATTTTTAGAGAGAATTTGGAGTTTCACATTCTCATCCAGCATCATTTTAAGCACCCAACATTCAGAAATACTCTTTCCCCCTCCCATACAATATTACTCCATTCTCATCCTGTCTTGATAGTCAATGTCTTTGAGTCTGGAAACTTTTGGCAAGGGGAAGCACCACCAAACAATGAAACATTTCCTTTTCATGTATGTTGAGCTATGTCAGGGTTTCTTAGATCTTGATGATCCCTCCAAGAGCTGTCCAAATGCCCCAATTGTTAAAAGTTGAACATTGAAATGATGTCAAAAATCATTGACAGTGGGGCTTATGCCATCATGCATTCTGTAATTCCAAAATGACAAGTCTTGAGCATGTCCAGATGTATATGGGGAAGGTTTCATTTAGCCTGTCTAAAATCAAACTTGGAAGCCTATAGTAGGAGGTTGCTCATTTAAAGCTTTGCTACACTCACATTGGCCAGACGTGTGGTTTACATTTCCAGAGGAAATGCAAAACCATTGTTCTGAATGTTATATGAAAGCCTGTTCTGTCTTTGAAAAAGCAGACCACAAAACACAAACCCCTTTCCCCAGTTTTTAAAAGATAATTCTGCTTGCCTTTTCCCTGTCATTTGAAAATAAGTGGAATCCTCGGGATAAATCTATAGCTTTGGCTTTGATTTGATAAATTTTAATTTAATAGGGGTTGATCCAATGTATCTAATAAGACAAGTGAAACAAATTTGGCAGGTGTCTAACAAGTAGAGGCAGTTTACTTAAATTTGGGGTGGAAAATCAGGGAAAATGGATTCTCATATTGACTGTATCACTCATGTATTAAATCACTATGAATAAGTCACTTGGCCCTTCTGAACCTTACCTTCCTTATCTGTACAATGAGAGAATTGAACTAGATGCTATTTTTCTTTAGATTTTGACATTCTATGATCTGAATTCTCAATATGAGAGGAGTCGATCAGTGTTTGTTTTCACTGCCTAGTAGTAGACATGGGTCAGACAGTCAGTAAGCATTTATTAAGCACCTACTATGTGCCAGGCACTGGATTTACAAAAAAAGGCAAACAAAAGCACACAAATCCCCGTTTCAAGGAGCTGACAGTCTAATGGAGGTATACAAACAACTATGTAAAGATAAAATATAGAAAGGATAAATTGGAAATGATCAACAGAGGGAAAGCACTGGAATTAAAGGATATTGGGAAAGGCTTCCTGTTGAGAATGGTATTTTAACTGAAAGTTGAAGGAAGCCAAGGAAACCAAGAGTTGGAGATAAATAAACACTATATGTCTGATATCTAACTCTCTTCACTGACAGTTATCACTCTTAATGCTAAATATTCTACAGAATGATAGTATGCACAAAAAATGCTGGATTTAGAATCAATTGATCTGGATTAAGGAATCACCTATCCCACTTACTACATGTATGACCCTAGGCAGATTATATAAGACTTCTGGGTCTCATTTTCTTTTACTATAAAATGAGAAGATTGGATTAGATGATGTCAAAGTTCCCTTCAGCTTTAAATCTATTATCTCATGATCTAATGAACATGCTCCAATTCAAGATGATTTGAGTCCTGATAAGAGAATATAGTCAATAATGTGCTAGAAAATGCTCTCCTTGACTGTACCAAAAAACAAACAAACAAAAAGGTTGGGAGCTACAAAATGAAAAAAAAAAATCAATAATGACAGAAAGAAGAAAAGTGAAAGGATCAGACACAAGATAATTTTTTTAAGAGGTGGAAGGTCAGGAGGGAAGTAGAGATAGAATCTCCTTTTCTTGTCTAGTCTTGAAGTACATTGGTCATTCTTGAGTCCAGTACCAATAAGGAAAGCCATGGAAGCTAATCCTGTTTTCTTTTCCCAATTTATGATAGGACATTCTTCCTTGGTGACCCTCAGCTCCAGAGGGCTCACCATATTGGTGCTGGACTTAATATGGACATCCATTTAGCTTTGGTCTGCTGCAACTCAGATACCCTGACTCAAGCAACACCTTAGCCTGAGCCTCTCCAGAATCAAGGACATTAAGAGTTTGCCACCATTCTTGGCAAAAATTATAATTCTTTTTCCCCTCCGTAGTTAACAATATTCTTTTTCCAACTATAGGTAAAGATAGTTTTCAACATTCATTTTCATGAGATTTTGAACTCCATATTTTTCTCCCTCTTTCCTTTCTTTCTCTCTTCCCAAGAGGGTAAGCAAGTGATCTGAGATGCATTATACAATCTTGTTAAACTACATTTACCATCCTGTTAAACATATTTCCAATTAGTCATGTTGTCAAAGAAGAATCAGAACAAAAAGGAAAAACCATGAGAAAGAAAAAAAACGAACAAAAAAAGATGAAAATATTTTGCTTTGATCTGTATTCAGACACCCATCAGACCTTTCTCTAGATGTGAAAAGCATTTTCCACTATGAGTCTTTTGGAACTGTCTCAGATCATTGTATTGCTAAGAAGAGTCAAGTCTATCACAATAGATCATTGCAGTGTTGCTATTACTATGTACAATGTTCTCCTGATTCTGCTCATTTCACTCAGCATCAATTCATGTAAGTCTTTCCAAGTTTTTGGAATTAAAAAAGAAATCCACCTGATCATTTCTTATAGCACAATAGTATTCTGTTATATACATATATCACAACTTACTTAGCCATTCTCCAATTGATAGGGATCCCCCCAGTTCCAATTCTTTACTACTATAAAAAGAGCTGTTACAAACGTTTTTGTTCATGTGAGTACTTTTTTCCTACAAAGAGAATTCATTTTTTAAAAGCTTTTTAATTTTCAAAATATATATATAGATGATTTTCAGCGTTCACCCCTGCAAAACCCTGTGCTACAAATTTTTCTGCCTTCTTTTCCCCAACCCCTCCGTTAGATGACAACCAATCCAATATTTGCTAGACATGTTCAATTCTATCATATTTCCACACTTATCATGATGTACAAGAAAAATCAGATCAAAAAGGGAAAAAATGAGAAAGATAATAGAATGCAAACAAATAACAACAAAACAGTGAAAATACTATGTTGGGACCTGTAATGGGCTGAGGTTTGAGTTGATGCACTGAGGTCCCAAGTACATGAGGCTAAATAGTAATTGGGCTATACTCTATTAATATACATGATTGGATAAAGAATGGTCCCTGCCCACTCTCCCTGCAAGTCCTGATGTGTTGTATAGGAAATGACGATTTTGGTGGGTGGAGGCAGAGAGAGAGAGAGGAAGAGAAGCTGGGAGAGATTGGGCCTGGGTTCGAGACTCCGAGCTGCTGGTTGTGTGGCTGCTGGTCGAGCTTGCTTCTTGACTCAGCTGCATACATTGCCATCGCCGATTCTCTTCCACCTCCGATCCTTCTTCACTGAGAATAAAGACTGACGATTTTCCTCTAACCTGAATTCCTGACTCCTGCTGATTTAAAAATACACGATCTTCACAGGGACCCACATTCAGTCCCCATAATTCTCTCTTGGATGCAAATGGCTCTTTCCATCACCAGTCCTTTGGAACTGGCCTGAATCACCTTGCTGTTGAAAGGAGTCACAACTATCAGAATTGATCATTGTATAATCTTGTCATTGCTGTGTACAATGTTTTCTTGGTTCTACTCATTTTACTTAGCATCAGTTCATATAAGTCTCTCCGGGGTCTCCCTAAAATCATGCTGCTGATTGTTTCTTTTAATAGAACAGTAATATTTCATAATATTCATATACCATAACTTATTCAGCCATTCTCCAACTGATGGGCATCCACAAAGGGATTTTTTTTTCCTCTGAGGCAATTGGGGTTAAGTAACTTGTCCGAGGTCACACAGCTAGGAAGTGTTAAGTGTCTGAGATCATATTTGAACTCAGGTCCTCCTGATTTCAAGGATGGTGCTCTATCTACTGCACCACCTAGCTTCCCCAACAAAGAATGAAGGAATAGATAAGAAAACAAAATTTAGAATCTAAATAAAAGAAGAATATTTAAAACACACAGACAATGTGAAGACAAAAAATGAAACAAATTATTATGGTCATAATTTTTGGTACAATCTTCATAATAAAATATTGTGATATTTCAACCAGTTATTTAGGATTTTTTCATCCATATTCCTTAATAAGTCATCAATAATGTTTTATAATTTTCTTTTTTCTATTTTTACTCTTCCTTGTTTAGCTATCAGTATCATATTTGTTTCCTAAAAGAAGTTTAGTTAGGATCCCTTCTTTGCCTATTATTCCAAATAATTTATTTATTACTGGAATTATTTGATAGAATTCCTTTGTAAATTCATCTGGCATATAAAAAAGGTTCAGTTATGACCTATTTAGCTTATTGATCTAAAATAGGTCTCTTTAGATATTCTATTTCCTTTTCTGCTAATCTGTACTTTTTGTAAATATTCTTTCATTTTGCTTAAATTGTTAAATTTATTGGAATATAGTTGGACAAAATAACTGCTTATAATTTCTTTAATTTCATCTTTATTAATGGTATATTCATCCTTTTCATTTTGGATGCTAGTGATTTGGTCTCTGTTTTGTTTTGTTTTTTATCAAGTGAATGCTTTACTTATTTTGTTGTTTATTTCATAAAACCAATTACTACTCTTATTTGTTAATTCTGTGTTTAAATAGCAATTTCATTAATTGCAGCTTTAATTTTTAGGATTTCAAATTTAGTGTTTTATTGGGGATTTTTAGTTTGAACTTTTTTCTAGGTTTTAAAAAAGTATTGTATAACCAATTCATTGTTCTACTTTTTCTTTGTTTTATTGATGTAAGCTTTTAGAGAAAAATGTCACTGATCACTGCTTTTGCTATATCCTATAGGTTTTAATATGTTGTCTCATTATTGTCATTTTCTTTAATGGAATTATTGATTGTTTCTATGATTTGTTCTTTGATTCATACTCTAAGATTAGATTAAGATTATCTTTGGTTACTAAGTCCATAGTCTACATAATTGACCTGATATATCTAGTAGAATTTTTGCTGAGTACCAATACTTTCCCGCCAGCAAATAAGCTTGCGACATCCTATCTATTGCTATGATTATATTTTTGGACACACCTAAAGACAAAATTACAGATCTAAATATTTATCCCAGGTCTAAATATTTTAAAGAATTTACTATATATTACATAAGAAAAAAATCCAGTAAAATCATAAAGGGCAAAAATAAAGAAATTGGTTCAGTGTTCTATAGTTATTGTTATATTAACACAATGGAATATACTCCAAAAGGACTCAATGACAGAAATAAAAATCCCTTATAATAATAATGAAGTCATAGTAATAGTCGTTGCAGATTATAAATAAAGTGGTACATATTGACTGAAAAAGGATAGAAAAATAGAATGTATCAATATAGTGAAATATAGTATAAAAACAAGTAAAATATAAGAAATTCAGAGGAATAGATTTATATTAATTGATAGTGAGAGTAGAAAATTAAGAAAACAATGTATATAATTACTACCATAATGTAAATTTTAAAAGATTACTAGAAGGAATTTTATCTTTCAGTAATTAAAAAATCAATGAAGATTGTGAACAACAAAAATTGTGCTTCTTTCCCTATTGCAAAGTGTATTTTGACTGGTGTTAGACTGACTTGGACAAAATATTGTATGCCTTGACGAATGTCTTTACTTTATTAGATGTTTTTGTGTTATTATTTCTCTATGATATGGAGATATTCACTTGGAAGTTGGAGGACTGAATAATTTATGTAAAGACAAAAAGCATCAATAAAAACCTACATTTAAAAATTTTGCATATAGTGACAGGTTTTCTCCATAAATGTGAGAGTAAATCAAGGATGCTTCCTTTTCCCAATATTATTCCAAATAATTCTAGAAATGTTAGCAAATAAGACTAGAGGAAGAAATTAAAGTCATAAAAATAGGCATAGAGATGAATATATCTTTATCTACTTATGACATGATGGTTTATGTAGAAAATAGCGAAGTAATAACTTGAGACATTTCTAGTTTCAATAAAGTTGTAGGCAATAAAATAAAGCCACAAAATCAAAATTAGTAATATTTCTTTATAATAATAAAATCTAAGCAGTAAGAGAATGAGAGAAAAAGAAGTCCCACTCAAAATAAGTTATACACACACACACACACACACACACACACTCACACACACACAATATGATTCAAAACTATCAAAGCATATTCAATACATATATAAATATGATGAAAAAATGCTCTTTAAAGAAATAAGGAAAAATAAAATATCTAGAGGAATATTTAGTTGTCATGGCCAAGTCATGCCAATAAAATAAAATTAATAATGTTATCAAAGTTAGTTTAAAGATTTGATATTATATTAATTACACCATCAAAGTGACCCTTTATAGGGCATGATAGAAAAGTAAAAACTCATTTGGAGGAACAAAAACTTAAAAGCAAATAATGAAATCATCATAGGCTAGAAATCAAGAGCAATAGCACTTCAAGACTTCAAAATATATTATGAAATAGAAATCATCAAAACCAAAGAATGAATTACAAAAGGAAGAATCAGAAATAATTGGAATTCTATAATTCAGTGTTCAACAAACCAGAAAACATAAATTAATTAGGGAATAAGTAATTATATGACAAGAACTGATGTAAAAATGTGAAAATAATCCATGGGAATTGGGTTTTAGACTAACATTTTGTACCTCCCAATAAATTCAAAATTGACATGACTGAAATACTATAAGTAATACCATTAAAATTAGAACAGAATAGATTGCAGATATTTTTCAGAATTATGGATAGGGAATTAATACTTTACCAAAATTTTGAGGAAAATTTACCAAATAAGGGATAGAAGCAATTATTAAAGATAAAGTAGATAATTTTGATTATAGGAAAATCAAACACTTTTGTACAAAAGAAATTAACATAAGATAAGACTTGGGGAAAAGTCTTTACATCAACTATCTTTTTTAAGGATCTTATATCCAAGATAAAGTAAACTAACAGAAATATGTTGGACAAAAAATATTATGTAGTAGAGAAGTGGTTAAGCTTTAAAGAAGAATGGTAAAATTAGTAACACCTATGTGAAAAAATACTCAAAATAATTAATAAGAAGAACAACGCAACCCAGAAACTTGGCCAAAAGGAAGCAATGAGGTAGAGCATTGGACTTTGAATTGGGAAAACCTGAGTTTAAATTCAGTCTTGATCACTTACAAACCAAATGAACTAGATAAGTCATTTAAGTATTGTTTGACTTGGCTTTGCTTGTATAATCGAAATAACATTCCCAGGGATTTCTATAAGGATCAAATGAGGTAGTTATTTGTGAAACTATACAAATTATGGTTTTCAAAACATGTTTAACTATGTTCCTTAATAATAATAAAATAGAGAATATCTACCACAACTCTCCTCACACCCAACAGCAAAACACCAAATTTCCTTATCCAATCAATCATTTAATTAGACATGGTACCCTTTTAATATCAGCAAGTTGCATATAAACTATATGTCAATAGAACAAAGGTTAGAGTAATTCAGGGCTTACTGATTTATCAGATGATAGACTCCCCATGGGCAAACTCATTTCCTAGAGCTATCCCTTGGTCTCTATAGAATAAACTATGGCTTTAGTCATCAACTAATATAGGTATTCAGAAGAATGAAACTCTTTCTTCAAAATTTCATAGTTCAAAATTTCATTTGAGGCATTGCATAGTTACCCATCCTTTACTATGTTACTGCAAAATAAGACTAAATATTTTTAATAGAAATGTTCTTTGAATGTATCAGAGTGAAAACCCCACAAACTCTACTACCCATCTTCAAATTCATAGATCATATGCCTGGGTTGACACGTGTTCTAAATTTTTTTGTTTGTTTTTATTTTGTTTAACTAATAGTGTCCATCTTTGTTTAGGGGTCTTCAGTATATCCAATATATCCAGACAAACCTAGCAAAATGAGTGCATCTGACTGTATTTATTATTTTCTTTCTAATGCTTTATTCTAATAATTTAAAAAAAGATTTCAAAAAATTTACATGGTCTCTGAAACTGTGGACAGTTAAATGAACAAATCATTAGATATGTGTTAGGTCACTTCTAAATGAATCAGTCTCCCAAATTTAAGATATGTAATAAATGAGACGATCAAAACATGTCACTTCCAATAATTTTTTCAAAGATTTTACTTAGTTGCATAAAACAATTCAAAAGCAATCCAAGGGTATAGATTTCAGGATTCTGAATTTAAGTCAGATATGACATGTGTTTTAATTTGGACATAGCATATGAATTAGAAACTGTTCTATTCACCTCTTATACCCTCTGGAAACATGTCCAGGAAAAGAAAATAAGATTATTCTATTGGGGCTGAGGAACAGTGTAGCTCCTATAAGAACTAAGGCTCTTGTGTACCCTGGGGAAAGGAGTGATAGTTTCCCAATCAGTGAAACCTTACTCTGGAAATCCAGTTATATTTTCAAGAGCTGTCTCAATGCCTAATGTGATTAAATTGGGACAATTTGGGTCCAGCTTAGGGTAAGCAAGACATGGCTTAGAGTGAGCAAAGACAGGGTTAATTTGAGTATTAACAGGGTTAAATTAAACAAGTTGAATTATCCCATGAGGTCTACAGGTTACATCTAATTTCAGGAAAGTGAATATATTTTTGTATAACCTCAAGATTAAATATCCAACAGCAACATATGTTTAAAATATTAATTTGATAGCTCTGACTGAACCAAAAATAGATTTAATCCACGGTACATGTTCAACCAATACTTATGAATACTTTTACACTTTTGAATTCTCATTAAAATGTATATAATATTGAGTTATGTTTTTGTAGCTTTCTATATTCATATAAAGTATTGATCTTCATCTGTGAAAATGATATTATTGATTTTCAATCCATAGAGCTTGATATGAGTTGCCTTTTACTCATAAGAGTAGGTATATATATAGTGATCCATGCCAAAAATACTCAGAGTTTGAAAGGAAAGCAAGAGACTGTTGCAAAATGTAATTATTTGTGTGTAGATGAACTGGATTCTGGGACTTGTATGTACAGGGAATCTCAATGACATCTTAGTATCACAAAAAAACATAGAGTCTACCTCTTACAATTGAAATTAATCATTGTCTTCGAATCCATTGCAGAGTGCTAGCAAACCTCAAGTTATTTACGGTAGTATTGTCTTAGAAAGTGTTGCATATGTGCCCTATCTGACCTGGCATTTCCTTGCCCATGAGATGTAATCACAATTACATGTGTGTATGCATGTATGTACATACATGTATATATATATATATATATATATATTTATATTGAAATTATCAGTATCAGGAAATTGATGTCATTATGTGAATTTCCCTCCACTCACAAGAAACATGTATAACATGACCAGTTTACACATTGGTGGTTTGCTTATTTGTCTTTTGTTAAGATGATTTCCCTTGAAGCCATTCTCCAGTTGATAAATGGTCAAAGGATATGAGCAGACAATTTTCAAATAAAGAAATTGAAATTATTTCTAGTCATATGAAAGGATGTTCTAAATCATTATTGATCAGAGAAATTCAAATTAAGACAACTCTGAGATACCACTATACATCTGTCAGATTGGCTAAGATGACAGGAAAAGATAATGATGGATGTTGGAGGGGATGTGGGAAAACTGGGACACTGACGCATTATTGGTGGAGTTGTGAATAGATCCAGCCATTCTGGAGAGCAATTTAGAGCTGAGCCCACAAAGCTATCAAACTGTGCATACCCTTTGATCCAGCAGTGTTTCTACTGGGTTTATATCCCAAAGAGACCTTAAAGGAGGGAAAGAGACCCACATGTGCCAAAATGTTTCTGGCAGCCCCTTTCGTAGTGGCAAGAAACTGGAAACTAAGTGGATACCCATCAGTTAGAGAATGGCTGAATAAGTTACGGTATATGAATGTTATGAAATGTTATTGTTGTATAAGAAACGACCAGCAGGAAGAGCTCAGAAAGGCCCAGAGAGACTTACATGAATTGATGCTGAATGAAATGAGAAGAACAGGAGATCATTGAACATGGCAATAGCAATATTATACAAAGATCAATTCTGATGGACTGACTCTTTTCAACAATGAGATGATTGAGGCTAGTTCCAATGATATTGTGATGAAGAGAGCCATCTACACCCAGATAGAGGACTGTGGGAACTGAGTGTGGGTCACGACATTTCATTTTCTCTCTTTTTGTTGTTTGCTTGCATTTTGCTTTTTTTCTATTTTTTTTTCCTTTTTGATCTAATTTTTCTTGTGAAGCACAATTGTATAAATATGTATACATAGATTGGACTTAATAAATATTTGTAACATGTTTAGCATATATTGAATTACTTGCCATCTAGGGGAGAGGTAAGGGGAAGAGGGGGAAAATTTGGAGCACAAAGTTTTGCAAGGATCAGTGTTGAAAAATTTATCCATGCATATGTTTTGAAAATAAAAAGCTTTAAAAAATGATTTCCCTTCTTTCAATCAGTTAAAATTAATGTCTTTTCTACATCATACAACTATCCAAACTACTATTGGTTTATCTCTTTTTTTTAATAGACAAGAGGGCACGCCATTTGTTAAGGACAAGAAAATAACACCCCATTTCTGATTTAACTATTTAACATCAATTGGTTTTTACATAGGAATACTACCACATTCTATTCAAAAGTGGAATTTAATTATACATGGAATTGCTGACCGCACAATAATGGCTTTTTGTTTTTTCATTTAAACTAAGACAATGTTGAGTATGTTAAAACTGATTGTGGCTCCTGAAGCTTTAATTCTGCAGAAAAGCATCATCTTTTCTTTGATAAAGGCCAGGAGAAAATACAGCAGAAAATTCTGCAACAGATAAGGTATAATAAATTACCACTTAGGCATTTGATTCTTAACCTATTAATTTTTACCTTACAAAACTAATATGAAAGGCTACTACAGAGTAGCATACTCAAAGGATGACTGAATGTACCTTCCTCATGCTTTTTGCCTCAATTAGTATACTCTTTGATGCTCAAGGATACCATGTCCTCTCCAGCCTGGCTGTCTTTTGTTTTCTTATGCCTAGGACGCCTCTATAAACATACATATATACATACATATACATATATGTATATATATATATATATACATATACTAACTGGCTGACTTTTCTAGTTGAATTTCTTCTTTATAATAATCATAGCTATCATTTTTATAGTGACTTCAGATTTAAAAAGGACTTTGCAAATATTAACTTATTTTATCCTAACTCTAACATGAGTGATAGGTACTATTATTATTTTCATTTTACGGTTGAGGAAGCTTAGATAGACAAAGGTCAAGAGATTTGCTCAGAATCACAAAGCTAATAATGTCTGAGTCTCAATTTTAATTCAGGTCTTACTGACTCCAGGTTTAGTACCTTGACGGTGCCACTTAATTGCCTAATGAAATAATCTATTTGTTAAAGCCCAACCTGAATAATACCTCCAAGAAGCCTCTCTTCCCCAATATTGGTAACAATCTTCCTAATCAGACTTCATATAGATAGCACATTGTTTCTCATTCCTCTAATGAACTTTTAAAGTTATCTCATCTTAAAAATCTACCTGAGTGTATGCCATAAATCCTTTTAGTAGTCTAGAAATTCTATGGGATAAAGAATAATTTTTAAACAAAGTTTTACATCTCCCCAGTATCATTACAGTATTCTACATATAAAAGAAAGTTTGCAAATGATTGATATGTAACTAGTACATTCTGAACTGCTATACCAAGGGAACCTATAGTTATATCTTTTCCTCTTAACCCAGTAGATTGAAATAGTAGATTTTTTTCTCTACTATGGCTAAATCTTCCACTGGCTATGTGCCCTCCATTTTGTTAGTGACCAGAAACTGACACTGCAGTTATACTTAATAACTTAATAACTTAATATAAACTGGCTTTAACAAAGGGATATTGAGTTAAACAATATATCAAGAAAAAAATAAACTACTTTCAACACCCTCTCCCCTAGTATCTCTGTTCTCCCCTACATCAACTTTCATCTGGATGAATAGATTAAAGACTTTGTTCAGTTGCTACAAAGTATTGGACCTAACAAGGTCATGGCAAGATATGTGAATGACAGATTGGTTCTTCTGCTAGACTGGGGTCCCAAAAGATGCTCCTTGCTCAAAAAGGCTGTACTGGCTGTCAATCTTGACTGAATTTTAACTTTGCATTGCTGTGGCTTGCTCTCTCATCACTCACTACGTCTGAAACAGAAAAGAATAAAGAAAACAAAACAAACAAAAAATCCCCAAATGATCAAGATCTGTTTCTTGGGGGCCATATGATCTTAGGACAGAATCTCTAACACCATCCCATTTTACCATGTGGCCTCATATTGTAAAAGCTTCCTCCAGACATGAAAACAGCATCTACATAGCCAATGTTGACTCAGACCTCTTTGAAAATACGAACTGTTAGTATTTTCAACATTCAACATTGGCTATGAAGCCAATCAAAAAGTCTGCTATCAACTAGATGGCCAGCCAATAAGAGCCAATTATAGAATGTTTACATGGTCTCTACTACAGTCTCTCCAATATACTTCTCTTATATAGTAATGTGATTTTCCTGGAAAACATCTCCCTAATCTCTCTACAAGGAGAGTCTGTTTCAGTTGGGTAAGCTGATGGGATCTGTACATGTGCCAAAGCCTCGATAAATTATCTTCCTTGTATAAAAATGTTTGATGTCCTCAGCAAATAGTCAAGAATGCATTTTGAACACATTCTCCATGTTCCCAGTTAAGAATAGTCTTCTGAGATCTCTGGGAAGGCATGACTATTCTACTTGCTTTCTCAGTGCTATATGGGAAAGAATGGAAAAAAAAAAAAAATATATATATATATATATATATATATATATATTCAATATAGCATGATCTTAAATAGTTCCAAATATAGAGTCAAAATCACAATTATATCCCAAATACAGTTTTACAGATTAAAAAAAGAAGAAGAAAACAAGGAATATTTGATAAAGCTCACCAATAATTATTGCTTGCTTAACACTGAACAAATACTTGATTCATTGATTAACAGCTCTAACCCCTAAGGAGAAAGAAGAAAGGGAGAAATTCAAGTACTTTACCCTCTCTCTGTTTCATTATAGTAACTTACTCCTCTTCTTCAGGACCATTTTCACAGGGCAAATTCAATCACTGGATAAAATAATAATAATAATAATAAAATATTTTCCTAAATAAAATAAAATGAATCTTCATTTCTGAGGGAAACCGAACCACTACTCTAATTTTAGGACCCTGGAGGCTCTCTACATAAGGCTTCAGGAGCTGGAATGCACTAGAAGTCATCCATTCATTTTTTAATAAAAAAATCAAGTCTGGGTACAAACTATACTGTGATTCCCTTAGTTTCACCAAGTCATACAAGTGGGGACTAGACAAAAATTTTAAGTGTTGCTATCTACACAGTTATATGCCAATGTTTTTTATTCTGGTGGTCCCTGTACCATAGTACAGACCTTTTTAGAGGTCCAGGAAATTTTTTCTGTTTCTTTCTTTCATATGTACTCATGGTATAAGAAGGGCAATCCAAATAGATTCTAAACTTTTCTGACAAGACAAGTATTCTCAGTTAAAGAAAATATCAAAACAGAAATAAAATAAATTAGCCTTAGATTTAATGAATGATATATTCTCTGGCCTCATTTTTTCAGGGCTAGAATAGCCATATTCTATAGCTGGGGGTTACAGACTACTATGAATAGTTATGGTATCTTTTTCTCTTTTGCCACTTTGAATAAACCATGATATGTAAAATGTGCTACCCATGTTCTTTTTTCCTTGGGTTTTCTGGTATATTAATGCCAGAATTAAGGCAGGCACCTACCTGATCAAATTTAGCCCTATTGTATTTTAGAACTGAAGGAGTGTAGTTTCTAGGAGAGATAGCATTAAGGAGAGTCCCCCTGACCTTGGGGGGGCTTCTGTTCTAACAATCTGTAGTGATTCTAAAGTCTTCTGGCTTATATCCAAAGTATGTTTTAAGTTTGATGAAAATAAGCAAATTATAAAATATTATCCTTTGGGGAATAGTGAAACTTCATTACTATGGACACTTTAAAACCCATATGGGCAAAACACAAAGAAGGAACGGTACAGGAAGTAATTTTTCACATTCAGTGACTAACTACAAGACCTTTGCTATTCTTCTGAATTGTTCATTTCTAGGATTTTATCATTCAAAAGCTTTCTTTTGTATGAGAATCTTTCAAGGACACACAGATTTGGTGATGTGGACACACAATTGAGCCATTAAGACTCGTTTACTGCATTGATTTGTATTTCTCTTTCTGTTCCTCATTCATTAATGATACACAGACTTGTCTCCAGATTCTTTTTTTATCCTTTTTAAAAACTCATATTTTATTTCTTACAAAGAATTGCGTGATGTCATGAAGACTCATCAGAGTCATAATTATATTTCATTTGTCTGTATTGAACTGTCTGTCATGTGTAAGCACTTTGGGGATGTCATACATCTTTTGCAAAGATGATCTTTTTTTCTTGTTATTTACTGTTCAGTAATGATGCATTACTGATTTCCAGCTACTTTTTGCTTTTCATTTTCCTGGCCAAATATTAATGCTGCTTATAATCTCCTCACTGTCTTTAACCAAAATTATAGTGATGATGATGCTGTTTTGTATTTTTATTTATTTTTGTTAAGTAAAGAAATTATTTAAGATTAACCCAGATTTTTATCACCATATCCAATTTTCCATAAAAAGCTGGATGCTTAATTCACAAATACAGTCCTCTAAAAGGAAGTTTGCCACTGGCAAAAGGAAAAAGCATTGGAGGGAGGTTCACAAAATAGTAAAATGATAGGGCCATTATCTGAACCTTATCTGAACTTCCTGAGTCATATCAGAATTGAATATTAGAGCTCAGCCTGTTGCCCCAGGCTTCCTATTTTTAAGAAAACTAGATAATTCTGATTATTGCTGCATACATTTCCAGTTCATTTTAAGGGCTTCTTGAAGCTGGAAAATGAAGATGCCAGTGGTAGTCTTTGATGAGTAAATAAAAGATACTTTCTCAGTAGTTCTGCCTTTATAAAGTGTGTACCTTTCTTAAATTACCAAATAGGTTTAAGATGTTTTTATTTCACTTTTCCCCTAATGGGCAAAGATCCTTCAAGATCATGGATTTAGAGCAAAAATGGATCATCAGAGTTGTCAAATATTTTCATCATTCACCATTAATAATATAATAATAATAATAGAATGTATATAGTACTTTTAGATATACAAAGAACAAATATCATCTCTTTTGAGTATTTAAGTACTTGCGCAAATAGGAAAGATAAGATTCAAATTCAGGTTCTCCAATACTACTTCCAACACTTTTTCTGCACATCTGTTCCATCCTTCTCATTCTACTGAGAAAGAATTAGGGGGCTAAAAGGGGAAATGACTTGATAATTTTTTTTATTAAAGCTTTTTATTTGCAAAACATATGCATGGATGATTCTACAGCATTGAACCTTGCAAAACCTTCTGTTGCAAATTTCTCCCTTCCTCCCCCACTCCCTCCCCTAGATGGCAAGTAATCCAATATATGTTAAACGTGTTAAAATGTATGTCAAATCCAATATATGTATACATATTTATACAATTATCTTACTGCACAAGAAAAATCAGATCAGAAAGGGAAAAAAATGAGAAAGAAAACAAAATGCAAGTAAACAACAACAAAAAGAGTTCAAACTGCTATGTGAACTACAGTCCACACTCAGTTCCCACAGTCCTTTCTCTGGGTGTAGATGGCTCTTCATCACAAGATCATTGGAACTGGCCTCAATCATTTCATTAATAAAAAGAGTCAGTCCAGCAGAAATGATCATGATATAATCTTGTTGTTGCCATGTACAATGATCTCCTGGTTCTGCTCTTTCTCTTAGCATCAGTTCATATAAGTCTCTCCAGGCCTTTCTGAAATCATCCTGCTGATTGTTTCTTATAGAAAAATCATATTCCATATACCCATAATTTCATATACCCATATAATATACCCATAATTTATTCAGCCACTCTCCAACTGATGGACATCCACTTAATTTCCAGTTTCTTGACACTACAAAAAGGGCTTCCACAAACATTTTTGTACATATGAGTCCCTTTCCTTCCTTTAAGATCTCTTTGGGATATAAGCCCAGCAGAAACACTGTTGGATCAAAGGGTAAGTACATTTTGATAAGTTTTTGAAGCATAGTTCCAAACTGCTATCCAGAATGGTTGGATCCATTCATATTTCCACCAACAATGTATTAGTGTCCCAGGTTTCCCACATCTCCAACATCTGTCAATATCTTTTCCTGTCATTTTAGCCAATCTGAGAGCTGTGTAGAGATAATCCAGAATTGTCTTAATTTGCATTTCTCTAATCAATAGTAATTTAGAGCACCTTTTCATATGACTAAAAATGACTTCAATTTCTTCATCTGAAAATTGTCTGTTCATATCCTTTGATCATTTATCAATTGGAAAATGGCTTGAATTCTTATATATTTGGTTACTTGATCATTTTAAGGCTATCAGCCACAGTTGAAAAGATAAAACTCAATATTGAGAAAGCTTAAAAGTCCATGAATCCTTCAACTTGAAATATTCAAGTTCAATTAACATTAAGGGCATCATTAATAATTTTCTTTCCCTCACCCTTGCACTCCCCTCCCCCACCACCTTGACTTTGGTTTATGAATCACAATAACTGAAGACTTCATCTTGGTTTACAATATTCTGGTAACGAGCTTCTCTGTACTTAGCTAGACTGATCCTTAGCCTTTGAATACTCTTTTGTGATAGGAGTAGGGTTCCTTAATTCTTCCTCAATAAGGCTTAGTTTTCCTTCAAAGGCAACAAAGATGTTCCTGTAACTTTATTAGCCTCTGACTTTGCTGATTCACCTTACTGGCCAACTAAGGGCATCAAAAACATTCAACCCTTATTAGAGGATTTAGGTTCTTTTAATTTGATGTACTTCTGAAGATTATACTCATCACCATATTTCACCTTCTGACCAAACATGTTTCCATGAAGACAAGTTGGACTGTGTGAAAATAATAAGGATCTGTAGAGAATAATTAAATGTTACTATGTCTTTTGGGCATATCCTTGCTGTGTTAGGATAGGGTAAACTTCTTTTTGTGATCTGTTTAATGAATTGTGAATGTTTCATTTTGTGTCAACATTGGACCTGACCCTAATATGCTGGACACATTCTACATCAAGAGGAGGTATCAGGATAAGACTTTGAGGCAAAAGCATGAATAGCATTTGACATGAAAAAGCCATTAAAGTATATCAGTAAGACTATTATTGCTATAAAGTTTAAGTGAGGCAAAGATATTTTAAAGTGACTTTCTGTCTCTTCAGTTTAAGAACACTTTCCCAAGAGCAACCACTAACTTGCCAAACAACAAGCATTTATCAAGTACTGACTATATGCCAGATACAATGGCTGCCAATAGAGACACAACAACAAAAATGACAATCCTTGTTTTTGTTTTGAGGATGTCCCGATATTAACTATATAAACTGGTAGCTCAAGCATCAAATTGTTTAGAGTCTGATCATATAAGACATTAAATACTTTAAGGGAATATGGCAGGTGCTAGATGAGTATGATCTTCAGAAGAACACCAAATCAGAAGGACGTGAATCCATAAGGATTGCACGGAAACCATAAGGTTAACTAAGTACCAGAAACATCTTTTCGATATAGAACACTGGATCTAAAGTCAGTACAATGGCTTTAAATTTAGTCTTAGATACTTCCTAGTTATTTCACCCTGGGCAAGCCACTTAATATCTGCCTGAGTTTCTTCATCTCTAAAATGAGGATAATAATACCACTTAACCTCTCAGAGTTGTTATGGACATTCGATGTTAATCATTGTTATTACTACTATTAATTTTCTATAAAATTCCTCTGTTATTATTGTTCAGTCATTCAGTCATTTCTGACTAAATCCCATGGACCATAGCACACCAATGTTGTATATTAGGTTTTCTTGGCAAAGATATTAGAATGTTTTGCTTTTTCTTTCTCCAATAGATTAAGGCAAATTGAACTTAAGTGATTTGCCCAGGGTCATATAGATATTAAGTGTCTGAGACCAGGTTATGAACTCAGGTTTTATTAACCCTAGCCCCATTTCTCTATCCATTGAACCATACAGCTACTCTTCTATTGTTTTCCATTCAATTATTCTCTTCAATTTTTATTTTCTTTTATCATAATATTAAGATAAGCATCATTATCCCCATTTTTATAGAAGAGGAAATATATCCAAAGTGACTTACCTATAGCTACTCAGATAGGAAAGAGAAGTATCAGAAATCAAACCAAGGTCTTTTGATTCCAAACCTAATGATCTGAGTACCATACTGATTCTAGGATTATCTCAACCACAGACTAACATTTTCTCTCAATTCAATTTATGAAATAGTTGTTAATCATTTAGTTTGTGCTGGGAGGTAGGATTACAAAGACAAAAAAGAAACAAACCCTGATCTTAAGAAATCCAGAAATTCACACTAAAACAATTTTAGCTATAAATCCCTTTATCAAAGTCTATGATTTTATTATTTTGGATGTCAGAATGTGTGTATGTATATGTGTGTATGTATTTATAAAGCAGTTGCTTTTTCTTTAAAAACATATCCCTCCCTCCCTTTTTAAATGTGCATTTCATAAAAACCATAGATTTAGATCTGGGAGGGATTTTTTGGATCATCTTACCCAGTTGCCAAAAGTGAAGTCACTTATTCAAGGTTACAGGAAGTAACAGTGTCAGGATTTAAATCTAGATCTTTGATTTGTAAAACCAGAAATCTTTTCACTATACTATATACAAAATACTTTCAATTTTTTATTAAAGACTTGGTATACATAAAAAAGAATACTTGGGTGATGCTAGTCTTTGTACATAAAATCTGGGTTTAAGGACCTCCCCCACCCTGAAGCAACAGGAATACAGCTGCCTGTTCCCATTTCCTCACAACACTGTCAGCCATCTCTGCCTCCCTAGCTTCTCTCCCTTTGACTGCAGACCCCAGAACAGGAAAAGAGGGCATCTCCAACGAGGCCTGCTGTTCGGTTTGATACAACCACTGTCCAGGATAGTTCCTGTAGCAGGAAGGAAAAAGAAAACTGCACAATGGATATTGCAAGCTTAGTAATGTATTTTTCTCCTGCTGCTTTGGTGAAAGCCATGGCATCAATTTGACAAGGGTCAAGAAGCCATGTAGCATATAATTAGAGGAAATGGAAGGTCTTCAGGGACTTGCTGCATCATAACCCACACCTCCAGAAGTTCCATTACAGTAAAGCTAGACCTCACCTCATACCATGGAAGAGGCAACAACATTGAGGGTTATATCCTATGGTTTCTATATTATGAATTTTTTTCTACAACCAGTTGTTTGTTTTTTTCCCTCTCCTATTAAATAGGTAGGACAATCATAATTATCTTCATTTTACAAATGAAGAAACTGAGGCATATAAGGTTTTAGTAGTATTTAGTAGTAGAATTCATATTATCAGAGTTAGGATTAGGGAGTAGTTCTGACTACATGTTAATATTGTTTTATATTATTTTGTGGGGGAAGATGTTAAAATATTCAAGACAAACTCTGAACAGAGTACACATCACCAAAGTGAGGCACTGCTAAGTTAAACAACAACAACAACAACAACAAACCTTCATAATCATGTCAAGAGGATGAACAATATATTATTCTCAATCAGTCAATGTGGAAGTAGTATAAATAAGTGCTGTCTGTATATGTAGAATAAGTTGTGTAAGTACCCAAATGAATAATTTACCTAATGCATTCCTGTATTTGCAAAGAAACTACTCTAATAAGTAAATAGTTTTCTATTCTTTCTAACAAGGAATGTATCTTTTACAAAGTATTGAAGATGGTTCTATGTATTTGTGCAGAAAAGAAAAAAAATCTTAATTAAACCTATTAAAAATAGTCACTTTTAACACTTAGTACCATATGATGATGTTTTCAAAACATTTGAACAGAGGAAAAGAATAAAAATTCTGAGGTATACTTGTTCTCTTTTTTTTTTTTGACCATTTAATTAAAACCAAATTAACATTACTTTCATTTATAGAAGGTGGTGAACCAAGAATACACTGAATATTACATTTTTATTTCAGTTCATTACATCCTTTTGATCCTTTGAAAGTTGAATGATTTCACCAGTGTGGGTTCTACTTTTTTCAAATCTGATTGAAAATGTCCTGTTTGTCTTTTCTTTTCATGGGTGTTTTTGCTCATATTATCCCAATTCTCTAAAATGAATATACTTTATTTTGTGCTTTTAGTGAAATGAAAACTTAGCATGAATCAACTATATTAATGATAATAAGAACAATAATATCATTTATATTTCATTTTACAAATATTACCTTATTTGATCCTTGAAACAATCTTGGAAGGTAAATGCTGTTACTATCCCCATTTTATAAGTGATGAAACTGAAGCAGACAGGGGTTAAGTGATTTATTCAGGGTAATATAGCAAGTAAGTGTCTGAAGCTAAATCTGATCTCATGTCTTCCTGTCCAGGACTTTATCCTCTATGCCACCCACTTGCTAGAACAATTAATGTCATTATAGAGTCCCCATCCCCTCTCTCTCTCTCTCTCTTTTTAAACCTGGAGTATTTCACTGGTATAAGGGAACTCCTTATGAGGTTATTTCCTACTCCAAAATCTAGAGTCATTGTTGTCTGCAGCAATAAGAAATTAAATAGTTTGCTCAGTCACATAATCAATATATGTTGAAGGCAAGTCTTTAACTCAGATCTTCATGATTCTGAGGATGGTACTCTAACCATTACTATGTTGTCTTTTGGGAACTGCACTAATAGAAGCACAGTGTTTAAGAACATGGGAATCTTGCTAAATTTTTCTGTGACCAATCCCATTTGAAACATTCCTTTCTGTTCTAGACACCTTATTTTGAAAAGGAAATTTGTAAATTGGACTTTATTTTCAGAGGAGAGTGCTCAGGTGTGGGGGGAGAGAAACTCAAAGCTGTCATATATAAAATGATTTTTTTTAATGGAAGTATTTGATCTGAAAAAGAAATAGCTATCTGAGAAAAAAAAAAAAGTCTAGCAGAGTGCTCTTTGCACATTAGAAAAGAGGGAAGGAAAAATGTGGTAGCTAATTCCTGTTTTTTTAATTGACTTGACTTATAGAATCATAAATAAGTTTTATTGAATTGAAATATTTTCAGGGTTGAAATGTATAAGAAGAACTAGAGTTACTTTTTTTTTTTTTTTCTTGGCCCTGGAGGAACATTGGATGCAAGTCTTAGTGAAAAACTTTCTGTTTGATGTAAAGAAAAAAATTAACAACTTTAAATTTCTACATGACATATCAAATATTTGAAATTGTTATATAACTGGATAGGATCTCAGAATTGGAGAAAAATAATCACCAAATTAGGGTAAATAATAATTTTAAATAAATAATTTAAATACATTTTAATATTCAATAATAATCAATTACAGTTGTATTTTAATACACCTTAGAGAAAATAATGATTGTCTTTAAATTTAATCTCATGATGTTCTCTTTTAAGTTAAAATATGTTGTATTATGCGTAAGTATTATGATTGCTTATTGTTTTACTTTCTTTAGTTGATGAATATAAGTAATGTTTATTATGAATATTCAATAAATGTATAACTTCAAACAAAATAACTGTACACACTGGGTAAATACCTTAATGAAATGGGTTGTAAATATGCCTGTGAATTTGACATGTTCAAAAGAGAATGAGCTGACTCTATAGATGGCATGTCCCCTATCACCACAAGTCTTCAGGTAAAGGCTTGAACATTCTTCCTAAATGTTGAGAAGATTCCTAGTCTGATGTGGGTTGGACCTGATATTCTATGAGATGTTTTCTTTTCTCTCGTCTCCACCCTCCAACCTCCACCCCCTACCCCTGCCTTCCATTTCCTCCCTTCCCCCTGCCAATTCTGGGACCTTATCCTGTTATGTAACAACTATAATAATAATAAAAAAAAAAGGATCAAAGATTCTTTAAAGGAATTTCTAAAGAGAACTTCAAATACAGACATGGATTGCTTATCTCATTATTGCAACAATGTGTTCAGCAGCTAGAAATTAATTATTGAAAAAAGTATTAAGATGGCAAGTTCCTAATCTAGCAGAGAGTTTAGCACACAACTGTAAAACATAATTGTTTTAAAATATGCTGGTTTTGTCTTTCCAGCTAGACTATAGCTATCCCTTTTAAGCTAGGAACCATATATTCTATTCCTTTATATGTCCCTATGGGTGGCACATAGTATTGTAGTAGTGCTTGATACATATTATTCTATAACTGTAGGTAACAAAATGGCAAAATGCTCAGATTATTCTATATTTAGGGTCAGGAAGTTCAGGGTTCAAATTTAATCTCAAGGAATTATTAGCAGTGTAAACTTGGAAAAGTCATTGAACTTCTGCCTGCTTCATTTTCCTCATCTATAAAATGGAAATTAGAGCACCAACCTCCCAAAGTTTCTGTGAGGATAAAATGATATATTCATAATGCATTTAGTAAACTTTAAAGCACTATATAAATTCTAGATATTAATATTATTGTTTAGATCTGAAGCACTGACAGCTGAATATCTTTTCCTGTTGTGAGAAAGTGACACTTCTTCAGTTAGATGGAACTACTATTTATTTTCTAGGAACCTTGATATCATCATAGCTATTTGGTTATGCTCACCCTCCTTCAACCTTACCTATACCCTACCCCATCTCTATGGTAAAACTTGAAAAACCTCAGAAAAATGATTTGGTAGTTCCAACCATCATAGAGATAAGGCTTCAGAATCCTTCTACTGCATAATATATAGTCCAATGTAATACATAATCTGGTCCATAAATACTCTGTATTCAAATACAAATACTGTATACAAATACTAAAATTCTATAATTACATTTCTGTTGTAGAGAGCAGATAAACTGGCTGGAATAATAGCAGATAAGGTGGATTATGATGATGATGATGATGAAGAGGATTTTGCTTTAAAGCTTATAAAAGGTTTTTACATATATTCTTTCATGTGATCCATATAACAAACTTGTTTACTTGTTATTATTACAGTCATTTTAAATAATGAGAAAACTGAGGTACAAAGAGATTAGGTGATTGTCTATGCTTATATAGCAAGGGAGAATATGAGTGAGGATTCAAACTCAGATTCCCTTTACTCCAAATCTGATCTATTTCATTTTGTTGCTTTAAGGATCTGTGATATAATTAGTATGGTTTTCTCTTCTGTCAAAATAAATGGTTGCTTCTGCAAAAGTAGATAGGACATTGGTAGATAACTTGACTATGAATTTTACTATATTAAACTTTTTACAAATTTCATGCAAATACAAATTAATTGAGATTTCGAAAAAAAAATGGACACAAGAAAGTGTTTGTAGCAAATAGATAAAACCTGATATCTAATATGTATAAGAAAGTGATGCAAATATTTAAGGGGGAATATTATCACCATTGATTAAATAGTCTAATCACATAAAGAAATTTTCAATCCAATTAATCACCAGAAAATGACAAGCTAAAGTAACTTTGTAGAACAGTAACAAAATAATACTAATGGAATATAGAAAGATAATTCTATTTATATTATGTTTAGTGGTAATGCAAATTGATAGGCTATTTTTGAGAAACATTTGATGTTGGGGAAAAAAAATCACAAAAATTATCATATATTTTGACTCATTCATATATATACCCCAATTTTGTGTTGGAAAGAAAAATGAGTGCTTGACTTAGAAATACATAAATATATCATATATATTTATGTATTTATATACACACATATATATATAATATTGCAAAAATATGTAACTATTATTGTGAAGATTCCAGATTGGTAGTAGGACTGAATCTGTGGTTTCCTTAACATAAGGAACTCATACTTGAGGACATTCCACTCATCAATGCAAATTGGAAACAATCTAAATGTCCACTAGTTGATGTTGGACTGACTAAAATATGGAGTATTAATATAATAAAATTTTAGAGCATTTAAAAATAATATAAAGAAGGAATATGGTGAAATGTGATACAATATATGAAGGAATGCAAAATGAAGAACCAATAAAAACAATGAATAAATTGATTATATCCTTATTTCAGTTTAGCTAAATTACAATAAAAAAAAAATCAAAGAATTCACTATTAGATTTAGTATGCATTCTAAAAATGAATCCAAGTTGATTTAATACAAATTAAATTCAATTATTGTGACATATGAGAACTAAGGGAGGGTTTTGCTTTGCCAGACTACATTTGTCTACTGTAATATGCCTATTGTTGGATATGATGAACTGCTGTATACCATATTGCCAACAACTAAACTATACACTAAAGTATCCTTCTTTGCTGTCCTTTCCATTCTATAACTAAGTAAATTTCCTTTAGTTAACTGTTGAATGACCCAGGAGTGTCTCATTTCATCCAACAGTGAGTCTACATGAGGCCTGCTTTTAAATAATAATATAGATGGTAACTCTTCTGTGATAAAATAAATAGTTTTTGAAACTTTCCTGAAAAATACATTTCGCTGCAACCAACCAGGTAAAGACCCTCTCCAAATATAAACTGATAGTTAGGCATGAGACATATAGCTCCTGATCAGGCCATTAATTGAAGTCTTTTTCAATGTAACAGGATCTGCTAGGACCAGCACTCCACTGACAAATCCTCCAAGAATAAAGAATTACTTCCATGCCATGGTGGGAGATGTAGGAAATGAAAATGTTTACACAAATATAGGGATGAACAGTCAAAGTATTGAAGGAAATATAGAAAGTAATAAGCTGTTAGGGATGAATAAAACTGGCTCACAAGTAGGGATTATTTCATTCACTATTTTTGCATCCCTGAAGCCTAACGTAGTCTGTAACATAGTAAAATCTTATTAAATAGTTAATGATTGATTGTCATATTGATGTGAACTATGATGTGGGGTTTGTCACTAAATGATGGTGTTTGGTTATGTGAATAATTCATTTCTTCATATAAAAGAACAGCCATTCTCTTTGGCAAAAATTAGATTTATTTAGAGAAGGAGGTTACAGACAAAATGAGAGGAAACAGACACCAGGAATGGTGGGAAATATTAAAGAATGGGAGAACATATGAAAAACAAGTTATTCAATGGAACTCACATACTCCATGATGTTTGGCCCTGCCCTTAGCTGGCAGGCTAAATCCTGAAAGGGATTTAGCCCCCTAAAAGAGTTAATTAACTGTAAGGAGGAAAAGTGGTATTTGGGAAGCATAGTGGAGTTAGAGAAGATACCACATGGCATTGGAGAGGAGAGGTAAGCACAAAGACATCAAGAGGTAGAATGCCCATGGTAGACTGACCCAAAGGAGGACAGCATGCCCCACATGTAGGTTCTATAGGGAAATTTAACCTTAGAGACCTGACTAGGATTTTTACAGAGGATGGGTCTCAAGAGTTTGACATAACTTAGATTTCAGACTGGATCACCTCCCCAAAGAGTGGGACCAAGGAGCCAACCTGATCTCTATCAGAGCCTTTTGCCTGTTTGCCTCATGGATCAATTCTTTAGTTTCTCTTGATTAAGAATGCAATTCAGGATCTCATCAATATCATACATAAAATTCATTTTATCCTCCAAAAGGATTTTCCTCTTTGGGATTTGTTGCTTATTACATGCATGGAATTACTTCTTAAAAATCATGATACTTTGAGCCACAAAGTAGATTCTTATCTACAAGTTAGGAACCCTTAACTTTTGATAAAATGGTTTATTTGGGGGGAAGAGAATTAAGTTTCTCTGAATTCCAATCTAATTTTTGCCTTCTGGGCTACATAATCTCTACAAATGTTAATCCTTTATTGTAAAACCTCTCTGAAGTTATTCACAATTATAGGGAGGTTGTCTAAAAATGGATAGGTTTGCTATAAACACTACAAGTTCACTCACAAAGAATGCTGCCTGTAGCGTCTTCCCCAGATCTATTCTTGGACCGCTATTCCTTGGTTAATAACTCTAATTTGGTTAATAACTAAGAATGTATAAACCAATTCACCTAAAATAATGTCAGCACCACTCCCAATTTCTTCTCTTAGAGTTAAAATATAATGGTCAAAGGCAGCTTCTTTATTCCATTCTTTTTCACATTTTACTTCCTGGTGCTACTCTACAGGAAACATAAACTGGCTTTGTGAGCAGAAAAAAAATAACCCACACTGCTCTTACAATTTGTGATATTACTGATAGATTCATTTTCAGTAATTTTACTTTACTTCAATGTATTTTTAGCAATGAACTAGCACACTTAAAATTTATTTCTCCCTACTCTTTGTAAAAATATGTATAAGTAATCTTTTTCTATATGAAATACAAACACAGAAATATGTACAAATACAATTTTGTCTATATGCACCCATGTATCCAAGCTATGCACTATGATATTTTAATACTAACTCATGGAAAATAATTATTTTCATGTAAAAAAAAATCTATTACTAAATGGTATATTTCTCCAAATTTGAATATTCTGGGCATTCCACTCTTAAAATTAAAAAGAAAATAATTCCACTGAAAACTAATACAAAATGTTTGGCAGAAACCAGCATTAGCCCATATAATTGACAAATGCTTTTGTTCATTTTGTTTTGTTTTGTTTTGTTTTAAAAGAAAAAAAAACCTCTTTTGTATACCTTGGCTATAGTACTTTGTACTTGGCACCTAATTAATTAGTTATTAGGGATAGAATCATCCCTTTTCTACTGATTATGGATAGCATTTTGATGGCAAAATTGTTGGGTACTTCCCTCCTTAATGACAGACTTTGTGTAATTAAAGACTATGGAGTAATTTTTTTTTTCTATCACCTTAACAAAAAGGATGAAAAAAATGCTAACTCCACCAATCAAAATTCAGTTTTCATTTATTTATGAAAATAACCTCCCATCTTCTTCTATTATCATTAATCCTTAACTCAGGATATTTTCAAATTAAAGGAGGCATAAATAAACAGGGAATTGCTATTCCTTTTTTTAAGGTAGCTTTTGAGAAACCAATTATTACATAATTTAGAATTATCAATGTGTATATATTGAATTCACTAGCTCCTCACACAGAAAAGTTCTTTGTAATAAAGAAGTTCATCACATTTGCACATTCATATGAACTACCACTTACCAAAATGCTAATAGCCACAATTGTCCTCTTCCTGCTTTGTCATTAACCAGTAGCATCTGGTGTTGCTGTATGGCTTCCAGTCATGGATGATTCTTCAATCTCCACAGAATTAAAAAGAATTATCATTCAGAGAACAATAGAGAAGTGCACAGTGGATATGAGTAGGATGCAACATATAACAAATAAGAAACTACGAAGACATTACTAGAGTAAAGAATATTTTCAAAATAATGTATGATTTAAAATAAAAAAGCCACATGTGGATGAGAATAATGAATAAACTAATGGACAGGCCAGATGTTCTATTGGCACCCTCTCAATGTCAGGATAAAGTGAGGAAGACCTACAGCATATTGAGTGAATCATCTGCATTGGACTTTTGGGAGGACAGTGAAAAAGACATATACAGAGTGGGCAGCAATACATGGGTCACCATCTGCATCATTACAGAGAACATCTGCAGCAGTAATATCAAAGATCCATTTCATGATTTTATATAATTGTTCAGTTGACTCCAACTCTTTGTGACCCTATTTGGGGTTTTCTTGTCAAAGATACTGGAGTAGTTTCCTGGTTTTTTTTTTCCCCTCCACTTCATTTTACAGATGAGGAAATTGAGGCAAATGGGGTTAAGTGATTTGCCCAGGGTCACCCAGCTAGTAATTGTCTGAGGACAGGTTTGAACTCAGAAAGATGAATCTTACTAACTCCAGGCCTGATACTCTATTCATTGCTTCATCTAGCTGTCTTTGTATTATGTATATATACGGACTAAATAATGCCTTACTTCATGAATATTTGCTGAAGCATATACATGCACATCTGCATACTAAGATTTTGTTTCATGTACTGTAGTTAATGTAAATAGGATGGTAATGTGTTCAGTTGAATTACCTCCAGGCCATGAAAAGGTATATTACCCCCTTCAACCAAGTTAGATGATCTGCTTTATTTCTCTCTGTTATGGAAGAGATCTTTGCAGTATATACTGGGATAGATTGGGCCTAAGGTTTGCTCCCAAAGCTTGATTCCTGGAATCGCAGAATTTCCTTTCTTAATGTTATTGTAAAATTCATGTGTAATTGACTGAGCCATGGAAAGTTACTGAGAGATTTAACTGGATTAAGATGAGTTGAATGTTTTTAATGGTTTTCTGACTATCTGGAACCACAATTACTTATATGGCATCATTTAAAATTTGATATAACATGTAATCTTGCTAATTGATTTATGAGATAGTGTAATAGATAAAGGGCTAGTTTTGGAATTAAGAGGATTTGGATTTAAATTCTGCCTCTGACTAGTAATGTAACAACTCTAACTCTCAGAATTCCAGGCAACTCTAAAATTATAAGGTTCAGATGAGTTAACAATTTATACCAGTGGAAGAGGAAATTTTCACAATAGGAAATCTGTGTACTGATAAAATCAAAGATATATGCATCCACCCTTCTCTAATGATTTATATAAATGTAATTCTTACATAAAATACTCATATGAATTTGCACTTCAGAGGATCTAATTACTCTTTTGATTTAGAGAGTCCCCATATAACAAACTAGGGAAAATGCATTCATAGTATCCCCAGCATAGTTATGCTTTCTTACTTTTAAGCATATAGTTGATAACAATATAGAAAAAAAAATTTAAAGTGTACATGTATATGAAAGAGGGAACCTTTGAATTAATTTCAATTAATTTCAATCTTCACTCATTAACATTCAAGCCCTCTGGCAGAAGTCTGTAACTACTTCATACTAAATTCTTCCTTTATTCTCTGCTCCATGAGCAACAAAGAGGCAGGAGGAGGCTTTCTTCTTTATCTCCAACTTTCTCTTGTTCTTAGTGGTCTCAAGGTCTGTATCATGGGCACCTGGTCTATCAGTTTCTCTATCAGGCAGTGAGAGGATGTTTATTGAATTCTCTGATTTTTTTGTTGTTATTCTTAAAAGAAAGGGTCTCCAACTCCAGAAATTTCTTTTTTTCCTTTAGACCCAGTAAAGCCCACTCTCTCTAGTTCTTATTTCTCCCTCAGTCTTCTTCCATCATTTATTAATCCCATCCTCTGCCAATCTTGGGAAGAAAAACATTGATGTTCTAGTGCCCACATTCTATCAACAAATGTAGCTGATCAATATAAAGTATTTTGTAATAATTATTTTGTGTGTGCACACCACAAATATCCTTTGATAACCTAGAAACACCAAAGAACAGAATGTTATATGAAGGAAAACTCAGTTTGCTAAGCCTTTAGAAAATATCTGTCAGAGATGGTTTATTAATTACCCAAGTATTGCTATTTGTTGAAATTCTCTCTAACTAAGTCATATGGTCTTAAATGTTGATAGCAACTAGGAAATAAAGACAAATTTGCACAGAGATATAAAGCAAGGACACCAACTTAAAAAAATTAATTGCTTAATAGAACAATACAGATGTGATTATCAGATCATCATTGAATTTACACTTGAAGAAATAGATAGATACCTTCTTGAAAAGTTAAAGGTTTCTCTTCAGTTTAACCAGTTTCACTCTTTATTTAGTCCATGATAAATGGACTTTAGTTAACAAAGGACTATTACCACTTTTACCACTTCCTTAAAGAAGTCATATTTCAATTTAGTTAAGTTGAACAAAGAGAGGAAAACATCTCCACTCCCATTTCAGTTAAGAAAAAAAAAAAAACTAAGAAAACAACAACCCCAAAACATTCAATATTTTTGGTTCAAAAAATTCAAGATCCTTTCCAGATACTTGATTAAGTCTAATATTCAAGATTTATTAGAACTTAGGTTCCAATGAAATTGAATGAACTTAGACCGGGACACGGTTTCCTTGGCATTAAGTTCAAGGAAATGATAAGATTTTTCATTCAAGTGAATCCAAACTATTTCCAAATAGGACAGTAACATAATGATATTTTTAAATATTTAATGATACATCTAAAGCATTAATACTTATATTTCCACATTTGGAATGAAGAAGCTATGTAGAGAACATCTTAATCTATAACTTTGATTTACAGATGAGGAAATCTTGTTAAACAAATTTAGGTACATTTTATTCACATATTATTCCTACCATCCAAGACAGATTAATAAAAGGCATTCCTTGTTTCAAAATTGCAGCCAAATGTTTAGTGATTTTCAGTCTTTGAATAGTCACTGGCAGTGTAGTTTTCACTTGATTGTTTGCATATCCTCTTGGCTTTCCAAATTGGTAGTGACTTTTTGACTTTTTGCTTTTAAGAAGACAATTTTCTATTTTAAAAAGTGAAATTATATTTGCTTGGTGTACTGCTGTCTGTGATGAAGCTATTTTAGACATCCATTGGTCTCAAAACTCCAGATTCATTTATTTATAACAATAGTTTCCAAACTTTTTAATATTGTTCTCTTAGAAGTAATGAAAGTAATAATAATAATAATAATAAAAATGAGCCCAATATATTTGTTTATAAATTAAATGTGTATATACACATATGTATTATATATATGCTAACATACTAATAACTATGTATGAAATAAAATATGAAAATATAAATTAGAAAGAAATTAAAATTGATTGATTTTTTTTTTAAATCCTAGAGTTAGTAAGGAGCCATTTTATGTTATCTAGTTAAAGAGTGATATTAGCAGACCTATGCTTTAAGGAAATCACTGGTACCTGGGTAAAGGACAAATTGAAGTGGGGAAATATATAAGGCAAGCATATTAAGTAAGAGACTATTGCAATAGTTCAGGAGAGATATGATTAGAGCCTTAGGGTAATGTCTGAGTGAGCACTGAAGGGGATGGATGTTAGACATCTTTTGGGGGAAGAAATGCTAGGACTTGGCAATTGATTTCATAAATGGGTGAAGGAGAATAGGGAGTCAAGAATTAGTTTACAAATCTGGATGACTGGAAAGTTGTTTGCACTCTCAATTTAGGGAAATTTGAAAGAAGGGTAGATTTGGGGGAAGGGAGAACATAATTGCAACTCATTTATTCCTGCTTATTCTTTGTTATTCTGTCCTACTGAAAAATGAAGAGAGAAGGCTCACTCGCTGTCCACTACCTCAAAGTCCAGAACCTACTACTATGGGGATTGGAAAACGGAAGATGAGAATGGGTGTGTGTGGTGTTCTCTTCTTTTTTATAATATAATGGTTCTCTGTGAGAGCATGTTTCTTGAGGTTTCTGGAGGCAGCCTTAGTTTTGGTTCAGAGTAATAATCACTCCAAATGCAGCCATGTGTTAAAAGTTCAAATCTTTTATTGTCTCTTCAAAAATAGCCCAGTTAGTTTTCTTAGAGGACTACCTCCCTCCTTGGTTCCAAGACCTCTTGCAGCTTGTCCTTTGTCGCCTCCAGCTCCCTCTCAATCTTGGTTCTCAATCTCCCAGAGTGCTCCTTGGCCCTGAGAGCTTCTTGCTTATATGCTGTACACTGAGTGCAACCAATCATTATATCACTGGGAAACCATTATTTGTTGTAGGATTAAATCAATTCTAAACTAGATTTAAACATTGTCTCCTCAATTCCACTTAGTACCTTGTTGCAAGTTCTGGCCCATAACATATCCTTGTAGAATCAGATCAATCATACTGAACTATGCTAAATTAGATAATTACTGTCTCTATCAATTCTAATGACTTAACACTTTGTAAGGATTCCAACAGGTGTGGGGTATTGTCTGCTTAGCTACTTTGAGTCAGCATGGGGTTATATTCTACAAGAGGGACCTATACTCAGGGGAGATTAGTTGTAGGAAGTAGATGGGTGAATTTATAAACAAATATATTGAAACAAATATATTGGAGACAAGTTCATAATTTCCTATAAATGGTAGGATGACATAATGTGATCCACTTTTTCACCCTCCAATTGTTTGCTCACATATCCATAAGGTCAAACCATGCCTCAGGGTTCCATAGCCTATGTATTGGAGATTGCTAAAATATAATATGCTATTAGAGACTTATAAACATTTTCTGAAATTTTAACAGGTATTCCCAAGATACAGAAAAGTTTAGAGTATTGATAACTTCAAATGGGGATTAGAAATAGCAAAGCTAAGTATTTATTTTTAAAAGGAGAACAGGGTGGTATTGTTGGCTGTCAGAGATTCTGGTTATAGGGCAAATTAGATGTGGAAACATAAAAGTTTACTCTTAAATATTTCAGAAATATTTACTATGACAAAGTGCACTAACATCTGATATTTCCTGGTTTATTTTATTAGGATTAGCAGTAAGTCTCAAATTTTTAGCATATTTTCACATTATTCCATACATCTTATTAGGAGAATTTGGAAGGATTTAACTTACTTTAACTTTTAACTTTGTATATTATAAAGGAGTTCTGAGCAAAAAAAGAAGGAAAGAAAGAGAGGGGGGGGAGGGAAAGAGGGAAAGGGGGGGAGGGAAAGAGGGAGTCGGGGAAGGAGGGAGAGAGAGAAACTCACAAGAACAAAACAATCTTACTATTTATAGTTAGTTGCAAGGGGCCAAATCACAGAGTGTTTAAGGTAACTCATTTACATGGAATTAGCACAATGCTATAAATTATTAGGAACACTAATTAGCATCTAGTCTTTTATTATGACTAGAAGTCACTCATATTGGGACTTTTTGGTCTCTATGAGCTGAATGTTATATAGTTACAAGAGTATTAATTAATCTGTTCTTTGAATAATAATGTGTTTTAGGTAAAGAGGATATTGGTATAGAATCCATGAGTTGTATTCTTCATTTCTTAAATCTTTGAAATTCTCTCATGAGTCACTTTTAAACATAGATTTGTTAACAAAACCCTTTAAACCAAATGAATGTGGCATATCCAGTCCTTTTAACTGAAACTCCAAGAAGCCAAACATTGCTTAGTAACATATAAATCACAGATAAAAGACTTGGCATTCAGGAATGAAAGTTTGACTCAATTGGATCTAGAATCTTCACTATCTAAATTTAAAATGATCTCTGTTAATGATATAGTGTTATTGGAGGCATTAACAACTGTTTTAGGAAGAAGACAGTTTCTGTCCTTCATGGAGAGCTATAAAAGGAGGAATATCTTTCACTGGAATTTTTAAGCAGAGGCTAGGTTACAACTTGTCTGAGATGCTCTAATTCACATTTCAGAAAGGAGTTGAATTTGATAGACTCTGTGGTCTCTTCCTTCTTTGGATCATCCTGGACCAAAATCTTTTCCATTATGGGATTCTAGATGAAGATATAGATATAGAATGTATACGAAATCAAACTGAAACTATGATGGACATTATAACTTATGATATATAAATTATAATTGTTCTTTTATTAATTTACTAATTTTGGGGGGTGTGGGAAAGGGATGTAGGAAGTAGCAATAAAATAAAGATCATTGGAACTGGCTTTAATCATCTCATTGTTGAAAAGATCAGAATTGATCTTCATATAATTTTGTTGTTGTGTACAATGATCTCCTGGTTTTCCTCATTACACTTAGCATAAGTTCATGTAAGTCTTTCCAGGCCTCTCTGAAATCATCCTGCTGATCATTTTTTATAGAAAAATAATATCTCATAACATTCATATACCATAACTTATTCAGCCATTCGCCAACTGATAGGCATCCATTCCATTTCCAGTTTCTTGACACTACAAAAAAGAGTTGCTACAAACATTTTTGCACATGTGGGTCTCTCTCCCTCCTTGATGATCTCTTTGGGATAGAGGCCCAAAAAACTCCTGCAAAAACTTTTTAACTAATATAATCAAAATTATCTGTTTTGTGTTCAATAATGTACTTCAGTTCTTTGCTCACAAATTTCTTTCTTCACACATCTGAGAGGTAAACTATCCTTTGTTCTTCTAATTTGCTTATATCATTCTTTATCATTCTTTATGTCTAAATCATGAACCCATTTCCACCTTATTTTGGTATACAGTGTTAGGTATGAGTCAATGCCTCTAAACTAGGTTTATAAAACAATTTGGGACAAAAGTTCAGAACAAATACCCAACCTTAATGTGAAGGGGTGCCTTTCCCTCACTTTTGTGTATGTATGTGTGTGCATATATTCACAAATACAATGCACACACATAAGCAACAAACCATTTAAAAGTGACACAAATTATTAATTTGCTTGCACACCGAACATTCATGTTATGTATTATTTATAGGAGAATATGCTAGTTAAAACCCAAGGTTTTTTTGTTTGTTTGTTTGTTTGTTTGTTTTATGATAGCTAGCTGAGTTATGCTAAAAAGCATAGAATTCTCCATATTACTAACAGGATAAGCTCTTAACTCTTGTTCATAAAGTTGTCCAGTTAGGAATGTTATTTTCCTGGGATTTCCATGCTTTACAGGTTTCTCTTGTTTGGAAACATCCCAGGTATGCACCCACTCAATTCATATTTCTAAAGCTTTCCCATTTATCAGACACCCAAAGCATCTATTCCCATTGGAATAAAGGAAAACACACTAGAAAATAGAATAAATAGATTCTAGTCCTGGAGCTGTAGCTCACTCATTCAAATTATTATTTAATATTTCTTGCATTCAGTTTTCTCATCTGTTATCTAATGATAAGTTCAGATTGTGTTTGGGAAAGCAGAGAAGAGAGTTGAGATGTTCTCTAAAATCTCTTCCTATGATTCTTTTAGACTATGGGCTACTTAAAGTTATGAACTATTTTTTCTGTGTTTTTTTTTTTTTTTCATCTTTATATCCTTTATTTCATAATAAAGTTTTTTAAATCCATTGGGGGGGGGGGGGTTGGTCTTTATTGGAATTAATTGAGTTTAAGTCTCAACTTTGATAAATACTGATAGTGTAATCTTGAATAGTTCATTAAACCTCTCAGTGCCCCAGGCTACTATTTAAACCTGTAAGCTGCCAAATATTTGATGATCTTCATTGATCAAAGCAGTGTCTTCACTGGAAATTCTCTTTGCCATTTATATCATAAGCCTAGCAAAGAAAAAAAAAATGATGTGCTATAGCAGAGAAGGTTTGGGGACTAAAATTGGGAGAACTGGATAAAAATTCCAGTTCTTAAACAATCTGTTGCAATCATGAGCTGATTTCTTTACCTCCCTGAGCATCAATTTTCCTGTATGAAAATGGAAATGATTGTTATCCTCATAAAAAGTGTTTTCTTTCCCTTTCCTTTCCTCTCTTTTCCCTCCTCTTCTTCTTCTCTCTTTCTCCCTTCTCTTTTCCTCCTTGTCCCCTCTTCTTCTTTCCCTCCCACTTCTCTTATTCTCCTTCTTTTCCCCTTCCTCTCCCTCTATTCATTCTCCTTCTTTTCCCCCTATACTTTCCCTTCTCTTTCCTTCTCCCTTTCCCTTTCTCTTTCTCTTCCTCCCTCAATGCCCCTCTACATATATATATAATACATATATATGCTTATATAATAATATATTATTATTATTATTATGTCTTCACTTTTTTCCTGGACTCACAATTAACTGAGCCTCCTATCAAGACCAGTAACTTATTTAATAATGATTCTAATTCTTTATTCTAGTTTAGTTTCATCTCTCATGATTTCTTAAAGAGATAGAGACTTTTACTCTCTAATTTAGATAAATAGGTCACACCTGATTGTCCACAAAAGTGGCATTCAAAAACAGCATGGTTGCTGGAGGGGAGAAGGGAAACCATCTTTTTTACCAAATTTGATCATTTAGACAATCTTTTCAGTTTTCTCCTTTACCGTGGCTTCATTTAAGAGGGGAATTTGAGTTAATTAGAGTTTTCTCTTCTGATAAGAGTTGGCACTAAACAGCACAATAACAAAAAAGACTTTGAATAAAGGACTGATATTTTTCAGACTAGATAATCGGTCTCTGAACAATCCAAAGAGATAAGAAAGAAACATTTGTACATTTCCCTATCTCTCCATGCAACTCCCTCTTCCCCACCCCAAACAAACAATTAAACATGATAAAAAAGAAATTGTCCAAGAATTACAATGCAATTGGTTCCTGTGGGGACCAATCCTCCAATGCCTATTTCTTAAGTATATAATTAACTGTCAATTTATGGAATATGTCACTATGTAATATTTGACAGAGTATTTCTAATATCAAATGAGAAATGATATATTCTGGAAAAAGGAAATTATTTTATTCAGAACACTTCAATTCTGGATCCAAAAGAAAAAAACAAGGGAAAAGCATAGATTTTGGAATAAGAAATGTTAAAATCCTGGTTTATCTACTAGCCATGTGTGACCTTGGATAAATTATTTAATTCTGAAAGATCTCAGTTTCCTTGTTTCTAAAATTAAGGGCTTAGACCAGGTAATCTCTGAGTTCCCTTCCAAATCCAAATCTATGATATGATCACTGGGACAGTGAATAATTCACCTAAAGTTTTTGGTTTCCTTACCTTTGACATGGAGGTAACAATATATTACTTATTGTAACTCCTCTTATTGGGGAAAGTGCTTCATAGAAAGATAAATGATCATTTATATGTGAGCGAGTTTTGTTATTCTAAATAGAAAAGAAATATATTTACAGGAGAATAAAGCTAGATATAAAAGATAGATAAGTGTACTACTGGATTGTAACATCATTAATGGATTTAAGATAATATAGAAGGAAGATAAATTGTGGTAACTAGGAGAATGGACTGAGACAAAGGAGATATAGCACAATGTCTGGCACATAGTAGGTACTTAATAAATGCTTATTAATTTACTATAGTCAAGAACAATGACATGTGGAAGGGCTAGTATCCCCAAAAGGGAAAAACACTTTCTTTCATTTCAAAACTACCTTCCAAAATGATTTTTTAAAGAAACATTTCTAGCCTGTTCTAGATTAACTGATGATGAATTCAAGGAAGATAATACTGCCAGAAAAGAGAAGTTATAATTGTCAGAAAGAAAAAAAATCTAATTATTTTAAAATGGGCTAAAGGAAAAGGAAATAGCCATGATATCAAACTGATCCTAAATACTCTGAGTTCTTGAAACTATATGCAACATATTTGAAAATTCTAAAATGTTCATATTATTTATAATAATATTTGTTTTGGATAAGAACATGTAAAAAGAACTAGTACACTGGTCCATAGAGAGTCTTTATTGGAAGAAATAAAAAAGACAGTCTAAGGCACAATTAAGAGGATATGGATGAAGTAAGGGTCAGTCCTTTTCCTAGAGGAACTTGAATTTAATAGGAAACCCAACACACATGAAGCATGTGAAAACTAGTAAAAAACAAATGAAAATCATACATTATAAGAAAAGAAGACACAAAGGAAATTATTTAAGCTCAGATTAGGATTAAAGCTAATTGGGAAAGTTTCTATTTCTGGAGAAAAGTGTCATCTTGTTATAGAAGAAAAATGTTTATTACTTATTCATTCAACCAATCAATTTATTAAAGGCTTATTGTTGCTTGGCAATGAAGTATTGAAATTTAACCACTGAGTTACCTGGGTGTGCCAAATATTGTTTTAGAGACTGTAAGAGATAAGGCAGAAGCAGAAATCACAATCCTTGCCCTTATCAACAAATTAGATGGAAAGATAACTAACTTAAAGATATAAGATATTATCTGATCTGTGAATTCCTGTAGCAAAAAAAAAAAAAAATCCAAATAAATACACAAATAAAAAAGGTTAAAGAAGTAAGAGATCAGTATTCATTATAATCTAGGAGACAAAACTTCAAATGGACCTTGAAAGGTGAGTAACTTTGGGGCATTTGAAAAAGAAGAGGGAAGGAAGTCTGAACAAAGATTGAAAAGCAAAAGCAAGAATATAGCTTAGGTAAGTGCCAGACAAGCTGACTAAAGAAGAGGGTTATTATATTCTGCTTAAATTTCCCCACTTGTTCAGTCTGTTATTGAGAGAATCTTTCTATAATATTCAGACCATATAACTTTTGTGAAATTATTTGAATATTCTAATTGATTTAAGAGAGTGGAAATGAAACAAGAATTTATTAAGTAACTACTGTGTGCTAGACACTCTGCTATGCACTTTAAAATTTGTTTTTTACAACAGTCATATCAAGTAGTAGCATTATTATTTTTGTTTTATATTTGGAAACTGGGACAGACAGAAGTTAAATGACTAGCCCTGTATCACTTCACTAGTGTCTGAGGGTGGATTTGAAATTAAATTTCCTGACTTTAAGCCCAGTTCTAAATTCACTACAAACACCCAGATGACAAGACTAGACTGGACTAGAATCACTGGCCATTCAGAAGATATAATTTAAAGTCTTAGCTCCAGTGCTTACCAGTTAGGGGGGAAAAAAACAAAACAAAACAAACAAAAAAAAAACTTTCTTTATCCATATCATGAGGGAGTTTGTATCTAAATATCTAAGGATACTTATCTATCTATCTATCTATCTAAAATATCTAAGGAAGTATCAAAGGATACTTCCTATCTCTTCTTTCTTTGGTTATTTTACCTAATTTAGTATTTAAGGCTTGCCTCAATCTGGATCCAAAATATTCTTCCAATCTCAATTTGTATTTCTCTTTGTGTTCTATATCCAAGCCAACTAAGCATATATGTAACCCCTTCCTTCCTTTTCTAGCCCAACATTCTATTTCTTGCTTATATACACAAATTATTTCCCCCAGAATGCTCTTGTTTTTCATCCCCACCTTTCAAAATTCTTATATTCCACCAACTCTTGGTTTAGATGCCAGGATGATATCTTCCTGTCTACTTCTCCTATCTGTTTTTAGTGTTCCCTCCCATTATCTTATATTTATCTCTTTGTGTTTATATCCTCACCATCCTAAACAGTGTCTTTGTTTGGGCATTTCAAGAATGACTGCTTTCTGAAGACCTGGCTCAAGACACTCAGCTTTTGATGATTATGAGGGGAAGTTGGCAATTTTTTAGTAGTTTTGAGGGAGATGACACCTTTTCTTTTTATCTTTGCCAATTCAGTGAGAGGCAAATAACTCAATAGCTGAGAGTAACAGAAACCAGAATTGAAAGAGCCCATAATGATTGGCACAGAGTATTCCTTTTTTAATGAGGAGATTATACAGCACAATTAAATAGAAATGACTTGTTCAAGTTTGTGAATGGCCAGATTGAAGACTAGAACTTGGGTTCCTCGACTTACAGTGAAATGTTGTATCTTTATATTCATGTGCCTTTTCTACATTTGTATGTGGAAACAACTCAAAAGTAAAGAGACACAAATTGCTACACAGGATCAAAAATTGTTTTTTACAACAGTCATATCAAGTAGTAGTATTATTATTTTTGTTTTATATTTGGAAGCTGGGGCAGATAGAAGTTAAATGACTAGCCCTGTATCACTTCACTAGTGTCTGAGGGTGGATTTGAAGTTAAATTTCCTGACTTTAAGCCCAGTTCTATATTCACTACAAACACCCAGATGACAAGACTAGACTGGACTAGAATTACTGGCCATTCAGAAGATATAATTTAAAGTCTTAGCTCCAGTGCTTACCAGTTAGGGGAAAACACAAACAAACAAACAAACAAAAAAAAAAAAAAAAAAAAAAAAAAAACTTTCTTTATCCATATCATGAGGATATCCTGCTCAGCATTTTCATATGTCTTTACTAGGATCTGAATGAAGTAAAAACTCTTCAGTGTCTGACAGACCAGACATCTCTAAACAGCTTTTGACTTTGCTACAGAAATACAGTGAATGGAGAATAATGGGAAAAGAGCCAAACTTTATTAAACTTCCAAATATAGTCAGAACAAGGGTTTAGGTAATTTATTTTTTGACTGGGGAAGGATAATAGTGCTAAGGATAATTATACTTTAAAGTTAGCCCTTTCATTGTCATGAAAGAACATTAGAACATAATGCATGGGACATAAATTAAAAGAGTCCTACCATTTCTCAGATCATAGGAGTTGATAAGGTATGAACAATGAACAAGTGTACTATTTCAGATGAGTAGCCAAGGAACTCACTGATGACACTAGATACAAAATACCTACTGTGTTGGATATTAGGCATGTTATTTACATTAGCTTTTGTTCTTCTCAAGCTGTCGGTAAGTAGTGGAAAAGCAATAGAAACAGCACTCACTTATCTGTGGGTACCAAAAGATTTATGTAGTTCTTAGGGCCCTGAGACACCAAACCTATGGTGTTCTCTATCACAAGAGATGGGGTTAATGATAAATGAGTGACAGTAACCTAACTCCTACCAGATGCTAGAGAGTTCTTTCCCTATTTCAAGTCAGTCTTCCAGGTTCTCCAGGGACCTCACACCATCAAGTTTGAATTTAATCTGTCAAGGTTAAATTTTAACTATCTAGTTTATATTGTTTTCTTCCCAATCTGAGCAGAATTTCTCTGGATGGAATTAAGTCTGAATTAAGACACATAACTAGTTGAAATGGCAAGAGCTTTTTATGAGATAGATTAACCTTATTATAAAAGAATGTGACATATTTTGCTTTTTAAAGACCTACATTCATTTAAACCCTCATGTCCAGCTATTGGTGTGGTCATGCAGATATGATTTCAAATTTTTCTCCCATAGTGGTGAAATTTGTATCACCAGACATTATAGCATAAAAAGTCTTGGCAAATGGGTTATCTCAGTCCAGTCTCACCAGACCTTCTCACCTTTGAAGTTGTCAGATTGATGATGCATCTGTTAGCAGTGAGTCTGCCTGAGTAGCTTTAAAAAACTAGGTTTATTTGTTTATTTAGCTCTTTATTTGTTTAAGAATAAGCTTAATAATTTTTAAAAATAATAACTTTTTTATTTTCAAAATACATGCTAAGATAGTTTTTTCAACATTCACCCTTGCAAAACTTATGTTCCAATTTTTCTCCCTATCTTCCTTCAAATCCCTCCCTGAGGCAGCAAGTGATCCAATATATGTTAAACTTGTGCAATTCTTTTTTATTATTATTAAAGCTTTTTATTTACAAAGCATATACATAGGTAATTTTTTTTTTCCAACATTGACCCTTGGATAACCTTTTGTTCCAAATTTTCCCCTCCTTCCCTCCAACCCCTCCCCTCGCTGGCAGGTAGTCCAATACATGTTAAATATGCTGAAATGCATGGTAGATCCAATATCTGTATACGTATTTATATAGTTATCATGTTTTGTACAATTCTTCCATACATATTTCCATATTTATCATGCTGCACAAGAAAAATAAGATCAACAAAAAAAAAATGAGAAAAAAATCAAGCACACAACAACAAAAAAGGTGAAAATACTATGTTGTGATCCATATTCACTCCCCACATTCTTCTTTCTCAATGCAGATGGCATTCTCCATCACAAGTCTATTGGAATTGACCTGATTCACCTCATTGCTGAAAATAGTCAAGTTCATCAGAGTTGATCATTACATAATCTTGCTATTACTGTGTATAATGTTCTCTTGCTTCTACTCACTTCACTTAACATCAGTTCATGTAAGTTTCTCCAACCCTCTCTGAAATCATCCTGTTGATTATTTCTTATAGAAGAATAATATTCCATAACATTCATATACCATAACTTATTCAGCCATTTCCCAACTTATGAGCATCCACTGTTTCCACTTCCTTCACACTACAAAAAGATCTGCTACAAACATTTTTGCACATGTGGGTCCTTTTCCCTTTTTTATGGTCTCTTTGGGATTCAGACCTAGTAGAGATATTGCTTGATCAAAGAGTTGAATACCAGTTAAATAACCTTTTGGTCATAGTTCTAAATTGATCTCCAGAATGGTTGGATCAGTTCAGAACTCCATTAACAATGTATCTCAAAATGAGGAACTCTGGGTTTAGAAATTCCCTCCAGATCTGCATCATTATTAATTTATAGCTTTACAGAGTTGCCTGGGGGAAGGGGAGACTAAGGAATAAAGTAATTTGGTTATGGTCACTGAGCTACAATGATATGCAGATATCTGATATACAGAGAAATGCCTTGAACTTAGATTTTCCTACTTTCAAAGCCAGCCTTTGAACCATTACACCAAGTTGCTTCTCAAATGCACATCAATGTACTATACAGACCATATATTCAGGGTTTGGGGAACTTGTCTTTGTATCTCCAGCACTTAGTATATAGAGTATATAGGAGGCACTTAAAGTGCTTGTTGAAAGTGAAAACCAACTTTGCCAATGCCATCTTCTAACATGAAGGAAAAGCATATATACGGAGGCAGTGTTGCCATAAGATATACCAGACATCAAAACATGGTCATATCATCTCTTTCCTTGGATTCATTAATTTGGTGACATCTTTTTGAACTTGACTTTGAGAATTGTGGGAAGAGAAAATCAGAAAAAGAAAAAAAGAGTTTGTTTTTCACTTTATAGTCTATATTTTAGGAGGTATATCAGGTTCTGCTCTTAGCCTGTCTCCTGTATTCCTGTGGGCTGTGGCTATAGGACAGTAGTACTTAGAATTTATGGTGTGCTTGCTATTGGCCTCATTATGCTTTTTCCTCTTTCTTCCTTAAAAGTGAAAGAATCAGGTCAGCAGCGAGTGTGCCCTCTATGCCAAATGTCACCATTCTACAGTCACTGCCAACTAGAATTTACATATGTAAATATGAAATGTATACTGTGTATATATATATATATGTTATATATTTATATATGTATACATATACTCAAAGAAATCTCTATATTTGCCTATGTATATACAAAGATATGTATATTTATGCATCTATATATTTCCATCAAAAATTTGGGTTTACTTATGCTGCAGTCTAGTAGAAACAAGGCAAAATAAAATTTGTAAAATGATTCTTGATCATTGGTATCCATTAGATCCTAGGATCTAGAAGGGACTTTAGTGATTGCCTAGTCTATATTCTTCATAATGGATGAAAAATCAAGGCTGTAATTGGGATGTAACTTGTTCAATGTGACACATGCCAGGATTATGGAGCAGGATCAGGATTTTACACAAAGACATCTGACTCCAGTTCTGTTGACTTTTCAACTTAGTCACATAGATACTATTTTTCAGAGGCAGAACTGGAACTAAGTTGTGGAGCTAAAGTTTATCTACTATTTTGTACTGCTTCTCAGACCTTGTTTACAAATAACATTATTTCTAGAGGATGAATGGGCAGTGTTTTCCTTGCTGATTCAGGTGAAAAGAACCATTGATTTTTTGATTAATGTCAATAAACTCACCTTTGATAGTAAAGCTGTCATGGAAAAAAAATTCACTTTTATATATATATCTTATCCTAAACAACCATACTTCAATTTTTATTTACCAATTTATTTTTTAAAAGGAAAGAAGAAACTGATTTCCTCTCCTCTTTGCTTCATCCATTTTATACATATGGACTTTATTATTTATTTTTTGTCACTAGGTTCAATTTAGAAAATGAGTGTAAAATTCCATCATTTTTTTTTCCTATTTAAAAGCACTTTCTTGGGAGTATACACTATTGTTGGATTATGCCTGCTCTCCTTTTCTCTGGAGGAATGTAAATTTGTTACCTAAACAATCTGGCAGTGCTAATGGGAAGTCTTGTAGCTCCATCTTGCCCATGGCTTTGAAAATTTACTCCTCCCTGGTTTCCTTAGTGAGCTGCTATTTCCTCTGCACAAGACAGCCTACTGTGGAGCCAATATCCATGACCTTCTCCAAGATTATGTGGCCCAAAGGACTGTCGATAATTTTTCTTGACTAGAACCTTTTTTATAATCTCCTGCCTAGAACCTGTTCTTAATAATCATTGACTGCACTGTTTCATTTGGCAGAAAAAAAAAAAAGCTATTCTATATTTGCTACAAATTGCCCATGAAGATAAATATATTTGGAGCATTATATTTGAAGAGTTACCTTTTAAGTTTCTCAATGCATTCAATGCTTGTAGGTGGTTTGATGACTATGTAACAGCCTGAGTAATACAAATTGCATATTTGTACTATATGATCCTTATTAATTTAAAAAAGTTTTTAAATAGTTACAAGATTAATTCTACTAAAGTAATTTCATCTCTGTGAACTCATCATTCAGAGTAAGTTTTCTCTAAATTATTTCAATCGCTAATGTATTCCCTAAACTTAAGGGGGTTGGAAATAAGCTTTGAACAAAGGACAAATGAAGAAGGATAAGAGGAAACCTCACACATTAGAATTATGATTTCTCACACTCAACCTTTATTAAAAGGCAGAGCAGATCAGCCAATAAAGTATTTCATTATTATCACTTCTATCCATTTGTCCTTTGTTTTAAAGAGCCTCTTACCATTTCAGCTAATCATATATGCATTAAGATTGGTGTGAAGTTCAATCCAGGCAGCTGGTTATTTATTAAGCATTTACTATGTGTTTTGTACACTGTGCTTAAGGTTGGAAATATGAAAAAAAAAAAGGCAAAAGCAGCCCCTGCCTTCTTGAGGTTCACATTTTAATAGGGGAAATAGCATGCAAGTAGCTATATACATGCAAGATAACTACAGAGTACATAGAAGGTGATGTCAGGAGGAAGGCACTATCAATGATCAAGTAACCCAAGATAGAAGACTTCTTGAAGAAGATGGAATTTAATCCAAGTCTTGAAAGACACTAGGGAAACCAAAAGACAGTGATAAAGAAGGAAAGTATTCTAGGTGTGAGGTACACCATCAAAAGGCATGTAGTAAAGAGATACGGCATTATATGCAAGAAATAGCAAGAAAGTTGATTTTACTGGACCATAAAACAAGAGGAGGGGAAAAAGTTTAACAGGGCTAGAAAGTTGGGAACAAACTGTAGAGGAGCTCAGATTTGATTGTGGAGATAATAGGAGACAATGGGATTTATTGGAAAGAGAGATGATATGATTAGACCTGTGCTAAAGGAAAATCACTTTGACAGCTGAATAAAGAATGGACTGGAGGGAGGAGATACTTGAGACAGACCAGCCAGAAACCTAGTGCAATAGTACATCCATGAAAGGATGGATAACAATACCAAAATGGCAATTGTAGGAAAAGAGAAAAATATCAGATCTGAAGGCAGTCAAAAATTAAAAAGAGAGATTTTGTACATAAGGGTTGAAATAATGGACTAGACTTGCAAATAAGACTCAGCAAAATGTGACTCTTAGAGACAAATAATAGTTGTTATGTGAAGGACTATGCCATCATACCTAGATTTCATAGCATTTGCTTAAAGACAGTCCTCTCTTCATTCCTCTCCTAACAAGTTTCACATGGTCTCCTTTTATCTGCTCCAACTTTGATTAAGTTTCTAAAAAGGCTAAGTTATATTGTTAGCTCTGTAGGACCCCAGACTACAAGATATGCTTTGATTTGCATTCAGTCTCCCTAGTTCTTTCTCTGGATGTGAAAGGCATTTTCCATCACAAGTACACTGGAATTGTTTTGAATCACAACGTGGTTGTACATCATTTCCTCATAGAATATAATATTCCTTTATATTCATGCATGTAGTACAAGTTGTTCAGCCATTTCCCAATTGATGGTCATCCACTCAACTTCCAATTCCTTGGGACTACAAAAAGAACTGCTGTAAACACTTTTGTACATGTGGGTTCTTTTCCCTTATTCATGATCTCTTTGGGATACAGGCCCAGAAGTAGCACTTCTGGATTAAGGGCTATACACAGTTTTATAGCCCTCTGGGCATAGGTCCAAATTGCTCTCCAGAATGGTTAGATTACTTCACAATTACACCAATAGGGCATTAGTGTCCTAATTTTCCTGCATTCCCTCCATTTCTCCCCATCATCTTAGCCAATTCGATAGGTATAAAGTATACCTCAGAGTTGTTTTCATTTGCATTTCTCTAATAAATAGTGATTTAGAGCTTTATTTGTGACTATAGATGGTTTTAATTTCTTCCTTTGAAAATTGTCTATTATAAAGGAGGGGAAAGGACCCACACATGAAAAAAATGTTTGTAGCAGCCTTTTTGTGATAACAAAGAATTGGAAAGTGAGTGGATGCCCATTAGAATGGCTGAACAAGTTGTGGTATATGAAGGTAATGGAATATTATTGTTCTTTTTAAAAGGATGAACAAGCCAATTTTAGAAAGGCCTGGAAAGATTTACATGAGTTGATGCAGAGTGAAACAAGCAGAACCAGGAATACATTGTATACAATAAGAGCAAGAATGTGTAATGATCAATTATGAAAGACTTGCTTCTTTTCAGTGGCTCAGTGATTCAAAGCAATCCCAAAAGACTTTGGACAAAAAATGCCATCTACCTCTCAAAAAAGAAGTAAGGAGACTGAATGTAAATCAAGTCATGCTATGTTCACTTCTTTTTTTCTGTTTCTTATGGTTTCTCCCTTTTGCTGTGATTTTTTTTCCCCAATATGATTCATAAAATAATGTCTGATAAGATAAAAAAATAAACAAATAGAAAAAATTATAAATTTTTAAATAATTATTTTTATAAATTGTCTGTTTATATCATTTGACCCTTTATCAATTAGGAAATGACCTGTATTTTGTAAAGTTGACTCAGTTCTCTTTGTATTTGAGAAATGAGGCCTTGACCAGAAACACTCTCTGTAAAAAATGTTTCCTAGCTTTCTGCTTCCCTTCTAATCTTGGCTGCATTGGTTTTGTTTGTTCAAAACTTTTTTTTAATTTAATGCCATCAAAATTATCCATTTTTCATTTCATAATGTCATTTATTTTTTGTTTGATCATAGATTCCTCTCATCTCCAAAGCTCTGACAGATAAACTGTTACTTGCTCTTCTCATTTATTTATAGTCTTACTCTTTATGTCCAAATCATGAACTCATTTTTACCTTATCTTGGTACAAAGTGTGAGATATTGTTCTATACCTAGTTTCTATCACACTATTTGTTAGTTTCTCCATCTATTTTTATCAAATAGGAAGTTCTTATCACACAAGAGGGAGCCTTTAGATTTATCAAACAGTAGATTACTAGAGTCATTGACTAATGTGTCTATTTCACTGATCCATCACAGTACTTCTTAGCCAATACCAAATGATTTTGAGGACTGCTGCTTTATAATGCAATTTTAGGTCTTGTATGACTAGGTTACTGTCTTCTGCATGTTTTTTCACTTGGAAGTTCTAGAATTTATATTATTCCTGGGAGTTTTCATTTTAGGATCTCTTTTGGATGGTAATTGGTATATATTTTTTAATTTCTGCTTTCTTCTTTGGTTCCAGAATATCAGGGAAGTTTTCCTTGATAATTTCACAAATTATAATGTCTAGGGTTTTTGTTTTGTTTTGTTTTGTTTTATAACAACTCTCAGGTAAAGTAATAATTTTTAAAATGATCTCTCTATTTTCTAGGTGAGTTGTTTTTTTTCATTTTGATATTTTACATTTTCTTTTGTTTTTCTTTTTTTGACTTTGTTTTGTTGTTTCTTAGTGCCTCTTGGAGCTTCTACTTGTCTGATTCCAATTTTTAAGGGATTGTTTCCTTCAGTGAACTTTTCTTCCTCAAGAATATTTATTTTTCCAAATACATGTAAAGATAGTTTTCAATGTTCATTTTTGTAAAACTTTGTGTTCCAAATTTTTCTCCCACCTTTCCTCAATTCCCCTGATTATGATAGCAAGCAATATAATATAGATTAAATATCTGTTATCATGTTATGCCAGAAAAAATCAGACCAAAAGGGGGAAAAAAAAGTGAGAAAAAAGAAACAAACAATAAGGTGAAAACACTATGCTTTAATCAACATTCAGTCTCTATAATTCTCTCTCAGATGTGATTAGCATTTTCCATCTTAAGTCTATTGGAAGTACTTTGAATTATCCTATTATTGAGAAGGGCAAAGTTTATCATAGTTGATCATCACGTAATCTTGTTTATATTCAGTGAATTTTTGTGTTTCTTTTTCCATTTGGTCAAATCTGCTTTTTCTTTCCCCTTAGGCAATTAGGGTTAACTGACTTGCTCAGGGTTACATACCTATGACAGTTAAATGTCTGAGTTCTGATTTGAATTCAGGTCCTCCTGACTTCAGGACTGGTGCTCCATCCACTGTACCACCTAGCTGCCCCCTTAGGTCTGCTTTTTAAAAAGTTTTTTTCAGCAGCATTTTTTTTTCTCTCTTCTTCCAAAAAGGTAACTCTTTTTTTCTTGTCTTATTTTTTCCCCATTTTTGGGCCTCTTTTACCAAGGTGTTAATTGTATTTTCATAGTATTCTTCCTATGGTTTCATTTCCTCCCCTAATTTTTCTTTTCCCACTTTGATTTTGAAAATATTTTTAACTTCTTCCAGAAATTTTTGGTAGACATCACATTTGTCTTTGAAGCTTTGCTTTTAGCTGTTTTGATTTCATTATCTTTGAGTTTGTGTGTTGGATTTCTCTCTCACCACAGGAGCTTTTTGTAATAAAGTTCTTTTTTCATCCTGTTTGCTCATTTCCCCACCATTTTCTTAATTTGGAATTTTATCATAATATTGGGTCTCTTTCTGGCATTGTAAATTAAGGGTTTTCTATGTCTACTACTGTTTTCAGAGGATGCTGCAGAGTAAAGGTTTGAAAGTTTAGATGCTTCCAAGGTGATGTGGTCTGAAGAGTGTTGTGTCACTGCTTTCTTGGTTTGGACTCTGGTACTTATTAAAGAAGGATCCCTTACCCTTGGGATTACAATTGATACTACTCCTCAGAGATCATCCTCCTTTGGGACTGGAAACAATATTGTTCCTTAAATTCCCTTGGACTAGGGAGTGATATTGTCCTTCAGGGTTTCCACTCCCTCTTGAGTGAAAATGCTCCTTTCTGCACTTGGACTATGATGCAGAAATGGATATAAACAATGGAGTTCCTAAATAGCACCTAATTCTTTGTCAAACACTAGCACAATGGTACCTTATAATCTCTTTGTGACTAATTGATAAGTCCCCTTATTGTCTGTGACTTGAAAGTTCCCACTGATTCTCTCCTCACAACCAAATTCTATGACAGTATTTCATCCATATGGGATCCTACAGTTTCCTTCTTTGTGTCACAGATCTCTCTTTATGACCTCCTATGTTATTTTGAATTGGAAGGATATTTCACTCTTACCTTTTCTTGATTCTGCTACTTTAGAATTTAATTTAAGTTGGCATTTTAAAGTTATTTGAAGGGGAATACGGGGAGAGCTTGGTCAATTGCTTCTGTTTTCCAGTATCTTGCTTTGGCCCATCAGGATGTCTATATTAATATGCTTAAATATAACTAGCAGAATCACAGAGTGTTCCAGTAAAATGAGACTCCACAGAGCATCTAGTTCATCCCTATCATTTTATAAGTTAAATAGCAGATGGATGAAGGAATTTAGATCCTGAGTGGTTGGGACTTGCCCAGGTCATAATGTCAATTCATGGAATAGATCAAATTAAGACTCAAAGATCAAATATATGGCAGAGAGAAAATAAAACTGATAATTGGTTCAGTTCTCCATTCCATGACACCATGATATTACTCCTCAAATATGAGCATCCTAGAAGCCTTTTCTAAAAGTTTTGTCAGGAAAAATGATACTTTAGTCTTTTCAAAAACATGGCTAACTATTAATTCTTCGAACCAAGAAAGGGAAGTTATCAAGACATAAATTATATTTAATAATAATAATCTTCATGCTTAATCCTCCCTTAGGGTGGATATGTATGTAACATGTATGTATGTAACTCAAGGAGCAAAAAAGACAGGGAACAAATAAGAAAAAGATAAAAAGGGGATAGCACTGTGGTGCAGTGTATAGAGCACGAGCCATGAAGTCAAGAAGATATGAGTTCAAATCTGATCTCAGACACTTCCTAGCTGTGTGACCCTGGACAAGTCACTTAACCCCAATTGCCTCAGGGGAAAAAGTGAAAAAAAAAATCTGAATTGGAAGAGTTTGGCAGAGGAAACCACTTGATGTAGAAGACTCTAAGAAACCTGTTTCTGGAACATAAGAGAATTATTACATATGTGGTCATTCTATTTCGGTCTGTCACATGGTTAGGAGCAGCCCAACCATGTCTATATCTTTAAAATTGTTTGACTCAGTGTACTAATGATTTTTCCTTCTTTCATGTGTGAGCATTTCTTCATAGCAGCTAATGTCACAGGGTACATGTAGGTGGGGAAGAATTAAAACCATTTTTTCCTACCTCTTAGGCAAAAGCCCTGAGAAATGGGCTTTGGCTTTTGGTCTTCTCCATTCCTCCTCTTCAGTCCTAAATGTGGAGAAAAACTCTCTCACAAAGGAGCTAAAGGAATGCAAATTTGGGAGTTTGGAAATATAGGCTGAGTTCTGCAGCCAGCCCAGAATTTCTGAGAAGTAAAAATCAAGGACAACAGCCCAGTGGTACTTGGGACTTGGATTTGGAGGGATTAATGCTATATATGAACTGAACTAAACTGTGAATCTAATCCATCCCACTTTAATTCAGGTGTTGTAGAAAGAAAGAATTATATCCCTAAGATATTGAATAAGTGTTTTATTTTTGTTATATCTCTGAAGTAAGTATCTCTTTGTAATAGCTAATCTGATGTTAAATAGTTAAATGGAACTGTATTGCTTGTTATTGGACTACTAAAATGAATAAAAACAATTAGTGGGATTTAAGCAAAAGACAATTTCCCCAACTCCATTGGAGAAGGTAGGGAGAGGAGTAAAATATAGCAATCTTGGTCCTGAAAGAATGGGGCAAGAATATGTTACATATGGGTTAATCATGGAATCTCAAAATTAGGAACATCAGAGACCATCAAAACCAACCAGTATCTGCATAAGTGAATAAGATAATGTCCTAGAATATAACAGAGAAGAAATACTCTTTAAATTTTTTCTCATTATGTGGTTTATCTTCTTCTGTAATCTCATTGCCATCTATGAGGGGAAACTAATGACTAAAAGGAAGCTAAATATAATTGCAAAATAATTTATTTCAGAAACTTTTTGTTTTCAATTTTGTGTTGAAGAACTGGGTAAAACCTACTTAGACGTAGTGATAAGTAAGTAGGCATACATATTTAATAGGCCAATAAGTAATAGGGGAAGTTTTAACTTTACATATTCTATTTCCATTTCTCCCCCTGTCCATTTATGCTTGCATGTACACCATATATGTAGCTCAACAGATGTCAGCAAAGGAATTATTTTTTATGCCTAGGGTAGGGAAAAGATCTTTCATTCTTGAAAAAAAAAAGATTTAGATTAGATATCAGAAAAACCTTGTGGACTATCAGGGTTATAAGCCAAGGGAACAGGCTAACTGGAGAATTTCTGCAGCTATCTTCTTCCTAGATTTCACTGGAGTTCTGCCTTACATGTAAATAGATAAATTTAATAGATTCTCAAGATTTTTTTCAAATTACTTCTGTAAAATGTAATCAAAGAATAGTATATGTTTTATTTAGAAAATCCAAAAAAAAGTGAAAGAATACTATATGTCATATGTATAAAATAGTGTAGAATATCTTATAGTCGTTTTCTGTTATAGCAAAAAACTAGAAATAAATGGGGTGTCCATCAATTAGAGAATGACTAAACAAATTCTGGTATATAGATAATAATACTATTGCACCATAAGAAATTATAAGAGAAAAAGTTTCAAGTAAATCTGAGAAGAATTATTTTAGAAGCATTAAGTATGAGTTAAAACTCTTTTAGTTCAGTGGTGATATTGAGGTAAAATGTTGAGATAATCTTGACAGACTCAAAAGTCATTGAATAGTTAACAAAACAAAGCTTAATTTTCTCTTATACAATAAGGATATGCAAGAAGAATACAGTGGCATTTCATTTTTCTAGATTCTTTATCCCCTCCTCCACTCCCCTATTTCCAAATGGAAAAGTATCTATCTGGTCATTAGCTCAGAATATGATAAGGAAACAGTTACTAGCATTGTCTTTAAAAAGAAATCCACTGACTTGGAGTTTTTCAGTTACTCATAGGTAGATGTTTATACCCTTAGAGCTAATTAAGAAACTATCACAGAGAAACAGGTGCCATTTAGGTTGTGGGACCATTTTGACTCCTTTGAGAGAAAACTAATTCAAGTAGTACAAGGGACAGTAGAGGGTAGGTCTAAGCCATATTATAGGGAAACACTGATACTATAGACTTTAGGCAAAATGAAATGAGCAGAACCAGGAGAACAACAATATTGTGAATATATAAAAAATAACTATCATACAAATATATGTAATAGATAATGACTCTACATATATATAATTTGTATATATGTATACTATATGTCATTATTGCATAATACATATATATTTTTAAGGCAAGCTATATTTAATATAGATTCATATTTTCACATATAAAACTTTTATGTTCTATTTTATATTGAAATGCTTCTTGGAGATATTTATCAAATTAAAAATATTTTAATGGAAAAAATTTTTAAAAGGGAAAAATTATCCCATACTGTTTTTCCTTTAAAGCTTTATAAGCAATGATTTTTTGTAGCCTGAAGTCTATTAGATTACAACATCTGTTAATAAGATGACTTAGTTCAAATTAAGTGTCTGGACTATATTATTTTTGCATTGCTAAGAATCTACCATAATAGATGCTAATGCTTATAAGTGTGCAGTTTTCTATCTTTTTGAGCTGCTGTTGGGGAAGAGGAATGTGGAAGGGGGAGATTTATCATTTTGGATGAGTGCTAAGATTTTTACTTTGTATTTAAATAAAGTTGAGCAAAGCAGTTTTAATAGCTCTTCCAGAAAAAAAAAAAAAAAAGATGAGGCTCTCTTCTTTCATATTTCAACATGCCAAAATTATTGGAAAAGTTGTATTTCATTGTTTTAACACTGGGTCAACATTTGAAAAATGGACAATTTTTGCCAAAGAACTACTATCCAGGTCATGGGTAATAAAATTTCACCTCTTTAGGGTTTTGGGCTGGTGAAATTGAAATAAGGGGCTCTATTCATTATTAATAAGAATACATATCACAGGTCTGCTTGAATCTCAGAGTTCCAGTGACACTGTAACATAAGGCACCTTGTTGCTCTTTAAGATTTTCTACAGAGCCCTTCATGCTATTTACAACCTTGTAATCAGTTGGGTGCTATAGATTATTGTGTAAGTAATATAAAATATGTTTAGTTAAACAAAAATTTTGAAACATTCCATTTTGGAGCATAAATTATTGTTATGCCCTCTTTTTTCCACTTTGAGATTTATAGCACTTTGCCAACACAACTATCATGTTTTTCTCTTCCAAAGAAAATCTCATTACTTGCATCAAATTTTTGGAAATGTGTGGGGATAAAAACATCATTTCCCTGGTGGTGTGTCTGGAACAACAGTCCTTTTCTCATTTGAACAAGAAAGTGCCTATCAGTTGTTGATAATTTAAAATATTTCTATCTTACAAAGCCCTTAGATTCTCTTTGGAATGTTTAAACTGAGGAGAATTCCAAAGTTTGCCATAAAATTTAAAAGCATATCCCTTTCCCCCTTTGTAGGTTTCCTTTATTGCAGACTAAATAACTACAAAGAGTTGTGAAGTTCTGGCTTTTGGTCAGAGCATCAAACAATACAAATACAGATAGATTGACACCAGGTGTGGAAGAGTCTTGGAGCCAATTTTTCTATTGTTTGTCAAAATTTAATCAAATTCATTGAAAATCTGGTGAATTATTTTTCACAGTGTAGTATATCAACAATTCCAAATGATGGAATAGAAGATTAATTTTAGGATTTCAGTATGTATATCATAAAGAAACATTTTTTCATGTTAATCTTCCATGCTGGAGTTGATCCTAAAGATCAGATCGATCTTCTATTTACATTAAGTTGAATGAGTTCCATTGGCTAGAGAATTAATGAAGAAATGAGGAAAAAATCAAGACATATAAAATATATTATCATTAATTGATATTAAAGATGTGTCTAAATGTTGTGGCCAATGGGAATAGAAGGCATTTGGTACTACTGACATTTTTTTTAACCTTCCTTGATACATTTTTTTTTTCTGGCTTCTGCAGAGAGGTATGCTGTAATTAACTTAAAAGAGCTACTGAAAGCAAGTATTTACATACACAAATCATCAAACACAAAAAGTCAATATTTGATTTGTTGATTTGTTGATTATTTAGACATAAGAAAGTGATGGGAAAAAGTTAATTTAGATTAAGCATAAAAATATACTATATATAATTTCTTTTTTGAGAGCACATTTCATTTAGCAGTATATCACTTGCTCCTGAGATATTGTATTATCAGTTTCTGTACTTACTTCACCAATTATGCTTGGTTTTCTTCTTTCTCTTGCCTTTCAGATATAGACATTTTCCAAATTCTGTCTTCCATCCTCTTTTCTTCTCTCTCTATTCCAAGAGTCAGCAAACTATACTATAAGGGCAAAATCTAGCCAACCCCCATATTCCTGAGTTAATAATTATAACAATAATTACATATGTACATGTATAATTGTCTATCTATAATTAAACTTTTAAAAGGGTCATACAATTAGTAAGAGTTTGATGGCTGGTTTTGAATTCAGGTTTTCCTAACTCTAACTCCTGTGTTCTATCCATTGTGTGATTATACATAAAATGTATAAAATAGTTTAAAAGATAAAGTGGTTAAGGAAAATTTGATGAGATCATCTTGAACTGGAGGCATCAAGGAAGGTTTTATGGTAGGTATAGCATTTGAATTAGATGTTGAAATTAGATAAAAATTTCAATGTTCAGAACATAAGCAATATTCTAGGAATGGAAGAAGACCATTCTTGAATTCATAGATACAGAGAATGATAGGAAAAGACATGGACATTGGCAGCTCTGTTGGGTTAGAATGGAGAATATGTAAAATGATAGTAGTGAGAAATAAATTTGGAAAATATATAATAGCAGATAACTAACATTTACATGGCACTTAAATATGTCAAGGAGAACTGGGTGGAGCCAAGATGGCAGACTACAGGCAGGGAATTCTCCAGACTATTCTAACATTCCCCTTTAAGCTATTTTAATATAATACCTCAGATTGAATTCTGAAGCAGCAGAATGACAAAATATGGGGTAAAATAAATTTCCAGCACAAGACAACTCAAGAATTGGCAAGAAAGATCTGTCACACTGGAGTGGTGATAAAGCCAATGCCAAAAGCAAGTCTTGATGACTGTTGGAACAGTGGCAGCAGTAGCTTTGAGAGATAGCATAGCCCACAGATGGCAAGGATATTGGAAAGAAATTACAGGGGACTCTTTGCTAATCCTGGTTGCAGGACTCTGTTGCATTTGCCATACACAGTTCTATTGTAAAGGGGAACACTAGAACTTGTAGCTATAGGGGAACAATGTCCCTTCCAAGAGTCAAAGGAAAGCACGAATCCTGAGAGCAGTGATTACACCTCTCCTTAGGTCATAGCACCTTGGAAGCATTAAAAATTTACATAACCTCCCAGAATTGCAAATGAGAAGAAAATGGTGACAGAAAAAGAAATTAAGAAGAAACAGCCTGATAGTTCAATGGAAAAAGTATAAAGAAGTGGGAAGGGAACAAATATTCTGCATTGTTCATATGTGGTAAAGATTGAAGAAAGACTTAGTGTACTTATTAGTTGTTCACTTTTGATATGGGCAAGAGCAGATTCTCTGTAGGGAGGGAAGTTTGGAAACCAGATTAGGTAAATAAATAAACAAATAAATATATATATATATATATATATATATATATATATATACACACATATATAATATTTATCTGCATCTATCTATCTATATCTATGTATCTATATCTAAATCTATCTATATCTATCCATCCACCTATCTATCTATAGACAGACAGAAAGAAAGAGAGAGAGTATGAGGCCAGTAGTGAGGGGCAGGGGGAAAGAATAGAAGATGAGATAGAGGGAAGGAGAGAAGGGAGATCATTAGTGGACCAATTTCTAGGAGGTGATGTGATGAAGAGTATAAGTGGAAAGGTTAAGTATGGCAAGATAGACCACCTCATCTTCTGAGACAACAAAGTAAAAGAGGACATAGGTTTTGAAGTAAGCATGTAGGAAATGACAAAACTCAAAGTAGATAGTCTCAAACTTCAAAGTAAAATATTTAAAAGTTTATTGTTAGGACTGAAATGGAGCAAATTTGGAACTGGAAAAAGATTAAGAACAGTTAGGGGAGATTGTGGGAGGGGGTCAATAAGATGTGAATTCCAGCATTGCCAAGAAATTGAGGTGAGAGAGTGCAAATTTCTATTGGTATTAGTTAACATTGTTTTGTGGTTTTGTCCACCTGCCAAGAATCTAGAAGGTAGGTGTTTGAGGAATGACTTGGAGTTGTGATTTAGTAGAAGTGGAAGAACTGTATAGATAAAATGAGAACAGAATTCAAAGATGCAGGATGGTACTTTGTTAAAAAAAAAAATTACCACAGTCAGAGCTGTGAAGGAAGTGAAATAAACCTAGAACAATGACTAGAAAAATGCAGGAAAATGCAACCAGTAATTATTAAATGCCTTATATACACATTCTAATAAGGTTTGGTGAAATAGAGATTAAAGGAAAAATAATCTCTCCCTTTGAAGAGTTTATATTCTATGAGGCAATAAAATAATTTCACAGATAAGTAAATATAAGATAATTTGAGGAGGAAAAAGCACTCATAATTAAGAGAAACTGGGAAAGCTTCCCATTGTTAGTAATGTCTGACCTGAGCTATAAATATATAGATAGATAGATAGATAGATAGATAGATATAGATATATATAGATATAGATATAGATATATAAATGCTAAAAGGCAAATGAGGAGAAAGAAAATTACAGACAAACACAACAGTCTTGCAAAGGCAGAATTGGAAAATGGAATGCTGAGTTTAGGAAATAACAAATGGGTTGTTTTTGTTCTTAGAAAATATTTTATACTAAAGTCTAAAATGATAAGTTGAAGCTAGACTATGGTGGGCTTTAAATGCTGCTGAGTTGGATCTCATACACAACACATTCCCTATATTTCAGCCACTTTGTGTGAGTTAGAGGCATACTTTATTTCTTGGTCTATTCAGATTTGCTCATGTGCTTTCCTTAAGATGAAATGTTTTCCCTTTATCCTCTTTGGCAAAAATCAAAGAAACCAATACCATGGAATGTAAAGAATTCAAATGAAGTATGGTTAGACTATATGTGCCCTATAGCAAAATAGGAGAAAGGGATTCACTTCATTTAATAACTCTAATCTTACTACTCCTATCAGGTAATTGGATCCCAGATCTAGAACGGTATGGGACTTCAGAAACCATCTAATTAAACAATCTCTTTTCATAGATGAAGAAACTAAGGCCCAGAGAATTTAAATTTGACCTCAGGTTCTTTGAGTCCTGACTGTGATTTTTCTATTATGACCCTTAATCTATATTTACATACATATATATGTAAAATCTTTCTCTCTCTCTCTCTCTCTCTCTATATATATATATATATATTTCTACACACACACACACACATATATATATATATATTTCTACACACACACATATATATCAAGGATGTCCTTAGAATCTAAGAAATCATAAAATACTTAACAGAAATAAGTATATCCAGGGTCTCTGTTCCTGTTCTATAATCTAGCAGCAAAGAAAAAGGAGAGAGTTAGGGAGAGTCTAGATAGTATTGGAAATGGGAGAGGACGTGAATAAGAAAGGAGATGGGACAATATTTGATGGGAGGTTAGCCTGGTGGATGAACAATACAAGCTTCCTATTTTATGTTTGTATTTGGAAGAAACCCTTAGTGAATTAATGCTTCTTCATCCTGACAGCTTCAGGGACTAAAACAGGATTCTCAAACCATCATGGTTCGTGGCAAATAATGCAATAAGAAGAATTGGGAGACTGTTCCTCTAAGATGCCAATTGCAAGTTTAAGTTCTACACAAATTATGGCAAACTAGCTCACATGTATATCCCTTCAAACATAAATTCTATAAAATTTGAGTATTATTAAAAATCACTGGACTAGAACTTCACTGGATTAAGTCTAACCAACTGTTGCTTAGTTACTGTTTTCTGGTAATCAGCATAACATTGGAAGTAGTGGGAAAAGGAAATCAAATACCCTCTCTTCTGAAATGACTAGAGCATATTTTCCTAAACCGTAAATCTTTAAAGTCTAAGATCCCTTAAGGCTCCCTGAAGCCCTTTCAGGGGGTTCATTACGTCAAAATGATTTTCACAATAATATTAATTTATTTTACTTTTATAACATAGTAAATGTTAATTGATATTTTTGAATAATTAAAGTTGTTTTGCAGGGTTCTCAGTAATTTTTAAGATAATAAAGGAGACCAAGAAGTTTGAGAACTATTGCCTTAAGGAACCAATCTTACCCACAGAGAAGATGCTTTTGAGATACAGTTTCTGGAGTATGAGGAAGTCTCTCCCCCTCTATTTACAATGCAGAGGGGATACAGGATCCCAAACTCTTTGACATATTTTAATATTTAAAGAGCATGCCTAAGAAGTGAGATGTTAAGCTTAGGTTACTCATTTGATACAGTGTGTAGCCTGGAGATAGGAAAACCTGAGTGTAAACTTGACCTCAGATATTTATTCTTTGTGTAATCCTGAGCAAGTGATTTAATCTATGCCTCAATTTCCTTATCTGTAAAAGGGAGCTAAAAGCACTTAACTTTCAAGATTGCTGTGAGGATCAAATTAGAATAATTGTAATAGGTGCTATACAAATGCTTATTCCTTTCCCTCTTCCTTTCTTCCTCAAAGCTTTTCCATTTTGGTCAAAAGTGCCAGAGCTCAGGTGATAGAACCTTTAAGAACCTCAAAGAATATTGATAGCAGGATATTAATGATGGAAATTCTTTCATATTTTAAAAGAGCTAGCTGATATTAAATCTTTTACTGAGAAGTTTGTAATTCTGGGTGGGGGAACAATTCAAAGGAAAGATTGCCCCTATTTCAAAGAGCAAGGTGTAATAGAAAAAGTGCTAGGCCTAGAGTCGGAAGAAAATTGAGTTTAAAGCCTACCTCTGACATTTTCTAGCTGTGTAATTGTGGGCAGGTGACTGTCTATAGATCTCAGTTTCCTTTGCTGTTAAATGAAACTATGAAGTCTTTGAAAGCGGGGATTCTATTCCCTGCCCCAAGAATGAACAATCCCTGCTACTTAGTGGGTCCTTAATATAGTACTTATTGTCAGACTGACTCTTGGGACTGTTATGATACACAGATAAGTGTAAAGTGCTTTGTAAAATTTAAATCACTTCATAAATGTCTATAACTATTGCTCAGAAGAGTAGAAAAGGAGGAAAAACATTATTATGGTTTCATTTAAAAAAGCTTCCAGGATTCCATGTTGGCCTGCTACAGATTTGTCCTTCTTGGATTTTCTTCTAAAGCACTTTTCCTTAGAAGCAAATATGAACATTACTATGAATATTCAGAACTAATTTCACTTTTCAAGAGTGTCAGCCACTTTGCCCTCTAGGCAAAATTAAAAGTGTCAAAACTTTTACTTCCTCAGTGGTCAGAGGGAAATTCCATGGGATTATTATCCAGGATGGATAGTAATGATTAATAATGATCTAAGTGTTCAGGAATGTACCTCACAAAACAAATGTGCATTTTTGTTTAAAGATGGTTAAAGCTCACAGAAACCATTAAAGTATCAGGAAACTATAATCTACAGGTTTTGAAATATATGGTTCTGTAAAAATATAAGTAAAATTTACACTCATAATTATCTCTATTTTTCATGCTTATGATTTACACAAGCTCATTTAAAAAATAAATTTTAATCTATTAAAAGGCAATTGTCAGAAAAGAACATCTAAAGCCTTAAATTACTATTTATCATTTTTTTCTTTATTTTGTATTTCCTATAACAATAATGATGAAAAGGTGTTTTTTTATTTTGATAAATTTACTTTAATTTTTCCTATCTGACAAATATACTTCAAAGACAAATGATTATAAGCAAATATTACAATTTTGATTTGAAATAAAAATTTTCATCCTACTATCTGTAATTTTTGCAAATGCACTATGCCACCTGAAACAGCTTAGTCCTTCTAGATATTCTTAAGTTCCAGTATTTTTCAGGCAAATCAGACTAAAAAGCACTTCATCTTGATTGTAGACAATGGAAATCTATACCTCTTGTTGAATTTTATTGCTGATGTTTAGATGTTTAGAAATATTATGAACCTAAGTCTGGAATAGAGCTAAGGAAACACAGTTTCCACTTAATTGAGAAGTGGGGACTGCAAGTGGGAAATGGGATATATTCTGTCATGTAAGTTACATAGATTTGCTTTGCATAAATGTTTTCCTTTATTATGAGGAAAAGTTTTGGGGGGTAGGTATTCAGAGAAAATTGCAAATAATACAACTTAAAAAATGAGAATTTACTGAAGAATCTTTTTTTTTTCTTTTTTACATTCTAGGAGACTATGTCAATGTGATTTGTTTTTTACATTGAATTATCTTCTACAAGCCCTGCCAGAAAAGTTTGGTAAAATGAGCAATCAATGCCTGAGATCTTTGGACACTGATTAAAAGCACACACTTACTAAAACATCTCATTGATTACTAGCATTAATGGTGAATGAAGATGGCATATATAAGGAGACTCCAGATAAATCAAAGCACTCTTTTTATTTAATAGACTTCATCTCTAATTCTAAACTGCTTATTGTTAAAAGTTGATGAAAATAAAGCTTTGGTTAAGATGTGGGGAAAATGTTTTGTTTAGTCTAGACCTGTGATCTTCTTAATGTAGGGTGCACCTGGCATGGGAATTCTTTCCATACCAGGTGTATGTAATCTAAAGTAATCTAAAAAATTGTTCTGGGACTCTAAGAGGTTACATGATTTGCCCAGGATTACAAAGCTACATGTATCAGAGGCAAGGCAACAAGGCAGGTCTTCCAGATTTCATGGCTAATTTTTTGTTCACTATGCCACATTGTCTATTAATGACAAATTAAATGTGAAATATAAACACATTTGGATTACATTTAACTTGCTTTGTAAGTCAGTGTCACCAAAGTCAGAATAATTGAGATATTCCTCTATATTTTTAAAACTTTGACCTGGAATTATTTATTTCACTTCCCCTAAGGCTTTTACTAGGATATGACTTTGCCTGAAGAGAAGCTAAATCTTTTTAAAAGGGGTTCAGATGATCCTAAGTGATAGAATCCATTTGAGCAGTTCTAGATTTATGAAACTACAATTACCTGACTTTTCATGAACCCAATTTATATCACAATCACCACTCTCCATACTAGGAACTCTGACAAGCTGAAAAAATACAGGGAGGGAATCTTAGAAGTGGGTAGACAGACTGGTGACTCATGAAGGGGTCAGAGCCTTTAGTATTTGCTTAGGAACAGATCTCTTTCCATAACTGCCACAGGGAGGAAGTGATGATGGAGGAGGTTTAGTGTTGGAGCAGCATAATCAGGGCACCTGGGAGGTCAAGGGTTAACCATGTGCTATCTCATGCTAGGCTGTGTGCAGTGACAACACTAGCCATCATGTGAATGATCCATCATGGTGATTAGTCAAACAGACTTGCTGTAATCTAGATTAGACCTGGGTATGTTTGAATTTGCTCACAGAATTGAGATAAGAAGCCCTGTGAACCTCTTACTTGCCCTGAGAAAGCAGACACCTGGATTGTAAACATATGACACAGTGGCTGTTAATAACTGATTTAAAAAATAAATCACTAATCACTAACTGACTTATTCCAGTGAGATTGAATAATGTTCACTCTTAGCCATTAATAATCACTAATTTCCTTGTGTGTGGAGGGGAGGGAGTTACTATTTTCAAGGTATTTATTTTCTCACCTACCAGAGAATTAGGGTTGAATCTCTTTCTAATACAAAATGGGAACCTGCCACTGGAAGAGTGGAGGTAATTGAGCTGCTGTCAGAATAGAGTATTTGGTGGTCTTTATTCACATTCAGTCGTGGTATTCAAGGTCATGGTCCTTCTGGATAGACTGCATTCATCTGTAATATGAAACTGATACAGATAAGCAAGATGTTTGTCTGTCTCTGTTTGGGTTAGCCTGTCTTCCTCTCTTAGATTCACCATTTGATTGTAGGTCAGGATAATAGGCCAAGTCTGTCTTGTCAAGATTCTATTCCCTAACTTTGGCATAAGCTATACTACAAGAATCAGCTCTTTAAAAAAATACATGGTCTTTTATAAATTCTTTTTATCAATAGTTATTTGAAGGATTGACTATTTTCTATTTATTTCTTTCCTTTTCCTCTTCTTTCCACTCTCTTCCTTTTTCTTTTCCTTTGTCCAGTCTGCCTTTCAGCCTTCTTTCTTTTCTTTCCTACCCTTTCTTTATTATATCCCCTCTTTATTGTTTGGTGTTGGAAGAGAAGAAAGTTTAGATAAGACATAGTTCCTGTGCTTATAAAGCATAGTCTAGTTGTAGAATTTCCCTAGTAAACTTAGAGTTAAGCTTTAGCTTAAAAGTGCCAAGAATTTTAAATTTTCATTATTTTTTGACAGAATCTCCACTAAAGTTCTATGTGGAACTTTAGTTCCTTATCATGATCTGTGAGTGAACTTGGGTTTTCAGGGCTGTGCCAGTATCACACAGGAACTAATAGGTATTAGCAATCTGGAAAGACTTTGCTGGCCTAATGATGACTTTTGATGGAGGACCAGCTTAAACAAATTCAGAAAGTCATTATGGAAAGGAAATATGAAAATGTTTTCTTAAAATGTATAGAACATGTACTTTCAAAGTGCATAAAATCTTTACTTTCAATTTGTTTTAGGTTACAGATTGTGCTGGAAATGATTTTAGAATATAGATTTCCTCAGATTCCTAATTCTTATTTAGAGTTGACTAAATAAAACAACTTTTGTGTGATGATTCAAACATAATGATAACTCTGGATAATCAGTAATAGCTTAAGTACTTTGATGTTCTTTTTTTTTTTCCTGAGGCAATTGGGGTTAAGTGACTTGCCCAGCATCACACAACTAGGAAGTATTAGGGGTCTGAGGTCACATTTGAACTCAGGTCCCCTTACTTCAGAGCTGGTGCTTTATCCACTACACCAACCAGCTGCCCCACTTTGATATTCTTTTAGTGCTGATGTAGATATAGATGATGTGGGTAAAGAGGATGAGTAAGATATTAACTGGCCCTAAAATTTGCCTTCTTTTAAAAAATAAGGCTGAAAGTTATCAGTAATATTATATTATTAATGGTAATATGATATTTACAAAATACTGCTATACTATCAACAATAAATTGTTGTTATATTACTAAAATGTTACAATAATCCTTAATATATTATTAATTATAACACATATAAGTGATATTAATAAAATTTGACATTTTTATCATTCAGTCATTCAACTAATATTAGGAATTACTTTGTGTCAGGGCCTGTGGAAGATACTCATGATACCAAAAAAGGCAAAAAGAAAAAGATAATAATAAACATCAAAAAGAAAACAATCTCTGCTTTTGAAGAGTTCATGATTTAACAGGAGTAGAAAACACAAATGACAATGTGCAAACAATACATAATACATATATGCATAGATGATAGATATTCATTTCTTTATATATGCTACATATCTATCTATCATTCATTCCTTTACTATGAACAATTAGGGGAAAGAACTCAGAAGGAAAGAACTAAGATTAAGGAAGAATGGGAAAGGCTTCTTGATAGAGGGTGAGATTTTAATTGAGTCTTAAAGAAAGTAAAGGAAATGAGGAAGCAGAAATGAAGCAGGAAAGAATTTCATATATTTGATCTTGCAGGTGACCACTGGAGTAGAATGAATGAGGAGGAAAAATGACATGGTCAGACCTGAATTTTAGGAAGATCCATTTGACATCTGAATAGGGCATGGACTAAAGTGTGAAGAGAGCAGGGAGACCAATCTGCATGCTACCACAAAGGTCTCCCTGCCACAGGATTGAAAGACAAGGAATTATAGTTGAAAAGTAGAAGTGGAATGATCATAGATTATGTAGAAATGAAATAGTTTCAAAGCACTTGCATATAATGGCAAGATCAAGGATAAACCATTTCTGCATTTAGCTTATGGGGAATGGAGGAGTAGGTTATGGGGAATGAGTTAGTTGAGGAATTAGGAAGTTAAAGTGCTTAAGGGAGTATCATGATGTACCTTGATATCATTGGTCCCCTTTGAGAATGAAAGATGAGCAACAAATAACATGTTGAAAGCCCCTAATACATGGGCAGGAGTTGGAGAGAAGATAAAGATTGTGAGCCAGGTACTAAACTCATTGAGAAAGGAAGGAGATTATTCTGGAAGACTATGGACAATAGCTATCAGAACTTTGATTGATTTGACACATATGGATTTAATACACCTCAAAAAAGAAAATGCTGAGTGACAGAAGTAAGAATGCTCAGAAGTGGCAATGACCATTCCAACTCCCTGCCATAACTAATGAGTTGCATGGGTATAAGTGGAAGTATAATTGATTCTAGAAGGCAGTAAGGAGGATGTGTTACATCAGGGGGAGTCAAGTCACATTGAATGCAAGAAAATGGAGTGATAGAAAAATAAAAGCTTAAGATAGTAAAGTTTTATATTCATGATCTCATTTGATTCTCATAATAACAATATGAGTTAGACAATACAGCTTTTATTATCTCTACATTAGAAAGGCTTAATGCCTTTCTTATGGTCACACAGCTAGTTTTCCAAGTATGCTTATTGATGAACTATTTCAGATTCCCTCTATTTTTTAAAAATCATGTCACAGGTAAGTGGACCTTTTGCAGATGTGACAGATATCAGGTCATAGTTGTCTACAGGCTCATTCTAAACTTTGACGTGGAGAAGAATTCCTGAAATAGGAAGCATACTTAATTAGTTTATGAAAAATACTTTGTGACCTCTTCTCTTGATTATATATTTTTACTACAATTCAGGAACTATTTATTGATAAAATCCTCAGAACTTTCGGGTGTAGGAGGTTGCTTATGTAAAAAAGAAAAGAAAAGAAAAGTGTTCTTTGAAACCTCCAAATGATACAAACAAACACTAAAGGCTGGAAAAATACACTTTTAACTGTTATCTCATTGATTTGAAAATTTGAAGCATTTCAAATACAACTCTTCAAACATTTTTCTTGACAAAATCTAGTCTTCATTTTGAAATTATTCTGATTAGATGAGAACATATCAATGACCAGCAATAACATAATCTGCCACAGCACAAAATCTGGCATGATGCAGATGTGTTCTGGACCTCAAATTTTTTTTTGAACTATCTTTTAAAAGCAGACTTCATTAAAAAGTAATGTGCTGTCACTGATCATGCTGTTTACAAAATGGCCCCTATAGACTTCATGAAAATGAGTGACTCAATGAATTTTAGGGTTGTCAGAAGATTATCTAGGCCCCTAATTCTATGCAAATGAGAAAACTGAGGGCCAGAAGTGTAAAATAACTTGTCTATATTTGTGCTGCTGTATCTGCAGTGAGCTTGCATGATGAGTAGATCACAGGACCTGGAGTCAGGAAGAACAGAAATCAAATACAGATGTAGACAATTACTAGTGTGCCTATGGTTAAGTTAGTTAACTTCTATATGTCTCAGTTTTCCTATCTGTAAAATAATAATAAAAATGGCACCTACCTCTTAAGTTTGTTGTGAGGATCAAATGATGAAACAGCACAGTGCTTTTCAAACCTTACAATGCTATATAAGAGTTATTGTTCTTAATAATAACACTTATTTTATTATTGGAAGATACAAGTTCAAAACCAAATATTTTGTAAAATGAACAGTCCTTTTAGTCAAAATACCTGCATTCAAATAATGAGTCTGCCACTTACTTCCTCTTTGATCTAAGATAAATCACTGATCCTCTTGGATTAATATCCTTGTATATAAAAATTTAGAGATTTGAATCAGATGATCTGCCATGCCCCTTCTCACTCTAAATTCTATGATGCTATAGGTTTCTAAGTTTCTTTAGTTATAATAAATCACAAAAACATTATAGACAAGTGTTTTTCAAAGTGGGGATGGAGGTTGTGGTCTTATTCACAGGTAGACTAAAATCCCAAGTGGGCTCAGTGTAAGGTGTTACATTCTATTCTTGATAGGCAAAGTACTTGTTTCTGACACACCTCACCTACCCTTTGGCCTCATTTGTCTATTCTATCTCTTCCCTCTTCTGTGAAAGTTCCTTGGACATCTCAGTACTGTTAGTCACAAAATGGCAGCTGTACAGATCCCATTGAGAAGTCTACTCCCTCTCCCTGCCCTACTTCCTGTACACATTATCTCATGATCCCCCAGATCCCCTTCATTCTACCTCTTGGTTGTGGCGGAAATCCCTGAAGTGTAGTTTCAAAGCAGTCACTTTGAGTGAGTAAGAGCTCTGCCCCACTCTCCCTTTTCAAAGTGTGTCCCACAGAATCAACTATTATGAACAGGTTATGACTACAAAGAACATCTCATTACATTATCTTCCCCTCAACATCCCTATCAATGTTGAGATCTCTACCAACTTTCTAGTCACTCAAGGTTAACAACCTCAGTGTTACCTATGACTGTTCATAATTCACACACCCCCAAATCCTATTAATTGTCAATTCTTGGTATTTCTACTCCCACAAATGTCTAGCACATGAACCTTTTTATTTGGACAGTGAAGAGACTAGAGGTGGGGTTCTGAACCTGTGTGTGTGTGTGTGTGTGTGTGTGTGAAAGAGAAAGAAAGAAAGAAAGAAAGAAAGAAAGAAAGAAAGAAAGAAAGAAAGGAAGGAAGGAAGGAAGGAAGGAAGGAAGGAAGGAAGGAAGGAAGGAAGAGACAGAGAGACAGAGAGAGACAAAGACCCCTGGTGAAGCCAGTAGACTGCATCTCAGTCTCGGAATTATGTTTTTTAAATAAATGAATACATAAATAGATAAAATATATAGGAATATAAAGAAAACAATGATATTTTGATATTAAAATGCAATTTAAATATATTAAATATAAAAACAGATTTTTATGTAAAAATGCAAATGTAAAAAACCTCTAAGTCCAATTGAAGTTAAGAGGATAAGTAGAAGGAAGAGAAGATTTAGGAGGGAAAGTTGTCAAATGGAAGATTATTTAAATTCATTGTGCTTGAACACAGATGGCAAAGTGGAATCATGATGTGAAACAAGAAAACAGATTTAGATTTTCTGAAAGGAAAAATTTCCACGTAATTAGTTGTCAAAAATGGAATGAGACACCTCAATGGGGTAGAAACTTCCCCATAACTTTAGGTCTTTGGTCTGCATTGTATATGTGTAGTAGATAGCATTCCTATTAGGTATAAGTTGACTTAGAGATTTTTAGGGACCTTTCTCATTCTGATATTTTGGCATTCTACATAATAAAGCATTGGAGTGGACACTTTTAATTTTCTTTCTATGTATTGAATCTTTAGTCATGGCCTACTGTGTTCCAGGTACTGTGCTAGATGCTAGGAATACAAATGCAAAGAATGAGTCAATATCTTTTCAAAAGAAGTTTTACAGAGCTATGTAGTAGATATTTTATTTTCAGACATATAGTACCTGGCACACATCTGGCTCTTAATAACTATTATTTGATTAATTTTTAAAATTAATTGATTAATTTAAAAATTAATAGCAAACTCCAACTACATCTATTTTGTGTTTAATTTATTGAGGAGGAAAGGGTACTACACACTTTCTTAGACATTAGGGGTCATTCATTCATTCTTTAAACATTTATCAAATATCTACTATGGATAGGCACTATATTAAATTCTAGGGATTCAGAAAGAAGAATAAGTCACTCATGGTCTTCAAGGAACTTACAATCTAATACAGGAGGCAACATGCAAACAAATATATAGAAAGCAAACTATATGTGAAAAATAATTTTTGAAAGAGGGAAAGCAATGATTGTGAGGAGGCAGCAGAAATCAAAAACAAAAACCAAAGTATCTTAAAGGAGTGTATATTCTGCTGATGAGGAAAATAGTTGAGATAGAATATGTATACAGATCAATATAAGGTTGTCATAATATAAAGTGAAATGTCATAATATAAGGTTAGATCATAAAAGGAATCTTAAAATTCTTAAGAATATTTTAGGAGGGAAATCCCATTTTTGGCTGGGAAGATCAGGACGAAGGCTTCATGCAGGAGGTAGCACCTAAACTGATCTCTGAACAAAGAAAGTGGAAGGAGGGACTGTAATCTGATTGGTAATCTGGTCACTATGGAAGGTGAAATTCAGGAATAGCTAGGCATGCTTAGCATGTATGAAATAAGGAACATCATGAGATTATAGGGGTACATCAGAGATGAATTATAGTGGGTTTTAAATATTAGGCCTGTGGGGTTTTTATTTTATTCTAGATGTACTAGGGAATTAATGAAAATTTTGTGTTGGGGAGTAATATAATCAGATCTGTTCCTTAGGAAGATTATTTTGACAATGATAAGAAGAATAGACTGAAGAGGAATGAAAATAGAAATATAATATCATGACAAATTTGGAAATATATTGATAAGAATTGTATATATTTAACCTATATCAGATTGCTTGCTATCTTGGGGAGGGGGTGGTAAGGGTGGGAGGGAAAAAATTTGGAACACAAAGTTTTACAAAAATGAATGTTGAAAACTATCTTTACATGTATTTGGAAAGATAAAATACTATTAAAAAAAAAAGAAAATGGAGCCAGAGGGACCAATTAAGATGCTTTTACAGTAGTGAGGACAAGAGGTGCCTGAACTAGAGTGATGATATTAAATGGAGAGAAGAGGACCAAAACAAGAATAGCATTGAGAGGTAGAATCAAGAGGAGGACCAATATAAGAAGTGCAGTGAGGGATAGAGTCAAGAAGATTTGGAAATAATTACATATAGAGGAAGAAGGAGAATAAAAACAAGTGTCCAAGGGACCTGTTACCTTAATTTTTCTACATATATGAAAGCTACATAGCTCAGTTAGAAATTTTTAAATCATGTGCAAGGAAATATCAAGAAAATGAATAGATTCTCATGCTAGAAATGTTATTTTACCTTACTTTCAAAGCTGTACTCTGCCTTCACCAAGTTAATAAGGTGAAAGTCTGTTTGAGTAGGTGAGTCTTGTTCTCTTCATTATAAAAGGTTAATTGTCTGACTCTCCAGGATTAATAAAAGAATAACAGCGTACTCTCCTTTTACACATTTTTTTTTCTCCCTTCTCAAAGTAGTTGAAGGAAATTTCAAAACATCAGCCAGAGCATAACTGAAGTATGTAGCAAGGAAAAGTCAATAACACTTCTGAATACTGTGTAATCTCTGACTACAAACTTCTGGGCAAAGAACAAGTGTGTTCCTTCTCCGTTGATAGTGTCTAAACTGCCTAGCTATTGAGTCAAGAATCTATTTAGCAAACATGACACTCACTCTGTAAACACTTTCATTCTGGAAAGTGACAGAGGCACAGGAGAAAAATTAAAAAAAAAAAAAAAGAAAAGAAAAAAGGAAAAAAAAAGAACATTAGTTGGTTTTAGACCGTAGCTAAGTTTAATGAACTAGTGCATTTGAAACTTCAGGGAAAAGCTGTTAAATCAGATTCTAACATGAGCTGGAACTCATATTATTACAGTCAGTAATAGAGGCAACAAAATGTATCACTTGAGACTTAAGTTTAATCAAATTATTCTGGGAAAGAAAGATAAGTTAGAAGAACTCTTAACAAAATGTCTTGATCGGTGAAACTATGCAGATGACTCAAAGTTTCCCTAGTTACATTATTGTTTAGTATCTTTATAGTACTTCATATTAGAAAATAACTTATCATTCCTTTCCCTGAAATGAATTCCCTCCTTACCTCTCCCTCTTAGAATTTCTTGTTCCTTTAAAATTAAGCTCAAGCACCATCTGACTATACCGGCTGTTAGTGCCTTCCCCTTCAAAATCACTATATTTTACTTTATATTTATTATCTTATTGTATTTATATTAACTTATATTTTATATATTATTATATATCATATTATTAATACATTATATCCATATTATCTTATATATGTATGTATGTATATGTTCAATCAACAAACGTTTATTTAGTGCCTATTTGCCAAGCACTATGCTGAGAGCTGGGAATCCAAAAAGAGGGGAAAAGACAGATCTTGTCTTCAAGATACTCTTAATCTAATGACTATATGTTGCTTCTTCTAATAGAATATAAATACACTACCTAAGGCCAGGGATTCTTTTCATTTCTGTCTATGTAGCTTAGCACCTATCACAGTAGGCATATAATATGTGCTTGATTGAACATGATTTAATATATATTAAACATTGCCATACCAAAATATGAATGGGGATACAGTCAGTTTGGAGAAGCTAAGACCTGGTGTCCCCCTAGGATGGAGGGATTAGTCTAAGTCCAGAGAGATAAATATGGTTTAAAGAAGAAGATAAAAGGTACTAGGAAGCAGATGGGATTATAAAGAACAGGTTGATCTAGGAATAATCTAAGAAATCTAAAAACCTAAATTGGTTTTAAGCTTTTAGAAAGATGAATTGCAGATTTCAAACAACATTAGGAAATAGAAGATACTGAGGTATACAGAATGATTGGTGCCATTATTTAGGCAAGTTGCAATGTTTTGGAATTTCCCAGTTTTTGAGCACTGAGATACCAAATGAATCAATAGAGATTGCTTTGAATTAGAGCCAAACAAATTGGATGATCTTGAGGAACGTATTATTTAAAGTATGATAGGCTCTGAAAGTCTGAAACTGACCTGTCAGAGCACAACATTCAAGTTAATGGGGTAGCAAAGCAAGGCAACAAGCTTTTTATTAAAGGGAGAGCATTATAGTATGACACTGTAATATGTGCTGGGATGCAAATATAAGTAAAATTAGAGATAATCCCTGACCTAGAAGGAATTTACACATTAATGAGCAAAGATAGCATACAAACAGCAGTTGAAGGGGTAGAGGGGAATGGCTGGGGAAAAAAAAAAGTTAAGTGTTGAAGTCCAGAGTCAGAATGTAGGGAAGGGAAGATGAAAGATGGAGGGAGAAGGGACCTCCTATGAAGGTGGAGAAATATTCTAGGGTTAGAAGGCTCTAGGGTACTTTTTCCCCTTTGACTGTACTGAATAAACATTAACATATACTTACTCTCCATCTAGTGTACTATAGTACTGGAAGGCCATTATCTTCTCTTTGCATTTGTCATTAAATCATTCTATTTGTATTTCAACATATATGTATAACTGATATAGTTTTTAGTTTCACTTAAATCCTAGTCGGATATCTACTTTGTGAATATGGAGGAAAGTTGGGTTCTCAAAATCAATAATATCAAATAAATAGTGTCTGTGGCAAATCTATGGCATCAAACAAATCCAGAAAGGTCTTATCATACTAGAAAAACTTCAAATATAGTCTCAGAGATAGACTATGTGTTTGTCATTAGGAACTACATTTTAGTTATGAATCAGAATGTAAAGTTTCATTTATTTTTTTAATCATAATTAGTGAAGTTTTTGATTATGATGTGGGGTGTTCACTTAAAGTGAGATCACAAACTTTTATTTGTTACAATTTCAAGGTTAGAGGGTTTTTTTTTTTTTTTTTTGGTTTATTTTTTTGCTTTGATGATTGAATTTTAGATAACCTGTTTCCTGATGATACATAGCAATTCATCTTTATTGTATCAGAAATGTGCCTTCAAATATCACTGCAGAGTAGATTACTTTTTTACAAGTCAGGTGTAAATCATTAATCCAAGCATAATTTAAAGTTTCTCTTACTGTTCACTTACAGAGCAGTGTTTTCTGAAATAAATTATCTGACTTTTCTGAAATAAATTGTCGCACTTTTTTCTTAGATTTGGAGGACTAACTTACTTTTTGGTCTTGTGATCCTTTACTCATATAACCAACATTCTATCATTAGGGAACTATGAATTGCAAAGCTAGAGATGGGAAAATATGTCATATTTAATGGCTTATATGATCTTTTAAACTAGCACCTTCATTAATACCTTGATGCCTTCTGTTTCAAAGGGCACATGCTTTTTATAAGACATAGATAGCTATACTTAGATGAAAATATCTAGGTTATGATAAAAGGCTTATGGTCTCAATAAAATTCTGGGGTTAGAAATTTACATAAATTCATATCTAGCTGATCTCATGAGTTTCAAAGAAACCTCTAAGGATTTGAACTTGAAATGCATTTACGTTTTCTAGGCCAGAGGAGAAATGAAAACATTCTTAATTATTTCAAGCCTTTACAGTGGTGTACAGTGTAATTAACTATGATGTGTATTTCACACCCAATTAGAGGGTATTTTAGCACCAAGATAATTGGACCTAGCAGCACCTGTGAAGTGTAATCAAACAAGTTTATCACCTCTTATGATTGTCACATGATCTACTTCAGGGCATAGGGAATCTATAGGAGGAAATCTGAGCTCATGTTCCTGATTGAAGTTCATAACTCATCAATTACTTTTCAAGCCCAATTTGAAAATATTTTTATTTTTTAGCCATTAACTTTTCTTTAAGATGTTAAAAATTCTATTCCACTTCTCTGCCATTTGATTGTCCTTGAATGTGTATAGTATAGTATAATATAGTGGTGGTGATGTTGTTTATACTTTGTTTTCAAAGAAGACCATTGACATAATGGAATATATAACAGCAGAAAGAACTCTGGATATGGAGTTATAGTGCCATAGATTTTGAGTTAGAAGCTGAGATTTTTTTTATCCACACCCCTCATTTTACAGATGAAGAAATTGGGGTCCAAGGAATTTAAATTACTTGTCCAAAGTCACCCACATAGTATGCTTAAGAGGTAGAATATAAACCCAGCTTCTCCGGAATTCAAAGCTATACTCTTTCTATTGTGTCAGATAATGGGAGGTATCAAATTTTGCCTATGTCACTCATGACTGTGAAAGTCACTGTCCTTTTTCAAACTCTGTGTCATCATCTATAAGATAAAGTAAGCAATGGGGATGGTAAATTAAATAATCTCTAAGGGTCCTTCCAATCTATGATGTTATAATATCTATGGTCCTATGAACTAACTGGCAATAAAGAAATTAGTCTTGTAAACTAACTGGTAATGAAAAAGCTAGTCTCTGTTATTGTATTTTATTTTTTCTACTTATAGGAGTAGTTTTAAACTGGACTATTTCCAGTATCTCCCTTCTGACACCATTTTTCTCAAGGTGACAAGCAGCAAATATTTATAACATGGCTGGTCAAATTCAGTGGTATGGTCTGTAAACATGGAACAAAACAATAGTATCTGGTGAGTAGCATGTCCTTGATCTGTCTACCCAGAATCAATACTTTATTCCTCTTATTAAAAAGAGCAGGCTGATTATCATTGCCCTGGCTAAACTTTACTCCCTCTCAAAGTTCTGGAATTAGTGGTTACCTTGTAGACAAGCCTACTTTTGCTTTTCCCACAAATAAAATACATCAGAATTAAAATTACTGTACTACTTTAAAATAGTTATTAAGCATTATCCCTCATCTTTTATTTTTACAGTACAGACAACTTCCAACAAATAACCCTTCCTACAAAGTTCTTCCCCTGCAACAAAACAGTTTGGGTGTTTATTACTAATAGAAAGAAGGTGTCTTCCTTTAATATGGACAGTGAATTACTAACACTGACCATTGTTGATGACCAATTTTTTTAATGCTTTTGTTGACTGTTTAGGTTCTTTATAACTTTGAAAAGGCTGTCAAACTTTTTTTGGACAAACTAAGCTGTCTATAATAATGTAAAACATATTATTTTCCCTAATAAATGGGATCTATGGCATAGTAGAAGCAGAGCTGTCCTTGAAGATCTGAGTTCAAGTCATGCTCTTTATACTTATTGACCCTATGCCAATCACTTAACTCTCAGTGCCTCAAACACTTCTCAAATGTTATGCAGTGTTATACAATTGTAGAAATAATTCATGAAAGAGCTCTCCCTCTATTAGTGAAACCATAGATTCAGTTTGTTTTAAGTGCAGTATACACTTTTACCAACAACTGTAAGAACTTTTAAAAGATTTAGATCCAATAAATAAGATATAAATGGCTTCTACTGGAAATGAAAAGATAGACAATGAAAAAATTGTATATATAATATATATATACTATATACAGTATAATATAGTACAGTACAGTACAATATAGTATAGTATAGTATAGTATAGTATAGTATAGTATAGTATAGTATAGTATAGTTTAGTATAGTATAGTATAGTGGAAAAAACACTGGCACTGGAGTCAGATGGCTTAAGTTCAAATCTCCCTTCTGAAACTATTTATGTGATCTTGGGCATATTACTTTTCTTCTGCAGATTTCATGTTTTCTCCTCTATAAAATAAGAGGTTGAACAAGATGACCTATGAGGTCTCATTTATGATCTTAAGTACAATCACTACATTATGAAATTTGATACTGAAATTAAGTTAATTTTTTTCCTTATCATTCAGTGCTGATTACCTCTGATACCATTTACTTTTTCTCAAAATAGGATTTGGGAGATAGTTGATATAGCTAACTATTTGAGTTATTTACAGTAAATGATCCAGTTTTGAGACTTCTACCTCTGGAAATGTGTAACTGTGAGAGCAAATCTGAAAAAAAAATCACCAGTTCTTTGGCAATAAAATAATTCTTATAGAATATCATCACACAAATTCTGTGATATATAGTATAGTCAGTTCTAAAATCACTAATTGCCACTTGGGCATAACTTTAAGCTGTCCCATAATCATGTTGTGTTCCTGGGAGCCTCATTCTTATGAGCTTATGGACTAATGAAATACACCCCAAACCCTCAGAAGTCAAACACCTGAGGCAAATCTATGTTTAAAACTCATACTGTCAGACTTTTTGAATACTGCTGCTTGTAGTATTACAGAGTGTGAATCTTAAAGTAGTAATGAAATGTCCTTATACAAAGCATATCCACAAGAGAAGTTATAGGAACTCACATTATTTTTCTGAGATGATTATAGCAAGGGGGTGGGGGAGGAAAGAAAAGATGGAAAACCTTATAAGGTTGATAACTTCTCAGTACATCTTCTGGAGTGTAGATTAAGTATGAAATGTTATGACATTTGGGGACTGGTTCTTTAAAATGCTCTTTGCTAACAAAGCAAGACTTTCCCTGCCTTTTCAGTTTGACATATAGTTGTTTTAATAAGCCTCTCTTAAGCAAGCTATCTGAATGAACATTTGGACTTAAGCCTTCTTCTTCAAAGATGAAGCGAATTTTTTATCTACAATTGGGAAAGAGATAGTAGGACTATTTCTCTAGCAAAGAAATTATAAATTGGAAGAAAAGAGTAATAATCTAGAAAATAAATAGATAATAAGCTCCAAAGCTGTCCATCTCCTATATACCCAATAACTTTCATTAGAAAAATGAAATCAGGCTTTTTAGATCTTCTTCTGAATATGTGACCCTGACTACATTTCTCTTTTCCCTGTGTCTCAATCTCAGTTTCCCTATCAGTAAAACAAAAAGGTTAGGCTCCTTGATTTTTAAGGTCCATTCTAGAAGGAAAAGCCACTGATCAACAAACATTTATTGTACAAAACAGATAATGTTGATTATGTTAAATTAAAAAGGTTTTGTATAAACAAAACTAATGCAACCAACATTAGAAGGAAAATAGGAAAACAAAAAATTTCCAGTGAGTTTCTCTGATAAAGGCCTTATTTCTCAAGTATATAGAAAACTGAGTTCCCCAACTGATAAGTGGTCAAAGGATATAATAGGCAGTTTTCAGAAGAAAAAAAAATCAAAGCTGTATATATGCATATATATATATATATATGTATGTAAAATGCTCTAAGTCACTATTAATTAGAGATATGCAAATAAAAGCAACTCTGAGGTACCACCTTACACCTATCAGACTGGCTAATATGACAAAACAAAAGAGGACAAATGTAAGAGGGGATGTGGAAAAATTGAGACATTAAGATATTATTGGTGAATTGGTCATGCAATTAAAACAGAACAAATTAAAAGCTCCTAATTAAATACCAAATTAGAAATTCTGAACTCAAAGGAAAGATTAACAAAATTGAAACCCAGAAAACTATTGAACTAATAAATAAAACTAAGAGTTGGATTTATGAAAAAAAAAACCCACAAAATAGATAAACGTTTGGTTAATTTGATCAGAAAAAGGAAAGGAAAATAACATAAAATATGAAAAGGGTGAACTTATCACCAATGAAAAAAGAAATTAAAGCAATAATGAGGAACAACTTTACTACTGCTTTCATTTCTTTTAATTTGCTTTTAATTTTTGAAGAATTATTTTTCCCAACTGTATGACAGCAAGTCTAACAACCTAACCAAATATTTACAATATTTGGATAAAGTTTTGGATAATTTGGATAAATTTTTACAATAATATAAATTTCCCAGGTTAACAGAAGAAATAAATTACTTAAATAGTCCAATTTTAGAAAAAAAATAAATTGAACAATTCTATAATGAACTCCCTAAGAAAAAATCCTTATTACCATATGGATTCACAGGTGAATTCTACCAAACATTTAAAGAATAATTCATTCTAATACTATGTAAACTTCTTGCAAAAATAAGTAATGAAGGAGTACTACCAAATTCCTCCTATGACACAAATATGGCACTGATACCTGACCCAGGAAGAGCCAAAAAGGAGAAAGAAAATTTCAGACCAGTCTTATGCAACAACTTTAAATAAAATATTAGCAAAAAAAAAATAGAATATAGCAACTTATCAGCAAGATAATATACTATGACCAAGTAGGATTTATACCAAGAATGCAGGGCTGATTCAATATCAGGAAAATAATGATCACAAATAACCATATCAATAACAATGCCAACAAAAATCATATGACAATCTCAATAGATCCAGAAAAGGCTTTTGACAAAATACAGCACTAGTTCTATTAAATTCTATTAAAAACACTAGATACCATAAGAATAAAGTAGCTATCTAAAACCAATAGCAAGCACAATTTGTAATGGAGAGGTGGACACATTCTTAATAAGATTAGTGGTGAAACAAGGATATCCATTATCATCACTATTATTTAGCATTGTATTAGAAATATTGGCTTTAGCAATAAGAAAAGAAAAAGAAGCTAAATGAATTAGACTAGGCATTGAAGAAATAAAACTATCACTCTTTGTAGATAATATGATGATATACTTAGAGAATCCTAGAAAATCATCCAAAAACTTACTGGAAATAATTCACAGCTTTAGCAAAGTGGAAAGATACAAAATAAACCCACACAAATTATCAGCATTTCTATATATTACTGAGAAAGGCCATCAGCAAGAAATAGAAAGAAAATTCCCATTTAAAGTTATTGTAAACAAAACACAATCTTTGGGGAAGGGGGGAATCTATCTGCCAAGACAAACCAAACAATTATATGAACAATTACAAAACACTTCTTACACAAATAAACAGATCTAAAGAATCGGAAAAATATCCATAACTCATGAGTAGGCCAAGTTAATATAATAAAAATGATAATTCTGCTTAAATTGGTCTACTTGTTCAGTGCCATACCAAACTACAAAAAAAATGTATAGAATTAGAAAAAAATTATAACAAAATTCATCTGGAAGAACAAAAGGTCAAAAAAATCAAAGGAATTAATGAAAAAAAAAATCAAAGGATGGTGGTTTAGCAGTACCAAACCTAAAACTATATTATAAAGCAGCAATCATCAAAAGTGTTTGATATTGGCTAAGAAATGGAGTGGTGGATCAATGGAACAGATTAAATACATATGACACAATAATCAAGGCCTATAGCAATCTATTATTTGATAAATCTCCATACTCCAACTTCTGGAATAAGAACTCACTATCTGAAAAAAAATTCCTAGGAAAACTGGAAAGCAATATGTCAGAAAGTTGGCATAAACCTACATCTCACATCCCATACCAAAATAAGGTCAAAATGTGTACATTATTTGGGCATAAAAGATGATACTATAAACAGATTATGAGAACAAGGGATAATTTACCTATGAGATCTTTGAAGAAGGAATGACCAAAGAAGTAGAAAACATTTTAAAAGGCAAAATGAACAAATTTAAATTAAAAAGATTTTGCACAACCAAAACCAACAGAAATAAGATTCAAAGGAAAGTACAAAACTAGGGGAAAAAATTATAGTCATTGCTTCTGATAAAGATCTTATTTCTAAAATATATAAAGAACTGTGTAAAATTCATAAGAATATAGGTCATTCCCCAATTGATAAATGATCAAAGAATATGAATAGATAATTTTCAGATGATGAAATTAAAACCATCTATGTTTGGATGAAAAACTGCTGTACATTACTATCGATTAGAAAAATGCAAATTAACACAATTCTGAGGTACTACTACACATTTCTCAAATTGGCTAAGATGACAGGAAAAGATAATGATAAATGTTGGAGGGGATGTGGGAAAACTGGGGCATGAATACATTATTTGTAGATTGTGAACTGATCCAACCATTCTGGAGGGCAATTTGGAACTATGCCCAAAGGGCTACAAAACTGTGCATACCTCTTGACCCAGCCATGCCATTACTGGGTCTGTATTCCAAGGAAATCATAAAAAACAAAAAAGGACTCATATGTGCAAAAATGTTTGTAGCAGTTCTTTTTGTGAGAGCAACGAAATGGAAAATGAGTAGATATCTATCATTTGGAGAATGGCTGAAATAGTTGTGGTATATGAAGATAATGAAATAATATTATTCTATAAAAATGATGAACAAGATCCAGCAGTGTTACTACTGGGCTTATATCCCAAAGAGATCATAAAGAAGGGAAAGGGACCTGTATGTGGAAGAATGTTTGTGGCAGTCCTCTTTGTAGTGGCTAGAAACTGGAAACTGATTGTATGCCCATCAGTTGGAGAATGGCTGAATAAATTTTGGTATATGAATATTATGGAATATTATTGTTCTGTAAGAAATGACCAACAGGATGATTTCAGAAAGGCCTGGAGAGACTTACACAAACTGATGCTGAGTGAAATGAGCAGGACCAGGAGATCATTATCTACTTCAACAACAATACTATATGATGACCAGTTCTGATGGACCTGGCCATTCTCAGCAATGAGATCAACCAAATCATTTCCAGTGGAGCAGTAATGAACTGAACCAGCTACACCCAGAGAAAGAACTCTGGGAGATGACTAAAAACCATTACATTGAATTCCCAATCCCCATATTTATGCCCACCTGCATTTTTGATTTCCTTCACAAGCTAATTTTACAATATTTCAGAGTCTGATTCTTTTTGTACAGCAAAATAATGTTTTGGTCATGTATACTTATTGTGTATCTAATTTATATTTAAATATATTTAACATCTCCTGGTCATCCTGCCATCTGGGGGAGGGGGTGGGGGGTAAGAGGTGAAAAATTGGAACAAGAGGTTTGTCAATTGTTAATGCTGTAAAGTTACCCATACATATAATCTGTAAATAAAAGGCTATTAAATAAAATTTTAAAAAAGAAGTAAAAAAAAATGATGAACAAGCTGATTTTATAGACTTACATGAAATGATGCTAAGTGAAGTGAGTAGAACCATTTTGTATTCATTAATGTACTCTTGTTTTTCTTTGGTCACAAATTCCTTTCTTCTTCACAGATTTGCCTACAGCTCTTTTTGTAGTGGCAAAGTACTAGAACTGAGTGGATAACATCAGTTGGAAGAAATCACTGAATAAGTGATGGTATATGAATGTTGTGGAATATTATTGTTCTATAAGAAATAATCACCAGCATGATTTCAGAAAGGCCTGGAAAGATTTACATGAACTGATGCCAATTGAAGTGAGTGGAACCAAGAGAACATCATATACAGCAACTACAAGATTATGTAATGATCAATTCTGAAAGATGTGCTTCTTTTCAACAATGAGATGATCAAGACCAATTCAAATAAATGTGCTGTCTGTATTTAGAAAAAGAACTGTGGGGACTGAATATGAATTACAACATAATATTTTCACCTTTTTTTTGTTTGCTTGCTTTTTTCTTTCTCATTTTTTCCCTTTTTGATCTGATTTTTTTTGTACAGCATGATAAACGTGGAAAATATGTACAGAATAATTACACATTGGACATATATTACATTATTTTTTGAATGAGGGGGAGGTTAGAGGAAGAGAGGGAGAAAAAATTTGGAACACAAGGTTTTTTGTAAGCATGAATGTTGAAAACTAAGCATATATTTTGAAAATTAAAAAGCTTTAAGAAAAAGAAATATATAGTTCCTATGGATATGTTTTGCTTAAAATCATATGTATAATCCATATCACACTTTTTACTTTTTATTTAATATGTGGAGGAGTAATGGGAGGGAGGAAGAAAATATAACATTCAAAATTTTAAAAAAAGAATGACAAAAATTTTCAGCAAATTATATCCCCAGTACTTGGCACAGTGCCTGGCACATAATAGGTTTTTAATAAATATTTATTGGATTAAAATAAGCACTTATTATGCATCTATTATGTATTTGGCACTATGTTAAACACTGGAGCTACAAACTTAGAAAAGAAAGATGCTCTTAAGGAGCTTGTAATCTAATGAGAGAAGATGACTCATAAAATGAAAGCAAAATGAGAAAGAAGGCAGAAAAGTCCCAAAATGGTACAATCAAGTAAGAAATGAGAATAAATCTGAGCTAAGCTCTCTTCTTAAATGGAAGTTTGGAATTCATAGACCCATCATACCAATGATAATCAGGTTGAATAAGATGATGAGGATATCCCAATAATAAACTCCTTAGGACATGGTGAAGTAAGAAATGTCCCAAACAATATTCTATGTTTTAGCCACTTTACTGATGACTTGGAGTCAGTATGGGATAGTGGAAAAAGCTTTGGAATTGGACTCAGAAGATCTGAGTTTCAAATTCCAACTGTGCTAAGTATTTATATGTATATCTTTGGACTAGTCAAATTATCTCTTGGGGGGGGGGGTGTCATCCATAAAATTAATCATTCAGACTAAATGATTTCTAAGTTTTCTTTTGGGCAGTTATGTGGTACAGTTGATAGAGCTTGGAGCCAGGAAAATCTGAGTTCAAATTTAACCTCAGACATGTGTCATTTTACCATTTGTCTCAGTTTCCTCATTGGTAAAATGAACTGGAGAAGGAAATGATTTGCCAAGAGAACCTCAAATGGGGTCACAAAGAATTAAACTGAAACAACTAAACAACAACACATTTTTTTCAACACTAAATCCCATGTGTTTTCTAATTTCATGCATGCAGAACTGTAACAAAGCTTAGAATTCCTCTAGTTTGGCCTACTTATTATATAGAGAAGTAAAATAGAAATCCAAAATTTTGAAGGGACCTGTTCAAGATTTTATCCCCAACAACAAAGTTTGTCTTAGAATTGAGTTCTTCAAAATTCTAGTACAAGATTCCTTGCCAGGTCCTGATGAATGAGAATAATGAATCCCATGAATTGGTTGCATTATATTCAAATTTGCACTATGTGAAGTTATTATTATGTAAAATATGGCACCCAATTGAAATACAATGCAAATTGAATAATGTGACGACTTAGGAGTTCACTGTTTACAGTAATTGGACCTTAGCCATATACTGTCTCTAATTTGTAGGTTGTTTCTATTTATTTTCCCTAAAATTGGTTTTCTTGCTGTTTACCATGAAACAGAGGAGCATCTTAAAAATAATTACATACTCACACACAGAAAGATATACATATATAATAGCACCATCACTCAATTATCTCTCTCTTCTCCCCCACTCAATTACTCTTTACAATAAATAAAAAAGATGGCGAAAACAGTTCAGTAAAACTAATCCACATAGTGAGAATGTGACATTAAATTTAGTGTTCCATATCCACAAAGCCTCCATTTTTCTTGTGAAGTGAAAAATGATATCTTCTAATATCTCTTCTATAAGAATAAGTTTATTTGTCATTCTGTGTAATAATAATTTCATTTATATCATTGTCATTGCTTACATTATTTTCATGGGTACTGTTTACTTTTTGTCTGCATTAATTTGTCTTTTCCCAATTTTTTTTCTATATTCATTATATTGATCATATTTTGCAGCAAGTAACATTTCATTATATTTGAGTACCATAGTTTTTTTTTTAACCATTCCCTAACTAATGAGTATCTTGTTTCCAATTCTGTGCTACTATATAAAGTACTGATAGAAATATTTTAGTGGATATGAGATCTCTTTTTTGTCACTGAGTTCCTTGAAATGTATGTTTCAAAGTAGAATTTCCAACTCCAAGAGTATGAAGATTTTAGTCACTTTTGTCACATCATTCCAAATGCCTTTTTGGAATGATTGGACCGATCAGTATGCCCATTTTTTCCACAATTCTTCCAAAATTGGATATTCTCAGTCTTTATTATTTGATGGACATGAAGTGGAACTTGAATTTTTTTTATTTATATTTCTTTTACTGTTAGTTACTTGGAGCATTCTTTCCTATGGTTGTTTATTTGCAATTCTTTCTCTACCTGTGTGTGTGTCCATATGCTGGGAACATTTATCAATTGGGACTAGTTTTTGTTCTTTTATATTGCAGTCAGTTGTCTATATCAGACAACTTGGAAATTACACCCTTATCAAAAATTTTCTTCAATTCCCTGTTTTCCAGGTGAGAAGACATGTCCGGAGAAGAGAAGTATGTCACTGCTAATTAAATATTGAGTCATTTAACCTCTTAGGCAATTCTTTAAATAACAGAAATCTGTGTTGATCTGTATTGGAAGAGGGAATGATGGGGTGGTGATAGAAGTTTCTTAGACCAATAAAATTATGGGTGTGCAAAAATTGTTAGTGGAAAGTGAATAGCCCCACCATTAAAATTTTGAAGAGGCAGTATGGAGCAGTAGAAAATGACATCTCAGGAGACAGAGGACTGGATAAAAATGCTTCCTCTGATGGTTATTTCTAGTATGTCCTTGGATATTTCCTTGGGCCTCAGTTTCTTCACCTGGTAAATGAGAGAACTGGACTAGATACTCTCTCACATGCTTTCCACTTTTCAGATCTGTGAGCTAGCGACCTGCATTTTAACCAGGGTTCCTGAAAATTAATTAAATTAGACTTAAATAAAGGAATGATTGTGGGAATCAGAGTTTTAGGCATCAGGATAAGTTGAAGGAGGAGAAGGAGACAATTTGTGGGGGGGCCAATGAGACTTTAAATTCCCTTCAAATCACACCATGCAGGAAGACACCCACTCTTCCTGTACTTGGAGCCAATTTTGCATTTGGGTGGTCCAAGCATTGTGAGATCGCTGCCTTTTCTCAGGCCAGCTGATCCTCTCTATGTTGCCCCCATTTAAACACCACACTGAACTACTTTACAAAGCAAGCCCTGTACTCCCCTTCCATTTGAATTTGATGAGTCAAAACACTTCATCTGCCATTAGACAAAAGCATGAGAGCTGTAGTTAACTTACAGATGATTTGTTTTACTTCTTGGATTTAATATGTTTGTAATCCCAGGACTTTTTTTCTTTTTTGCATCTAGGAAATTTATAAAACCAACATAGACAATAAAAGAAATACACAGTTAGTCAAAGCAAAGCCAAAGGGAACATATTCTAAAATGCTACTTAGTCTGTGGATGTTTGAATGGAACATTACACAGATTTATTAGCAATTAATTTTAAGTGACCCAAGGTCAGTTCTGCAAAGAGGCACCTGTCACAAGTGTAAAAGATGAAAGAAACCCCCATCCAACTTAAAATTTATTGTGCAGCTCTTGTAACTAAAAGGGGGGAAAAGTATCACAACCCAGAATGACCAGCTGTTTTGTATCTCACATAGCTATCAATAATTCAGGTAAACATTCAATGAGAACAAATCCACTGCTTCTCTATACTTTAGCTTTTATAGAGTTGAACAAGCCAATCCTTTCTAATGTGAAGCAAGTCTCATTCATCAGTTCACTTAATAAAGTAAAAGCAGCCACCTGGCTAACTCACAGCTGAGACTGATCTGTATTCCCCAGTAACCTACCCTAGAATTGGAGAGAGAGACTTTTTTTTTAACCAATCAGCTTCTCTGGGAAACCCACATATTCTAGTGACAAATTGTCAATACTTTTAAAACAGGTACTACTCATGTTGAAATTAGTTTTATTTGAGGTTGTGTATCAACAATTTTAAGATGCTATTACTCTGACCATTCAGAGGGAATTAAAAGATTAAAGGTGTTTTGTTTTGTTTTGTTTTGTTTTTAACAAATGAAAACTCAATTATTTGTTCATGAAAGCAAAAGACAAGGGTTAAAGGGAGAATACACTTTTTTTCTGATTTTTCTGATTCTGCATTCTAAAGTTTCTTTTTGACATTCATCTATTAATGAGGGGAAAAAATGGATTCCCAAATGGTTTTCCATAGATACTTCACTATCGATGTGTCAAACACATCAGTGTTACTGATTTTATTCAAATATTGAATATTGTAAATAGTATATTAATGCCTTTTCCTGCCTCGAGAGGCAAAATCATTCCCCTACCCTGTCTGTGCTTGTCCTAGTGGAGAAGGGAATTAACAAGCCTTTTGTACTAATGGAAAATTTGCCAAAATGCAAATGGTTTAGTTGAATGGATTAGTTGAAATATTTTGCTTGAGACAGGTGTTTGAAGTCAGACACTTAATAAGATTGAGACAGGAAACTTTTTGTTATCTTCAGATCATAACTCTGATTAGTCATCTGTTATGCATGAATTACCTATCATATCAACTCTTCAGGTGATGCAATTGATTTTTCCAGATATTGCTCTGTCACTCTCCATAAGGAAAAATAAAAAAAATTAAAAAACCCTTTTTTTTCCATTTTGAAAAAGGGGAAAATGTACTAGCAATAATAAATTTTATTAATAGGAATAATTGGTATTTTCACTAAAACCCTTTTCATCAGTCAAAAGCATTATTACATCCCAGTTATGTGCTATGCTCTGAAGATACAAAGAAAAATATGTAAAACAAGCCCTGCCTTCAAGAATCTCATATTCTGTCTTCAAAGACATGTACATAGAAGGTGCTTTGGTGGTAAAGTAAGTTGAATGTGGAATGTGGAATCAGGAAGACATGTTCAAAGTCTGCCTCAGACACTTGCTGACTGGATGACTTTGGTCAAGGGATTTAATTTCTCAGTTTTAGTTTTCTTATCTAAAAGTGAGGGATTTCAGGAAAAGATAATGATAAATGTTGGAAGAAATAGGGCAAAACTGGGACACTAATACATTGTTGATGTTGTGAACTAATCCATCATGCTGAAGAACAATTTGGAACTATGTCCAAAAGGCTATCAAACTTTGCATACCCTTTGGTCCAGCAGTGTCTCTACTGGACATGTTATCCCCCAAAGATCATAAAAAATGGAAAGGGACCCACATGTGCAAAAATATTTTTAGCAGTCTTTTTTTGTATTGGCAAGTAACTGGAAACTGAATGAATGTCCATCAGCTGGGGAATGGCTGAATAAGTTATGGCATATGATTGTTATGGAATATTATTTTTCTATAAGAAATGATCAGCAGGATGATTTCAGAAAGCCCTGGAGAGACTTGAATGAACTGATGCTAAGTGAGGTGAGTAGAACCAAGAAAACACGACAACAAGAATATGTGATGATCATTTGATGGACTTGGCTCTTTTTAACAATGAGGTGATTCAGGCCAACTCCAATAGACTTGTGATGAAAAAAGCTATCTGCAACCAGAAAGAGGACTGTGGGGACTGAATGTTGATCACAACAATAGTATTTTCACTTTTTTGTTGTTGTTGGCTTGCTTTTTTTTTTTTTTTTCTATTACTTCCTTCTTCAAAAGATGTTGGATATTTTTGAGTAATTTTATTATTGCACTTTTTTGCTTGACTATTTATAGTGGGAAAAAGAGAAGGAAAATGTTAGAAAATTATAAGATATGTGGATATTTGGAAATGTTACCATATTTCTAAGGAACCTATAAGAAAGTAATGATGCTCTCACTACAGTTCCTCACTGAAGTCATTGAAGTATGTCTGCATATGTTCACATGATAACTGGCATGCTATAACTAGAAAATTCCCTGTGAGTCAGAGATCATTAACGGAAAAAACTTTGAAATCTTATCATATTTTAGAGAATTCTTGTTAGGACCTAAATAATGTTTATTCTAATAAAGACATAAAATCAATACATGTATGCTCCACTGATGAAAACTAGGAGGTGGGAGAAGACAAAATAACTATTTAATTTTAAAATAATTTCTTATTTTTTTAAAGAGAAGTCACATAAACTGACAACTACATTTTACTGAATTTAAATGTTATTTCATAGGTAGCTCATTAGTTACTTCACCAAAAGCCTTAGGATTAGAGAAATCTTCCTCAGATTGATATGGACAATGCCCCCCCCCCAAAAAAAAAATCAATTAGAAGTTGAAAAATAATCTTGCCTCTGAAATAACAGCAATACAAAGGAACAGTCTATTGCCCAAATACATCAATGAAGATTAGTTTGTTTTTTTTTTTAATCACTCAATCATCCACATGGTTATCTAAATAACATCACATTTCAGCTATATGGAAACAATTTTTTCTCTTTTCATCTGAATGTTATAAGCAGAAACTCATAACTGTTAAATTAGGAAAACTGTCTTAATCTTTGTTGTGGAGGGAAAAATTTTAGTCTATCTCTAAGTTAAATTAAGTGAAAAATTAAAGTTTTTAAAATAAATCATGTTTATGTGTTATACACACAATACATAAATTAGTTTTGGAAATTTGGGGCCCAGACTTATCTTGAATATCTGTATTCATTAACTGTATCTTCAACATTCCTGAGTATTCTATATACAAGGCATTACATTATCCTTTATTCATGTTTTAGTCAAAATGATGAGGTGGGGCTATGGAGACACAGCCTCTTGTGGTATAGTAGATCAAAGGTCAAGATTTTAGATATTGAAAGAGAATTTGGTAAACTAGTACTGTTCAGCTTCTTTTCAGATGAAGCAACTGAGGCCCAGAGAAATGAAATAAATTGTGTAAAATCAGATTGGGGCAGCTATACTTATCTTCAGACACTTGTAGATGTGACCTCGGGCAAGTCATTTAACCCTGTTTGCCTCACTTTCCTCATCTGTAAAATGAGCAGGAGAAGGAAATAAAAAAACTCCAGTATCTTTGCCAAGAAAACCTCAAATGGGGTCACAAAGTCAGATACAACTAAAAAAACTACTGAAGAACAACAATATCAAATATGTAGTAAGTAATCATGTTGGAATTCAAACCCAAATTATTTTACTCCAAATCCAACTCTCCTTCTACTGTCCTTACTCTGTTTCAAGGACTTTTGTCATAATCAAAAAGGCTTTACGTTTGAACTTTGACACTTTGTTAGATACAATAAAAAGCAGATTAATAGAGATCATGTCTGACCCCTGGAAGTTCATAGTCTGAGACTATATAAGAGGTCCAAATTGAAATACCCAATTTTGGAGAAAGATAAAATTGTAAGCAAATGTGATATGAAAATAAGGATAGACATACATCTAGGGTGATGTAGTGGATTGAGTTCTGGACCTCTAATCAGGAAAACTCATCTTCCTGAATTAAAATCTGTCATTAGGCCCCTTCTAGCTATTTGATTCTGAGTAAGTTACTTAATCCTGTTTGCCTCAGTTTCTTCATCTGTAAAATATAAAATACTCCAGTCTCTTTGCCAAGAAAGCTCTAAATGGGGTCATGAAGAGTTAGATACAACTGGAAAATGACTGAACAACAACAGTTAGATAAATATACCATCATGGATTTGGAGCTGAAGGGAACCTAAAGGAGCATCTAGAACAATTCCTTAATTTTACAGATGAGGAAAATGAGTCCCAGGAAAGTTAATGATTGGATCCAGGTCACAATCATAAAAGAGATCTAGGTCCTTTGACTATATAACTCTAACATCTAGCAGCATATGATGGAAAAATATGGGAAGTACCCTATAAGCAAAAACAAAAACAAACAAAAAAAAAAAACATATGGGAACTACCCTGTAAGCAAAATACAACAACAACAACAAAAACATGAAATAACTTCATCTTGTAAACTCTCCTTTGCCAAGGTGTTTGAGAAACAGCTGGTGGTATAGTAGATAATATAACTACAGATGTGGAATTGGGAAGATCTGAGTTTGGATCTAATTTAAGAAATTTACTTTGAATAAATCATTTGAATGCTACTGACTCAGTTTCCTCAACTGTAAAATGAGAATAATATCACATATCTATCAGTGTAATTGTGTGAACCCTGGAATACATATATTTTCAAATGCCTGACACATAGTAGGTATTATATAAATGCTCATTATTGTTATTAAATATATTTCATTTCTATTCTCAATGCACGATTTTCATCATACATACTTAAGAGCTAGAAAAGATCTTAGAGACATCAAGTCTGTTTTATTGATAAAACTAAGATTCAGGGGGATTGATTGCTTTCCCCAAAATCATGGGAGTAGCAAAGCTGGGGTTTGAACCCTTATCCTCTGACCCCTTCAATCTGGTACTCTACCACCTGTACCAAGCTGCCACTTCATCAATGGCTCCATATCCTCCTACCATGTATGTTATATTATATTCTTCCCTCTACATTTTGCCTTATTCCACTTCATTAATATTTTACTTTTGCAAAACTTATCCATCTCTATGTTCTTTTTACCCCAGATTTGTGACAGCCTCAGCAATCTTCAGATGGGTTTCAGTAAAGCAAAACCATTCCAGGGACCAATTATCTTGTACTCTTTGTGCTGCCTTTCTGCTGCTACCAAAGGATGTTAGCAGCCTCAGGAGATTTCCACGGAGAAAATTTTCTGTCATAATCTTCCTCACAACTTTGTGAATACATTTCAGTCGCTTAAAGAACTCAACAGCTTCTTCTAGTCTAGGGTCAAGGTGGTTAATTCTATCGTAGCAGTTGTAATTGGAGTGTGCATTGCCTCCTTAGTTTTGAAATGCTTAAATAGCCCTGTAACTACTAAAAGTGAACTTAGGACAGCTGTTCCCAGGTTTATAAAGATTTATAATTATAAAGATTTATAAAGGGGCTTAAGAAGCATCAGAAATTCAATTGACACTGACAATGTTTTTGTCAGTGTATAGGTCTTTAAGGTTTATCAGGGAAATTCCCTAATCAAACTGCTGAGATTACAGCAAGGTGAATCCTGTTTTTGGACCTTGATTATATCTTCTGGTTAAGAGAATGAAGCATATTAATGAAATTTGAAAGCATCTCCTCAAGTGACATACACTGGGATTGGATTGATTAGTTTGGACTGTGTAGATTTAAGGATCATCAATTGTTTAGCTTGGAGTGTTGTGAGTCAGGAGTCACCTTTTTGTATGAGATCTATAAAAAGGACTTTAATTGCAGATTTTTATCTGTTTGTTTGTTTATTTTAGATAATAATAGCTCTTTATTTTTCAAAATACTTGCAAAGATAGTTTTCAACATTCACCCCTAGATAGCAAATGATCCAATGTAGGTTAAACATGTGCAATTCTTCTAAACATATTTCCACATTTATCATGCTTGCTGTTTATCATTTTTTTATTATAGCTTTTTGTTTACAAGATATGTGCACGGGTAATTTTTCAGCATTGACCCTTGCAAAACTCTTATTCCATTAATTGCAGATTTAGTTCTTTTCTCTTTTCATTTTAAAAAAATATTTCTTTTATTTTTAATTTATGAAATAGAAAACATTTTCACGACATAAAATTTTAAAAAAGATAATTGCACATGAAACTACAAATCTTTTATGTACAAATTGCTATTCCATTTAAATGTATGATAAAGTTACCATATAACTATTTTTATTCCCCAAGATGGCTTTCCTTCCCCATTAGACAAAAATACATCTGGGTATGCACACACAGACACACACACACACAAATATACACATACATATACATATATCTCCATCATTCCTGTCTTTTTTCTTTCCTCCCTTGTTTCCTTCCTTTCTTTCTTCTTTCCTTCCTTCCTTCTTACCCTCATTAAGATAGAATACAGATCCTTACCAATAGGCTTTGGTGGGCAGTAAGGGTAAGGTAGAGTAAACCCATGCATTGGTACAGTTACACTAGGAACCAACTGATCATTCTCTTCTTCCAACCTCAGAAATACCATTCTTTTTTTTAAATTAAAACTTTTTATTTTTAAAAACATCTGAGTGGACAATTCTTCAACATGAACCCTTGTAAAACCTTGTCTTCCAATTTCTCTCCCTTTCCCCATGCCCACCCCTAGATGGCAAGTAGTCCAATATATGTTAAATGTGATAGAAATATATGTTAAGGACGAATACAGAGAGGATTGGTGAGACTTACATGAACTGATACTGAGCGAAATGAGCAGAACCAGGAAATCATTATATACCTCAACAGCGATACTGTATGAGGATGTATTCTGATGGAAGTGGATTTCTTCAACAAAGACAAGATCCAACTGAGTTTCAATTGATCAAGGATGGACAGAAGCAGCTACCCCCAAGAAAGAACACTAGGAAATGAATGTAAACTGCTGGCATTTTTGTTCTTCTTCCCAGGTTATTTATACCTTCTAAATCCAATTCTCCTTGAGCAACAAGAAAACTGTTCGGTTCTGCACACATATATTATATCCAAGATCCACTGCAATCTATTTAACATGTATAGGACTGCTTGCCATCTTTGGGGAGAGGGTGGAGGGAGGGAGGGGAAAAATCAGAACAGAAGTGAGTGCAAGGGATAATGTTGTAAAAAACTACCCTGGCATAGGTTCTGTCAATAAAAAGTTATTTAAAAAAAAGAAAAGAAAAGAAATATATGTTAAATCTAATATATGCATGAATAGTTATACAATTATCATGCTGCCCAAGAAAAATCAAATCGAACCTGTAAAAAAAAGACAAGCAAAATAAAATGTAAGCAAACAACAATAGAGTAAAAATACTATGTTATGAACCACATTCAGTTCCCACAATCCTTTCTCTGCGTGTAAATGGCTCTCTTCATCAATGAACAATTGGAACTGGTTTGAATCATCTCATTGTTGAAGAGAGCCACATCCATCAGAATTGATCATCATATAATTTTGTTGTTGCTGTGTACAATGATTTCCTGGTTCTGCTCATTTCACTCAGCATCAGTTCATATAAGCCTTTCCAGGCCTTTCTGAAATCATCCTGCTCGTCATTTCTTACAGAACAATAATATTCCATAACATTCATATACCATAATTTATTCGGCCAAACTCCAATCAATGGGCATCCATTCAGTTTCCAGTTTCTTGCCACTACAAAAAAAGCTGCCACAAACATTTTTGGACATGTGGGACCCTTTCCCTCCTTTAAGACCTCTTTGGAATATAAACCCAGTAGAAACACTGCTGGATCAAAGGGTATGCACAGTTTGATAACTTTTTCAGTATAGTTCCAAATTGCTCTCCAGAATGGTTGGATTAGTTCACAATTCCACCAACAACAGTGTCCCTCATCTCCTCCAACATTCGTCATTAACTTTTCCTGTTATCTTAGCCAATCTGAGAGGTGTGTGGTAGTATTTCAGAATTGTTTTAATTTGAATTTCTCTGAACAAGTGATTTAGAGCACCTTTACATGTTAGAAAAAAGTTTTAATTTCTTCATCTGAAAATTGTCTGTTCATATCCTTTGACCATTTATTACTTGGAGAATGGTTTGAATTCTTATATATTTGAGTCATTTTGCTATATAGTTTAGAAATGACACCTTTATCAGTCCCTTTGAATGTAAATTTTTTTTCTAATTTTGTCTGCATTGGTTTTGTTTGTACAAAAACGCTTTAACTTAATATAATCAAAATTATCTATTCTGTTATCAATAATGATCTCCAGTTCTTCATTGGTCACAAATTCCTTGCTCCTCCACAGATCCTGGAGATAAATTATCCTATGTTCTTCTAATTTGTTTTTAATATTATTCTTTATGTCTAGATCATGAACTCATTTCAATTTTATCTTGGTATATGGTGTTAGGTGTGGGTCAGTGCTTAGTTTCTGCCATACTAGTTTTCAATTTTCCCAACAATTCTTGTCCAATAGTGAATTGTTATCCCAAAGGCTGGGGTCTTTGGGTTTAGTCATTGACTATTTTCTCCTGTGAAGCTAGCCTATTTCACTAATTGACTACTCTATTTCTTAGCCATTACCAAATGGTTTTTATGACTGCTGCTTATTAATATAGTTTTAGATCTGGTACAGCTAGGCCACTTTCATTGGCATTTTTTTCATTAATTCCCTTAATTTCATTAATTCCCTTTTTCTTTCAGATGGATTTTGTTGTTGTTTTTTTCTGGGTCAGTAAAATAGTTTCTTGGGAGTTTGATTGGTATAGCACTAAATAAATAGATTAGTTTAGGTAGTATTGTCATCTTTATTATATTCACTCGATCTATCCAAGAGCACTTGATATTTTTTCAATTGTTTAGATATGACTTTATTTGTGTGGAAATTGTTCTGTAGTTTTGCTCATATACTTCCTGATTTTGCCTTAGCAGATAGATTTCCAAATATTTTATACTATTAACAGTTATTTTAAATGAAATTTCTCTTTGTATCTCTTGCTGTTGGATTTTGTTAGTGATGTATAAAATTGCTGAGGATTTATGTGAATTTATTTTGCATCTTGCAACTTTGCTAAATTTATTTCTAATTATTTCTAATAGTTTTTTAGTTAATTATCCAGGTTCTCTAAGTACACTATCAAATCATCTGCAAAGAGTGATAAAATTTGGTTTCCTCAATGCCTATTCTAAATCCTTTAATCTCTTTTTCTTCTCATATTGTTAAAGCCAGCTATTGAATAGTAATGGTGATAGTGGGCAACCATGTTCCACCCCTGATCTTATTGGGAATGGTTCCAGTTTATCTCTACTACATGCTAACTGATGGTTTTAAATAGATGATACTGACTATTTTAAGAAAAAGTCTATTTATTCATATACTCTCTAATGCTTTTAATAGGAGTGGATGTTGGATTTTATCAAATGCTTTTTCTGCATCTATTGAGATAATTATATGGTTTTTGTTAGTTTGGTTATTGATATAATCAGCTATGTTAATAGTTTTTCTAATATTGAACCAGCCCTGCATTCCTAGTATAAATCCTACTTGGTCATGGTGTATTATCCTGGGGATGATTTTCTGTAATCTGCTAATATTTTATTTAAGATTTTTGCATCAATATTCATTAGGGAAATGTCTATACTGTTCTTTTTTTGTTTTCATCCTACCTGGTTTAGGTATCAGTATCATGTTTGTATCATAAAAGGAATTTGGTAGGATTTCTTCTTTCCTTATTTTTTCAAATAGTTATATAGTATTGGAGTTAGTTGTTCTTTAAATGTTTCGTAGAATTCACATGTAAATCCATTTGGCCCTAGAGATTTTTTTTCTTAGGGAGTTGAGTAATAGACTGTTCTATTTCTTTTTTCTAAAATGGAACTATTTAAATAATTTATTTCCTCTTCTCTTAATCTGGCAATTTACAACTTTGTAGGTATTCCTCCATTTCACATAGATTATCAAATTTATTGGCATAAAATTGGGCAAAATAACTCCTAATTATTATTCTAATTTTCTTTTCGTTGGTGAAAAGTTCTCCCTTTTCATTTTTGAGACTAACATTTTGATTTTCCTCTTTTCTTTTTCTAATCAAATTAACTAAGGGTTTATCCATTTTGTTGGCTTTTTCATAAAACCAATTCAGTTTTATTTATTAATTCAATAGTTTTTTACTTTCAATTTTATTCATCTCGCCTTTTATTTTTTAGAATTTCAAGTTTGGTATTCGATTACAGGGTTTTAATCTGTTCTTTTTCTAGGTTTTTTTTTTTTTTAATTTAGTTGCAAGCCCAATTCATTGACCTCTTTCTCTATTTTGTGCAAGTAAGCATCTAGAGATATAAAATTTCCCCCTATTACGACTTTGGCTGCATCCCATAAATTTTGGTATGTTGTCTCATTATTGTCATTCTTTGGATGAAATTATTAATTTTGTTTATGATTTGATCTTTCTCTCATTTCTTCTTTAGGATGAGATTATTTAGTTTCTAATTACTTTTTGGTCTATTTTCCCCTGGCTTTTTATTGAATGTAAATTTTTATTGCATTGTGATCTGAAAAAAAATCATTTACTGTTTCTGTCTTTCTGCATTTGATTTTGAGGTCTTTATGTACTAATATATGATCAATTTTTGTATAGGTTCCATCAACTGCGGAAAAGAAAATGTACTCCTCCCTGTCTTCATTCAATTTTCTCCAAAGATCTATCATACCTAACTTTTCTAGTATTTTGTTTAGCTCCTTAACTTCTTTCTTCTTTATTTTGTGGTTCGAGTTATCTAAGTTCTGAGAGAGCAAGACTGAGATCTCTCACTATTATGGTTTTGCCCTTTATTTCTACTTGTAGCTCTCTCAACTTTTCCTTTAGGAATTCAGATGCTATTGGTGCATATCTGTTTAATTTTGATGTTGCTTAATTATCTATGGTACTCTTTAGCAAGATATAGTTTCCTTCTTTATCTCCTTTAATTAGATCAATTTTTGCTTTTGCTTGATCTGAGATCACAATGGCTTCCCCTGCTTTTTTTTTTTTTAACTTCACCTGAAGCATAATAGATTCTGCTCCAGCCTTTTACCTTTACTTTGTATGTATCTCTCTGCTTTAAATGTATTTCTTATAAACAGCATATTATAGGATTCTAGCTTTTAATCCAGTCTGCTATCTGCTTTTGCTTTATGGAAGAGTTCACCCCATTCACTATTATGGTTAAAACTACTAATTCTATACTTCCCACCTTCTTATTTACCCCAAATTATACTTTTCTCTTTCTTTTTCTCAGTTCTCTCCTACCCAATATTTTACTTATAAGCACCACTGGCCTAACATAGTCTTTCCCCTTTAGACCCCCTCCCCCTTTCTTTTACCTTTTCCCTACTATTTCTGTATCTCCTACTATTAGCCTATTCCTTCCTTTTTTCTCTTTCCCTTCTCAATTCCCTATAAGGTGAGAGAGGTTTCTCTGTAAAACCAAATATGTCTAATATTCTCTTTTTGAGACAAATCTGATGAGAGTCAGATTCATACAATGTTCATCCTCCTCCTTTCTTTCCCTCAATTAAAATAGGTTTTTTTTTTGTTTGTTTTTGTTTTTGTTTTTGCCTCTTTTTGAGATGTAATTTCCCTCATTTTAACTCCACTGTCTTCTTTTTCTGGTACAATCTCCTTTCCACCTCTACTTTCTTTTTTATATTATAACAGTAAAATCAAATCATAATGCACTCTCTATGTATACCCATAACAGAAATACAGTTCTCAAGAGTTCTTTTCTTTTTACCTTTTTATGCTTCTCTTGAGTTTTATATTTGGAGGTCAGATTTTTTGTTTAGCTCTGGATATCATCAGAAATAAATGGAATTCACCTTTTACATTGAATGTCCATCTTCTTCCCTGAAAGAAAATGCTCAGTTTAGCAGGGTAGTTTATTCTTGGCTGCATTCCAAGTGCCTTTGCCTTTTGGAACATCAAATTCCAGACCCTTTATCCTTTAAGATGGAAGCTGCTAGGTCTCTGGTAATCCTTAATATGCTTATTGTGGCTCCTTGGTATTTGAATTATTTTTTTTTCTGGTTGCTTGCAATGTTTTTTCCTTAGTTTGATAGTTCTGAAATTTAGCCACAATATTCTTTGTATTAATTTTTGGGGTCTCTTTCAGTAAGTGTTTGGTGAATTCTTTCAGGGGATATTTTACCTTCTGATTCTATAACATCAGAGCAGTTATCTTTGATGATTTCCTGAAAAATAATGCCAGGCTCTTTTTTTCCATCATATTTTTCAGGAAGTCCAGCAATCCTTAAATTGTTTCTTCTAGATCTATTTTCCAGATCAGTTGTTTCCCCAAGTAAGTATTTTACATTTTCTTCTATTTTTTTTTCATTTTTTGGCTTTGCTGGACTGATACTTGATGTCTCATTGAATCATTCATTTCCATTTGTTCAGTTCTGATTTTTAGTGAATTATTTTCTTCACTTACTTCTTTAGTTCTTTTTATATTTCTCCAATTGAATTTTTAAATGAATTGTTTTGTTCTATGGATTCTTCTATTTTTTTAAGGAGTTATTTTCTTTTTCCATTTCACAAATTCTGTTTTTCAGGGAGTTGTTTTCTTTTTCTTTTTTGTCAAATCTATTTTTTTAAAGGAGTTATATGCTTTTTCCATTTCACTAAGTCTATTTTATAATGAATTTTCTTCAGATAATTTCTGTGTTTCCTTTTCTGAACCCTCTTGCAAAGTTCTCATTTCTTTTCCCCATTTTTCTTCTAGCTCTCTTTTAAGATCTTTATAATTTTCTTCTAGGAGAGCCTTGCTGATGGGGGCCAATTTATAGCACCCTTTGGTGCTTCATCTGGAGAGGATCTACTTTTAGTTTTCTTAGGGTTTGAAATCTGTCCTTTTCTTTCACCATAAAAAGTGTCTATGATCAGAGTTCTTTTTGCTTTTTTACTCTTTTTTTAAGTTGAGATCTGCTTTTAGGCAAGGGAGATTATCCAAGCCTTCTCTACAAGGAACAGCAGTTGCACTGGGTCAGTGAAGGCTACACTGAGTCAGCACTAACTGACTTTGGGTTCTGGTGGAAGTGGCCAGATTTCTTGAAATTCTGGCATTTGGGGGTTCACTATTTACCTTTTGTGTTTGGGTTGGATGTTTTATAACTTCTCTGCTGATCTACTGGCTTGCAACCAGGGCAAGAGTAGCCAACACTGCTGTAGATTCCTCCCCGTAAATTCTCCAGTGTACAGAGTTCACACCACCCTGGGACTTTGCGCTGCCTGTACTCCCTGGTCTCTATGTTCCACCTGCTTGCACTTGGCCCATCTCTCTTCATGCCCAATTGAAACAGACCTTTTCTGGAGATCTTCAAAATTATCTTCTGCTGGTAATTTGTTACACTCCCAATATTTGTGGGTCTTGCCAGTTCAGAACTAATTCAAAGGCTGAATTTGCTAATTAGTTTGAAGATTGGGGGAAGAGCACAAAAAGAAATGTGTGTCCTGTCAACCATCTTGGCTGTGACCCCCCTCCCCCAATAGTATTCTTTTTTGTGTAAGACATGACCATACTTGGTTCAATAATGGAGTATCAAGAGTTCCTAGACTATCCTCAGAGATGGTGATAATGCTATATATTACAGTTACATAGGCTTTCAAATCTCCTCAAGAGAGGAGAATCATCATAATCTGTATGCAACAAATTGACTTTAAGTAAAATGAGCACACAGGTAATTTCATTTATTATTTTAAAGACAAATATATATTAAATACTTAATCAAAAAAGACATTTTTATTATTCAAAAAATTAAGGAAACTAAAGCAATGTTTTCCAACAACTACATTTTACAAATTGTGCAAAGAGTTCCTTTTAATCAACCCTTTTAGCTTTATTTTCTTGACTAAAAGTGAATTTTTATCCCTCAGTGGCCCCTTCCCATTCTTCCTTAAAAAGAAATTAATGTAACTTAAAAATTAGTGACCAGATTTTTAAATTATTAAAATATTATTTGTCTTTCTTAACTATATTGAGTAGAACTTCAAGGCTATATACTATGAACTGAGTAACAGAAAACAAAGTGACTAGAAGATTCAAAGGAAAAAAAATGTAGTTGATTTTTCCCTGATCTGGCTAGTGCCGACTGTATAGTCTCCTTTGGGGAATGGTGCTTTTTTAGGGGCGGGAAAGAGGAGAATAGGTAGTTCATGTGATCCTAACATTAACTGTGTTTTAACACATTGAAGCAGTAGCAGAATATATAAAGAAGCACCACAGTCTGGATGAGGAAGAAGAAGAAGAGGAGGAGGAGGAGGAGAAGACAACAAAGGGGATCAAAGAGATTAAATTATCAATATCAAAGACTAAAGCAAAAAGGATTGCCATAGAATTAACACTTTCATTGGGCTCTATGAGCTTAGAAAACTAAGTTTAAGGAAATCGATCAATGTGCAACATACCTATAGAAAATCATATTACTATCATGTTTTTCATGTGCAGAAGCAAAGAAAACGCAAACTATGATAATCCTGTTCTCCTAAAATAAGCACCTGTGGTGACTATTTTCTTTTATTTATCATCAAAAATAGGAAAACTTTTGTTTCATTTTTTTTTATTGGGTCCATATCTTGGTTGAATTCATTCTGAGGGCCTTCAGATTCCAGTTTGAGTTTACAATGAAGACTCTTAGAGTAAATAGCACATCTTGTTCAAAGTACTACATGCCTCTTGATTGTCTTGTGAAAGGTATTTGTTTTTAGTTCTTTGGAGGAATTGTTATTCCATGTCTTGCTACTATGTAGCAACTCATAAAATTTTAGTGAAGAAAGGTTGGATTTGTGCTTACACAAAAAAATTCTGTGTCAATAAAAGAGCTTTTTAATTTCTTTTTTTTTTTTTATACCTGCACATGGATAATTTTTTTTTTTTATTTAATAGCCTTTTATTTACAGGATATATACATGGGTAACTTTACAGCATTAACAATTGCCAAACCTCTTGTTCCAATTTTTCACCTCTTACCCCCCCCCCCCACCACCTCCCCTAAATGGCAGGATGACCAGTAGATGTTAAATATATTAAAATATAACTTAGATACACAATAAGTATACATGACCAAAACATTATTTTGCTGTACAAAAAGAATCAGACTCTGAATTATTGTACAATTAGCTTGTGAAGGAAATCAAAGATGCAGGTGTGCATAAATATAGGGATTGGGAATTCAATGTAATGGTTTTTAGTCATCTCCCAGAGTTCTTTTTCTGGGTATAGCTAGTTCAGTTCATTACTGCTCCATTAGAAATGATTTGGTTGATCTCGTTGCTGAGGATGGCCTGATCCATCAGAACTGGTCATCATCTAGTATTGTTGTTGAAGTATATAATGATCTCCTGGTCCTGCTCATTTCACTCAGCATCAGTTCGTGTAAGTCTCTCCAGGCCTTTCTGAAATCATCCTGTTGGTCATTTCTTTTTTTTTTTTTTTTTTTTTTTATATTTTTTTTTTTTTTTATTTAATAGCCTTTTATTTACAGGATATATACATGGGTAACTTTACAGCATTAACAATTGCCAAACCTCTTGTTCCAATTTTTCACCTCTTACCCCCCCCCCCCACCACCTCCCCTAAATGGCAGGATGACCAGTAGATGTTAAATATATTAAAATATAACTTAGATACACAATAAGTATACATGACCAAAACATTATTTTGCTGTACAAAAAGAATCAGACTCTGAATTATTGTACAATTAGCTTGTGAAGGAAATCAAAGATGCAGGTGTGCATAAATATAGGGATTGGGAATTCAATGTAATGGTTTTTAGTCATCTCCCAGAGTTCTTTTTCTGGGTATAGCTAGTTCAGTTCATTACTGCTCCATTAGAAATGATTTGGTTGATCTCGTTGCTGAGGATGGCCTGATCCATCAGAACTGGTCATCATCTAGTATTGTTGTTGAAGTATATAATGATCTCCTGGTCCTGCTCATTTCACTCAGCATCAGTTCGTGTAAGTCTCTCCAGGCCTTTCTGAAATCATCCTGTTGGTCATTTCTTACAGAACAGTAATATTCCATAATTTTCATATACCACAATTTATTCAGCCATTCTCCAACTGATGGACATCCATTCAGTTTCCAGTTTCTAGCCACTACAAAAAGGGCTGCCACAAACATTCGTGCACATACAGGTCCCTTTCCCTTCTTTATAATCTCTTTGGGATATAATCCCAGTAGTAACACTGCTGGATCAAAGGGTATGCACAGTTTGATAACTTTTTGAGCATAGTTCCAAACTACTCTCCAAAATGGTTGGATTCGTTCACAACTCCACCAACAATGCATCAATGTCCCAGTTTTCCCGCATCCCCTCCAACAATCATCATTATTTTTTCCTGTCATCTTAGCCAATCTGACAGGTGTGTAGTGGTATCTTAGAGTTGTCTTAATTTGCATTTCTCTGATTAATAATGACTTGGAGCATCTTTTCATATGACTAGAAATAGTTTCAATTTCTTCATCTGAGAATTGTCTGTTCATATCCTTTGACCATTTTTCAATTGGAGAATGGCTTGATTTTTTATAAATTAGAGTTAATTCTCTATATATTTTGGAAATGAGGCCTTTATCAGAACCTTTGACTGTAAAAATATTTTCCCAGTTTATTGCTTCCCTTCTAATCTTGTCTGCATTAGTTTTGTTTGTACAAAAACTTTTCAGTTTGGTATAATCGAAATTTTCTATTTTGTGATCAGTAATGATCTCTAGTTCTGCTTTGGTCATAAAGACCTTCCCCTTCCACAGGTCTGAGAGGTAAACTATCCTATGTTCCTCTAATTTATTAATAATTTCATTCTTTATGCCTAGGTCATGAACCCATTTTGACCTTATCTTGGTGTACGGCGTTAAGTATGGATCAATGCCTAGTTTCTGCCATATTAGTTTCCAATTTTCCCAGCAATTTTTATCAAACAGTAAGTTCTTATCCCAAAAGCTGGGATCTTTGGGTTTGTCAAAGACTAGGTTGCTATATTTGTTGACTGTTTTATCCCTTGAACCTAATCTATTCCACTGATCAACTAATCTATTCCTTAGCCAATACCAAATAGTTTTGGTAACTGCTGCTCTATAATATAATTTTAGATCTGGTACAGCTAAGCCACCTTCATTTGATTTTTTTTTCATTAATTCCCTTGAAATTCTTGACCTTTTGTTTTTCCATATGAACTTTGTTGTTATTTTTTCTAGGTCATTAAAATAGTTTTTTGGGAGTCTGATTGGTATAGCGCTAAATAAATAGATTAGTTTAGGTAATATTGTCATCTTTATTATATTTGCTCGCCCTATCCAAGAGCATTTAATATTTTTCCAATTGGTTAGATCAGACTTAATTTGTGTGAAAAGTGGTCTGTAATTTTGCTCATAAAGTTTCTGATTTTCCCTTGGCAGATAGATTCCTAAATATTTTATATTATCAGTAGTTACTTTAAATGGAATTTCTCTTTGTAACTCTGACTGTTGGATTTTGTTAGTGATATATAAGAATGCTGATGACTTATGTGGGTTTATTTTATAACCAGCAACTTTGCTAAAGTTGTGGATTATTTCTAATAACTTTTTAGTAGAATCTCTGGGGTTCTCTAAGTATACCATCATATCATCGGCAAAGAGTGATAATTTGGTTTCCTCATTGCCTATTCTTATTCCTTTAATCTCTTTCTCAGCTCTTATTGCTAAAGCTAGCGTTTCTAATACAATATTAAATAGTAACGGTGATAGTGGGCAACCTTGTTTCACTCCAGATCTTATTGGGAATGGTTGCAGTTTGTCTCCATTACATATGATGCTTACTGATGGTTTTAAATAGATGCTGCTGATTATTTTAAGGAAAAGTCCATTTATTCCTATACTCTCAAGTGTTTTTAATAGGAATGGATGTTGGATTTTATCAAATGCTTTTTCTGCATCTATTGAGATGATCATATGGTTTTTGTTAATTTGGTTATTAACATGGCCAATTATATTGATAGTTTTCCTAATATTGAACCAGCCCTGCATTCCTGGTATAAATCCTACTTGATCATAGTGTATTATCTTGGAGATGATTTTCTGTAGTCTTTTTGCTAATATCTTATTTAAGATTTTAGCATCAATATTCATTAGGGAGATTGGTCTATAATTTTCTTTCCATGAGAACTATTTGTATCTAACCTGTTGCAGAGCATATTGGTCCGATCAGTTACACTCAGATACAATGTAACTGAACTTTAACATAGTAAAGTCATTTTGGTCCTCTTCTAGAACAAAGGACAACAAAACAATTTATTATTGTTTCTCAAGGAATCTTGGTGTATGGATAGAAAAAAAACTTTTTGGTAAACAAAACAAAACAAAAACCAAGCCCCTGTAAAGTGGTATTTTGTTTCCCTAAATCAAGTATTATTCAGAGACTAATGCACAATAAGCCCACTGGGATTTAATATTTTTTATATCTTTCATGTGTTTATGAGATAGTAAAGATGCAGTCCATTTTGGAATATTGCTTGAGAAAGTCTGTTTTTCTTTTAACACTATTTAATAATGGGATATGAACTTGATTTTTAGATACATAATTCTCATATTATCACATTTAACAAAGAGCCTTTTACATAGAAAAGTTTACATCAAAAGATAATAAAAAATACAAATTTATTCCTTCTCCCAGCATGTGTGAGACATAATCCTTTATCCCCTTTGTACTACCTCAGTCTCTGGGGAGGGGAACAGGGTCAGGTTCACCCTTTAGCTCAGTTCCCACAGAGCACATTCCCAGTTGTAAGTCTGAAAATCCCTCTTAAGCTTGAGTCCCAGGCATCCTTGGCTTTTTACAGTTTCCATGACAGACTAACAGGCTGCACCACCCTGACTAGAGTCCTGTCTCCAAGTTCACCATGACTTGTACTCCTCTTCCAATGAAAATCACTTCCTGACACCTGAAACTGAGGACAAATAGCACAAAAATCAAAACAAACATTCCTAGTCCATTTTTCATAATCCAGGTTAAAAAAGAAAAATCAGAGCAGAGGGGATAGGAGTCATAAAAGTACCACAACCAAAATGATAATGGTGGGGAGAGGGGGTGGGGGGAGGAAGGAACAGCTCCTTAGTCAGTTTTAAAAACACAGGTAGTCAATCAAAGGGGGCTGCCCTATATATAAAATAGAGGATTTAGTGTCTTCCATGTTAGAATTTATACCCAATTCTAAACTAAAAAGCCTGGGTTACACATAATGAAAGAATAGACATGTAGTATTAGGACAAGTATGGTGAATTTGATTTGTATTTAAAAACACTGGATATTATTTTGATACATGACTTTATCTAATCCTTTTTTTTTCTGTCCTTTGTATTTAGAAATACTTACATTTGTCAATATTTGCTAAATGTATAATTTTAAAAAGAACATTAAAAAGAAAAAAAGGGAAAATAATGGCTACCTTATCTATTGTTAAAATTACTTTTATAGAGAAAGCAACACTACTTCAAACAGTGATTGACTTAAAATTTGACTTCAAATAAAGACACCATTCAAATTATTATCATCTTAAGGTCCAGATATTTGATAATAATGTAAAAAAAATACTAGTTGTATTTTAAATGATAGGAAAGCAAAGTAAACTTAAAGATTTTTTCCTTCAAAGATGCTTCCTTATTACATTCCAAAGATCTCCTCAATCTTTATCCTCCTTGCACTTTTACCATTTGGACCAGTGGACTACTCCCTGCTATTTGATACTTCTTCTTCCTTTAGTCTTTGTGACATTGTGGACCATATTGGAAAAGGGAGATAAACCCCTTCTCCTAATGTTCACCATCCTTGTAACAGCATATCTGAAGCATTTTATTTGAGACAAATGGAAAGCCTGAGCCACAGAGTTTCTGGGTTATTAATAACCAATTTATTAATTAGGCTAGTTGATAATCAATAAATTGTCAGTGGTTTCTCTCAGTAACCAGAGGGAAATCTTTGATCACAGAATGCTTAAATATCTTTGGAAAAGGTGATGGGGGTGGGAATGATGGTACTTTCTTTTTTTAAACTTAATATCCTTTTATTTACAGGTTATATGTATGGGTAACTTTACAGCATTAACAATTGCCAAACCTCTTGTTCCAATTTTTCACCTCTTACCCCCCACCCCCTCCCCCAGATGGCAGGATGACCACTAGATGTTAAATATATTAAAATATAAATTAGATACACAATAAGTATACATGACCAAACCGTTATTTTGCTGTACAAAAAGAATCAGACTCTGAAATATTGTACAATTAGCTTATGAAGGAAATCAAAAATGCAGGTGGGCATAAATATAGGGATTGGGAATTCAATGTAATGGTTTTTAGTCATCTCCCAGAGTTCTTTCTCTGGGCGTAGCTGGTTCAGTTCATTACTGCTCCATGGAAAATGATTTGGTTGATCTCATTGCTGAGAATGGCCAGGTCCATCAGAACTGGTCATCATATAGTATTGTTGTTGAAGTAGATAATGATCTCCTGGTCCTGCTCATGATCTCATTGCTGAGAATGGCCAGGTCCATCAGAGCCTTTCTGAAATCATCCTGTTGGTCATTTCTTACAGAACAATAATATTCCATAATATTCATATACCACAATTTATTCAGCCATTCTCCAACTGATAGGCATCCACTCGGTTTCCAGTTTCTAGCCACTACAAAGAGGACTGCCACAAACATTCGTGCACATACAGGTCCCTTTACCTTCTTTATAATCTCTTTGGGATATAAGCCCAGTAGTAACACTGCTGGATCAAAGGGTATGCACAGTTTGATAACTTTTTGAGCATAGTTCCAAACTACTCTCCAGAATGGTTGGATTCGTTCACAACTCCACCAACAATGCATCAATGTCCCAGTTTTCCCACATCCCCTCCAACAATCATCATTATTTTTTCCTGTCATCTTAGCCAATCTGACAGGTGTGTAGTGGTAAGAATGATGGTACTCTTGAAAGGTGGAAATCAACCCTGATAGTAAATAATTAATGGAATTGTGTGTGACCATATTAATGAGGAGGTGGACTAAAAGTCTTCAACTTTCCCTGCTGAGAACGTATATGACTTGTTCCTGATACTCAGTTATCTCCAGCACTCTGGACAAAGGAATCCATCTCTACCCAGACTAGTTTGATTGATTTGGGCCTTCATGAACTGAATTTCCTTAGACTGCAATGAAAGGATATAAGAGTATAGACTCAATGCTTTAGAACTGGAATGCACCTAGATTAGATTCTATTGACACTATAAACAAAAATAAGGTCATCTAATTGGGTAGGGTCTGGCTTAAGATCATGGAACTTGTATCCTGAGGATTAGTTCAGTCTCATTTGTCACCCTTCTCCTTCAGAGACTGTCTTAATGATCTACAAAGATTGGTCCTTGAATAAAAAAAAAAAAAAAGCAGAAGGGAAAAGTCCTCAATTCTAATTTAATAATTGATTGTCAATATAATAGAAAAATAACCAATTTTCTCATATTCAGTTCTGTGGATCAAATTTTGAGGACTTCCATAAACTGAAGCATGTAGAGATGTGTATAACCAGGGTGATTTAATAACTTTAAACAAGTGTATCATCAACTGAAAGAAATTGAAATTACTTTGCTTAAAGGAGAGAAAAATTGTGTATGAGGTGAAATAGCTTTCTGTAATGCTGGAAGATAATGTAACCTTTGAAAGAAAAGCTAGTATCAAGGAGGGGAAATTAGAGGAAAAAAAAGTCAGGATTTAGTTCAATTAAATAAACATATTAAGTGTTTATTTTACAAAGTACTAGGCTAAACTAGGGATCCAAAGGACTGATGTCTGATATCAGAAAACTTATTTTCTACTAGAGGACAAGAACATTTACACATATACTTGTAATCAAGGCAATTTGAAAAGTGAGAGAGCACTAATAATTTGGTAAAGGAGAGAAGATCAAGGAAGGCAACATGGTGATGATGGCATTTGTATTGTACCTTGAAGGAAGATGAGAGCTTTTAAATATAGAAATAGAGAGCATAAATTTAGGCATAGAAGATGGCTTATGTGAACTTTGAAGGAAGAATATACAATATTCATTTCAGGGAAACAATTAACACTTTGTTTTGGCTAGTACATAGAATACATAAAGGGAAGTAGTATGAAATTATATTCCAAATACAATTTAGAGATAAGTGGGGAGAAAAAGCCTTCAGTGCTAGACTAAGGAATTTGTATTGTATCCCAAGAGTAATTGTGAAACAATGAGGACATTATTTTCCACCTGTATAGAAAATAACAGGAAAAGGAGATAGACACTAGAATCTGCATGGTGGACTAGATATCTGCCAGATAGATAGCTAGGGCTTGCCTCCAAGCTTGTCAGCTTCTCCTTGCTCTTCTTCTTACTTTCCTCCCATTACATAAATAAAATTGCCTCTGTCCTCAGCCATCTCTTCTTCTCCCTCTTTTCCTTTCTCTGTGTTTCATGGCATCAGGTATTACCTCCATTGAATTACTACCAGTATTAGATCTCTAATCTTGACCTTTTCTCTGATCTTTAGTTCCATATTTCTTACTCATCCTGGATTTTTCTGCTTGAATCTTTCCTCATACATAAGACTTGATATATTCAAAACTGAAATAGATGGAAGAGAGAAGATAGGAAGGTGCCTTAGTTCTCCCCAGTTTCACTTGAACCAATGCTACATCAAGCCTCTAAACATATTTTGAAGTGACAGAATCCACAATAGAATGGATATCAGAAATAAAAACAAAAAGAGAAAGAATTTTCCAGCTTTAGTTAACTAAGAAGAATTTCAATAAAGGTCTGTTTTATTTGGGTAAAAGGGAAGCAAGCTCAGTCAAGGTGCAATGCCACAATTTAGCTGAAGGCTCTTACCTGCAGCACACGTCAGAAACTATGGCTCCTTAGTCCTAACTCAGCATGTGAGTGGCACAGCAGGTTAGTTATAAGGTTTCTAGCCTCAATACAGAAGTCAAATTGTGAGTTCTGGAACCCAGCACAACAGACACAACTGAACCAGGACAACACAGAGTAGTAGGGAAGATGCCAATACCTCCAGCCCCAGCATGGAAGGTCAGAGACAAGGTCTTTGTTCCCTAGGGGAAAAAAGTTTGGAACATTGTCTTCTGTACCATAGGATCAGAGCTCAACTTTTTAAAATGAACAAAAAAAAAAAAAAAAAAACCCAAAAGAATCCTGACCATAGAAAGCTACTATAGCAATGAGGAAAATCAGAACAGAAATTCAAAAAAGGACAGCAATGGGAAAACGACTGTCTGAAGCCTCAAGGAAGAATATGGATGGTTTAAGACCATATTTGAAAAATATTCTCTTGGAAGAGCACAAAAAAGATTGTAAAAACCAAGTAAAAGAGACAGAAGAAAAATTGGGAAAAGAAATAAGAGTAATGAAAAATTGTGGGGGAAATGTCAACAGCTTTGAAAAGGAAGTACAAAAATTGACTGAAGAAAACACGTTCTCAAAAATAGAATTGGTTAAATGAAAAAAAGGCTGAAAAAAAACCTCAGCTTCTTTAAAAGTAGAATTGATAAAAATAGGATGATGGGAAATACAGTTAATAATCATAACTGAATGTAAATGGGATGAACTCTCCCATAAAATGGACTGGATTAAAACCTAGAATCCTACAATATGTTGCTTATAAGAAACAAAGATACACACAGAATGGAGGTAAAAGATTGGAGCAGAATATATTATGCTTTAGCTGAACTGAAAAAAAAAATCAGGACCAGTGATCCTACTCTCAGACAAAGCAAAAGCAAAAATAGATCTAATGAAAAGAAATAAGGACTGAAGCTTTGTCTTTCTGAAGGGTATCATAGATAATAAAGTAGCATCAATACTAAATATATATGCACTAAGTGGTATAGCATCCAAATTCTTTTTTTTAATTAAAGCTTTTTATTTTTCAAAATATATGCATACACAATTCTTCAACATTAGCCCTTACAAAACCTTGTGTTCCAATTCCCCCCTTCCCTCACACTCTCTCCTAAATGCCAAAAAGTCCAATATATATTAAACATGGTAGAAATATATATTAAATCCCATATATGAACACATATTTATATAATTATCCTGATACACAAGAAAATTCAAATCAAACCAATAAAAAAAGGAAAAGTGAAGCAAAATAAAATGCAAGCAAACAACAACAAAAAGAATAAGAATGCTATATTGTGAACGACATTCAGTTCCTACTATCCTCTCTCTGGGTGTAAATGGTTCTCTTCACAATTGAATAATTGGAACTAGTTTAAATCATCTCATTGCTGAAGAGAGCCACATCCATCAGAGTTGATCATTATATAATTTTGTTATTGCAGTGTACAATGATCTCCTGGTTCTGCTCAATTCACTTAGCATCAGTTCATATAAGTCTCTCCAGGCTTCTCTGAAATCATCCTACTGATTATTTCTTACAGAACAATAATATTCCATAACATTCATCTACCACAATTTATTCAGCCAAACTCCAATCAATGGGCATACATTCAGTTTCCAGTTTCTTGCCACAACAAAATTATTTTCAGATAATGACACCAAAATATCTGTGCAATTGGAAACTAAATAATCTAATCCTAAGAATGGGTAGGTCAAACAACAAATCATTGAAATAATCAATAATTTCATTCCAAGAGAAAGACAACAGTGAGACAACATTTCAAAACTTACAGGATACAGCCAAAGAGGTTTCCAGGGGAATTTTTTTTTTAATTTCTAAACACTTATACGAATAAAATAAAGAGAAGATCCCATTGAATTGGGAATGCAACTAAAAAAAGCTAGAAAAAGAATAAAAATGCCCTTTTATGTTCCCACTTAAATACCAGATTGGAAATTCTGAATATCAAAGGAGAGATGAATAAAATTGAAAGCAAAAAAACTATTGAACTAATAAATAAAAGTAAGAGTTGTTTTAATGGAAAAGCTAATAAAACAGATAAATCATTGGTTAATTTGATTAGAAAAAAAGAAACAAGAAAACAAACTGCCAGGATGAAAAATGGAAAGAGTAAATTCAGGGGAAAAAAATAAAATACTATTAAGTGGGGAAAAACTAAACTATTGACCACCACCCAATTAGTTTTACCCCACCTCAAACCTGTTCCTCCCCCTAACTTCTTTATTTCTGATGACATTCCAGTGTATTAATTGAAGGCACCACTATCTTCTGAGTTTCTGATTCAACAAATATATTATCTTTCAAAAACCTAATCAGAGATTTTGGTATACTAGGCCCTGGAAGATAACATAAAATCCACCTTCAAAATAACTTTTTAAAGATCAATTTAGTTGAGGGTGGGAGTGATGATTGGGAGGAAGAGATATTAGGAAAAAAATTTAAATCTTAGAGTGTAAGGTGGAAAGATTCTTTAGGTATTGCCCTATAGTGAGAAAACAGACTCCAAGAACAATATTAAATTGTTATTGGAAAGGCTGCTGTTAGAAAGAGGAGGAGGAAGGACAGAGTTGGTCTAGGAATGAGTTTATCTGAATTGTTGGTACTATGGTGAAATAAGGGGACAGGAAGTAGGGCATATGATAACTTCTTGTTAATTAGATGTAAATTCCTATTAATTAGATATTAAATTCAATTGTTTCTATCTGATTTGGTAATTCAAGTGTTACGTGTCCTTTAAATTGTTGTGCCCTGAGAACAAGGACTTGGCTACATAGCCTTAGTTATAGCTATATTAAATTTGACTTTTTCTCCTCTTTTTCCCTTAGGTTGAATTATTTTACCAATCCTGTCAGTTTTACTATACAAAATCTCTTATATACATGCCTTTTCTATTCCCACTGTAATATCACTAGTTCACTTCCTCATTAACTGTCATCTGAACAATTTTACATCTTCTAATTGTTCTTCTTGACTCTATGCCTTGCTTATTTTTAATCAAATTAAAATACTATAGCTGAATCTATCTTCATTCCATTAATCATATAATTTTGCTTTGTATCTTAAGTTTCCAAATATGGCTTCAATCAACCTTTCCAACACTGTCTTATACTCACTGCCTCCAAATATTTTAACCAAATTGTATTATTCACTGTTCCCCTTTTTTAATCCAAGTCTCTATTGTTTTTACATTTTCCTTCATACTTGTCATTATGAGAGAATGACATCTTGACTTTCCTTCACCCAACTCTGCCAATAACCAGCTGATAAGTTTTCTCCATTCCTTCAAGATCTAATTTCAAGACCACCTTCTCCTGATGTCTTAAGATTACATACAACTGAAAGGAGTTGAAAGGAAATCAAAAGCCCTATATAGAGTCCCATCCCATCATTTTGCACATCAGAAAACTGAAGTCCAGAAATAAATAATTGTTTAAATTCACAATAGTGGTAGTATTGAGATTTAAACTCAGAAATCTAAGGTTAGTCCTCTAAGTACCTTGCACAAAACTTTATAACAAATATATAGCCAAACAAAAGAAACTACTTAATCATCAATAACCATTCTACTCCCCCTTCCATTTCTCAGTTTGCTCCTTAAATTCATTACCTCTCTGTCAGTAGGTAGGTAGTTTTATCATGAACCCTCTGGAATTGTGGCTGGTCATTTTTTTGAGAAGAGCCTTTCATAGTATTTTTTCCCCTTTATAATATTGTTATTGCATAAATTATTCTCCCACTTTTGCTCACTTTACTTTGCAAAAATCTTTCCATTTTTCTCTGAAGCTATTACTTTTATCATTTTTAGAAGAATATCATTTCATTATATTCACATATAATTTTTCAGCTATTTCCCAAATGATAAATACCCCCTTAGTTGTCCGTTCTTTGATAGGACAAAAAAAGCTGCTATAAATATTTTTGTCCACATCTGACCACTTTTCCAACTGTTACAGGGTGATCCTACAAGAATTGGAGTAGACTCCAGTATGACACAAAAACTCTATTCATACCAGATCTTATCTTAATAGATAACAGATAACATGGTCAGGTTTTATCCATAATTATAAAAAAAGAGTCTTTTTGTGCCTTTCTTACCATTTATCTTTGTTCTAGAAAAATATTGACTATCCCTTCTCAACTGTAGGGGAAAATCTGCCAGACTTCAATTTATATGTAAACTATAACACAAATGTTTAAGTCTTCTTTTTAAAATTTCTTTTGAAAATTATTGCTGATCCCTTTAAGATTGATTTTTTTTTAAGTTAAACCTTCCCAATACAAATGTTTCTTTATAAGATTTATAACCCAAAAAAGTTCAAGACAACACATGTGTATGGTTTATTACTAAAATGCTATGACAGTTACAGATGAAGAGAATTAGAGAACATAGTAGTATCTTCTAACCTAGAGACAATGGGATTTTTGGCGTTGGTGTGCTAAGTGAAATCAGTTTTGTTACCTTCCTGTACCTAGGAGACAGAAGTAGCCCAATGGTCAGAATCTGGCTCTGAAATCAGGAAGAGTCATCTTCTGAATTCAAATTTGGCTCCTGACACCTACTAGCTGAGGGACCTGGGCAGTTAAATGACTATTTTAGTTATTTATCTTTAAAATGAACTGGAAAAGGAAATAGCAAACCACTTCAAAGTCTTTACCAAGAAAATGCCAAATGGGGTCATGATTGAATTGGGCATGACTAAAAACAACTAAATAACAATAATACACAACAAAAGTGACTAGTTAATTTAAAAGTGGATATTTTCAGAGACCCATTCAGTATATTCTCAACTATTTTCCACATGCTTTCCAATAACACTCCCACAGCCCTCACATTCACATATCCCACAAATTTTATATATATAATATATATATATATATATATATATATATATATATATATATTCAAATTAGAACCCTGATAATCTCTCAGTAACAACAATAAAAACAAATCATTTACTACAAAAGTGCTGAGCTCTTTGTTGGAAAGAAATATTTCCTTTTTCTTTCTTTTTTTCCTTCCTTCCTTTCTTCTGCAATGCCAGAGAAACTCAGCAAGATAGAGATTTGAGAATAATTTAATGATTTGTTTAATGGAGAGATTTACTGGGACCAAATGGATCCATGGTTGATCCCAGGGCTGAGTGAGACTATCATTTCAAAGAATCCAGCAGTGAATGTCAGATACAAAATTCTTTTATAAGGTAACAAGAACAATGACATAATGGGGGAGGTACCTGGATAGGGATGACTTAATGGGGGAGGCACCTAGGATGATATAATGGGAGGTACTAGAGAGGCTCCTGATATTGTAATGATGTCTAAAATGGATAAAGACCTTTATCTCATCAAACATTAAGAGGGAATAAGTATAGCCTAAGGTCTAAGATATAAGACATTTATCCTATCAAACATTAAGAGGGAATGGGTATAACCTGAGGCAGAGTAACTAAATAGGACAATTAGGGAAACTGGGTCAGGACATTAAAAGAGAACTGTGGCACATTCCACACTCTCTCTCATCTACTTATTCAAATCTTTGAATTACCTTCCTCTAGAAGGTCTTAGCACCATAATTTTGACCAACCCTATGTGAAATAAATAGATCAAATAAAAATTAAAATAAAGCTAGAACAATGTAAGGACTTATAGCAAGGACAAGTCTCTCCCTGATAACCCCAGAGTTAATCAGCAATAAACAAAGCTCCTTATTACTATCATGCCAAGTCCTCTGCAGTTGGGGAGCATATGTTCAATTCACTGTGAGTTAGGTCTGTGGTCATTTATGACTCAGCCTCTGCTTACAGAGCAGCAGGACTTAAGACAGTTGTGCTGCCCATTCAAAGGGGCAACCCACTCCAGGGAAGAAGAGTGAGGCTTGAAGTAGCTCTACCTTTCCCTGCCTAGAGGAACAGATGGGGCTGCAGAAAGGATCAAATTGAGCAGATTATGCAGTTAGACCAAGGCAGGCAAACTCCAAACTTTTAAAGGCCGGATACCAAACTGCAAGGTCCTTTTAAGTACGCTGAAATACTAATTAAGGATCTGGGGTAACAGGAGTGGAGAAACAGATCAGAGAAACTGACAGTCCCAGGATAGGTGTCCGATTTCTGGGTGTTTCTAAAAAATATTCCCCAAAACTGAGTCTGCCAGGGTAATTCAACAGAACAAAGGGTTCCAAGGTTAAGGCATAACCAGCAAATCATAGTCCAGTAAATTTAAGCAAGGAGTAAAAAAATGTTTAAAGGACTTCCAATCAAATCTGAACTAGTAAGATAGGGGGTGGGGCAGAAGTACCTAAGAAAATACCGCAGTTTCCCCAATTTCCTATTTCTTTCTCCTTTTTTTTTTCTCATGGAAAGGAATTATCAAATAAATATCCCACAAGTAAATCATATACATAACAAACTAAAAATCCCTCAAACATAACAGCAATAGTTACACGTTTAACAATTTCCATCCCAAGTCTTAAACACAGTAATACAGTTAAAATTCTAACAATTCAGCCATTTTCTCACTCCCCCATATCAGTCCAAATTATATCAGGAGCAGGGGTGATGCTTTTCCCAAAAACTACTTTCTGCTGAAGATGGGCGGAGATGCTCAGTCCATGGAGGGGGATGGGTGTAGTGTGGTATGCTGACAATCAAAGCTTGATCTAGGTCCCAGAAGCAAATCAATATATCTGTAATTTGACTAAATCCAGAAACAAAAACAAATCTAACAAAGAAAAGTTAGAACACGCTGAGACAGAAAGACTGGTCCACAAGGATTGCTAAAAGATGTGGCTTCTCATTAGTTATAAACCTTTAAAAAAAAAACAAACTTGAATGTTCAGACACAATATCTAGTAACAGATAGATGACCAGACTAAATACTTATTTGCTCAAGTATTTAAGGTATAATGATTACAAATTGAAATAATGATTACAGATTGAAAACAGAAAGCTATGACATAATTGAATTGCAATAACAGGTTCTTAATGACCATTGCTCTGATTATAGAAATCAGTTTCAGGAGGAAAAAATGCAGTGACATATTAATTACAAACTCAAGAAATTTTACCTCCAGTAACAAATCCCATTAACCAAAGTTTCAGATAAATCTTAAACAGATATTTACCATAACCTTATATTTATGCAAATCAGTTTTCTCCTTTTAGCCAAGAACCAGGTGGCTACCAAAAAAACATCCAATCTTTAAAGTAGCAGAAATCAGTAGGGGGGGTGGGGAGGGACATTTCATAAAACCAACATGTCCAGCAGAGCTGGATTAAAGCATAATTTACAATGTTATAATATAGGTAACAAACTCTGTACCAAAATAACAGCTTTCAGATAATTTCAGATAATGAAATAACAGTTTTTCTTTCTCTCCCTCTGGCCCCATGTGGCCATTATTCCCAATTTGGCCAGAGATGGAGCCATCAGAAAAGTCAGATCCTTTTTGCTACACAGTTTACCTAATTAGAGGTACATGCCCCCTTTCAGGCAAGTTAACAGAATTTCTTTAACAAGCTATTGTTCTTTTAAAATGTTATACTTAAAGATAACTAAATTATCTTTAGTTAATTTAGCCTGCATAGGCAACAGTAACATTATTTCCCACAATTTTAAAACTGCTCAAAAGAATACTCAGAACAAATCTGGCATGCAAAAGCATTTCCCAAATTTAGAGTCATCCGAAAATTCCTAATCAAATGTTTTCTCCAGCTGGAGTTAAGTATTGAAATAACTAATTTCCAAATTTGATCATTGTTCTTAAATTTAATCGAGCTCTTAAAATTAACAAAATAGACAAACAAATCACACAGAACACAGAACACACATAGACTGCGCAGTCAAAACATTTAATACAGAGCTGGGGCTATCTGTAAAGAATAGCCCTTGAGGGAAGTTGTCGGCTCCAGTCTTTCCTCCCATAATCCAAATGGAACCTTTTTTTTTTTTTTATTTTAGCCAGATGGTGTCTTAAAAAAAGACACCCAGATTTATATTCTGGAATGCCCAGAGTTGTGCCAACTGGTATCCCAAAAGGTACCCAGACAGACTTACTTTCCTCTGGCCGAAATAGGGGTGTCTACCATTAGACTGTTGTGACTGGAAATTGCTCTTTCCTGGAGGCTCTGGGAAAAAAATCCAGGGGGTCCCGGCCTCTCCAGGCCAAGAATTCAGATCCGCAGCCACCCTGAGGATCAAGGCATAGACAGGAAAGTCTCTTATCTCTAATCCTGCTCATTTTCTAATGTCTTTCTGGGGAGCTCCAAAATGTAATGCCAGAGAAACTGAGCAAGATAGAGATTTGAGAACAATTTAATAATTTATTTAATGGAGAGATTTACTGGGACCAAATGGATCCATGATTGGTCCCAGGGCTGAATGAGACTATCATCTCAAAGAATCCAGCAGTGAATATCAAATACAAGATTCTTTTATAGAGTAACAAGAACAATGACATAATGGGGGAGGTACCTGGATGGGGATGACCTAATGGGGGGCGACTACTAGGATGACATAATGGGAGGTACTGGAGATGCTCCTGATATTGTAATGATGTCTAAAATGGATAAAGACCTTTATCTCATCAAACATTAAAAGGGAATAAATATAGCTTAAGGTCTAAGATATAAGACCTTTATCCCATCAAACATTAAGAGGAAATGGGTATAATCTGAGACAGAATAATTAAATAAGACAATTAGAGAAACTGAGTCAGGACATTAAAAGAGAATTGTGGCACAACACTTTTCTCTCTTTTTTCCTTCATTCTTTTTGAACTCTAATGCCTTATATATAGTAGCAAGTTTAGAAATATGTGTTAAATGGAATTTAATGGATTCCTATGATACATCTTTCATTTTTTCTTCTCTTCCAAAAAGTTTTTCTTCCTTTTTTTTTTTTTTTTTTTTTAACTACAATGATGTCTGTGCTAATCCTAGAACATAGAAATGGAAGACTTTTCTAAGCCAAATTGTCATCCATGCATAAATATACTTTATGTCATTCATTCTGCAAGAAAGTATGGTGGTTTAGTGGAAAGAATATGGATTTGCAATCAGAACACTGGAGTTCAAATCCTGACTTTTCCACTTACCATATGAATTTGGGCAATGCAACTTAATATTTCTATATTTCAATTTCATTGTTTTCAAAATGAAGAAGTTGGACAAGAATATCTCCTATATTCCTCTCAATTTTAAATCTATGATACTATGATTCATGAAAAACAATCATCTATCTTCCTCACAAGTATAAGAAATTTATTACTTTAAAACTCATTTAATGCTTAATCCAAATGACAGGGGAACACTGAAACTAACTGTCCTCTGATTTTGGGGGTTGTTCTTGAGGAGCTCTCAAACTCTGGAGAAATTCTCCTCTGGGATAGGCACACCTCAGAGAATCAAGATAAAGTTGTTTCATTCCATTATTTTGGTGGGACTAGCTACTCCCTCTATTAAGTTGAGTCCAGGACCACTCCCAGTTAGAGCTGGAGATCTGGACCTGATATCTCTATTGAGCTGAAAATTGGCTCAGGACCACTCCCAGCAAGTGTTCCTGAATCTAGTGGAAAGGTAGGCCCGGGGGCAGTAATCTCATTCAATTGACACTTTTAAAGGGCAACTTTGGGGCTCATCTATTTGCAGAGGCTCAAAGCAGGACCATGTCATGCCTTGGCATAGTAACCTGTTAGGACACTGCTTGCTGTGAAGAGATGTTGTTCCACTGTGTCTTTTAATGTCCTGACTCAGTTTCCCTAATTGTCCTATTTAGTTACTCTGCCTCAGGTTATAACCATTCCTTCTTAACGTTTGATAGGATAAAGGTCTTATATCTTAGACCTTAGGCTATACTTATTCCCTCTTAATGTTTGATGGGGTAAAGGTTTTTATCCATTTTAGACATCATTAGAGTATTAGAGTATCAGGAGCCTCTCCAGTACTGCCCATTATGTCATCCTAGGTGCCTCCCCCAATTAAGGCATCCCTATCCAGGTACCCCCCCCCCCATTATATCATTGTTCTTGTTACCCTATAAAAGAATCTTATATCTGACATTCATAGCTGGATTCTTTGAGATGATAGTCTCATTCAACTCTGGGACCAAACCATGGATCCATTTGGTCCCAGTAAATCTCTCCATTAAATAAATTATTAAATTGTTCTCAAATCTTTATCTTGCTCAGTTTCTCTGACATTACAGAGACACCCTTTTCTCAGCATTAATACATCCTTCTTTTTTCTCTTTGCCAGGATTTCTCTACACATCTTGTTTATCTCTCTGCCAGGACCTTGCCACTGAGGAAGTCAGCCTCCTAGCAAAAACTGACTTCTCAGTGCCAATAAACTTCTTTTTTCCAGTCTAACTTTTTGGGTTCGTGATTTCTTTCACTTTGGAGCTGCACCAGCCAGAAGGGGTTTCCACAACTCTCTGTCCTGCCACTAACCTCATCAAAATTATAGTTTATATGATTCTTATATTACTTTCCTTATGTGTTAACTGGCACTTTTGACTGATATGTGCTGCCTCTAATACTAGGGGAATAATAACAGACCTCTATGGAAGTTTAAATTATTACCATGTCTTCATTTCTCCTGTACTTTTGGAGTGATAAGGATTCTGTTCAAATTCTGTTTCTGTCACTTACTAGGTATGTCAATTGGCCATCCTAACGTCTTTGGATTTCATTTTCCTTTCCTGTAAAATGAGAGAATTGCTCTAAATGATTTCTTAAGTTCTTTCCAGTTCTCAAAAAAGGTACCATCTGTTTAATAATACCTTTCTTATGTTTGACTCAACTGCTATAAATAAATTATATGGAGACTATCTTAGTTTGAGAAGTAGGATATAACACCATCCAAGAACCAATAGATGTGGAGGCTACAATTGTCATTGACAAATTAAAATTCAATACAAGGTTAGGTAAGTGTTGATCTGAGAAAATAGAGGAAAGAAACCACATTTAAAAATTAAAGTTCAGCCTCAAATAGTCCCATAGAAACTATATACCTGGCTAAACATTTATTGTCTATGTTATATTGATAAGAAAATGTGAGATGAACATGAAGCTATCTTTCATGAATGTCGGCTCTTTATAAATCAGAATTCTTGTTGTTTGCCCTTCCTTCTTGAAGATGACCATATCACCAGGGAGGTGATGCCAGGACATGCAAGTTACTTGGCTTTAAGTGAGGGAGGAATGTGGAAGGTCACCTGCCTCACTTTCCCTTTCACAGTTTTCTAAGTCCAATGGCTAGATATAGATCAGGATGACTGGAGACGACCCTAAATGAAATAGGAGACTTTTAAGCCAAAGTCTTCAACAGGTCTCAGTTTGATTGAGGCCACACCCATTGAGTAATTAAGGCTAGGTAGCCATTGAAGCATAGAATTTCCTCTAAAGTCTAGTCCAAAAAAATCTAAATAGATAAATAAATGAATAAATGAATCTGGGAAAAGAAGATCTACAGGGTTTCTGGCCTAAGCAGTAATGGCTGCTACTTACATTCAATCTAAATCAATTAGGACCCAAAGTATAGCCAAATGGAGCTTGGACTAGCTCTGGTTGGTGTTAAATTAAAATCAGCTTAGTTTTGGTTTCAGGCATACTCCTTAAGAAAGAAATTTAGCCAGTAAACTTCAAGATATTTTGGGAAGGTTCAGAGAAGGCAAAACAGAGAAAAAAATGCTTTTAAGAGCATCTGTAGATAAGAGTATAATATCCTAAGTGAACAGAAGGAGGAAAGGAGGGGTAGAGGAAGGGAGAGGAGAAGAAGGAGGAAGAAAAGAGGGAGAAAAGGAATGAATGGGACCAGATGAAGATTTCTCAAAAAATCTATGAGATGGAGTAAGTCAGATGCTAGGCCTGCAAGGTCTATCACATTATCCCTATTCTCAGAGGTCAGTAGGGCAGAAAAGGTCAGGCCCTATCTAAGCTTCAAGAAATTATGTGATCCATAGGAAGTAGCATTGCTGGTCATTGGTCAGCAACTTTTTCAGTCTATCTAATGAAAAGACTTGAATCATTTGCTATTTAACCAAATTCACTATTTCCAGCTTGGTAAGCCAGGCAATAATGCTAGGAGATGGGAGCTAAAAGACTGTATCTACTCAGTTGACATGCTTGGGCCTCTTCTGGCAAGGATTGAATAAATGCTTCCTCTTTGTATCTGATGCTTCTGAGTGGTAAGTTTGGGTAAGGGGGTCTGGCACCTGTCCCACATGGGAAGGAATAAAAGAAAGGAAAGAAGGAAGGAAGGAAGGGGAAGGAAGGAAGGATGGAAGGAAGGAAAAGAGTCTTCCAAGTGACTAATTCCAGGCTAATTTTACTTACAGAGGTTGTAGTTTGTTCTTTGTTATGGAAGAGGACCATGACATTAGGAAAGTGATGCTGTGATTTGCAAATGAATTGGATTTAATTGAGGGAGAGCTGTGCAAGGTTACTTTTCCCTGCCTCACTTTCCCCTTTAGAGCCATCTGAGTCCAGTGGCAAAATATAGATTAGGACTGTAAATGGTCCAGAATGCAATGGAAGACCACAGCCTTTTTAAACTAAAGTCTTTAACAGGGCTCTATTTGACTGAGGCTACATCCATTCAGTGATAAAAGCTCAGTAGTAATTAAGGCAAAGAATCTCCTCTTTCACTTAGTCAAAAAACAATTTAAATGAATGAATGAGTGAATGAATCTGGGAAGGTAAGCTCTCCCTCACTTAAATCCAATTCACTTGCATGTCATGGCATCACCTCTCTATATCATTGTCCTCTTCTAGAACACAGGACAAACTATAACTTCTGTGAGTAAAGGTAGCCTGGAATTGGTCACTTTGAAGACTCCTTTCTTCTGTTCTCGCTTCTTCCCTTCTTTCCTCTTTCCTTCCCTCCCTTCTTTCTTTTCTCTCTCCTTTCCTTCTCTCCTTTCCTCCCTCCCTCCTTTCTTGCTTCCTGCCCTCCCTTTCTTCCTTCTTCCTTCCCTCTCTCTTTCCTTCCTTCCTTCCTTCTTGATTTCTTTCTTAAAGACCAAGCCTTAAACCAAAATGAATCTGATTCTAATTGAACACTAATAAGTCCTAGGCCAAGTCCCATTTGGTTATTGTTTGGGTTCTGATTGATTCCAATTGAATGTAAATAGTAGCCATTTTTCCTTTGGCCACAAACCAGACTATTTTCTTGATGGTGAAATAATTAATGATTGTGAAGATCTTGTATTTTTAAATCAGCAGGAGTCAGGAATTCAGGTTAGGGGAAAATCGTCAGTCTTTATTCTCAGTGAAGAAGGATTGGAGGTGGAAGAGAATTGGCGATAGCAATGTGTGCAGCTGAATCAAGAAGCTAGCTTGACCAGCAGCCACACAACCAGCAGCTCGGAGTCTGGAACCCAGGCCCAATCCCTCCCAGCTTCTCTTCCTGTCTCTCTCTCTGCCTCCACCCACCAAAATCGTCATTTCCTATACAACACATCAGGGCTTGCACTGAGAGTGGGCAGGGACCATTCTTTATCCAATCATGTATATTAATAGAGTATAGCCCAATTACTATTTAGCCTCACGTACTTGGGATCTCAGTGCATCAACTCAAACCTCAGTCCATTACATCTCGCTTTCTTTTATTTTAGAACAAAGGTGGTCATGCCATCCCTGACTCCTCAGGGAGGTCAGAGCCCCCAAGGGGAGGTGATCACAGCCTCCCTAACTTCTCAGGGAGGGAGGTGAAAGCACTGAAAAGGAGGTGATCACAGCCTCCCTGACTTCTCAGGAAAGGCGGTGAAAGCACTAAAAAGGAGATGATCACGCCCTACCTGACATCTCAGAAAGGGAGATGAAAAGCACCAAAGGGAAGTGGGGGTTGCTAGCGGTTTCTGGGCTAAAGGGTCTTATTATGCACAAACCCATCAGCATGGGAGGTATTACACAAGCACAATAGCAATACTTGAGAGGCTATTAGGGATGACCCTCCCCTCAGTCAGTGCAGGCTCAATGTGGTGTAACAAACATGAATTGTACACGCAAGTAGCGGAATAGCAAACAATATAAATCAACATGGTGTTGGAAAAGATCACCAGAAGTCCTAGGAGGAGGGTATGTAAACAACAGTCACACATACACCTTCTTCAGCAGCCAAGAGATAGTCCAAAACCAATCTATTGTCTATTGCTTCACATGTCAGGGAATCCAATGATCCCCCTGAGTTTTTGAAAGTCCTGCAAAAGTCTTTTTATGTGTTAGGGAATCCAATGATTCCAGCAGATTTTGAAGTGTTGTAACAGTCTTATCATTTCTCAGAGAATCCAATGATTCCTGAGAGTTTTCAAGTCCTATGTCTCAGAGAATCCAATGATTCCTGAGGATTTTCGAGTCCTATGTCTCAGAGAATCAAATGATTCATGAGGGTTTTCAAGTCCCATGTCTCAGAGAATCCAATGATTCCTGAGGGTTTTCAAGTCCAACAATCTTTGATGTCCATGAGCCAAATGCCATAACTGCCACACTCTTTCAATGGTGAGCACAATCAGCAACAGAATCACCCGATATTTCTTGGGTCTTCTCCTTTGTTTTAAGGGTCTGCTCCGTCTCTCTGCGATGGACAAGGCTAATATGGCTCGTTGGCACCCATCTGATTCCTTCTCCACCTGTAGCGATACCAGCAAACCCTCTCCCCAAAGCAGTTAGCCTATCTGGTCCTTTCCATTCACCACTTTCTGGGTCTCTCCACATCACCTGGCGATTATCTAAGATAGTAGAGCTGCTCGCACTGGACACTGACCTTCCGGTGGGTTATAAAACCTGTCTGCCGGAGCCAGTGCATCTTTGTCAAAAATCAACAAGTTAATAGTATAAAGAGCTAGATTTAGAAGTTCTCTAGGGTTACCTGTGGCTCCCCCTTTCTTTGTTTTTGGAGGAGCGTCTTAATATCTCTGTTTCTCCTCTCCACTATTGCCTGTCCTTGAGGATTAAAAGGTATGCCCGTGGTGTGTAAAATCTTATACTGTGCAGAAAAGTGTGCAAAATGTTTTGAAGTATAAGCAGGACCATTGTCTGTTTTTATTGCTTGTGGCACACCCATAATGGCAAATGCCTGTATGAGGAATTCAGTGACCACTCGGGCTGTCTCTTTTGCTGTTGGCATTGCAAAAGTGAATCCCGAAAAGGTGTCTACCACAACGTGGATGAAAGACAGATGACCAAAAGATTTATAATGGGTCACATCCATTTGCCAGATTTCATTGGGTCTCAAACCACGAGGGTTCTTCCCTGGAGGCAGTGTAGGAGCGTGGAAAGGAAGGAAAGCCGTACAGGCTTTTACTATGCTCCTGGCTTCCTCTCTTGTTATTCCAAATTGTAAACGTAAAGCTCGAGCAGCCTGATGATATTTAGAATGAGATGCCTGAGCTTCTTGGAACAAAGGGTATTGACCAACATAGTTAGAAGGCTATCTGCCTTTGAATTGCCATCAAATATGGGACCTGGAAGTCCACTATGAGAATGGACATGTAATATATAGATCTTACCTGGATGCTTTCTCACTTGCTCTTGAAGTTTCTTAAAGAGCTGATATATATTAGAGGCTGCAAATTTTATTTGGGCTGTGGCAATTCTTTGTACCACACCTACTGAATAGGCCAAATCAGATATTATATTTATGTCTCCTGGATAATAAGTAAGGGCTAGAATGATCGCGTACAATTCATTCTGCTGAGTGGACTGAAAAGGAGTTCTGACTACTCTTTTTATAGTTAGATCATGAGAGTATACAGCACAAATATTATGTTTGGATGCATCTGTGAAGATAGTTGGTCCTTGAAGAGGAACTTTAGAAACTTTTTCTTCAAGAATCCATCGCCAATTATGTAATAGTCTAGTTATCTTTAATGGAGACCCATGTATAAAATTTGGAGCCATGGCTAATAAAATTTGCCACTCTGGGATGGTCTCACAACACACATTAATTTGTGTATTGGTATAAAAGGTGTATATCTTGTCAGGTCTTGTCCCAGATAATTGTACTGCTCGCTTAGTGGCCTTTAATAAAATTCTAGCCACAAGCACTGGGTAGGGTGTAAGGCTTTGTTCTGGTTGTGCCGGGAGGTTCACCCACTCTATCACACTGTGTCCTTGATGAAGGACTGCTGTGGGTGCCTCTTGTGTGGCAAAAACTGATATCTCCAAGGGTTTTGAGTGACTCTTTCAACTACATTGGATAAAGCCAGTTCAACTTTTCTCAAAGCCTCTTGAGCTTCTTTTGTAAGCTGGCGTGGTGAATTTAAAGCACTGTCTCCCCTTAAAATGTCATATAACGGTTGTAACTGATAGGTAGTCAAACCTAACACTGGTGCATCCATTGGATATCTCTATCAATTTCTGAAAATCATTCAATGTGTTTAGCTTTTCTGTTCTTAAGGAGAGTTTTTGAACTGTAAGCACCTTAGGGTATACTTCATATCCTAAATATTGAAAAGGAGCATGTCTTTGAATTTTTTCTGGTGCTATGTATAATTTGTAATTCCTTAGTGTTTCTATGGTCTTTTGTAGACATGCCTCTAACATTTGTTCCTCAGGTGCACATCCCAAAATGTCATCCATGTAATGTAATAACATAACTTTTGGGAACGCTTTTCTTACTGGAGCAAGAGCAGCAGCAACATAAATTTGACACATAGTAGGGCTGTTTTTCATTCCCTATGGCAAAACTGTCCATTCATATCTTTTATAAGGCTCACCTAAGTTAACGCTGGGCACTGAAAAGGCAAATCTTTTCATATCCTTCTTATCCAGAGAGATAGAATAGAAACAATCCTTAATAGCTATGACCCAAAGAGGCCATTCTCTAGGCAACTGAGTAGGAGATGGAAGTCCAGGCTGAAGAGTTCCCATAGTTTCCATCTGTTCATTCACTTTTCTTAAATCCGTTAACATCCTCCATTTTCCAGATTTCTTTTCACAACAAACACTGGGAATTCCAAGGACTTAGAGAAGGTTTTAAGTGTCCTTGGTCAAGCTGCTCCTGTACTATATCTAATATGGCCTGAATTTTATCTTTACTTAAGGGCCACTGCTCTATCCACACTGGTGTATCAGTTTTCCATTGGATAGGAACAGGTGAAAGTGTTGGCAGGCCTTCAACAGCAGCCCTGCTTAAAAAACCGAAGTACTCATTTTTAACCCTAATTGCTGTAAAACGTCTCTTCCCCACAGATTGATGGGGATTTTTCTACTATAAAAGGAGTAAAAACTCCTGTTTTGCCTTCAAAAGTCCATCTCATAGGGGCAGCACTAACTTCAGCTGCTATTGATCCTCCTACACCAGACATGTAGGTGTCTGCTTTAATCTTTGGTCAGTGACTGGGCCAGCTGGCACCTCTAATGACCGTCCGATCTGCACCAGTGCCTACCAGTCCTTCCAATGGAAGGCCATTTATATAGATTGTGAGCATAGGTCGGTCAGTTGTTACAGCTGCTGTCCAGTAAATTGCTGGATTTTGTGATCTGGAATCAGAATCTGGGTGACTATCACCAGGCTGCTTATTAGGATTCTGTATGAGTAAACCTGATGCTACTATTTCTCCTGGGTGATAAGTCACACATTGTCTGCCTGTATTGGTGATTGGGATATTATCTCACATTCCCCAGTTTCCCACATCAGTATGTGGATGGACACTGTTTTGATGCGTTCTCAGGAGGTAAAATGGTCAAGCTACTGTGCCTGGAAGCAAGGGATCCATAGGCTGAGAGGAACAGATTTCACCTCTCCAGGGGTATCTCAGTTGTCTCAGCTGCATACACCTCTATTCTCCCTAATTGTAATCCCTTTCTCCCATCAGGTTGCTTTCTGGCTGATTGATTGTATAATCCCTTTCTGCCATCATATGGCTTCCTGGCTGATTGGTCATATTGGGGTATTGGCTGTCTAGGCACTCTCTGGCTGCCATCATGCCCCAAGTGTTTTTTGCCTGGGGCCCTGGGGCTGGGCCCCCATCCCGTTTCCCTGAACCTGTCTACATTCTGAGGCCCAATGGAAGCCTCTGTTTGCATTTGGACATGGGGTGCTGGGTCTTGTTCTCCCACCCTGTCCTCTCACTCTGCCTCTATACCAACATTGAGCTTTCAGATGCCCTACTTTACCACACTGAAAGCATTGACGTGTCTCTCTAGAAGTCCCTTGCCGGAAGGGACCCTGTCTACCCATGTTGGGATCTTGGGAAGTCTGCATCATAGTCTGGCTATAAAAGGCATTTGTGCCCACTGTGGCACAGAATCTTATGAACTCCTCTAAAGGAGCATCCTTGCGCAGTCCTAGTATAATCCTTCTGCACACCTCATTAGCATTTTCCTTAGCAAGTTGCCTTATTAAAACATCTGTTGATGGATTTTCCCCATTAGTTCCTGTGATAGCAGTCTGCAAACGTCCCACAAAGTCAGCAAAGGGTTCATCTGGCCCTTGTGTTATTTTTGTGAAGGCCTCACCTTTGTCATTTTTATTGTGAATCGAAGCCCACGCTTTGATAGCATTAGCAGCAATTTGCTCATATGCTGCTACTGAATAATTAATCTGTGCTATGACGTCTGCATATGGACCTATACCTTGTAGTAGGTCATAGGTGATTGCAGTATGAACAGCATTTTGACTATTTTGTTGGGCTTGTATCCTACAGAACTCACTATATTCAGAAAGCCACATGTAATTTTGTCCAGGTTCTAGGCATACCCTTGCTATAGATTTCCAGTCATCAGAAGTCAAGATTTCAAAAGCCAAATTCTGTAATAGCATCTTAACATAAGCTGATGTAGCCCCATAAAGAGTGCAAGCCTTTTTAAGATCTTTAATTATTTCTATGTTAAAAGGGGCGTACGTTCGACTTTGTTGACCGGAGGCATTAAACTGGGAAATGACAGGAAACATAAGTGGCTGGAGCTCCCGGACGTCCACGCCCTTTTCTTTGGCCTTCATTAAGCCCTCTTGCAGTCTACTCAAAATTGGTGCTGTCACTGCCCCCCCCCCCCACTGCCCCTCCTCCCTCCATCCCAGAGGGTGGAGTTGGTGGAGGAGAGTCAATCACTTGCTCCTGAGGTGGGGCTGAAGCTGCCTCTTGAGGTGGAAAGTCACCACATCCTTGCTCACTTAAGTCTCCATGCCCTGTGGGGATATGGTCATTAATCTCTTCATTGTCTTCCTCCTTAATATCATGGCTCCTTTGTGAAGGAGTAGAAGGTTTTTTCTTTCTTCTAGGGATAGGGTTTCTTAGTACTAACTGAATTATATTGTATAAATAAAATGCCTCGATGGAAATTGAATGAGGACCATTTTCTCTGAAATGCATGGACATCTCTTGTCCAACCAGGGACCAGTTATCTCAAGAGATCTGCTCCTCCTCTACGAACCAAGGGGAGATGCAGTTTAATGTACCCACAAGTCTAGCTACCTGTTCCCAAGTTATAAGTAACCCATGTCTTTCTATCAGCTTAAGCATGCTTTCTATAGCACCACTCTTGGGTGGGGTTGGGGACGGGGATGGAGAGTCTTTAGCTAGCATTTGTCCCATTTTAGCCAAAAAAAGATTACTGGTTTAGTTTTAAGAAAATAAGTTCCTTATTTGTCTATTAACAATACTCACCCAAGTTCCTGGTCACCGGAGACTTCTTCAGTCCTTGGTTCCCACCGTTGGGCGCCAAATGTGAAGATCGTGTATTTTTAAATCAGCAGGAGTCAGGAATTCAGGTTAGGGGAAAATTGTCAGTCTTTATTCTCAGTGAAGAAGGATTGGAGGTGGAAGAGAATTGGCGATAGCAATGTGTGCAACTGAGTCAAGAAGCTAGCTTGACCAGCAGCCACACAACCAGCAGCTCGGAGTCTCAAACCCAGGCCCAATCCCTCCCAGCTTCTCTTCCTGTCTCTCTCTCTGCCTCCACCCACCAAAATCGTCATTTCCTATACAACACATCAGGACTTGCACTGAGAGTGGACAGGGGCCATTCTTTATCCAATCTTGCATATTAATAGAGTATAGCCCAATTACTATTTAGCCTCACGTACTTGGGACCTCAGTGCATCAACTCAAACCTCAGCCCATTACAAATGATCAATTCATATCTCAAAAGAATAAGACCGTAGAGACTCAGGATTTAAAAATTATACCAGATCCTGTTACTACTTCTCTGTAGTGATCTCTTTGAGACCACTTCTCCAAATTTGCTTAAAGCATCAATAATACTGAGAATAATGATCTGAAACTGAGAAGTTATTTCATACCTTAGTAAAATAAAATATAAAATATAGCTTTTGTTATATTTGGCTTAGTTGCTTTTAATATGCTTTGATCTTACTGTATACGCTTTACAAATATGGCCTTTGTCAACAGAGAAAATGAATACTTATTACATAGAATCAACAGGAACCTAAATGTGTTTACACAAGCAGTGATATATTTGAGACAATCATCTCATGGAATTAGAATGAAAAAAAATGTGAATCTTCTTAAAAATCTCCTTGTAAAGGTGGTTACCATTAGCCTGAAGGGGAGGAAACTTAGAGGAACATGATTTTTGTCTTTAAGCAATTGCTTTCAGTTGGGTAAACAAGGATTTATATAAAGGCTACACTTTTGCTGATTCTTGAAGAAACCAAGGTATTTCATAAGATAGAAAGGAGAAAGGAAAATATTCCAAGCATGAGGACTAGATAGTACAAAGTCTCATAAAAATAGGAGATGGTGTGCCATATATGATATAAAATAAAAAGACCAGTCTGACTAAAGTGAGAGACTTGAACTCAAATGGTGGCTGTGTAAGTAAAGAGGATAGGATACATGCAAAGGAATGGCATAGAGATGGAAATGGCAAGATTTGGCAACTGATTAGGTAGATAAGTGGGGTGAGAGAATGAAAAGTTGAGGATAACATAGTTTGTGAAGCAGGTAGACAGTGAAGATAGTGTAATGAAGAAATAATGAATTTGAGAATAGTGATAGACCTGGAAGTAATGAGTTCTTTTTGGTTTTGTCACATGGTAATCTGCTTAAGCTTTAAACAAATAAATGAATATGCAAATATTTGTAGACATATTTCTAATTACACATTATACAATTGTATTTTTATGATATAATTGTATATATAATTATAAACTATGTAATTCCCTAATTCCTTGATAACAATATTGCAATTTTAAGGAAGAAATATCATACTGATTTCCAAGTGACAGACACAATCATCAAAACTATAGAAACTTACTCCAAGAATATGGAGGACAAACATTTGGTAATCTCAATGATATAAAGTAAATATCCAAGAAGTAAAAATGGCTTCTGAGCAACCTGATGGATAACACTAAATCTAAGTCCTAAGGCCTGTTTGCTTTACTTCTTAAAAGACTCTAAAGTTATCACTCAGGCTTTGTTTACTTTAATTTTATCTCATTACATACTTATATAAATATGTAGATACATACACACATGTTCATAGCTATACATATTTACACATACATCTACACACACACACACATACACATATTGTTCCACAAAGTTTTTGCTTGGGAGAAAACTCACCTTTTATCCAATGGTACTCACCACTAGACATTGTCATATAGGTTTAATGTCTACAAAAGTATTTAGCCATCTGAAAAGCATAAAAATAGAGGGAAGCTAGGTCAGACAGGACATAAAGGGCTGGCCCTGGACTCAGGAGGTACTCAATTCAAATGTGGCCTCCTATACTGACTAGCTGTGTAATCTTAGTCAGGTCACTTACACTTTATTTGTTTAAAAGGTGAGTTCCTCATCTGTAAAATGAGCTAGAGAAGAAAATGGCAAACACTCTAGTCTTTTAGCAAGGAAAATCCCAAATTAGGTCACAGAGTCATATGATTCAGCAACAAGAAAGAAAGTAAAAATGAATGAGGTCATCATTGCAGTACTGCTAAAGATTCAGCTTGACTATACAGAGTTTCTAGAAAGGATGTTATTGAAAATCATAGATGATTGCTTTTAGTTATTTAACAAGGAAAGATTCTATTCAAAAAATAGTCATAGAGTGACTCATATGTTCAAGGCAATGTGCTCAGGGACACATGGAAGTGGTTGGCATAATTGTCAAGTACTTATCTCCCTTTTTAATGCACATAGACATACACACATATATAGTAAAGATATACTATTCAAACGCCATTGCTCTATGAACTTAATCTCTTTTTTTCTTTTTCTTTTAATTAAAGCTTTTTATTTACAAGATATATGCATGGGTAATTTTTCAGCATTGACAATTGCAAGACCTTTTATTCCAACTTTTCCCCTTCTTCCTCTCACCCCTTCCCCCAGATGGCAGGTTGACTAATACATGTTAAATATGTTGAAGTATAAGTTAAATACTATACACACACACACACACACACACACACACACACACACATACACACACACACACACACACACACAAATACATGTCCATACAGTTATTTTGCTGTACAAAAAGAATCGGACATTGAAATAGTGTACAATTAGTCTGTGAAGGAAATCAAAAATGCAGGCAGACAAAAATAGAGGGATTGGGAATTCTATGTAGTGGTTCATGGTCATCTCCCAGAGTTCTTTTGCTGGGTGTAGCTGGTTCAATTCATTACTGCTCTATTGGAATTGATTTGGTTCATCTCATTGTTGAAATGAGCCACGTCCATCAGAACTGATCATCATATAGTATTATTGTTGAAATATATAATGATCTCCTGGTACTGCTCATTTCACTCAGCATCAGTTCATGTAAGTCTCTCCAGGCCTTTCTGAAATCAGCCTGCTGGTCATGTCTTACAGGACAATAATATTCCATAATATTCATATACCACAATTTATTCAGCCATTCTCCAATTGATGGGCATCCACTGAATTTCCAGTTTCTGGTCACTACAAAGAGGGTTTCCATAAACATTCTTCCACATGCAGCCTTTCCCTTCTTTAAAATCTCTTTGGGATATAAGCCCAGTAGTAACACTGCTAGATCAAAGAATATGCACAGTTTGATAACTTTTTGAGCATAGTTCCAAATCATTTTCCAGAATGGGTGGATGCATTTATAATTCCACCAACAATGCATCAGTGTCCTAGCCCTCCTACATCACCTCCAACATTCCATATTATCTTTCCCTGTCATTCTAGCCAATCTGACAGGTTTGTAGTGGTATCTCAGAGTTGTCTTAATTTGAATTTTTCTGATCAATAATGACTTGGAGCATCTTTTCATATGGCTAGAAATAGTCTGAGAATTGTCTGTTCATATCCTTTGACCATTTATAAATTGGAAAATGGTTTGATTTCTTATAAATTAGAGTCAGTTCTCTGTATATGTTGGAAATGAGGCCTTTATCAGAACCTTTGACTGTAAAAATGTTTTCCCAGTTTATTGCTTCCCTTCTAATCTTGTCTGCATTAATTTTGTTTGTACAAAACCTTTTCGATTTTATATAATCAAAATTTTCTATTTTGTGATAAATAATGATCTCTAGTTCCTCTTTGGTCATAAATTCCTTCCTCTTCCACAGGTCTGAGAGGTAAACTATCCTATGTTCTTCTAATTTATTTATAATTTCTATGCCTAGGTCATGAACCCATTTTGACCTTATCTTGGTGTACAGTATTAAGTGTGGGTCAATGCCTAATTTCTGCCATATTAATTTTCAATTTTTCCAGCAATTTTTGTCAGTGAGTTCTTATCCCCAAAGCTGGGGTCTTTGGGTTTGTCAAACACTTGATTATTAAAGTTATTGACTGTTTGTCCTTTGAACCTAATCTATTCCACTGATCAACTAGTCTATTTCTTAGCCAGTACCAAATAGTTTTGGTAACTGCTGTTTTATAATATAATTTTATATCTGGTACAGCTAGGTCACCTTCATTTGATTTTTTTTCATTAATTTACTTGAGATTCTTGATCTTTTGTTTTTCCATATGAACTTTGTTGTTATTTTTCTAGGTCATTAAAATAGTTTTTTGGGAGTCTGATTGGTATAGCACTAAATAAAAAGATTAGTTTAGGTAGTATTGTCATCTTTATTATATTTGCTTGCCCTATCCAAGAGCATTTAATATTTTTCCAATTGCTTAGATCTGACTTTGTGTGGAAAATGTTTTGTAGTTTTGCTCATATAGTTTCTGATTTTCCCTTGGCACAGATTCCTAAATATTTTATATTATTGGTAATTACTTTAAATGGAATTTCTCTTTGTAACTCTAACTGTTGAATTTTGTTAATGATATATAAGAATGCTGATGACTTATGTGGGTTTATTTTGTGTCTTGCAACTTGGCTAAAAGTGTAGATTATTTCCAATAGCTTTTTAGTAGATTCTCTGGGATTCTCTAAGTATACCATCATATCATCAGCAAAGAGTGATAATTTGGTTTCCTCATTACCTACTCTAATTCCTTTAATCTCTTTCTTTCTCTTTTTATTATTTATTTATTTATTTAATAGCCTTTTATTTACAGGTTATATGTATGGGTAACTTTACAGCATTGACAATTGCCAAACCTCTTGTTCCAATTTTTCCCCTCCTTCGCCCCACCCCCTCCCCCAGATGGAAGGATGACCAGTAGATGTTAAATATATTAAAATATAAATTAGATACACAATAAGTATACATGACCAAACCGTTATTTTGCTGTACAAAAAGAATCGGACTCTGAAATATTGTACAATTAGCCTGTGAAGGAAATCCAAAATGCAGGTGGGCAAAAATAAAGGGATTGGGAATTCAATGTGATGGTTTTCAGTCATCTCCCAGAATTCTTTTGCTGGGCGTAGCTGTTTCAGTTCATTACTGCTCCATTGGAACTGATTTGGTTCATCTCATTGCTGAGGATGGCCAGATCCATCAGAACTGGTCATCATATAGTATTGTTGATGAAGTATATAATGATCTCTTGGCCCTGCTCATTTCACCCAGCATTAGTTCGTGTAAGTCTCTCCAGGCCTTTCTGAAATAATCCTGTTGGTCATTTCTTACAGAACAATAATATTCCATAATATTCATATACCACAATTTATTCAGCCATTCTCCAATTGATGGGCATCCACTCAGTTTCCAGTTTCTGGCTTTAATCTTTTTCTCAACTCTTATTGCCAAAGCTTGCATTTCTAATACAATATTGAATAGTAATGGTGATAGTGGGCAACCTTATTTCACTCCTGATCTTATTGGGAATAGTTGCAGTTTATCCCCATTACATATGATGTTGCTGATGGTTTCAAATAGATGCTATGTTGGAATCTTTACTAAAGTGTTAAGACATTTCTTTACAAAGTGTTAAAGACATTGGAGTTAATTTAATCTTAGAGTTATTTTGGGCCAGAACTTGAAACAAGATACTAAGTGGAACTGATTGAACAATGCTTGTGTTCATACCTTTAGGGAGCTCAAGTATCTAAGTACTCAATGGAGTTCACACGAGAGTTCAGGGCTAGTATGAGAGCTGAATTCACACCTCCCTTAGGACCAGAGGGTACTCTGGGAGATAACCCAGAATCCTTCTCCCTCGAGAAGGCGGAGTTAACCTTTGGGAAAGCACATAAATGAAGGAAGCTCTTGGAGCGAAAGAGAAATTTCTCTGGAACATCAACAGGGCTCTGAGACAGAACACTCTGGAAGAAAAGAATACTCGCCACAGACTGGAGATTGAGAAGCCACGAGTCGGAGCTTACTGGAGGCTGAAGAAAGCAGAGTCAGGAGCCAAGGACAAAGCTGCAAGATCTCTTGGAGCCAGGCAGAGAGATAGGCCTCAACTAATCGGGCTATTTTGTAAGGAGAAATAAACGTTTGCATTTTTAGCAGCTGGCTGTGATTTTGGATTAATTATTGATTGCAACTGAGACTAAGGCTGCCCTTCCAAGAAAAACAAAACCACCACAATGCTACTGATTATTTTAATGAAAAGTCCATTTATTCCTTTACTCTCAAGTGTTTTTAATAGGAATGGATGTTGAAATTTATTAAATGCTTTTTCTGCATCTTTTGAGATGATCATATGGGTTTTTGTTAATTTGGTTATTAATATGGTCAATTATATTAATAGTTTTCCTAATATTGAACCAGCCCTACATTCCTACTTGATCCATAAATCCTACTTGATCATGTTGTATTATCCTGGGTATTATTTTCTGTAGTCTTTTTGCTAATATCTTATTTATGATTTTAACATCAATATATTTTCTTTTTCTGTTTTCAATCTACCTGGTTTAGTATCAGTACCATGTCTGTGTCATAAAAGGAATTTGGCAGGAGTCCTTCATTCCCTATTTTTTCAAATAGTTTACATAGCATTGGGGCTAATTGTTCTTTAAATGTTTGGTAGAATTCACATGTAAATCCATCTGGTCCTGGGAATTTTTTCTTAGGGAGTTGATTAATAGCTTGTTCTATTTCTTTTTCTGAAATGGGACTATTTAAGCAATTTACTTCCTCCTGTTAATCTGGGAAGCCTATATTTTTGGAGGTAGTCATCCATTTCATTTAGGTTATCAAATTTATTGGCATAAGTTGGGCAAAGTAACTCCTTATTATTGCTCTAATTTCCTCTTCATTGGTGGAAAGTTCTCCCTTTTCATTTTTAAGACTAACAATTTGATTTTCCTCTTTCCTTTTTGTAATCAGGTTTACCAAATGTTTATCTATTTATTGTTTTTTCATAAAACCATCTTAGTTTTATTTATTAATTCAATAGTTTTTTTAATTTCAATATTATTAATTTCTCCTTTAATTTTAGAATTTCAAGTTTAGTATTTGATTGGGGTTTTTTAATTTGTTCTTTTTTTAGCTTTTTCAGTTGCAAGCCCAATTCATTGATCTTCTCTTTCTCTGTTTTATTCAAGTATGCCTCTAAAGTTACAAAATTTCTCCTCATTACTGCTTTGGCTGCATCGCACAAATTTTGGAATGATGGCTCATTGTTGTCATTATCTTGGGTGAAATTGTGTCTATAATTTGATGTTTCACCCAATTATTCTTTAAGATGAGATTATTTAATTTCCAATTACTTTTTGGTCTATTTACTGCTAACTTTTTGTTGAATGTAGTTTTTATTGCATCATGATCTGAAAACAATGCATTTCTATTTCTGCCTTTCTGCATTTAATTTTGAGATCTTTATGTGCCAATATATGGGCAATTTTTGTATAGGTTCCATGAAATGCTGAAAAGAAAGTATGCTCCTTACTGTCACCACTCAGTTTTCTCCAAAGATCTATCATACTTAATTTTTCTAATGTTCTATTTACCTCCTCAATTTCTTTCTTATTAGTTTTCTGGTTTCATTTATCCAATTCTGATCGTGCAAGATTGAGATCTCCCACTATTACAGTTTTGCTGTCTATTTCTTCTTGCAACTCTCTTAATTTCTCCTTTAGGAAGTTAGATGCTATACCACTTGGTGCATATATGTTTAGTATTGATATTGCTTCATTGTCTATGCTACCTTTTAGTAAAATATAGTTTCCTTCCTTATCTCTTTTAATTAGATCAATTTTTTGCTTTTGCTTGATCTGTGATAAGGATGGCTACCCCTGCTTTTGTTTTTACTTCACCTGAAGCATAATAGATTCTGTTCCAGCCTTTTACCTTTACTCTGTATATATCTCCCTCCTTTAAATGTGTTTCCTGTAGACAATATATTGTAGGGTTCTGACTTTTGATCCACTCTGCTATCCATCTCCACTTTATGGGAGAGTTGATCCCATTCACATTTATGGTTAAAATTACTAATTCTGTATTTCCTGCCATCTTATTATCACCAGATTATGCTTTTCTTTTTCTTGCCCCACTTTACCCTCTTTCCCATTATTAACCTTATGAGCACCACTTGCGTCATGCAGCTCTCCCTCTTTAGGATACTTCCCTCCCCACTTTCAATCCCTTCTCCTTTCTTATACCCTTCCCTTATTACTCTTTTCCTTTTCCCTTTTCCTCTCCCACTTTTTAATGGGGTGAGAGAAGTTTCTCTGTAAAACAAAATGTCAATTATTTTCTGTTTTAACCCACTCTGAGAGTAAGATCCACATAATTTCCTCTCCCTCTCTAAATTCCCTCAGATATGATAGGTTTCATTTGCCTCTTTGTGTGATGTAGTTTCCCTCTTTTTATCTCCCCTTTTCCCTTTTCTGACACTATCCCCTTTCCATTTCTACTTCCCTTTTTTATGTTATATCAGTAAAATCAAATTATACATGTACTCTTTATGCATACCCACAACAGAAATACAGTTCTTAAGAGTTCCTTTTACCTTTTCTGCATCTCTTGAGTACTATGGTTGGAGATCAAATTTTTTGTTTTAGATCTGTTTTTTTCCTTAGAAATAAATGGAATTCATCTGTTTCATTAAATGTCCCATCTTCTTCCATGGAATAAAATGCTCAGCTTAGCTGGTTAGTTTAGTCTTGGCTGCATTCCAAGTTCTTTTACCTTTCAGAATAACAAATTCTAGGCCCTTCGATCCTTTAATGTAGAAGCAGCCAGATCTTGAATGAGCCTTATTGTGGCACCTTGGTATTTGAATTGTTTTTCTTTGTTTCAAGCTACTTGTAATATTTTTTCCTTAGTTTGATAGTTCTGAAATTTGGCCACAATATTCCTTGAAGTTTTTATTTTAGGGTCTTTTTCAGAAGCTGTTCGATGAATTCTTTTAATGTCTATTTTACCTTCTGATTCTATTACATCTGGCCAGTTCTCTTTGATAATTTCCTGTAAAATAGTATCTGGGCTCTTTTTTTCATCATAATTTTTGCGAAGTCCAATGATCCTCAGATTATCTCTCCTAGATCTATTTTCTAGATCTGTTGCTTTTCCAAGCAGATATTTAACATTTTTTCTAGTTTTTCTTTTTCTTTTTTTTTTTTTTTTTTTTTTTTTTTTGCTTTTGCTTGACTGATTCTTGATGTCTCAAGGAATCATTTATTTCTATTTGGTCAGTTCTGATTTTTAATGAGTTATTTTCATTAGCTTTTTTTTTATTTCTTTTTGTATGTGTCCAATTGAGTTTTTAAATGAGTTGTTTTGTTCTATGGAATTTTTTTCCATTTCACTAATTTTTTTTTTTAAGTTATTTTCTTTTTCCAATTCACAAATCCTACTTTCTTGGGAGTTCTTTATCATTTCCAGTTCACAAATCATGCTTTCCTGCATTTCTTGAGAGTTCTTTACCTTTTCTAATTCACATTTCTGGAAGTTGTTGCTCTCTTGCATAGCTTGTCTTTCCTTTCCCCATTTTTCTTCTAGTTCTGTTTTAAGATTTTTTATAGTTTCTTCTAGGAGAACGTTTGGGGTATTGTCTGGAGACTGTCTGCTATTAGTCTCCTTAAGGTTGAAAACCTGCTCTTTCTGTAAAGAAGCTATCAATCATCATTCTGCAGCAGGGGCTTTTAAATATGTACAGCAGGGGGCACAGCCTGGGGCAGCCTCTAATCTACACATTGTGGGGCTCAGCCTGGGGCAATGGAATTTCCTCAGCTTGGCTACTATGATCCCCAGGCAGAGACAATTCCAGTGCTGTGAGGGATAGAGTAACTGCTAATACTCAAAGCAGGCTTTTATGGGGGGCAATGATACCTTCCCTGCTCAGCCTCTAGCCCCAAGGCAGTCACTAATCCTCACAGCGAGGCTCCTGGCAGGACACTTCTGCAGCTTGGCTGTGATACCTAGGCCTAATCACTTCCAGTGTGGAGCTCTTTCCAGAGCACTCCTGCAGCTCAGCCACTCTTTGCAATCCATTGACAGGACAGATACTATCCAGGCTGAGCCCCACAATGTGCAGATTAGAGGCTGCCCCAGGCTGTGCCCCCTGCTGTACATATTTGAAAGCCCCTGCTGCAGAATGCTATTGCAGAGCTGTGTTATGGTCTATGCTGAGTCACTTCCTGTTCTAGGTGGGCACAGCCAGATGCTGTTAGGCTCTGGTGTCTTCAGAGTACCATCTACCCTAGGCTCTCATTTTGCTGTTGGTCAACTACTCGCCAACCAAAGCAAAGCAGTCAGCCTAGGCAGAAAGCTATCTGTAAATCTTCCAACCACATAGGCCACCCCCACTCATGGTTCTATCACTGTCTACACTGATATCTTCCTGCCTCTCAGGACAAATCTTCCAGATTATCTTTGACTGGTAAATTGTTGTACTTTCAGTCTTTGAGAATTTTACCAGTCAAGTGCTATTTTTGAGATTGATTTTAAAAATTGGTAATGAGGGTATGAGAGGAGCTTAGAAAGTCATGTGTGCCTTCTCCACCATCTTGACTCCGACCCCTGAACTTGATCTCTGCAATATGACCTAAAACTATTTTTTTTTCCCAGTCTTATTTTATGCAGTCTTCTAGTCTTATGTTACCTTTTATATGCTTTGTACCTTACCCAAATTGGATAAGAGTTTGAATATAACAGATACTAAGATATCCTAAGAGAGGTAGAAAGGTTCCTGTGCCAGGTGGGTCAAACCATGATCCCTAACTTAACTGTTATCTCTCCTCAGGTTCTGGAAAACAATACATTGTTTAAGGTTTGAGAGCCTTGGGAAAAAAAAAGACCATTCTGACCAAAGTGAGAGAGTAGAGAGGATAGAATATATGCAAAGGAATGTTATGGAGCTGGAAATGGCAAGATTTTTGCCAACAGTTCTGTTTCCAATTTAGTCTCCACAGCCATCATTCAAGGGAATAAACAAACAAACAAACGAATAAATGAATGAATGAATTAAAAAACCTTAGGAATAACATTGACCTTAGGCTACCAATCTTGCTATCAGTATTACTTTGCAGCCAACATCCAGGGAATCAGACCTTGGGGACATGTGCCTTGTTAATTAAAGCTACACTTTTCCTATTCCTCTTAACCATACTCACAGTCACAGAATACCCAGAAAAGGAAATTCTTATTACAAAAGTCTTTGATCCTATCAAATAATTTAACATCAGAAATAGATACAGTTTTATTAGTGGGCACCACCTGAAAGTAAATACATTATTTCTTGTTTTACTATTGTTGCTGTACTCTAAAGACCATTGATTATGTTTTTTTTTTTAAACATGGTACCACATATTACAACTGGTTGAGCCCATTTTCCCAATTGATGAGGATCCCTACCATTTTCAGTTCTTTGCCACCACAAAGAGAACTGATGTAATCATCCCATTCACTCTCAAACTTATAATTACTGTTTGTGAATTTTCCTTCATATTAATTTTATTCAATATTTTCTTTTTCAGTCTCTTGTTTATTGAAGTTTTTTTTATTAATTTTCAAAACACATACAAGGATAATTTTTCAACAATCACCCTTGAAAAACCTTGTGTTTCAATTTCTCCCCTTCTCCCCACTCTCTGCCCTAGATGGCATGTAATATAATATATGTTAACATGGTAAAATATATGTTAAATCCAATATAGCCATAAAAATTTATACAATTACCTTGCTGCACAAGAAAAAACAAATCAAAAAATAAAAGAACAAAATGAAAAAAAAATTCAAGCAAACCACAACAAAAAGAATGAAAATGCTATATTGTGATCCACACTCAGTTCACACAATCCTCTCTCTGGATGTAGATGGCTCTCTCCATCACAAGTATATGGAATTTGTCTGACTCAATCTCATTGTTGAAAAGAGCCATATCCATCAGAATCAATCATTATATGATATTCTTTTTGCTGTGTACAATAATCTCTTGGTTCTGATCATTTTACTTAGCATCAGTTCATGTAAATCTGTCTCTTCAGGTCTCTCTGAAATCATCCTGCTAAGTGTTTCTTATAGAAGAATATTTCATAACATTCATATACTACAACTTATTCAGCCTTTCTCCTGAGTAGATGAGCATCCACTCAGTTTCCAGTTTCTTGCCACTACAAAAAGTGCTGCCACAAACATTTTTGCACATGTGGATTCTTTCCCTCCTTTAAGGCCTCTTTGGCATATAAGCCCAGTAGAAACACTTCTGGATCAAACACTGCTATTATCATAGTTTGATAAATCTTTGGACATCATTCCAAATTGCTCTCCAGAATGGTTGGATTTGTTCACAATTGAACCAACAATGCATTAGTGTCTCAGTTTTCCCAAATCTCCTTCAACATTCATCATTATTTTTTCCTGTCATCTTAGCCAATATGAGAGGTGTGTAGTGATATCTCAGAGTTATCTTAATTTGTATTTCTCTGATCAATAAGGATTTAGAGCACTTTTTCATATGACTAGAGGTGGTTTGAATTTGGTTTTCCTCAGGGTCCTTAATTTGGTTTCCTCATTACCTACTCTAATTCCTTTAAATTCTTTTTCTTCTCTTATTGACAAAGCTAACATTTTAATACAATATTTGAATAGTAATGGGCATAGTTGGCAATTTTGTTATATTCTTGAGCTTATTGGGAATAGTTCTAATTTGTCCCCATTACATAGAATGCTTGCTAGTGATTTAAATAGATGCTACTGATAATTTTAAGGAAAGCTCCATTTATTCCTATACCCTCTAGTATTTTTAATAGGTATAGGTATTGGATTTTGTCAAATGCTTTTTCTGCATTTATTGAGATAATCATAGGATTTTTGTTACTTTCGTTACTGATATAGTCAATTATGCTAATAGTTGAACCAGCCTAGTTCATTCCTGGTATAAATTCTACTTGGTTATGGTGTATTATCCTGGGGATTACTTTCTGCAAATCTTTTTGCTAATATTTTATTTAAGGTTTTTGCATCAATATTTTTAGAGAACTTGGTCTATAATTTTCTTTTTCTGTTTTCAACCTACCTGGTTTAGGTATCAGCACCATATTTGTGTCATAAAAGGAATGTAATAGGACTCCTTTCCCTATTTTTTCAAATAATTTCCTTTTATAAATGAGACTGTTTAAGTAATTTATTACCTCTTAATCTGGGAAATCTATATTTTTATAGGTATTCCTACATTTCACTTAGATTATCAAACATATTGACATAAAGTTGGATAAGATAACTTCTAATTATTGCTCTAATTTCCTCTTCATTGGTGGAAAGTTCTTCCTTTTCATTTTTGGGGCTAAGAATTTGATTTTCCTCTTTCCTTTTTCTAATCAAAATTAACTAAAGGTTTATCTATTTTTTTCATATAACCAACTCCTAATTTTATTTATTAACTCAATAGTTTTTTTCTTTCAATTTTATAAATTTCCCCTTTTATTTTCAGAATTTCAAATGTGGTATTTAATTGAGGGTTTTTAATTTGTTCTTTTTCTAGTTTTTTTAGGTGCAAGCCTGATTCATTGATCTTCTCTTTCTTTGTTTTATGCAAGTAAGCATCTAGAGACATAAAATTTCCCCTTACAACTGCTTTGACTGCATCCCATAAATTTTGGTATTTTGTCTCATTATTATCATTCTTTTGGATGAATTTATTCATTGTGTCTTTGATTTGTTGTTTCATCAATTCCTTCTTTAGGATTAGATTATTTATTTTCCAATTAATTTTTTGGTTTGTTTTCCCTTGGCCTTTTATTGCATGTGATTTTTATTGCATCATGATCTGAAAAAAATGCATTTACTCTTTCTGCATTTTATTTTGAGGTTTTTGTGTCCTAGTACGTGGTCAATTTTTGTATAGATTCCATTAACGGCTGAAAAAAAAAAGTATAGTCCTTTCTGTCTCCACTCAGTTTTCTCCAAAGATATATCATACCTAGATTTTCTGAAATTCTATTTGCCTCCTTAACTTCTTTCTTATTTATTTTGTGGTTCTATTTATCTCTTTCTGAGAGAGCAAGATTAAAATCCCCCACTAGTATAATTTTGCTATCTATTTCTTCTTGAAGTTCTCTTAAATTCTCTAGGAATCTGCATATTATACCATGTGGTATATATATATATATGGTTAGTATTGATATTGATTCATTATCTATGGTACCCTTTGGCGAGATATAGTTTTCTTCCTTATCTCTTTTAATTAGATCTATTCTTGCTTTTGCTTGATCTGAGATCAGGATTGCTGCCCCTGTTTTTTTTTTTTTTTTTTTTTTAACTTCACCTGAAGCATAATAGATTTTTCTCCAGCTTTTTATCTTAACTCTGTATGTATTATTCTGTTTTAAATGTGGTTCTTGTAAACAATATATTGTAGGATTCTGGTGTTTAATCCAGCTTTCTATCTGTTTCAGTTTTATGGGAGAGTTCATCCCATTCACATTCACAGTTAAAATAACTAATTCTGTATTTCCTGACATTTTATTTGCCCCAAGTTATACTGTACTCTTTCCTTTCCCCTTTCCCTCTTCTCCAGTATTTTAATTCAGACCACCACCTTCTTCAAACAGCCCTCCTCCTTTACATACAGCCCCTCCCTCCTTTTTATTCCTTTCCTCTACTACTTCAGTTTCCCCTTCTATTATCCTCTCTCTTTCCTTTCCTTTTCTCTTTCTCACTTCCCTACAAGGTGAAACAAGTTTCTCTGTGAAAACAAATATGTCTGATATTCTCTCTTTGAGCCAAATCTGATGAGAGTAAGATTCACATAATGTTCACCCCCTCTCTTCTTTCCCTCAGTTATAATAGGTCTTCTTTGCCTCTTCATGGGATGTAATTTCCCATTTTCCTTTTTTTCTAATACAATTCCCTGTCCACTTCTAATTTCTTTTTCATATTATTACAATAAAATCAAATTATCCTCACACTCTTGAAGTATACCAATAACAGATATAGTTCTTAAGAGTTCTTTCCCTTTTACTTTTTTATGCTACTCTTAAGTTCTGTATTTGGAGATCAAATTTTTTGTTCAGCTCTAGTCTTTTCATCAGAAATGAATGAAATCCACCTGTATCATCAAATGTCCATCTTCTTTTCTGAAAGATGATGCTCAACTTAGCTGGATAGTTGATTCTTGGTTGCAATCCAAGTTCCTTTGCCTTTCCAAATATCAGATTCCATACCCTTCAATCTTTCAAGATGGGAGCTGCTGATCCTGGGTAATACTGGGTAAATCCTGGGATTGTGGCCTTTTAATATTTGCATTGCTTCTTTTTGGCTGCTTGCAATATATTTTCCTTGATCCAATTATTCTGAAGTTTAGCTATGATGATCCTTGGAGTTTTCATTTTGGGCTCTCTTTCTGGAGATGATAGATGAATTCTTCCGATGGCTACTTTATCTTTTGGTTCTAGGACATCAGGGCAGTTTTCCTTGATGATTTCCTGAAAGATAATATCTGGGGTCTTTTTTTTTATCATGGTTTTCAGGAAGTCCAATAATTCTTAGATTGTTTATCTTAAATCTATTTCCCAGGTCAGTTGTTTTTCCAGTGAGATATTTTACATTTTCTTCCATTTTTTTTTCATTTTGGGGGTTTTGTTTGAGTGATAATTGAAGTCTTATTGTGTCATTCACTTTCATTTGTTCAATTCCAATTTTTAGAGTATCATTTTTTTTTAGTTATCTTTTTTAGCTCCTTTTGTATTTGGCCAATTGAATTTTTAAATGAGTTGTTTTGTTCATTGATTTTTTTTTCTATTTCACAAAGTCTGTTTATCAGCAAATTAGTTTCTTTTTAATATCTATTTTATAAGGAATTATATGCTTTTGATATTTCATCAAATCTATTCTGTAAGGAGTTATTTGCCTTTTCCATTTCATCAACTCTATTTTGTAGGGAGTTTTATGCTTTTTCCATTACTTCATATCTATTTTTAAGCAGTTTTCTTCAGATAATTTCTACTTTTCCTTTTTCATACCCTCTTGCAAAGATTTCATTTCCTTTTCTCATTTTTCTTCTAACTCTCTTTTAAGATGCTTTTTGTATTCTTCCAAAAGGGTCTTGTGAAAAGGGGACCAGCTCATCACCATTTGGGGCTTTATCTGGAGCTGATTTGCCTTTAGGAGCCTCAGGGTTTGAGGTCACTTTTTTCTCTCCCTCCATAAAATCTGTCTATAGTTAGAGCTCTTTTTGCTTTTCTGCTCATTTTTAAGGGTTGAGATCTGCTTTTAAGGCAAAGGGGTAACTGATGCTTTAGTATACCCTGGGGCAGCTCTGCTGAAGTCAATCAGCAGTGCTAGGTAATCCCACATTCTTCTGTTCTTCCTGGGCTCAGTGTCTTAAAATTTTACATTTTGTATTTGCTTTTGGGTGTCTCACAGTAAATCTGCTAAACCACCAACTTGCAACATGGACAGAGTAGCCTAAGAGCATCACAGAAGATTCTTGGTGTCCGAGGCTGCAACACTCCCTGCCACAGCTCCTTTCCCTTGGCTCCCTAGGCTGCATTCTGGGCTTAGCAGCCTCTCCCCATGCCTGATTGAAACAGACCTATTCAGAAGTTCTTCCAAACTATCTTTCTTTTTTCTGGAAATGTGTTGTACTTGAAATATTTTTGAGTTCTGTCACTTCAAAACCAATTTAGAAGTTTAATCTGTTGTTGATTTGAGGGAAGCTCAGAGGAGGTCAGCTAGAGGAGTGTCTATTGTTCACCATCTTGGTTCCACACACATACCCCCAGCCTCTCTTTTTTACCCTAGCTCTGCTACTTTATCTTATCACCTAACCCTCCCATCCCCCATCTTCATCCCCTTCATTCACCTCTTGACTCCCATTTTCTCCTAATCTCAATTCATATACCCCTTTAAGCTGGTAATCTAGATTTGTGAGAGAGTATGCTGTATGCTTGTAGGCGAGATTATTTTCTATTCCCTTTCATTAAATGACTTTCCTTGAAGGAAAAAAAAAACTCTTTTCACTAAGACATTTTATCAAAATCTTCTTTTTGTATTGTCTTGTATTTTAATATGAGTTTCTTCAGAGTAGGACAATCTTGTTCCTCTATTTGTAGAACCAGCATAACGTTGTACACATAGTAAAAGCTTCATTAATTCTCTTTTCTATTCATTCATTCTTAGATTTTATGAATTCTAACCTCCTTGTTTTGGCTCACACGATTCTATTTGTGCAGTACCTGTTGACTCAGTTCTCTTCTCCTTTCCCTTCACTCTTTTCACAACTCCTTTCCCCTAAAAACCTTAAATATCTTTCAAACATTAATTCAGATATATTTTCCTCCAAAAAACTGGACAGATCAACTAGTCAGATTGAAGCACATATTTTTCCTGTTGTATTCATATCTATATATCTATATCTACATATATCTATATGTAACTGCTCTTTGTTCTATAGAGATGTTCTCATATATCTCTTCTGCTTGATAGTAAACTCCTTGACGTTAGAAACTATATGCTTTATTTTAACAAGGCATCCTTAGCACTTACTGAAGTGCACACTGAAGTCTTGTTGAACTACAGTGAATCAAAGAGGCAGAATTTGAACTGGGGCCTGATAAGTTAGTAATATTTCCATAAATAAAGATGAGAGGAAAACAATTTCAAGCTAGGAAGAAGTATAAATAAAAAAGCTGTGTTTTGGCCAGAGCAAGTAGACAAGTTTGTCTGAAACATAAAGTTTCATGTATCACTAAAGATAAGGCTTGTAGTGGTACTTTGAGGACAGATATAATCAAGGTAGATATAATGAATTTGTACTTTATTTTAGAGGCAATGGAGAAAGAGGGAAAGGGTGAAAAGGAAACAATCCTCTTACTGAGTACTTGAAATATAATAAACATCCATGGATATTTTGGTTTAGATCTTTGTAGGCTGGTCCAAAGACTCAGGCTTTGATAAACTCATAAACCATAAAATTCAGGATAAAAATATATAATTTACAATTATCCTTTCCCTATATCTTTACATTTGCCAAAAGATCATAGAAAGACTCTTTGTAGGATATTGAGAACTCTCCGAAATTTCAGGAATACCAACCCACCCACAGTCCAATTTTTTTTCTGCCTTAGGTGATTAGGAAGCCTCCCAGGGAAACAAATCTCATATGTGGCTTCATTGTCCCCTTAAAGGTATGCTGGCTTAGTTACAAATATCATTTCTCTTACAGTAAATACCAGTTTAGTTTACCAAAATAGGTATAGTGGAGTTAAGATAGGAATACTTTATAGAGACATTATATTTACAAAGAGAAAAATAAATCAAAGTTTTTTGACCTTCATTGATTTGCTTATCTTATTTGTTATTTTGGATTTTGTATAAAATAAAGTGATGCTTCTTTCTTCTGGTGAAGTCTCAGTCATATTTGTTAGAAAAATTGCTTTGAGCCTAGAAAGATTTACATGAAGTAATGTTGAATGAAGTGAGCAAAACCAATATATTATTTTACACAGCAACAGCAAGATTATGTGATAATCAACTATGATAGACTTAGTTCTTCTCAGCAATGCAGTCATCCAAGATGTAATCAGCATCCAGAGAGAAAACTATGGAGACTGAATATGGATTGGAGCATAGTATTTGTACCTTTTGTGTTTGTTTTTTCTTTCTTGGGTTTTCTTTTTTAACCTTTTGATCTCATTTTTCTTGCAAAGATGACAAATATAGAAATATGTTTAAAACTATTGTGCATATTTAACCTATTTCTTTAGATTTCTTTCTGTCTTGGGCACTGGGGAGATAGGGGAGAGAGGGAGAAAAAATTGGAACACAAAATCATACAAAATGAATATTGAAAACTATCTTCACATGTGTTTGGAAAAATAAAATATTATTGGGGGAAAAGAAAAAAAATCTTTGAAAACTCTAATATATAATTATGAATAAATGTTATAGTTTTTGAGTAAGCATCATCAAAGATATTAGCATTAGTTACATACTTAGCCACTGACAAGTTAAAATAAAACTATAGAAGCCTTTCAAAAAAGACTGAAAATATGTTCACTTCTGTCTCACTGGTTTCTCAAAAGATGATATTAGTACAACTAGGTTTAAATAAATCTAATTCATGAAAACAAGAATTTACAAAACAGAAATACTTATCTTAGAAAACTCTTCCCCAGAAGATTTCTTAAACTAGTCGGTAAATTTAAACTAGTACATTTGAAATGTGATTTATGGGAAAAGCATAAGGATACCATTTAAACTTCTTAGAACTGGGGAGTTTTGGTTCCTAGGGAGTAGCAGAACTTGTCCACTTATTGAAATTTGTGTTCAGTCTTACAGAGTGCCAAGTACTAGAGGATACTCAGACAACACGCAATCCCTAAGCTTCTTTCTGGGTTTAAGATAGATTCGCTTGGAAGTTTCATTAACTTTCTCCTGCTAATAACATGTTAATATTATCTATTGTAATTAGAAAAAAAAAACAGGTTTATGTCCTATAAACTTCATTTTCTAGTAGTGTGTGAATAACTACATCTCATCTTTTCTGAGTTTGTTTCCTCATATCTAAAATGGAGATGATAATATTTGTGTTCATAAGATTGTTTGGGGGCATAAGTCGAAGGAATACATGTGAAAGTTTTATGAATTACAGTGATGTGTAACTTAACATATAATGATAATTCTTCCACATATATACATATGGGTTATATATATATATATATATATATATATATATATATATACATGTGAGTTACACATAGCTTAGGGTAGTCCAAAAATTCAGGCTATGGACTAGAATACATTGAAATTCTCATAAATACATGCAGACATAGGTATGTGTCTATATACATAAACACATATTTGTGTATGTATGTTTATGTATATATATTATATCTAGTTTTTAATTGTAAATAGTAATATATATACATATATATATGTAAACATTATTATTTACAATTAGAAAATATGCATCACATAGCAGATAAAGGGCTTGGAGTCAGAAATACTAGCTGGATTCAATTTCTGACTCTTGACAATAGCCACCGAATGACCATAAGCAAGTCACTTAAATTTTCTGAGTCTCAGTCTCCTCATCTGTAAAACTGGGATAATGATGTTTAATTTTGCCTCATGCATAGGCTGTTCTCAGGTTCGAATGTGATTAAATAGGGAATGCCCTTTGATTTATGCCATTTACTGGTATGGTGTGTGTTGCTATTTCCTGAGACTTGGGAAAGATGGAAAGAGATATAACAAAGAGGGTATGGTGAATGAATATGGAGCAACATTTTCCAGAATAGTGCCTCTCCATTATCTGGTGATAAGGTCGGGAAATGATACTTTTTGAAATGGAATACAACAAAGTGTTAACGTAAAATTAATGAACTTGGTCAGTTGGAGAACTAGCCTTCTCCAGGGATAAGGGGTTGATAAAACTTTTCAGTTTTCTAAATCTCAGAAATTGGTTGTTCTCTCAAAAAGGAAGGCATCAGTTTAAAATATAACTAATATCAGATAAGCTATAATCCTCAAAAGAGGAACCCTGTATGGGAATGCTGTAAGGATAGAGGATTTGGTGAAGGGACTGATAAAAAATACTGAAAAAGGAAAAGGGAATGAGATCTTGTCAGTATTTAATCTAGTACTGTCCATAAGAGGCTGATACTGAATCTTACAAACAAACAGAGCCTGAATGAGACATTGTATGCCCCAAGCAAGGTTGGATAGGTTGAATCCCTGTCTTTCTGTTTACTGGAAAGTTTAACCTTCACTATTAAAATGTGAAATTTGTCTTATCAGAAAATAAATACTCAGGTGCCAAGGAAAGAACTGTTAAAAGTGTGTTTATCTCTAAGATATCAGTCTTAAAATTTTGTCTTCTTGATGTGCCGATGTTTAGATTGCTTCCTAGTTGACTACCTATCTTGCCTCTTTAGTCCTTAACTTCTATTTTCTCTAGTCTCCAACCTTTATCATAATGGGGATTAAATAACTTCTGATGTCCAACTCTCCTTACTTTGATTTTGTTTTCATTAAGTAAACTTCTGATGATCTGTTTGATTTCCCAAGAACTTTGATCAGAAGGTGAAGGATGGGCTTCTGGGTAGTGAATATAAGTATTCTGTATCATTAAAAAGGAAAGCCTTCTTTTACTACCCAGTGATAAATTAATAAATTGACATTCTCGTTTAAAATGTAGTATGTCTTGGGAGTTGGTTTACACTAGATGAACTGACAAAATTGAATTTGTGAGACTGTTAAACCGAATTCCCAACCTTGAACCTGTCATTTTAAGCTAACCCATGAGATTCAGCTGGTTTGTCTCTCTCTTTACTATCCAACTTTTTAACTTTCACATTGGGATATAGAAAATTGGACAGAATGACAGGATTATAGTCTTTGGAAATCATCGAAATTAATGTCAAACTGCTCAGGGAATGGCTACCCTGAAATCAAATTAATTGGTACTGGGAGACCCTTTCCTATTGGCATTTTGTTCTTAGTGATGCCGATTTTCCTGTTATTGGCAACCAGACTGCATCTCAGTTTTATACTTCTGAGACACTGAGTACTTAATCAGTTTTTCCTTTTCGTCAAACAACAAGAAAAGTTTAAAAGATGAGGAACAGGTATCTAGCATCTTGCTTGCCTTGAGTAAAAATATTGAAAAAAGTTTTGCAATTTATGAAAGACTATAACCATTATTTGTCCTTCCCTTGGGATCAGTAGTAAAATATCTATAGTTAAACAATAAACACTCCCTCAATGGTATCTCATTCTAGTAAATTGAATCTTCCCTCAAATTATAATAAATAAGATTAGTGTAATGATGACATTTCAAATTGAGACTAAGGAGTCACAGACCAGAAAATGGTAATGACTAATTTAACATCCTGCACATAATACATTTGTCAGGGAAAACCTAACCCACATGCTCAGAATTTCAATATTCTTTTTATGATAACCATCCAATGTCTGTATTTAGTTATGATGCCAATTTGTTTTTTCATGTAATATTAATAACACATAAAATAAGCCCTTACCTACTTTTCTGAAAGGCCAACAGTAAATACTGAATTATTTTTAACACTTGTCAATAACTTGATTCAGAAACCTATATTTTACTTCTAAAGCTTGTCCATATTCAAAAGAATCTTGCATATTCCAACTCTTTACCAAAAATCTTCCTCTTAACCTTAGTGAGGTTACTATGTCTAGTATCAGTGTAGAAGCTAGTCTTATTTTATGTAAATGTTCTTTGGTTTTAGGTTTTAGGAACCTTACTAATCTGTCTTGATAATATCCCATAGCTTCCAGTTTCACAGGTTAATTAGATATGACATTAATTATTTGTTATCTAAAGGAAGGTCCACTGCTCACTTCATTTTCATAAAGTCAATTCATGAATGATGAAGAACATTATTAAACCAATAGATTTTAGGTAATGTTACAAGGGCAAATATGAGAAAAGATAATGAAAGAGAGACAGTCAAAGAATAATACATAACTGTAGTATTACATGGAAATCTAATTAATGCTAACATAATATTTGAACACAACTACTAGTTCTCATTTTTTAATATCTCTTTGACCCTAGCCTCCTAAAGTCTTTAGATTCTTTTAAAACACAGCTTTGGTGGCTCATTATATTTGAGGTATTTCCTAATCTGCCTAATTATTAACAACTTTCACCTACTTGAAATTATTCTATATTACTTCATATGTTTTGTATTAAATTGCTTTTATTTTGGGGATGAGCATGCATAACATCCTCTTCCACTTATAATTATATAAGCTTTTTAAGGGCAATGACTATTTCCTTTTAGTTTCCTGTTTGTTTGTTTGTTACCAAACCCAGTATTTTGCACATAATAGGCATTTAATAAATGTTTGTTAAGTTGAACTGACATATATGTGTATATATATATATATGTTTATATCTACACACATACATATATAATACATATATAAAGATACACACATATTTACATTTATATGTTAAATTGAACTGACATTTGTGTGTGTGTCCATACATGTTTTGCTCAAGACTGTCAGATGAGGATATTTTCTTTGCTGGTCTACTCACCTCCATATCTGACAGACTCATAAATAGCAGAACAATAGCAAAGAAGGACAATTAGCAAACACATTTTTTTTTCCTGGCAGAAGGGCTTTCTGGCTGAGTCCTAGGGGCTGGCAAAACAGATCCTCTTTTCGTATCCAAGAAAACATAATTAGCAGGGTTCTTGAAGAAATTTTGTGAGAAAATTCAGGCAATTGCTAGTGTAGTTCAGGAGCTATCCTGTGAACTTTGTTCTTGTGGAGTATCAATTGTTTCCCTTAAAGCTAAATGATCACAAGCTCTGTGCAATGATAATCTAGGTTGTGGATTTAAAATAAATGATTTCCCATGTTCCTTTTAACACACATTCAAAACTATATCTTAGTTCTAGTATCTACTTTGAAGTGATTTTTTTTTCTTTCAGAGTTTGGTTGCCCTTTACATTTAAGTTGGTGTTTCCTGTCACAAAATTGGGATAGAATTCTTTTAATTTTTTTTTTCATGAAATTTTCTTTTGCGCTAAAGTACAACCAAGTTGGAGAAGTTTATGTTTGCCAATATTTTCAAAGCCAACATCTCATTTGTATTTGTTAGTGAGTAACTCTGGGAGAGAGAGACAGAGAGAGAGAGAGAGAGAGAGAGAGAGAGAGAGAGAGAGAGAGAGAGAAACACAGAGAGACACACACACAGAGACACAGAGAGTCAGAGATAGACAGCAGACAGAGACAGAGACAGACAACAGACAGAGATAGAGACAGAGACAGAGAGAAATTTGGATGACTTATTCATACAAAGATATGATTGTCTCATTGTTTTTTTAATTTTCACAGGCTATGGACAGATGTCAATTTAATTGAAGAAGATAACAAAAAAATTAAAGTCATGCAGTGAAAGAATGTTAAAGTGAGCAAATATTTTAAAGACCATTTAATCTAAGTATCATTTTACCAATTTTGCAAATGTTATCCAGAGATGTTATGATACTTTGGAGAAGCACTTGAAAGATCACTGGATTTGGAGTCAGAAGATATAAATTTTAAGTCCAATCCTGACACTTAACAATCCTGTGATGATGTGCGGAAAAAAAAAAATGAAGAAGAAGGAGGAGGAGGAAGAGGAGAAAGTAATACTATATAAATTATGCATTCTAGCTTAACTGTATTCTCTGTTCCCCAATTTGTTCTCTCTCCTCTCTCTGTACCTTTGCTCACAAGTGCTTAGAATAGACTATATCATTTCTTGTCTCCATGCTCTTGCTTGTGCTGTCTATCTCCCATGCTTAAGCTACCTACCACTGTTTCTATTTGTGGGGTTCCCTTTTCCTTCATTTAACTTAGATTTTATCTCCTCCTTGAATACTTCTTTGAACCCTTCTCCAAGGGACAGTGATCTCTTCAGCATCAATTTCTTTCTTATATCTTTGTATCCCCAGAAGGTAAAAGCAGTGCCCTTTCTAGAAGAAAGTAAACTTAATAAATATTCTTTGAACTGAATGCAAGCAAGCATAAATTCTTCAGGTCACATATCTAGTCAATTGTAGACTTTGGTCTAAAATTTAAATTTTCTGATTCCCTGATCTAGACCATTCTATTTCTATTGCCTTTATCATGATTAAAAAAAAAACTCTCTTGATTTTAGGTTTTATAAAAAAAAGTACATGATCTTAAGTAATAGTACCAATTACTGTTATGGGGCCAGAACTCTTGTACTTAAAACAAGGATTCTTATACAGTGCTAACTCAGTGGAGTTGATAAAGACTGTTATGCCACAGTTCTCAGTTTCCATAATTATCCTGACCCAGTCCTGACTCATTTTCTCTGCTTCAGTTATAATAATCAACTCAAAGTTCAGTCCTGCAAAACCTTCCCTCCCTCTTTATCAGAATATTTGATAAGTATAATTTGTTTTAGAAAATCAGAATGCCTCTCCCCATCCCAAACTACTGGAATGTCAGATACCACCTTATCAAGATGCCTCTCACCATCTCCAGAGTTCCTCCCCCCATGGCTCCCCTTACTCTGTCAGAAGAGGATTCCAGAGTTCCATTCCAGCTCTTAGCACCCTGACTCTGCCCCCACCTCAGTCTGCCCCCTGAGTCTGAGCCATGTGTATATAGGTCATTGAGAACTCTTATTGTTTGCTGGATTCTTGGAGACAATAGTCTTATTCAGCCCTGGAACCAAACCATGGATCCATTTGGTCCCAGTAAATCTCTCCCATTAAATAAATTATTAAATTGTTCTCTAATCTCTATCCTGACTCAGTTTCTCTGGGATTATAAAACAACTGTTAGCTAGTTTAGCATGGTGATTAATAGTTCTCTAGTTCAGCACATGTACTTAGTACTTAATATAGTTCTACAAGATTTACACCTATAATGTTGTAATTATAATAGAGTATATAACAGCCAGCAGGGACTAAGAGACAGATTCATTCCATTGTCTACCTTTGTAGTGGCTGGAGGCTGAAACACAAGCCCTAGGACTCAGAGACATTCACTCCATCTCACAACAATGTGGTGCCTGCTCTGTCCTCCTGCACTTCCCCCACTGAGACCAAGGCTGGTCTGAAAGGCCTCTAAAAAAGCTAGCCCGGGCCCCAGGTAAGGAACACTTTGTGAAGGAGACAATAAAGAATTTGGACCTTAACACCTGGCTATTCTTGTGGTGATTAATCTACTGAAACAAAAGCTGCTCCAAGACCCCCAGAAAACTAACAAGAACATTACAAATTACAGATACCCAAATGGTATTGATTAGCTTAGTAAAGCAACAGAATATGCCATAGAATCTTGCTTAATACATGGAACCACAAATCTGGCAAACATCCCAATCATTCTTCTACTAAAGACCAGTTTTAGGTTTTTTGGGGGAACTTTTAATGTCTTCATTGAAATGTTGAAAATTTCAAAATGGAAAATGTGCATGTAGATTTTAATTCCAAAACAAATACCCTAATCTAATTATATGGAATTTTACAATTACATTTTAATAAATGTTTAACCCTGTGAAATGTCTCATGATACCAAGAACCAGATGACCCTTATCTTAAAACTCTTCTATTTATAATACTGTCTCAATCTTGCCATCAATTGAACCACTCAAGTGAAGCCACCCTTTCCAATATAGCTGATAAATTCTTAGTTGGCAAATGTCATGACTGTTATTTGATTTTTATTTTTCTTTCCTTATGTGACATTTGAATATTGCTGTTCTACTGAATATTCTCTATTCTGTGATTTTTCTGATGCTCCTCTTTTGGCTCTACTTTTATATATTTAGCCACTTCTTTTAAGGTTTCCTTTTTGGTTCGTTATTCATGGCATCCCTCCAAATGTATTGTGCTGAGGTTTGGAATAGATCCTCTTTTCTTCTCTTAATACTCTTTAATTTGGTGCTTTTATCATCTCTGATAGATTTAATTACAATCTCCATGAGGAAAATTTCTGGATCTATATATCCAGTTTTATTTGCCCTCCTGAATTTTAATCCCACATTGCTAACTGCTTACTATACATTTCAAACTAGATGTCCAATCAGCATCTCATATTCAAAACAGTTACTTCCTTCCTTCCCTCCTTTCCTCCCTCCCTTCTGCTTTCCTCCCTCCCTCCTCCCTCCTTCCCTCCCACCCTTCTTTCTTTCTTTCTCTCTTTCTTCTTTCTTTCTCTCTCTCTCTTTCTTTTCAAAATCTATCTCATTTGCTCACCTTCTTTTATTTCTGTTGATGGCACCATCATCTTTCTAATATATTAGATTTACATCCCACCATTATCCTCAACTCCCTTTTTTCACACCATATTTTCAGATCTTTTCTAAATTTTGTCCCTTTTTGCTTTGTTTCTATCCCTTTTCCTCTACTCACATGGCTATCGCCATGGTTCAGGCCCTTGTCACCAATCATCTGAACTATTTCAAAAGCCTCCTAATTAGTCTCTCTGACTCAAGTCTCTCCATTCTCTAATCCATTGCCACAATGATTTTACCTAAAGGATAGGTCTGACTATATCATCCTTCTACTCAATAAATCCAGTGCCTCTAAATTGAAATGAAAATTTCTTAGTTTGGCACTTAATGCCCTTGAGAAATTGTCTTTGTTAACCTTCCTATACTTACTACATATTATTCCCTTCTGGGCAATATATAGGCCAGATGAAATGGCTTTCTTTGGTTGTTTATTACACATCATTTTCTTTCTACCACCTCTATGCCTTTGTACTAGCTGTCCCTCATGCCTGTAAAGCATTTCTTTCTCAATTCAATCTCTTATAATCCCTCTTTTCCTTTAAAAGATAGAGCAAATGAAACTTTCTATATGAAGTATTTCACTGTTCCTTTCAATTCCCATCTATTTATTTCATTTGTTTTTCATATATACTTATATAAGTAAGCTTACATATTATATATTATATATTATACTTATTTGTACATGTTATCTCTCTGATAAAATATAAGTTCTTTGATAGCGTTTTTTCCTGTTTCCCTAGAATTTAGCATAGTACCTAATGTATATTAAATGGTTTTATAAGTATTAATTGATAGATTGATCCATATAAATCCATCATGGAGAGAACCCAGTATAGCTCAGAGTTGCTGTAGACTTGTGCTTGCTTGAATCTATTACATCCATATTGGAATCTATAACTAAAAAGGATTTTGCAAATCACCTAATTCAGATTATATCTAGGTCTCAATTAGTGTCAAACCAGAACCCTCTGAAATGGTAGCATATTTCAAATACCCACTATATAGTTCCATTGGGCTGGAACCAATGGCCATATTTCACACAATTATAACTTCAAATATGAGAATTGGAATACATGTGACTACTTCAGAGAATCCATTTTTTTGCACTAATTGAAATTCACTTGTGCTAATTTTGCAGAATGGGAATCAGTGTTCTAGAGTGAATAGACAACTTGGCCAACATCACACAAATAGTAAATAGAATACAATTCTATACACATAAATGAACTATACCAATACCACATGAGATGACTGGCTTAGTGTTCCATAGATTGTCTATTTTAAAATCCCCACAAAATAGAGATGCATATGTTGGACATATCTAAAGCAGGGAGTTTGACCAGCATGTTATGATGTACCTTCCCACTCCCAGAGCTATGATTCTCTTATTTTATTACAGAGGAAAGTAAGATAGCAGATTTTTTTCTTCCGTTATCCCATAGTTCATAGAATCATAGTTGTAAGACTGAAATAGAATGCAGATGTCATAAAGCCCAATATTTTCATTTTTATAGATGAGGATAATGACACTGAATTAATACAAATATCTTGCTCAACGTATTTTTGGTAATGAAATTACGTAGGTGCAACTTTCTTGTTCAATATTATAAAATAGCTTTGATTTTATTGGTTTGAATTTTCCCTCCACTGATACAAATCACTTCTTCCCATACTTCAGTAGTTATTTCTGAGAGTTACTATGATTTTTCTCCCTCTAAATAACCAAATTAGGTCACTTGATGTTCTAAGAGCAGAGAATCATATATTTTAAAGTTAGAAGTAACTTTTAAAGTTGCTAGTTAAGGACTTCTTGGCAAGATACACATGCAATTACTCAGTACATACAAAGATTACCAAAGACTTAGGAGTCTTAAGCTATTTGCTCTGCTACTTTTCTCATATATATTTGTCTTATTTATTTATTTTTAGAAATCAGGATTTCTACCTTTAAATTTTATCTATAGTCTTACATATTCTCACATATTATTGCTACACTATCATTGTGTTGAGAGAAACCAAAAATTTAATACTATGCTTGGCAACAAGTAACCAAAGAAATGATTCAAGCATTGTAAATAAAAACTCAACCAACACTGAAAACATTATAAGTGATCCAGCAGACCTATACACACTGTAGAGTAACTGGTCTTAAATGAAGCAGGCCTTAGTTCTCCATAAAATACAAATAAAATCTAATGCCAAAAGAGTTTTAACAAACTCCTCTCTTCTATACTAGTTAGCTCACCTGAATGGATTAAGTACAGAACAAATCAGAAAATCTTCAAGAAATCCCTTGAGCTGGGCAAACTGTGGGTTGGAAAATGAGTCCAAATATATCATGGGTCAAGAGAATTTAGGGATATGTTTCCAGTTAATTTATTTGATGTGAGAGGTGATTCTTATAAAACATTTAACCAGGAGACAGTTAAAACAAATCTTAGTGGAAAATATTGAAGTTTGTTAAGTGCTGTGGAAGCTAGTTTTTGGTCACATTGGTGAGAAATTTTGCATCCAGAAGAAACTAATTAATGAAGAGATTGTAATGGGAAACAGAGACACATTCTCTGTACTACCACCAGTTTATATCCAGAGCATTTCTCACTAAAATTCATTAGTTTCTTGTACAATCTACTGAGAGTCACATACTGAATTCTTTGTGAACATCATAAAATGTGATCATCACAATTGGTCATCTTTCTAACCCTTTACTAGACTGTCTGATTTTTTACAATGAGATAATAATATACTCAATCAACGTTTGCACCCTGACCATTATAAAAAAAAATCTTTTCAGTACATTTATTAATTTAATTGGCTTTGTCAATTTGTCAAAAGTGGATTGGTCCAATGTTATTATTTTTTTTCATTAAAGTTTTGAACAGAATATGATACACAACTTAATAAAGTTTTTTGAGGACAAGGATTATTTTGTTTTTATCTATCTTTTCATATCTAGTTCTCTTATCTTCAAAAGACATTACAGATGAACAACAAATTAGACTCAAAGTTAAGCAGGAGGAGGACAGTGATTTGCTATGCTTTAAATATGTTACAAAACTTTTATTTTGTTATTTTTTATATATTTTTATTGTTCAAAAATCAACTTGTCTACTTATTTTTATGATTATTTCTTTAAAACTTTGAGCCCCAAATACTTTTTCTTCATCCAGACCATCCCCTACTTATTGATATAGCAAGCAATATGATATGCATTTTATAAGTTAATTTACATAAGATATATTTCCATATTAGGAATTTGCAAAAAAAGCAAGAAAACTTAATTTTTAATAGTATTTCATTTTTACAAATAAATGCAAAGATAGTTTTTCAACACTCACCTTTGCAAAATCTTGTGCTTCAAATTTTTCTCTCTCTTTTCCCCTCAAAACCCTCCCTAAGACAGCAAGCAATATGATATAGCTTAAGAATGTGCAATCAAGATAAGTTTTGTTTAATTGACTTCCATTTGCACTTAGAGTTCAATTCTTCTCTCTCTCAAGTTGGATATCATTTTTCATCATGAATACTTTGAAATCGCCTCAGATTCTTTTATTGGCTAAAATAGCTAAGTCTTTCATGGTTGATCATCCTTGCAATATTATTGTTACTTTGTACAATGATTTCTTGGTTCTGCTCACTTCACTCTCCATCAAATCATATACGTCTTTCTTTTTAGATTTTTCTTAAATTATTCTCTTCATTTTTTCTTATAGCACAATGGTATGCCAACATAGTCACATACCACAACTTGTTCAATCAGCCCCAACTGATGATAACCATTTCCTAATCTCCTTAATTTCTAATTCTTTGTCATCTGTAGAGGGCAGGTATTGAGTGGGTCCAGGAATGAAAAGAGTCCAGTAGAGGTACAGCTTGGGACTTGCTCTCTGGAAGGACTCTGCTCCAGGAATTGGCTTACTAACACCTTAACAATGAATGAAAGACATACTCTAGATAAATTTAGGATAATCTTGATGAAGAATACATGTGACTATGTATTTACAACTATACTATTTACAACTGTTTTGACAAATATCTTCTTATTCATAGTTCTGTTATTGACAACACTTATAATAGATATCTTGTTATTGCTAATTAAGGTGGAATTGAATGTCAAAGTGTGGTTTATGCATTAACCCTGGGGGGTATATAGCATCACCTGGAGGTATCTAGTATTAATGTAACACTAGTTTAAAAAGTATATAAACCCTGATACTTAGATTAATAAATGGAGATTGCAAAACCTAACTTCCACCTGTCCTCAGACATTCCTTCATACTCTCGGTATTCACTGGAGCTGGACTCCAATAGTCACCATAAAAAAGAACTGCTTTATCATTTTTTTGTATCTATAAATCCTTTTTCTTTTTCTTTGCTCTCTTTAGAATACAGATCTAGTAACAATATTGCTTAATCAAAGGATGTGCATAGTTTTTTTTTTTCCTTTATTAAAGCTCTTTATTAAAAAAAAAATTCATGGATAATTCTTCAACATTAACCCTTGCAATACCTTGTGTTCCAATTTTTCCCCCTTCCCTCTTCCTCCCCCAGATGGCAAGTTGTCTAATATATGTTAAACATAGTAGACATATATGTTAAATTCAATATATGCATATATATTTATACAATTATCTTGCTGCACAAGAAAAATCAAATCAAACCAGAAAAAATGAGAAGGAAAATAAACTGCAAGCAAACAACAACAAAAAGAGTGAAAATGCTATGTTGGGATCCACAATCAGTTCCCACAGTTCTCTCCCTCTGTGTAGACAGCTCTCTTCATCACAAGAGCATTGGAACTGGTCTGAATCATCTCATTGTTGAAGAGAGCCAAGGATGTGTATAGTTTTATAGCCATTTGGAAATAATCTGATCATGAAATCATGAAATGATTGGATCATTTCACAATGTTGGGAAATGCACACCAATAGTGCATTAGAGTCTCTGTTTCCTCATATTTTCCATCAGCATTTGTCATTTTCCTTTTCTGATGTGTTAATGAATCAGATATGTGTGATATGGTACTTCAGAGCTGTTTTAATTGATGTTTGTCTAATCAGTAGTGATTTAGAGAATTAAAAAAATATATGACTGTAGATAAGTTTGATTTGTTCTTCTAAAAGCTGCCTCTCCTCAACAATAGCTTTTATTTTATTTTAAAAAAATGACAGTTCTCTATATAATGGAAAAATAAGAACTTTAACAGAGAAAATTAATTTTTTTTCATGTTATTTTATTATCTATGATTTTGTTCTTTTTATTCAGTAATTTAGTTGGGCCCAATTCTTTGTGACTCTGTGGACCATAGCATGTCAGGCACTACCTCTTGAAGTCTACATAATTTCATGTTTATTGTTTCCATAACATTTCTTCTTTCATTCTCTGCCATCTCCTTTTCTTTTTGCTTTCAATCTTCCCCAACATAATGGTATTTTCCAATGGAATCTGTCTTCTCATTATATAGCCAAAACATTTGCACTTTAATTTCAGCATTTGACCTTGTAGTAAGTATAATAAACTAAATTCTTTAAATATTAATTGATTTGATCTTTGCTGTCCAAGGCACTTTCAAAAGTCTTTTGCAGCACCACAATTCAAAAGTATAGATAGATTCTATCATGCTTAAATTTTCTTATAGCTCAACTCTCATGGCAATACAATGCTACTGGAAAACATTGCTTTGAGTATATAGACCATTGTTGGAAAGATGCATTGTTATTCTCTATGCTTTCCAGATTTACCATAGTTTCCTACCTAAGGAGAAATTGCTTTTTAATTTATGGCCACAGTCACTTTCTGCTGTAGTCTTTTAACCCAATAATATGAAAGCTGAAACTCTATTTACCAGGAATTGATGGGACCAATTGCCAAAACCTTAGGTATTCTTTTGCTTTTGTTTTTGATTTTTATGTTAAGCTTCAAGCCAGCTTTTTTAACCTTCATCAAAAGACCTCTTAATTCTTCTTCACTTTTTGCACTTGAAGTAGCATCATCTGCATATCTGAGATTGTTTATACTTACCGCAGCTATTTTAATTCCAGGTTTTGATTCATCCAACCCATTAAGAGAAATGAACTCTGCATATAATTTAAATAAATAAGACAAATTCTTTACAACATTGATGTACCCCTTTTTCCAATCTTAACCCAAATAATTGTTCAATGTTTGAGTCCTGCTGGTACTTCTTGATCTGCATACAATTTTCTCAAAAGAGAAGTAAAATAATCTGGTGTTCTTATCTCTTTGAAGACTTGCCGCAGTTTGTGGTCTATGATAACTTTTAGCAAGAATGTGGTTTCCTAACAGGGACACTGATACATTGTTGGTGGAATTATGAATACATCCAGCCATTCTGGAGAGCAATTTGGAACTATGCCCAAAAAGTTATCAAACTGTGCATACCCTTTGATCCAGCAGTGTTTCTACTGGGCTTATACCCCAAAGAGATACTAAAGAATGTTTGTGGCAGCCTTATTTGTAGTGGCCAGAAGCTGGAAAATGAATGGATGCCCATCAATTGGAGAATGGTTGAGTAAATTGTGGTATATGAATGTTATGGAATATTATTGTTCTGTAAGAAATGACCAGCAGGAGGAATACAGAGAGGATAGGCGAGACTTACATGAACTGATGCTGAGTGAAATGAGCAGAACCAGGAAATCATTATATACCTCAACAGCGATACTGTATGAGGATGTATTCTGAAGGAAGTGGATTTCTTCAACAAAGACAAGATCTAACTTAGTTTCAATTGATCAAGGATGAGCAGAAGCAGGTACACCCAAAGAAAGAACACTAGGAAATGAATGTAAACTGCTTGCATTTTTGTTCTTCTTCCCAGGTTATTTATACCTTCTAAATCCAATTCTCCCTGAGCAACAAGAAAACTGTTCGGTTCTGCACAGATATATTGTATCCAAGATCTACTGTAATCTATTTAACATGTATAGGACTGCTTGCCATCTTGGGGAGAAGGTGGAGGGAGGGAGGGGAAAAATCGGAACAGAAGTGAGTGCAAGGGATAATGTTGTAAAAAATTACCCTGGCATGGGTTCTGTCAATAAAAAGTTATTAAAAAAAAAAAAAAGAATGTGTTTTCCTTGAATATTTCTTTTAATTAAGTCTGTTTTTTTTCTTTTGAATTTTTTTGGTCTCCTTTAAAACATAGTAGATTCTACTCCAGCTCCTTATTTTAATGCTTATTATTAATTATTAATACATTAATAATTTTAATGTGTGCTATTTCATTTCAAGTATGTTTCTTATAAATAAGATAATTTAGGATTCTGATTTCTGATCCATTCTGCTATTCACTTCAGTTTTATAGATGAATTCATCCCATTCATATTCACAGTTATGTTTACTAACTATACAATTTCTTTCTATTTTCCCTCCCCCCTCCAATTTCTCTCTCTCTCTTTTTTCTCTACCCCTCCTCAAAAGTTTGCTTTGCTCCTGACCACTGTCTCTTTTAATCAATTTTCTCATTTTTAGCTCTTCTCCCCTTTCTCTATCCCAATTCCTCCCCTATTTCTCTGTTGGATAAGATAAGTTTCTATAACCAACTGAGTGTGGGTGTGGGTGTGTGTATGCATTCTTAACTCTATGAAACAATTCTGATTAGAGTGAGCAAGCATTTCCTGGCAACATTCCCCCTCCATTCTTCCTTCTACTGTAAAAGTTTTTCCTTCCATGCCATTTTTATGTGAGATAAATTTCTTCATTCTCTTTCTCTTTTCCTCCTTCTCCCAGTGCAAATCTTTTTCTAATCACTTCAATTTGTTTTTGAGATTATCCCAACATAATTGACTTACACCCATGCCCTTTGTCTATAGAGAGTCCTATCTGCTCTAATAAATTATAATGTTCTTAGGAATTAAATGCATCACTTCATATAGAGATATTAGCAGTTTGAGTTTGCTGAATTCCTTATGACTTTTTTCAGTGTTTACTTTTTATGCATTGCATGAGTCTTGTGTTTGAATCTCAAATTTTCTATTCAGCTCAAGTTTTTGGATCAGAATACTCGAAAGTCCTCTATTTTGTGAAATATTCAAAAATTTCCCCCCTTGAACTACTGTATTCAATTTTGCTGGACTGCTTTCTCATTGTAATCCTAACTCTTTCACCTCCCACAACACCATTTTCAAAGCTCTCTGCTTATTGAATGAGAAAACTGCTAAATCTGTACTGCTGACTATGGCTCTACTATATTTGAAAAGCTTTCTTTCTGGGCTGCTTATATTATTTTTTCTTTTACCCAAGAGCTCTGAAATTTAGTTCCAATTTTCCTGGAAGTTTTCATTTTGAATCTCTTTAAGGAAATGATCAATGGATTCTTTCAAATTTTATTTTGTCCTCTGGATCTAGGATATTGAAGCAATTTTGCTCATAATATATTGAAATATGAAGTCTAGATTTTTTTTAAATCATGACTTTCAATTAATCTAATAATTCTTTAACTTACCTTTCCTTGATTTATTCTCCTGGTCTGTCATTTTTCAAATGAGCTATTTCACTTTGTTTTATTGTTTTATTCTTCTGACTTTTTCTTGTTTCTTGTTGTCTGATGAAGTCATTAGCTTCCATTTGCTCAATTCTAATTTTAAGGAATTATATTTTCAGTGAACTCTTATACCTCCAACTTTCTCAACATTTGACCAATATTGTTATTTTAAGAGTTTTATTATTTTTGTTTTTAGTGGATTTGTGTGCTTCTTTTACTATGTTGTCAATTTTGTTTAAAAATGTTTTCTTCAGTATTTTTTGTGTCCCTTTTACTAAGCTGTTAGTTCTCTTTTCATAATTTTCTTACATAACTGTTAATTATTTTTTTCCAAATTTTCCCCCACCATTCTTATCTCTTTCTTCACCTCTTCCAGGAATTCTTTTTGGGCTTCTGTTCAATTCTAATTTGTATTTTTCTTTGAGACTATGGCTGTAGCTATTTTCCTTTTTTTTTTTTTTTTTTTTGTCTTCTATACCACCATATGGTTAATTATTTTTTGTGGTCATATTCTTTATTTATGTTTTTATTCATTTTCTCAGCTTATTTTTGGACACTGAACTTTATGTTAAAGTTGTGCTCTGCTCACCTGGGTTGAGGGGAGGTCCTGCTTCAGACATATTGATCTTTTGCTTTTAGAAATCATTCCTTGAGTCTATATATTTTTTGGTGCTTCTAAGGTGACAAGCTCTGGGAAGAGTTGTGGTCACTGACCTCCTGGCCTGTGTTCTGGTCTTTACCAAGGAAATGCCTTTACTCCCCTGCAGATACAAGCGCTAGTATTTTTCAGGACTCTGGAACTAAGACCAGGGTCTCTGCTTCCTTATGAATGACCATAAGCACTCATCTTTTCCCTAGAATTGTGATCCAGAACTACATATGAGTTATAAAGGTGATAATTAGTACCATGTCCTGAACCTGGTTTCAATTCAAGGTTTGCTGTAATCTCTTCTAAGTTTAACTTAAAACTGAGTCTTTCTCATAAAAAAAAAAAAAAAAAAAAACTGAGTCTTATCCCATCAAAATGGGATAAGTTCTCACTAAAATGGGAGAGTTCTCACTAAGAAACATGTCTTCACTTGACATATACCTGTATAATCTGTTTAGGAGACTAATACAGTAGTTTTCACCCCATAGGCAGTTATTGAACCAGACCCATGCTGATACTTGTTGGTAATCATATCTATGAATGGTAATGGGATGAACTCTCCCATAAAAAGGAAGCAAGACACTTGTAGAAACAATTTTTTCCTCTAGATTAAAAAAATCATATAGTGAGTTTTTTTTGAATATATAAGATGAAATTCCTCTCTATCTATCTATCTATCTATATGTGTATATATATATATATGTGTGTGTGTGTGTGTGTGTGTATATTCATGTCTTTACAGCCTAGTTAGCTTCTATCCATCTGAAAGAAGTGTGTCTGTTTGACATAGGAAGACAGAGCCACAAATAATGAGTTGAAATAAAGAGACTATTAAATTTGATTTCAGGAAAAGCTTAACAGTTAAAGCTATCCTAAAGTAGAGTGAACTATTTCAAGAGATGGTAAGTTACCCCTTTTGGAAGACCTTCAAACAGAGGTTGGGTGACCATTTGTCAGGAATGTTATTTGGGGGATTCTATTAGTGTATGATTGATATTAGATGATTGCATTTGTGTCTTCCCAATATAAAATTTTGTGATTCCGTATATCTATGATTTGGTGATCTCAGTCTTAACTCTTCCAATTATATCTTCTCTAGTGAATAATAAAAGCAATCAAGCATCTCCATCTTATATAATGAACATATCTGACTTTGTATATGATATTCTGTCCTAATATTCCCCTGATTCTCTTCCACAAGTTAAGCAACGTATTTCATTATATCTTTTTCCTGGATTTTCACTGGGTTTTAGTTAATCAGTTTTCAAATTTCTTTTAGTGATGCATCATTTACATTGATGAAGGCTTTGTATATTGTTCTCTTTATTGTAACTTATCTGGCTTTATGTTGGTTTGCTTCTGTTTTTCAGAATTTATTTTATTCAAAATTTCCTATTGTACAACAATGCTCTATTTCACTATGTATCATAGATTTTTAATCAGTCTTCTGAAAATAAATGGGCACTTATTTTGTTTGGAATGCTTGTTATCATAAAGAATGCTAAAATGTGAACATGTTAGATCTTTAATTTGTGTCTTTGACTTCTTTGTGGGGTATATATGCAAAAAAAGTCCAAATTGAGAAAGGTCATTTTTCTTTGATATTCAAATTAATATTCAGAATGGCTTGACAGCTTCACAGAGTTGTGTGGTAGTTCCTCAGAGTTGTTTTATTTTACATTTCTCTAATCAATAGTGAGCAAGAGCTTTTTTCCCATAAATGGCTTTAATTTCATCATCTGAAAATTGTCTGATCATACCATTTGACCATTTATCAATTGGGGAATGACGTTTATTCTTATAATTTTGAGACAGTTCTTTTTGTATTTTAGAAATGAGACCTTTATTAAAAGAACTGGCTGTAAAGATTTCCCCCTAACTTTGTACTTCCCTTTATTCATGTTTCTGTTGGTTTTGTTTTTGCAAAAACTTTTTATTTAATGCAACCAAAGTTGTCCATTTTGCCTTTCATAATGTTCTCTAGTTTTTCTTTGGCCACAAATTCCTCCCTTTTCCAAAGATCTTATAGGTAAATTATCCCTTGTTCTTCTAATTTGTTTATAGTATCCTTTATGCTTAAATCATGTATCTATTTTGAACTTATTTTGGTATTGGATGTGAGATGTAGGTCTATACCAAATTTCTGGCATATTATTTTCCAGTTTTCCCAGCAAATGCTGTCAAATACTAAGTTCTTATTCTAGAAGCAGAATTTGGGGATTTATCGAATATTAGATTGTTATAGGCCTAGATTATTGTGTCATGTGTATCTAATCAATTCCACTGATCTACCACTCTATTTCTTAGCCAATACAAAGTGGTTTTGATTACTGCTACTTTATAATAGAGTTTCAGGTTTGGTAGTGCTAAGCCATCAACATTTGCATTTTTTTTCATTAATTCCCTTGATATTCTTGACCTTCTTATGAATTGTTTCTGCGATTTGTTGTTTGATGCACTCATTTTTTAGAATTAGTTTATTTAATTTCCAATTGGTTTTTAGTCTATCTTTCCCTGTCCTTTTATTAAATATAATTTTATTGGATTGTGGTTTGAAAAGGAAGCATTTAACTATTTCTACCATTTGTCATTTGATTGTGACTCTTTTATGTCCTAACATATAGTAAACTTTTGTGTAGGTACTATGTACTGCCAAAAAAAAAAGTGTATTCCTTTCTGTCCCTATTTAATTTTCTTCAGAGGTCTATCATATCTAGGTTTCCTAAGCTCCTATTAACCTCCCTAGTTTATTTATTGGGTTTTTTTTTTGTGTGTGTGTGGTTAGATTTGTCTGATTCTGAGAGGGGAATTTTGAGGTCCCCCACTAGAATAGTTTTGCTGTCTATTTCTTCCTGTAACTGGCTTAAAATCTTCTCTAGGAATTTGCCTCCTCTACCACTTGGTGTAAATACACTTCTAGCATCAGTACTACTTCATTATTTGTTGTACCCTTTATCATGATGTACTTATCTCTTAATAAGATCTATTTTTATTTTTGCTTTATCTGAGACCAGAATTGCTACCTTGCTTTTTTCACTTCAATTGAAGTATAATAAAATCTGTTCCAGCCTTTTACCATGTCTCTGTATATATCTCTATGTCAAGTGTGTTTCTTGTAAAAACAACAACAACAGCAACAACAACATCTTTCAGGATTTTGTTTTAAATCCACTCTGCTATTTGCTTCCTTTTTATGGGAGAGTTCATCCCATTGCCATTCATATATATGACTACCAGCTTTGAATTTCCCTCTATTCCTTTATCCTATTTTCTCCCTGTATATACTTTTGCTCTCTCTTTCCACCCTGTTCTTAGTCTTGTGTGTTTTTTTTTTACCCACACTACACATTACCTTATCTTCTATCACCCCTCTCCTTCTCTTAATAGTGCTTTTTTAACCTACTCCACCCACTGCCTTTTCTTTTATCAACACTCCCCTCCTTCTTTTACCTTTTTTCCCTAGTGTTTTTGCTCTCCCTTCTATCCTGTCCTTCCTTTTCTTTTCCTCTTTCTTCTTGTACTTGTTTATAGGATTAGATAAATTTCTATATCCAACTGAATGATTAAGTTATTCCCTTTTAGAGCCAAAATATGATTTTAAACAATGCTCATCCTCCTCCCCTTTCCTCCTCAATTATAATAGGTCTTTTGAGCCTCTTCGTGTGAATTAAGTGTTCCATTATACTTCCCCTTTCCTCTTTTTTTCAGTACAGACCTTTCTTCACCCCTTACTCCTTTTCTTTGATGTTATCACATCAGAGTCCTTTCACAACCACACCCTCAGTCCATGTGATGCCCCCCTTTATTTGCCCCAGTGACAGATAGAGTTCTTAAGAGTTACAGATATTGTTTTCCCATCTAGGGATGGAGAGCTGATACTTTCTTGCCCTGATTCATGTGCTATTTCATATTCTGCTTTAGACCAATATCATGATATATATGTCAAAAAATTGTAGTTATCCTTCGTCATTTCCCTCTCCTCCTTTCTTCACAAATTCAAAAATAGGAAGAAAGAGTCTTATCTATCCTTTGGCAATTAAGTCTAGATAAATCTTTTTATGGTTGGAAGTAAATACAAAAGAGCAACGTATAAAATATGAAGGGTAAATTAGGAAGAAAAAAAAGAATAGAAAATAGTCTCCATCCTTTTCATGTTTTAGTTTGCCAGACATTTTCTTTGTTTTTTTTTTTTTAATCGCAGTGAGATTAAAGTGTATATCCTTTTCCCCATTTCTTCCATCACTACCCCCCTTCTGAAAATGATGTCACTTCTTTCTCACCTTGGCAGAGAGCAAGTTCATTACAAATCTGTTGTGTGATTGATGACTTTGAACAGATACCGTAAAGGGGAAAATACATTGGAGAAAGGTACAAAACTAAAGAGACAAGTTGGCAATTAAACTGGCAGCAAGAGAGACAGCAAAAGGATAAGGAGGAATAAATATCTGGTGTAAATATCTCTTCCTCTATTCCTTTTTTATGGACACCGAAGAGTTATTTTTATTTCATTGATATTCTTAGCCAGAAGCAATACTCCGGGCTAAAATCCATTTCAAGCATTGCCTGGTGAGTGCCACATGTTTCTGATGACATTATTTCAGGCAGGTCATGGTGGACTTATTTGAAGTTCACAGTTTTGGGGAGATGGCTTCTTTTTCCCTGTTAGAGATGGGAAAAAACTGTTTGCTACTCAATTGGATTTGCTTTAAGTGCTGATCATTGGATTTTGTGGCAGCTCAGAGCATTTTAGATAGAAAATGAAATTGAAAGCTTAATGTGCATTTTAATGTTATTTTTAAATTAAAAAATATAGTGACAGATTCAGAACTCCAAAACTGAAAGACATTTTCTATCCCCAGGTTTGATCAAGGCAGGACAATACTCCCTTAAGTAGAAAGAACAGATTCCCAAGTCAAAAGAAACTTTAGAGGTCATCTAGTTTTATCTTATCATTTCACAGAGAAATAAAATGAAACTAAGACCTATTATATAACTTATCCCAGGTTACAGAGAAATGTCTTCAAAAATTATATTTTAAAATGCATTAAAAATAACCTTCATTTTCCTAATCAGATAGTACTATCATGCCCATTGCCTGCCAATTTGTACAAATTAAATTAGCCCACATATTATATATTTTTTTTCCTTTTCACATATGTTCTTCATAAACATGGCTACCATCTTTAAATATGCTTTTCATTGGTTTCCTCTTTATTAACCTTATTTCTGAAACCCTTTTACATTTAAACAAAACTTTAAAAATGTGTATTTGGAAGCAAGTTATGAGTGATAGATAATGAGGAAGAAAAGAAGTAAGTAAAAAACCAAAAGCTTCCTCCTAAAGAACTGCTATTGTTTTTGTTTTTGTTTTTTAATTTAAAACTAACCATTATACCTAACTTTCCTCAGGAAGGCTAATTGATGATGAGGAGGAGGAAGAGGAAGATTTGATAATTCAATACACTTATATCAGCTTGGTTTAGTATAAAGAGTTCCTGAATCAGTGTTAGAAAAACTAATTTCAAATGTTGATTCTTCTACTTATTACTTGTATCACTTTAGTAAAGTCACTAGTCTCTCAAGACTTCAGTTTTCTTATTTGTGAAGTGAAACAGCTGAATTATATGGCCTGTAATGTACTTTTGAGCTCTAAATATTAAATCTCTGAATCTTATTTTTGGGATTATCTTTTCCTTTGTTAAATCTTGCAACTCTCCATAGCTTTTTCTTCTTTCTTGCTTCCTTCCTTCCTTCCCTTTAGGTTATTTTTTAAAGAGTATTTTAAATATAAAAACATAGTTCTAACACTATTCTATTTGTTTCCTTCTAATCTTATCCCTCTTTTCATGTGTGTAGTCTTTAAAACTTCATTAGCTCTTTTTTTCCCCTTTCTCTTCCAAGTATCATTCTTCCTATCCCTAGAATCCCTTCTTTAATCCCCATCCCATTAAAAACCTTTCCTTATAACAAATAAATAATTTTGTTATTCAGTTATTTAGTCAGATCCGACTCTTCATGACTCCATGGACTGTAGCATGCCAAGTAGCCCTTCATATTTCCATGGTTTTTTAAAATCTGTCCAAGCTCTTGATCAGGTCAAAATAAAAATATCTATATATTAGCCAAGTATAAAAAAATGTCTGTCTTACTCTGTAACTCTTTTTTTTTTTTTTTATGATGCATCATTAATCGTCGGGAGATCTGTTGGGTAATTTAATTGGCCATAATTATTAAGTTTTTTATCATAATTTTCCTTTAAAGTTTGCAGTCATTATATAAATTATTTTCCTGAGTCTGTTCTCTTCACTATTCACCATTTCTTATCAAGTCTTCCTCAGGCTTCTCTGAATCTATCTCTTTCATAATTTGCTATAGCAGAATAATATTCCATGATATTAACAAACCTCATTTTTTCTTAATGATCACTTACTTTGCTTCCAGTTCTTTGCTACAACAAAAAAAGTGCATACCTGCATGCACACATGTGTGTGTGTGTATGTGTGTGTGGTGTATGTAACACAATATTAAAAAGTTTTGCACAAAATCTATCATTTAGAGTTCAAAGTGTAATTAAATTGCCAGGAAAATATATTGTAGAAAATTTCTCTGATAAAGTTGAATATTCATAATAGTTATCCATTGAGAGAGAATGAACTAGAAAGAGACCATGGTGGTAATTAATTCTGTAGTACTATAAAAAATTTCTATTACCTAACATGTGACTTAACTGAATGAATGAATTTCCTATTATTTAACTTGAAATTCAAGGAATCTTAATATTCTAGCTGTGGTTATTTTCTCCATTGAATCATATTGTAACTCATTTATACCAGTGATGTCTAACAAATAGAAATAAATTTCTGTAGCCCACATATTGACCTAGAGAACCACAAACTAACATTATCTATATGATATTGCATTTCTATTTATGTTATTGAACATTTCTCAATTGCGTCATAGTATGGTCCCAGAAGCATTTGAAAATTTTGCTAGCTTCTTGAGGACTTCAGCTTTGACATCTCTGCTCTGCACCATAGTTGACAGGTTTTTTGAGTTTCTACATTTTTAAAAATTGTTACCTGGAGGTCAATTTATTGGGAATGAATATCTCTAAACTTAGCTAAATTTCCCCTCAGAAAAAAAAAGACATACAAACAATCTACCACTAGACATATATTCATAGTTGAGACAGTGTTTCATTTAACATAGCATTCAAAACCCAAATTTGCCTCCATAGTACAATAGTGTAAAGGAACATTTTGCTAATGAAATCTTAAAACTCATTCATTCTTTCATAAGCACAAGTTGCCTCCTTTGGGAAAACTAAATAGAATACTGAAGAGAGGTTCCCTCATTTTCACCAGTAAAAATCACATAGTTATGGCAGAAATGCCTAAATTCTACTCCCTTTTACTCTGAAATTTGTTACATATGGAAATATTCAACTTTGCAATGCATTTTTTTCTAATTTATCATCAAAAGACAGCTTTTGTGAGGAAATCAACACTCTTTTTAAGACAAGTCCAATTTGTTTGCATATAAAATGTAAAGTGAAAATTAATATTGTTTCATTTTTTGCAACACTGTGAAAATAGTGGGTTCCTATTTTGAATAATTATATACTTCCTATGTCCTATTATGAAACATTTAACTGAGACACATTCCTCCTTGGAAAATTGCATTGCACTTTGTCTAAAAGTAGAGGTGTGAGTTCTGTTGTCCTGGCTGTATTCCAATTTGTGAAATTAAATTTCATTTCCTTAACAATCCTGAGTTGAAAATATCCTTTTTTTCTTTATGTAGCATTCATCTCCATTCCAAGGAAATAGCCCAATTTCAGGAATGCATTGAATTAAAGCTTCATTATGAACTATGAGTTCTATTAGGATGATTTGTACATTTATGTGGTCATTATGATCTCTCTTACTCCTGTATTTCTCTTTCTCCTCTTACTCCCTCCTCCTTTCTCTCTCTCTTTCAGTGTATGTATGTGTATATACTCATACATACACATATACATATCTACATATACACATTAGCACACATACACACATATATGAAACAATTAACTGACAAATAAGGAATATGCATTTAACCCCAAACACATATGGTCATGTACATATTAATAGAGAATAAGGAAATTCACAGGAATCAGTATTCCCTATTCTAATTTACACTCCATGTGAATATAACAGACAAATTAGCAGACAGGAGACTCCACCCGTTTGTCATATGAAACCATTACTAGCACATCTTCATTTAGACAGATTTTGCCTTGAGGCAAAGAAATGGTTTTCATGATTAGGCAGAGAGTCAAGTTTAAATAATATCCTTCTCAACATGCCATTTTTCGGCTACTGTGTCTTGGATTCACAGAATCTCATAAAAAAGTCCTTAAATTTACTACATTTCTGAAAGGATACAGTTTGTGCAGTAGATAACTGTCATATGTTATATAGACATTGGTGAAATACATTCACAAAGCAAATTAGTTATTTTTCTCTTCTTTGCTCACAGATAGAAAAAAAAAAATCATTCTAAGCCATAAAAATCTCTTTTAGAGCTGAAAAGTAAAGCTGACTTGTGGCTTGAACATTTTTTACTTGTTTTTTTTTTTTTTTTAAATGGTCTGGTTCCCATCTGTAGCAACTAAATAACAAATGTTTTATGTAGTGGAGGCCCAATATAGTTAGCAGCTTAGCATGCCCTCTAAGATGCGACTAGAAAGCACAAAGAATAGATTGTGTTGGTTCTTCTTTCCTATATAGCTTTTGAGAACTTCTTAAAGCAAAATTCATGAGCATTATGTTACATTTTTTTTTTCCAGTATAGGTAGTGTGATGTGGCTCTGGGCTTACTCTGGATTCAAATCTAACTTTAGATGTTTCTTAATTATGAGGGTGTGGACAAGTTACAACCTCCCTGAGCTGCAGTTTTTCATCTATAAAATGAGTAAGTTGAATTATTTGATCTCTAATGGTTTTTTCGACTATACATCTAAGATATTAACAATAAGGTGAGCTATATGCTTAAATATGTTTACCAGCAACCACCTTTATTACTTATCTGAAAAAATATAGGTAAATTTCAACAACGTGATAATGTATTTATTTTTTAAATTAATAGACTTTTATTTTTCCAAATATATGTAAAGATATTTTTCGAAATTTAATTTTGCAAAATCTTGTGTTCTAAATTTTCTCCCTTTCTCTCTCTCTTTCTCTCCCCTACCGTAGACAGCAAGAAATTTAATATAGGTCAAACATATGCAATTCTTCTAACTGTCAATTTTGTAGCATGCCAGGTAGCCCTTCATATTTCCATGGTTTTTTAAAATCTGTCCAAGCTTTTGATCAGGTCAAAATAAAAATATCTATATATTAGCCAAGTATAAAAAAAGTCTGTCTTACTCTGTAACTCTTTTTTTTTTTTTTTTATGATGCATCATTAATCGTCTGGAGATTAAAGCAATTCATATATCTTCATATTTCCTATCCATCTAAATATATTTATATTCATATTCTGTACAAGAAAAATCAGATCAAAAGGAAAAATAGATGAGAAAAAAAAACAAGGAAACAAACAACAACAACAAAAAAGGTAAAAATATTATGCTTTGATCACATAGTTCTCTCTCTGGATGCGGATGGCACAAATCGATTTGAATTGCCTTGAATCAGCTCATTGTTAAAAAGAGACAAATCCATCACAGTTAATCATCATATAATCTTGTTGTTATTGTGTATAATGTTCTCTTGGCTCTGCTCACTTCACTTAGCATCAGTTCATGTAAGTCTTTCCAGGTTATTCTGAAATCAGTCTGCACAACATTTCTTATAGAACAATAACATCCCATTACATTCATGTACCATAACTTATTCAGCCATTCTCCAACTGATGGACAAGTAGGAAAAATGACAGCACAAAGAAATGGATGCTCTATCTCTGGGACATCTTCACATAAAAGATATTGTTTAAAGTTTCTACCATCTCTGAGATTCTAGAGTATCACATTAATGCAATTCATCACTAAGTTTTTAAAAGAAATATTGGGTAAATCTTAATTTTGGAGAGGACAATTAGAAACTCTAGATACTTTAACAGAATTGAAAAGTTAATTTTTAATTATATGAGAGAAGATTATAGAATTTAGATTTTAAATGATCTTTAAGATCATTTAATTTTTCATTTGGAACTACATGAGAAACATGAAACTTTAGTGAAGGGGAGTGTCTTGACCAAAATCACATAGTAGTAAAAGTAGGAGCCTAGATAATACTTTTTTTTTCATTTGTCAAGTTTATCATCTTTTTGATTTTACCAGGATAACTTTGCATGCAAAATTCTTGTTGTCTTTTCAAATTGCTAATGCTAGGAAAATTTGTTTAAATTATCTATATAATTCAGATGATAACCAATTGTTGAAAGTATTAAAAATCAGTAATAATATTGATCAATATTGATCGAGTAATATTGAAGAATTTTTTGATTCTTGAAGCTTACTATAATATAGAACATGTAGGGAACTATAGGGGGTCAACTGAATATTTCCAAATAGTTAAAAGGCCTCAGCTTCATCCCCTAGTTGGTTGTTATGTAAATTTGAAATTTACAATTTCAAATTGCAAAATGTAAAGATGTAAGCTGACTATTTATTGGTCACAGCAAAGGGATATCAACAACATTTGAAAGGATTGAGAAGAAAAACAAGAAAGTGATTGAAGGATTGGCATTTCAGAAATGTGACTTATTCCTAGATGACTTAGGATACGTAGTAGAATGACTAAAAAAATTAGGGATCTAATAATGAAAATAAATTTTATTTTTTTAACTTTTCTTTTTTTTACTATATTAAAAATGGATATATAGTTCTATATCTCAGAATATAGAAATATTCGATTATTACATGTGATATAACAATATAATATAGAATTATAAATAGATAGGTTATCTTGGTATAATCTTATCTTGCTGCTACTTCTGGCTACCACACAAGCACACCAGAAAATCCTTCTGTTGTTCAAAGATATTGGCTGATTGTTGAAATAAGCCAATTCATTCCTGATAAGTGACCTTGCCCAAACCACTTGAACATTTAGATGAATATTCTCATTCAAATCTTATTCTTGCTATCACACTCCATTTCCTTAAAGACATGCAAGAAATTAAAATGTAGTTCTAAAGCAAGGCCTTTTTGGGAAATGACCCAGGAAGAATAAACACACTTATCTCTTGTAGACAGTTTATAAAAGTTAAGAAAAATAACAATTGTTCATTCATAGTCAATGGTAACTTTTTTTGAATGAAATATCAGAAATTAGATTTTTTAAAAAGCTATAAATTAAATTATACTCCTTTATCTCTGTTGTTAAGGGGAAAAACTAATGAGAAATAAATAAGCATGATTGAGGAAATATGAAAAGATATTTGATTAAAATGAACTTTAAAAGTGATTGGTCCTAAGTATCCAGAAGTATTAAAGTTCTAATTACATTTTTTTCAGATGAAAAATGTCCATAAAAGGATAGTATTTCTCTTAGAACCACAGAATTTTAGAACTGGATAGGTTTAGTTAGAGACATAATTTCATCTATTTCCTACCCAAGGCATGAGTATATTCTATAACATTCACAATAAACTGTTATCCAGCTTCTGTTTCAACATATCCAGTAATTTATGGAGAAGTTTAACTGTCAGACTTCGATTCAAATTAATTTATCAACTAATTAATTAACCCATGATTGTTGTTCACTGAATTAATTATTGATGTTGATAAAATGCTGTTTTGTTTTGTTGTAAAGCTAGTGGTTGCCCTTGTAAAGCATACAGTCTGGAAGAAGAGACATAGAAAGTTGTAAAAGTAAATATTGCGTGAATGTCTGAGGGAGAAAGTTCTATGGGCAGGGAAAACATCACATCAGTATTCCCAAAAGACACAATATTTGATTTGGCCTTTAAAGAATGAATAGGATTTCAGAAAGGGAAAGGGAAAATTTAAATGGTTTGACAAAAGATATTTAGACAGGAAAACCCAGGTAAGTAAATGAAACAAAGAGATTCCATTTTATAACAAAATATGCTTGAAAGGGCAGTACAAGTGTGGTACCCATTCACCCTTGAGACGTGTTACTAATTCCAAATTCAAGACATTTTTGGTTTGAAACCTTTTTTTTTTTTTAATATTGCTTAGAGGTCCCCCTTCATGTCTTTAGTTTCACTATTGACACACATGACACATAGCACAGAGTAGCGATTTAATAAAAGCACATTAGTAATAAAACAACAACAGAACATACCCCAATTGCTTCAAGTTTTAAAATTACTCTTTCCCTAAATGCACACAATTAGTGAAAAGAACTATCAATTAGCAATTATGCATTGAACATAAATATATATGGAACTTGTGGGGCCACCAGGCTTTTGTGAAGGTTCACACCATCACCTGTCACCAGAATTCAATCGCAAAAAAGCAACCAATATTACCAATATTTTTATTGGCATCATTGTACTCTAGTCTATTGAACTTTCCTCTCTATTGAGTTTTTCTTGACTAATCTCTTCTAGGTGTTTTAGCTTAGTTGTTACTAGGTGGCTATATCTGCTACTCTAGGTCCCCTTACAACCTGCTCAATAGCAATGAGAAGTAATGAAATGGTAAATAAACCTTCCTTCTGCATGAAGACATAGCTCTGTTTAGCAGTTCTTACAGAGACCTTTATTTTCCATTCTGGGGGTAAAAAAACTCCTTTGCAAAGAAAAGTAGAAAAGGATGTTGCATACTGCTGTTTTTGCCTTTGAATGTGCCAGTTATAGTCTTCTACTAAGATGTTATCTTTATACCTGTTACTCTGTCTCCAGAGACTAAATGTGCTATGGCTAATAATGCCCTATTCTTTGAGAAATGAAGTTCTCCCAAACAAATATCTCAGTCAATAACATGGGTATTTCCTCATTTATAACCAATTTGTTACCTCTTTTAATGACTATAATGCTCTTCCTAGCTGATCCTTCATCAGTCTTCTTATCCAGTGGGAAAGGAGCCTTTTTTTCTTAGATCACCAGCATAAGAATATACTAAAAGGTAAAATAAAATTGTTCTTTGATTCATTTTAGAACAATTTTTGTTTGACTTATGATCTAAGCCTTGCTATCCTTTCCTCTAGTTTTTTCTCCTAATCTCTCAATTCAACTCTCATTTAATTTATAGGCAAAATACCATTTTAATTCTTAGACATTATCATTCTTTATACTTCATCCCCTATGAGTAGGCATATAACTTCACTATTTTAATTCCCCAATTGAAAATGAAACTGAAAACTTATGTAATTAAGAAACCAGATAGGAGGATTCTGGAAAGATGATTGAGTCGGTCAGAAAATTCCAAGTTCTCCAGATTTCTCCCACAAACAAGACAAAATTATGCATCAAGATGAATGTCAAAAAGCATAAACAAATAAAGAGTTGGAACACAGAAGTGATCCTCCTGAGAGAATTAGAGAAGATATAAAGAAAGATACTAACAAGGAGATTTGATCCCTAAGAAGTATAAACACCACCAGGCTAATTCCTCTGAAATAGCAAGTGTCAAATAATAGAACTAGCTGGTTGAGAGGTAGCCTTTGCCCCAGCTACAGAAACATTCATTTCTTTAATGGTGTGAGGATTTGAACAACTGAGAGTAGCATTAAATAATAACCTGCCCAAACAGAATTTGTGGGAATTCAGAAAAAAATATTAAAAATGAAATGAGAAATATTGAGAAAAAATTAAAAAAAAATAATTCAAGAAAACCAAGAAAATAATGAAAACAATTTCAACCAATTAAAAAAGGAAATCCAGAAACTTAAGGGGAAAAAATAACTTTGAAAACTAGAATCAGGCAAGAGGAAGACAGAGGAGTTATAAAAGATCAAGAAATAACAAAACAAAAAAAAAAGAATGAAAAAAATTGAAAAGAATTTGAGACATTAGGCTACTTGAAAGCTACAATCAAAAATGAAGAAGAATCTTGATATAATAATACAAGAAATAATTAAAAACAATTTTCTTTTCTTTTTTTTTTAATAGCCTTTTATTTACAGGTTATATGCATGGGTAACTTTACAGCATTAACAATTGCCAAACCTCTTGTTCCAATTTTTCACCTCTTACCCCCCCACCCTCTCACCCAGATGGCAGGATGACCAGTAGATTTAACTATATTAAAATATAAATTAGATACACAAAAATACATACTAAATTTATTTTCTTACAAAAAATCAGACTTTGGAATATTGTCAATTATTTGAAGAAATCAAAAAATGGGTGGGGATAAAATAAGGTTAAATTAATGTAATGGTTTTTAGTCATCACCCAAGTTCTTTTCTGGGAGTGGTTCGTTAATTAAATCATTTGAAATGATTTGGTTGATATTTTGCTGAGGATGGCCAGGTCCATCAGAACTGATCATCATATAATTGTTGTTGAAGTATAAATGATCTCCTGGTCCTGCTCATTTCATCAGCATCAGTTCATGTAAGTCTCTCCCAGGCCTTTCTGAAATCATCCTTTGGTCATTTCAAGAACAATAATATTCCATAATATTCTATACCAATTTTTCAGCCATTTCCAACTATAGGCATCCATTCAGTTTCCAGTTTCTCCACACAAAAGGGCTGCCACAAACATTCTTACAAGTCCCTTCTTTTTATAATCTCTTTGGGATATGCCAGTAGTAACACTCTGGATCAAATATTACAGTTTGTAACTTTTGACATAGTTCCCAAATTTCCGAATGTTTATTCGTTCACAACTCCACCAAAATGATCAATGTCCCAGTTTTCCTCACCCTCCAACAATCATCATTATTTTTCCTGTCATCTTAGCCAATCTGAAGGTGTGTAGTGGTATCTTAGAGTTGTCTTTAATTTTTTCTCTGATTAATAATGACTTGGAGCATCTTTTTCATATGACTAAAAATTTCAATTTCTTCATCTGAAATTTTGTTCTACCTTTGACCATTTTTCAATTAGAAAGGCGATTTTTATAAATTAGATTAATTTAATATTTTGGAAATAGGCCTTTATAGAACCGACTGTAAAAATATTTTTAATTTATTTTTCCTTCTAATCTTGTCTGCACTAGTTTTGTTTATACAAAAACTTTCAGTTTGGTATAATCGAAATTTTCTATTTTGTGATCAGTAATGATCTCTAGTTCTTCTTTGATCATAAAGTCTTTCCCCTTCCACAGGTCTGAGAGGTAAACTATCCTGTGTTCCTCTAATTTATTAATAATTTCATTCTTTATGCCTAGGTCATGAGACAATTTTCTTGAAATGTTAGAGCAAAGAAAGAAAGAAAAATAGAAATAGAAAAAAATCTACTGATCACCATCTGAAAAAGACTTATGAGGAAAAACTACGGACATCATAGTCAAATTTCAAAAACCCCAAGTTAAGGAGAAAATATTAGAAGCAACAAGAAAAGATAACAATTCAAATATGACAAACCCATAATTCAAATCACACAAGACCTATCAGTGACTACATTAAAAACTTGCATTAAAAAGTTCTTCAAAAGAACCAATGTGGCCAAAAATATCATACCCAGCAAACATAACCATAATCTTGAATGAAAAAAATATGGACATTCAATAAATTACCAGACTTTTAGCATTTTGTTGCAAAAAGACTTAAATGTAATAGAAAATTTGACATATAACATTCAAGAGAAATATAGGGTAAACATCAAAGACTGAATTCAAAGGACTAAGTAAAAACAAACTTTTATTTTCTATAAGTGGAAATGTAAGACATATGTCTAAGATTGTCCTTAGTAATTGGGTAGTTCAAAAGAAAGATTGGAATAGATCTGAGTATAATGTGGTTCTCAAAAGCAAAACCAGATAGGAAAAAGGTAATAAGAGTATTTATATGAATTAGGTGTAATAGGAAGAAATATCATAGGAGAATATGAGGAGGGAGGAGGGCTGGTAGTTTTATAATTCTATGGAATGGGTTAAAGAAAGAATAATACATACATATCTGGAAGAGTATAAAAGTTTTCTAAGTTTATTAAGAAATAAAGGGAATGGAATGAGATGGGAGTATAAAAAAGTACATAGATTAATGAGAAAGGGATAAGGTATGAAGGGACTAATGGGACAAAGAGAGAAAGAAAAGATGGTGGAGAGGATAAGAGAGGAATCCTTGGAGGGGATGGGTAAATTAAATAATATCAAGGCAAGGTAGCAGATAGAAGTAAAGCTGAAGAGCCAGCAGATAGAAAATAAGAGATATACACAAACACAATAATAATGATTGAGAGTAGAATTTATTAGGGGAAAAAAATATAGTAATCATTGATCCCAGACAAGGTTAAAGCTAAAATATATTTAATCAAAAGAGAAAAATAGGGAAACTACATTATATACCAACCATGTTAATAAATATCGTTTTATATTATTTAAAATAGTCTGATAATATAAGGTTGGAATAACATTATGATATAGAAAATGATGAGTTGGGGGATTTAGAAAAATATGGAAAACCTGAATTTATTAAGGATGACATTATCTACCATCAGAGAAACAGAGAAACAAGTAAAGTACATCCTTGCATAGAAATATATAAATGTAAATGTGTAATTATATGTATGGCATGTATAAATATTTGTTTATATCTATGCATATGAATGTGTATATGTATGTATGTATATATATATATATATATATATATATATATATATATATATATATTTGTATGTGTGTATGTACATATAAATATATCCATGCTTAATTATAGCCTTCCTGGGAGATGTAGAAGGAGGGGAGAGGAAAAGGAAAATAAGTAATAAAGGAAAAAAATACATAGCAGAAAATAAAAGAAAACCTATAAGGAAGCAAAGAAAAGATGGACAGCTCCGAATACAATTTAAAGTATTTGTTATGTAGGTTTTCATGAAATGGAAATTTATTATTTCATATTTTGAACTCTTTCACTGTGTACATGACAATGCTTTTTTCTTTTTTTGTTTTTGTTTCTTTTCTATTTCTTTTATTTAAATTTTGTGTTTAATTCTAAAATACGTAAATAAAAATTTGAAAAAAAAAACATATATGCATATAAAATCTTGAGAGGCATGCCCTGTAACTAAAATGGAGATTAAACAGATTTGTGATCCACACAATACAATATCACACTAGTTCTTTTCTACTCTTATATTATACTCCTAATTATACTTAATTTTCTCATAATTTCAAAGAATAAAGATGCTCTCTACTCCTATACTTTTCCTTGCTCATAATAAATCTGGAGTGTTATATTTAGTTTTTGATACCACAGTTTAAAAAGGACATTGATAAGTTGGATGGTATACAGTTACAGAGTATAAAATCAGTATGGTGGTGAGCTTTGAGTACATTTCATATGACAATTAATTGAATGAATTAAGGATGATTGACTTGAAGAAGAGAAGACAGAGGAGAAAAACATAGCCAGCTTCAAATTTTTGATGAACTGTTATGAGAAAGCACTATTAAGTTTGTTTCATTTAGTCACAGTGGGAAGAATCAAGAATTAATAGAATCAATGAGTTTGTGTCACAGAGGAAATTTAGACCTAATGTCAAGAAATCTTCTTAATAATTTGAGCCTTTCCAAAGTAGAATGACTTGCTTCAAGTGATTACAGTTTCCCCTTCAGTGGAGCTCTTCAATCAGAGACTGGGTTACTTGTTAAGTATATTATAGTTGAAATTGCTGTTATAGGTGGATTGGTCTACATAGATATTGGGGTTTCTAGGTGGACAGAGTGCCAGGCTCCTTGAGTTCAGATCTGGCCTCACCCACTTACCAGCTATGTGACTTTGAGCAAGTTACAGGATCCTGTTTTTCTTAGTTTCCTCATCTGTAAATAAGCTGAAGAAGAAGATGGAAAACAGTCACTCTAGTATCTTTGCCAGAAAAAAAAATGGAAATAAATCACAAAGAAAAATGACTGAACAGTAGCCAATAGATATTAAGGTACCTTTTAATTCTCAAATTCTGCGGTTCTGTAACTTCACAGAAGTTAGGTGACTTGCCTAGGATGATATAATTAGTAATTCTCAGAAGTGTGATTGAACCCAGGTTCTCCTGATGTCAAGGCCCAGCTTCCAATCATTGATTCACATTTCTCCATTACTAATTTAGTTATGCATACTTGCTTTGGTTGACCCAAAGTAAATTTGCAGTTCATGAACACCTTCCAACACCCATTTTTCACATAAACTGCTTACTGTTTTGTAATATTTCTGCAATCTTTATTTGTACACAAGATCTTAAGTTTATTCTTATTTTTATTTTAATAATAAATAATATTTAATATAGAGATTTATTATATGTAATATAAAAATAATAATAAAAATAAAATTTTATTTTATTAAATTTGATCCATCATAATAGTACCACAGATATATTATCAGATCTAGATTGTTTATCCACATAAAAACTAAACTACACACCTGCATTTTATCCACAAATAGGGAAAATATGTAAACCATGTCTACTTAAATATTCAATAGGACTGAAGACAATATTGAAACATTTCTCTAAGTCATGATTTCATTATCTTATTGTGTTTTGCGGCTCTGTGGCAGGCTGGTGAAATATGAGCTCCTGTCTGAGAATAATATTTTTAAATACATAAAATAAAATATATAGAATTGCTAAGAAACCAAAGATTAGCAAAAATATATATGTTTTTTTTCCCCATCCAAGTTTATAGAACACCAAAGTCTATCTATAGGTTCCCATTGTACATGGATGCCAGGGTAAGAACTTCTTCTGTAGGTTATCCAAGAACCTGTTGGTCGTTTTTTGTTTTTTTTTAAATCAATTCCATATCTGCATAGCCTTACCACAATCCATTTCACATGTTTCCATCTTGCCCACAAGAAAATTTTAATATACTTGGTCAAAAGTCTTTTTGGAAAATTAGGTATTTTCCTTATCTTCCACTTCTATCAACAAAGGAAATTAGGTTAACAACTTGTCTTATTCCATACTAAACCTTTTTATTTCTTAGTGATTATTGTTTTACTTTCTGTACTCATAGACCTTCATTTTAATTTTGCTATGAGTTAACAAACTCATCAACATAACATCATCATAACAATTTAGAAAATTTATCATTCTCCATTTTTATTGGGACATTTGCTAATATATCTAAGCATTCCAGAGATTTAAAAAAAAAGCATATTCCTTTATAACTAACATTTACTACATTTACTTTCAGATGGATACAAAACATGTGATTTCTTATCCTAAGGAAATAAACAATAAAACCATGCCATGCTACACTTAAGCAATTGGCATGTTCCAAATTCACAAGTATTTGTGAAATGCAGTGGTGGGTGAAACTCTCTGAATGGTGCTTAGGTGAAAAAGAGCTTTGGGATCATTAGGGATGAAAGGTTCTATAGAAATCTAAGATTAATTCATGTCATTACTGTTTTTTATTACAGCAGTGCCAGTTTTAGTTCTAAATTAGCTTTTTAATAAGTTTGATCTATGACCATTTTGAAGGGAAAAAGCCCATAAACACATTCTTCTGCTTTAATTCCCTTTATAAAGCACTTACTCAAAAAGGCAGTTTTTCTTCAAGATGCTGCCACTACCTTTTTTTTCTCCAAAGAGAATATGCCACCCCCTCAAGATTAAGTGAAGCATACTGCTCAAAATGAATCATATACTGTAGGGCATTAGCTAATATACCCTTGCTTAAATTTAAGAAGAAAGGAAAAATAATTGTTTTTTATAGAAGAGCTTTGTGACAGTCATAAGTGTCAGCAAGTTTTCTTCTTTTCTTTATATGTACCCTCTATTTCATAGTTTGTAAATTATGTTCATATTGCAATATTATTGTAAATTGTAATATTTAAATGTCTTAATGAGTTGTACCTCTCTTTAGTTCATAGAAAGGTGACTTGTAACAGAGAACTGTATTAAGGTTAATATTTTTTCACTATATAAATGGTAGCTTTATTTTTATCATTATCGTTTTGTTCTTATTTTTTAAAATAATTTTATTTTTCCAAGTACATGTAAAAATAGCTTTCAATATTTACCTCTGCAAAATCTTTTGTTCCAGAATTTTCTCCCTCCTTATCCCCTTCCTCTAGATAGCAAGCAATCTGATACAGGTTAAATATGTGCAATTTTTCTAAACACATTTCCATATTTGTCAAGCTGTGCAAGAAAAATCTGATCAAAGGGGAGAAAACACAAGAAATGAAAAAAACACAAACAAATAACAACAACAACAAAGTGAAATTACTATGCTTTGATCCACATTCTGTTTCCATAGTTCTCTCTGGATGCAGATGGCTCTCTCCATCACAAGTCTAATGAAATTGCCTTGAATCAACTCACTGTTGAAAAGTTAATATCTAATACCTTTATTCATCACTGATTTTTTTTGTGACTTCAGAACAATGATTTGAACACCTTAATCATTTAATGCTGAACAAATTACCAAGAAGGCTAAATACTATATATAGGCAAAGTCAAATCTCACTTTCAAAAACACAGTAATATAAATTATTTTTTAAAATGTTATCAAGAAGGAGTTTTAATGGCCATGTGCATCTCAATATGTTTTTGTGTGTGTCTGTATATTTATCTGGGTGTATGTGTGTGTGTGTGGGGGAAGCTTCTGTCCATGCAGATCATAATTCCTCTGTGATTTCATAGAAGGACTTCAGGTTATTTGAAAGCAGCCCATTGACTGTAAATAGATCCCACTAAAATGCTTGAAAACATTGTCCTTAGAAGGTAAAATAATCTCCCCATAACTTTTGGTAATCAAAATGTATTTGATGATGTCTTTTGAGTCAGTTCTTACAAGTGTAGTCATTATTGGCCATTTGCTGGATCCTATTTTTTTCTGCTCTTTGTGGCCTCTGCAATTTTGATTTTTATGAAATTATAGTCTTCCATTATTTGCAGCTATCACTGGGAGACTAAAGTGAGGCTTGACAATACTATAAAAAGTCCAACTACCACAAATTTCCTTCTAGCAAGTGCCCATATATTAATGAAATGATAAATTCTCCATCCAAATCTTGGTTGTGCAAATGCTAATGGATTCAGAGTTTGCCTAATGGTCAGGAAGTAGCTCCATTAATGTTCCAAAATATGAGGTATTTGGAAGATAGGTAGAGCAAAGAATGAGTAGAAGCACTTGCTTTTGGACAATTTGAAAATTATATTTCTTTTTAGAGCTCAAAAAGTTAACGATTGCCCTTCCTAACATTCATTCATTTACTCATGGAATATACAATTGACTACCATATGCAATTTCTTTTTTCTTATTTTAATAGCTTTTTATTTACAAGTTATATGCGTGGGTAATTTTACAGCATTGACAATTGTCAAACCTTTTGTTCTAATTTTTCTCCTCCTTCCTCCAATCCCCTCCCCTGGCAGAATGACCAATACATACCATATGCAATTTCAAGACTTCAATTGCCCATGAACTCATAGGCATGGATATTCCTTTTACCTGTGCATATCCCAACTATAGCTGTAATTTTGTAGAAGGTATCAGAGAGTTGCTTTGCTCTCCAAGTTGTCACACTGAAGCCAGTCTCTGATGAGCTTCTTTGAACTTAGCCAGACTAGTCACTGGGACTATAATATTGCAACATAGATACCTTTTTCAGGTGAAGAGTAACAAACTGACATACAAACAATCAGAACATAAAAAAAATACTCCAGCATTCATAAGATCACAGATCTAGAGATCATGGGAATTTCAGAAGTCAATCAAATAGAATTTGGGAGGAATTCTAACCCATGTCCTCTGACTTCAACTTCAGCACTCTTTCACTGCATAGTATTACATCATGAGTCTTGTAACTTTGCCTTACAAAATTTTCCCCCAAAAGAGGCAAAGTGTTACGGTATAAATGACTGTCAGATTACCTATGTTTAAATCCCACTTATAATGCTTATTTATGTGATTTGAAGCAAATCACTTAACCCTCCTGAGCCTCAGTTTCCTTATCTGTAAAATGAGTAGATGGCCTCTGAAATTTCTTCCATCTCTGGCTCTATATTCTATGATCCTAAGATACAGAGAAACAATATAAGGGACAGTATTCTCAAAATGGAATGAGAGGGCCTGGAAATGATCAAATCTTACCTGTAGCCACCCAGCGGTACACTTCAGAAGTAACTACTAGCTTAATTATTCATGACTTTGAGAATACATTTGAATAATGGAAAATGAGGAGGTCAAGTTATATTTAATACACTTTAATAATGTATTATAGAAAAATGGGCATTTTCTTGACAGGAGTTCTCACTCAAAGATTGGTGCTAGTGTGCTGCCAACCTGCTCTTCAACATAAAGTGCAACTTTCTACACCAGTTCTGAAGTCAAAAAGACTGCTGTAATCTTTATCTATCAAGTGAAGATAAAAAGTAGCCAATATTTTAAATATATGTATATTGTTGACAAAGTAACATGAATTCTATTATTCCCACCTAACAAAATACTATGAAGATGTTATTTCTGGTAGCCAATATATGGTTATTTATTTGTGAATTCCACCAAGGAACAAATAGCTTGCTTATGAGTTACTTAAACAGTTTATTTGAGCTAAGTTCCCCAGTAAAGTAGGACGTGTTAATTATGGTGAAGAAACAATAACACAATCAGCTATGACTCTTCAGCTCCTCTAGACTTTATTTCACAACATCCTATTTTCAATTATAAAGGAATCTCCGAGGTCATTTAGTTTGGAAATGTGAAACCTATTCTACTGACCCATGTGACCTGCAAAACTCCCCAGAGACCCCAACCAGATTAAAATATAATTGGGAATCTTTAATTAAATAAATAGAATGGCAATACAACATAGATAATGTTAATCTGGGATTTTCTAAGTTAATAGGTATCCTGTAAGAATCTATTTCTATTTTTGTTTGGCTCTACTGATCTAATCCAACATCCGTCCTTTGACACTTTAGGAAATAGGCCTATTAATTTGGCCAAGATAACTCAGATTCCACTAATAACTCCATTATTAATGGAGATAAGCCAAATCGATTGATTGAAAAATCAAGGATCTATATCTACCATACCACTCATGTGTCTCTCCCACTATATCACCACATTTATCCTCATTTTTCTTTCTGTACCTATTTCTTTTACTGAAAAATTTCCAGAATAACTTTTTTATTTCTCCTCTCTAACCCCACACTTTCTTGTCTAGGGTTGAAATTAACTTCAGAAGCCATCTAGTCTAACCCTTTCATTTTATATTGATGATACAGGGATAATTCAGAGAAGTTAAATGATCTAAGGTCCCAGAGATTATATGTCAAGAATGTGAACCTTGATCCTTTGACTCTAAACTCAGAGCTCATTCCACTGAGCAAATTCTATCTCAACTTCCTCCACCCAAGCTTTCTTCTTTTCTTACATGTTCAAAGGTTACTGTACGTTATTGCTTTATTCTTGCTTTTGCCCTTCTCTTCTTGTATCACTTATATTTTACTTTGGCAAATTAACAATTTATTTACCAATTTCTGCTACTTCTCAGATTTAGTTATTTTTCTAACCCTCACTTTTGCCTTCCATTAGGCATGACTAAAGATCATACAACATATATATATATATATATATATATATATATATATATATATATATTATTGAAAGCCTTCAGCTTTTCTTCTTCCCTTGAGAACATTTTTATGCAATTTACTAACAAATCCTATTAGTCCAATATTTTGAAAATGGAGCATAGTTTGCATCTATTTGATTATTCATTTTGCAATATAGTTCATTTCTTTCCATATTATAATGGGGATTTACTCATCCCTCATATGCTCTTGCCAGAATTTCATCTTTTTACAAGGTGTGGCCTGAGAAATACAATGTATGAAGAATAGGCTAAATATATTTTTGATGTTTTTCATTTGGGACTGAGCTTATATAAAAGGCTACTATATAAATCATCTGTTCTCTACTATGTAAATCATCTGCATTTCAATTGTATAGAAAACAGACACGTTAGTACTTCTTATACAAATTTCAATTATATAAGACTTTTGTGGCAAAAATCAGACCTATATAAACCTTTCAAAATTGTGATATCATAAGAGGGAGGCAAGTACAACTCAGCCTGATTCTGGTGACATAATGAAAGGAGAAAATATTTCAATTCAACTGGTTTAACTAGACCAGTGACATCTATTCAAATGAACTCAGAAAAGGCTTCTGGAACTTATAAAGAAAGTAGAAAGAAGTGGCTTTAGGAAGAAAAGATGAAATAGCTATTCCAAATAATGCCTTTTCTTCTTATGGTATTCTCTTCTAAATCAATTTATACTTCACTACTTTGCATTTGTTGTCTTTATACTTATTTACTTTGTGTAATATTATATGTTGATATGCACTTATGTATATACATGCAAAACATATACACATATATGTATATATACATGCATGCACACACATAAATAATAGTTTTCCTTATTAGTATATAAGCTTTAAAGAGTAGAGATTGTTACTTAATTTGTACTGTATCCTTAAAACCTAACATAGTACCTGGTATGTGATAGGTATGTTGAGTGATGTATTTATCAATTTGGATACTATGCTTGGAATGGCATTCGATTTTTGGTTGCCATGTCATATTAGAGATACATTGAGTTTTCTGAGAAGTGAAACCTCCAAGTATTTTCACAGTTCACAAAAACTGTTAAATAGTTCCTACTAATCCAAACGTACAATTTTCCATTCATCTCCATTAATTTTATCCAATTTTATTCAGTCCATTGTCCCAGACTGTTGAGAGTTTGGGGGATCCTTGATCTGTGCTCCAAATACTATTTATTTATTTTCTATGATCTACCATATAGTTGTCAAATGTTGTCAATTTTATCAATAATATCTTTTATATTTTCCTCCTTTCTCTTCTCAGGACAACAGTCTCATTTAGGTTCTCACAACTTTTCATCTGAACTATTACAAGAACCTTATAATTGGTCCACCTGAAATCTCTGCCTTTTCTGGACAATATTTCATATTCCTGTCTAAGTGATATGCTTAAAGCATGGGTCTGATCAAATTATTCTATTACTCTAAAAATTACAGTGGATCCTTGTTACTTATAGGATAAAATACAAACTCTTCTGCATAGCATTGAAAGTCCTTCACAATCTAATTCTGACCTATGTTTTCATGATTTACATTCAATTTTCTTTATATACTCAGTCTTCTGGGTTAACTGGATCTACTTTCTCTTTCTCATTCATCTCCTGTCTCTATGTTTTTTTATAGGCTGTTCCCTCCCTGAGTTAGTCTTTTCAATTTTCCATGTTAGAATCTCTATCTTTTTTCAAAATCATCCCATATGTCACCTCTTATGTGAAGTGTCTTGCTTTAATGGTGACTTTTCTCTGAAATTACTTTGTGTTCCTCTTCCTCGTTTCCTCTTAGTCATCCTTTTCCTCATTGCCTCTTCTTCATCACCAGCATCTAAATAGTTCTCCAGTTATGCAAAATTCTTACAAATATTAGCTCATTTAATTCTCACAATAGTTTTAGAAGGTAAGTACTATTATAATGACCATTTTACAGATGAGGAATCTGAGGCAGAAAAATATTAAATAATCATGGATATACTTTGTATTTATTTATTTGTGAATATGTTGTTTCCATCAATATATTATAAATTTCTTTAGGTCAGGGATAATTTGGTTTTTGTTGCTATATACCCAACTCATTATATAGTTCTTGACCAAAAAATAGTACTTAATAAAAGCTTCTTTTTTTGTTGATTGGCCATACCTACAAACTGTCACCTCTGAAGTTGACAAGAGTGCCATCTGTTTTCATTGACTTAATTTATAAAAATATTGAACAGCACAGAATCAAAGACATATTTCAGGAGTATGTTCCTTGAGAAATCCCTTCAAGTTGACAGTGACCTGTTACTGATGAGGCAGCATGATTTAATGAACTGGCAGAATCTAAGTATATTATATACATAGCCTTCTCCTATCCTGCAAGTTTACTTACTCTGTTCAAAAATATAGAAATTGTTTCTCTTTCTCTCTTTAGTTTCAATTTGAATCTCCTTTGATCAGATTCAAAGGATTCTAGGAGACAGTGTATATGTGTATATCGATATATCTTTCCATATATGCATATGTGTATAGATAAAACATTATATGTGTTCACATATATGTATAGACATACATATGTATACACATGGTTGATTAGCATAATTTGTAGGACATAGTTTTGCTGAATTAGTAAATACTTAACCATTACTTTTAAGGAGGAATATAGGGTTAGATTCCTGTAAGTTTGGGGATACAACATTTACTTCAGCACTTTCTGGAGTGGTCTTACAAATAGATCTGTGAATCTCTGTTTTTTCTATATATACCATACTGTTGATTCACTAACATTGAACTCAGGCCAATAGCACTACAACACTTGTCTGAATGAAACTTATGTAACATATGCATTTTTTCCAAGGTACATCAAAACCTTCTTGCTCTTATGAACACTAGACAGAATTTTAGCATTATGCCTGGGAGTCATTTTAAATGGCAAAATCACCAACAAAAAATATAAAAATTATGAAAAATGTGGCACTAAAAAGACCAAGAAAAGGATGCTATTTACATAAAGCTGAAACAAGAAGGTAGAGTATTGCTTGTTCAGTCTTAACTGAGAACCTGTTTGTGGGGAAAATAAAATATTTTATCCCTCTGTGTATGGTAAAGAGCAGGAAAGCACCAAAGTCATTGATTTGGGCTTTACAAATACATTTGAGTAAATAAGCGAATTCACAAATACAGAAACTGTGACTAATGAGAATTGATTCTGTCATCTACATCTGTTTATCACTATATGTATACTCACATATAATCTGTTTCTATCTCTATCTCTGTCTCTACCTCTATATCTATCTCTATGTTTCTAAGTTATTTACTTTCCAAATGTGATTTCCTTTAAGCCCTTTGCCTTCTCTTTAGATACTTCAATTTTATTTGTTTGTTTAAGACTTCTCAACACTGCTTATGATTGTTAGTAATTACTATCAATTGTTTAGATTATTTCAAAAATTTCCTCTAGATAAACATTTCCATGGTTTTTATTATTTTATGGTGTCCCCCACCAAATGACAGATATGTCCTCCAAAGAAGAGTCAGAATCACATTCTTTTTTATCCACAATGTCCTCTCAAAATTCTTATCATTATTCAATTCCCTCACCACCTCCTTTAAAAACAAACAAAAAACCAAACAAAACAAAACATTCCAATTATATAGCATCAATCACACCATATTGGGAATAGGGTTCTACAACCAGTTTTTGAGACTCAATTGCTAAATTTTCAGCTTAAATATTTATATCTCAGAAATTATCAAACATTACAAATTCATTGTTTTCTTGATTGTCTAGACTTAACAAAGTGACAGAGAAAATATAAATGATGTAGATAAATCTTTTTTGTTTGTTTGTTTGTTTTGCTGAGTCAATTGGGGTCAAGTGACTTGCCCAGGGTCACACAGCTAGGAAAAATTTAGTGTCTGAGGTCGGATTTGAACTCAGGTCCTCCTGACTTCAGGGCTGGTGTTCTATCCACTGTGCCACCTACCTTTAATATTTGACGTATCTTGTGGGTACACTTTTTCTCTCCAGTGAGCTGGTTATTAAATAATTAAACAGTGCATAGGATGTGGAACTGAAAATAATCTTAAAAATTTTTCATTCTAATCTCTCATTTCATAGAAGAATAAACTGTACCCTAAAGAGGGGAAATATGCTAATTTAATTAAATAAATATTTATTTCCATTGGATATATATTGAGTGTGTCATTTCACCTTTATGGGCCTCAGGTTTCTCATTTATAAAGAAAGCCAGAGGAAGTTCAACTAGATCACATCCAAGGTCCTAGGTCAAAATCTATGATCTGTGTTCTTATGTTTTTTAAGAATAGCCATAACCATACAATCAATAAGCACCAGAGGAATGATTTAAATCTAGGCTCTCTGAATCCATTTACAATGCTCTTTCTATAATACCCTTTTATGTTTCTCTCTCTCTCTCTCTCTTTTAATAGACATGGACAAATAATTCATAACTGATTTATGGGATGAGCTTTTCCATACCTTGCTAAACTAGTCCCTGGATCATTTTTTTGTTATGGTGGTCACACTTAATATTTTGTAAGTACAGTAGACTTTGCCAGAATATTCACTCTTTTAACATAGTTTTCAGGATCCTATTGTCACTTTCACATGATGAGACTGCAGTAATTTTGTGAAGGATACTATTGGGAAAAAATAGCGTTTGAGATGGTCAATATTAAATAAGGAAGCCAAAGTAAAAACAAGTTAAGACACAGATTTTTGTGGGAAAATAAACATAGAAGTCCAATGTTTGTGTCCTCTATCTTCCCAGGGTCAATATATCCAAAGAAAAGTAGAAAAGGTCTTAAGGGATTTGAACTCTATACCAGAGCATATTAAGCATATTGAGTTTTATAAATGCTGTGACTATAAAGTGTAGCAAAAAGAGAAATGGTTGAATGTCAATTTAACTTGAGCCATATATAGTGTAGTTTACAATGGAGAAAAAAAATGGCACCATATTAATATGTAGGAATATTTTAAGACTTCTTTGTCCTAATAAGAAAGAGCTATATGGAAAATTTAAACTGTAAGTTTTATCAAACTCTAAACTGCATTTGAAATAATAATAATACCATGAAAAAGAAATATTTTGCCAACTTATCTATCCTAGAGAATTGCAACCTAGTTTCATGGGACAGGTTTTGAAATGGTTTTTAAATTAATTTTGGAGTCACCAATTCTATTATTATCCATAGCCTGCCAAAGCTGTCCCTAGAAAGGAATACTTCTGAAGTGTAAAATATAGAAACTTCAGGGACATAATTTGTTTTCCTGAACTTTGGGAAGCAGAGTGGGGGGGGGGAGGAGGAGGGAGGAATGAAGAGAGACAGAGAATTAGGAAAGAGAGAAAGATAGCAAATAAATGCTGTATAGGTATCAATAGTGAGGATTTTTCACAGGGATCTACAAGTCACATTAAACAAATATAAATTACTTATAAAATAACTAATCTCAGATACTAGTCCAAATTTCTCGTGTTACAAATGATCAAACTGAGGCTCAGGAAGACAATATAACTTGTTCAAAGTCGTATGTCTGATTTATTGGTACTGGAGAAAGGGAGAGCAGAGACTAGTGCTAAAGTCTCCTATTTCTATTTGTATGTTTTTCTTTAGCCATCAAATGGCTATTGAAACTAGCATCATTAATACTTGGTCTTAGAATCTCTATCATTGTGAATACTTTGATAATAGCAATTATTAACCTTACATCATATATGTGGGCAAGAATGGCTATAGTAGCCTTAGGAAATTGTGCCAAAATAAATGACCAGATCCTCCCTGAAACAAGGAAAACAAAACAGACTGATGTAAAACAGACAAGAACACATTTTGAAATATAAACAATTCTTACTTTGCATAAATTACCCTAATTTGACTTTACATAAATAATCCTGAAAGAAACATGCATTCCCGAAAAAAGGCATGTTCAAGATAATATTTCTTCTTCTTGTCAGATATATGAAAAGAAGAGAAAGCTGCTGACCAAACCACTTTTGATAGTTCCCTTTAAAAAATGCAGTCAACCCCTGGTGGTAAAGGCTGGGTGCAATGAGTGAGAAAGGGGCAATATACTGCATATCTGTGTTAACTTTACTGTATGGCGTGGTGTTCAAATTATGCTTAACTTTATCTTTCACTTCTGTTTAAAATCATGGTACAGTATTTAATATATTTATTTTAGTACATTTTGTGACTTGCATAAAGATATTATTTTGTATATCACATGTTCCATAAGCTAAGTGAAATGAGCAGGTTTGAGCAAATTTTCATTATGTAAAAGATGCTTTATATAGAGGTCTGTAGAAGAGTCAATTTATGTAAAGCAAAATGTGCCACTAGTGGGAAGGAAAATAGAATGATACTTGATGGTATAGCAGGTCACATATCTGTAACTAGCAAGGAGCAAAATGAATTTCGTGCTGATTTCCAAAATACTATTCTTTCCTGTAGTTCCCCAAAATTCTGTATTTTCTATTTCTCCACAGAGGGAAAGTATACCATTTTCCCATTGCTGTGGCACTCCTTTCTTGAAGTCCATATTTCCCAAATCCTCAAATTGTATGAAGGAGAGAATTCTGAATTATCTGAAATGGGATTTCTTGTGCCAGTAAAACTGCATCTATATTTGAAGTTTCTTCTACAGTACTGACTTAGCCCTGGTCATGTTGTATATATGGAGGGAGAGAAGAAGGAAGGGAAGGAGGGAGGGAGGGAAGGAAGGAAGGAAGGAAGGAAGGAAGAAAGGAGGGAAGGAAGGAAGAAAGGAAGGAAGAAAGGAGTAAAAGAAGGAAGGAGGGAAGTAAGGAGGGAAGGAGGAAAGGAAGGAAGGAGGAAAGAAAGGAAGGAAGGAGGAAAGGAAGGAAGGAGGGAAGGAGGAAAGGAAGGAAGGAAGGAGGAGAGGAAGAAAGGAAGGAGGAAAGGAAGGAAGGAGGGAAGGAGGAAAGGAAGGAAGGAAGGAAGGAAAATTCTTTAATTTGTATTCTGAGTCCATTATTTGTCTGTCTGAAGGTGACTAGCATTTTGCATCATGAGTCTTTTGGAATTGTGGCAGATCACTCTATTGATCTGAGTTATTAAGTCTTTCATAGTTGATTATCTTTGACATTTAAAAATACATATTCTATTTATTTGGCTAAATGCTTTCTCAATTATGTATAAAGTTTTTAATATTTTTAAAAATTGAGCTCTGAATTATCTCCGTTCCCTCCTTTTATTTCCTACTTTTTTTTGAGAAGGGAAATGCATTGATTTCAATTATAATATGAAGTCATGGAAAAAAAATTCATATTAGCCATGCTACAAAACACAAACCAAAAGCCCAAGAAAAACAAGGTTACAAAAAGCATTTGATCTATATTCAGATTTTATCAGTACTTTTTCTGGAGGTGGATAGCATTTTTCATCATGGGTCTTCTGTCTTTGTCTTTGATCATTGTCTTGATTATAGTAAAGTCTATCATAGTTAACTATCCTTACAATATTATTGTACATTTTTCTATGGTTCTGCTCCCTTCCTTTTATATTAGTTCATACAAATCTTCTAAGATTTTTGTACTTTTTTTCTCCTGAAACCTTCCTTTAGATTATCCTTACATCACAATAGTATTCCCTCACATTCATGCCAGAATTTGTTAATCATTTCCTAATTGAGAGGCATCCTCTCAGTTTCTAAATCTTTGTCACCATAAAAAAGAGTTATTATGAATATTTTTATACATATGGGTCCTTTTTTTTTTTTGGTCTCCTTGGAGTTTAGATCTAGTAATAGATTTCTGGATCAAAGTGCATGCACAATTTGATAGCCCTTTAGGCATAGGTCCAAAATTTTCTTTAGACTGGTTCGATTAGTCACAACTCTATTAACAATGTCATAGCATACCTACTGTTCCACGTCTTCTCCAGCATTTGTCATGGTCCTTTTCTTTTTTTCATTATTTTTTTCATTTTTTGGCTAATATGGACATATGTTTTGCCTGACTTAACATTTATAATTTTGCTTGCCGTCATATTACTTAATTTCTTTTTTTAAAATTACAACTTTTTATTGACAGAACATATGCATAGGTAATTTTTTACAACATTATCCCTTGCACACACTTCTGACTTTTCCCTTTCCTCCCTCCACCCCCTTCCCTAAATGGCAGGCAAGATGTTAAATATGTTATAGTATATCCTAGATACAATATATGTGTGCAGAACCATACAGTTCTCTTGTTGTACAAGAACAATTGGATTCAGAAGGCAAAAATAATCTAGGAAGAAAAACAAAAATGCAAGTAGTCCACATTCATTTCCCAGTGTTCCTTCTCTGGGTGTAGCTGATTTTGTCCATCACTGATCAATTGGAACTGAATTAGATCTTCTCTTTTTCAAAGATATCCACTTCCATCAGAATATATCCTCATACAGTATTGTTGTTGAAGTGTATAATGATCTCCTGGTTCTGCTCATTTCACTCAGCATCAGTTCATGTAAGTCTTTCCAAGGCTCTCTGTATTCATCCTGTTGGTCATTTCTTACAGAACAATAATATTCCATAACATTAATATACCACAATTTACCCAACCATTCTCCAATTGATGGACATCCATTCATTTTCCAGTTTCTAGCCACTACAAAAAGGGCTGGCACAAACATTTTTGCACATACAGGTTCCTTTTGCTTCTTTAGTATCTGTTGGGGATATAAGCCCAGTAGTAACACTGCTGGATCAAAGGGTATGCACAGTTTGATAACTTTTTTGGACATAATTCCAAATTCCTCTCCAGAATGGTTGGATTCATTCACAACTCCATCACCATTGCATCCTAGTTTTCCTGCATCCTCTCCAGCATTTATCATTATCTTTTCCTGTTATCTTATCCAATCTGACAGGTGTGTAGTAATATCTCAGTCATCTTAATTTGCATTTCTTTGATCAAAAATTATTTGGAACATCTTCTCATATGGCTAGAAATTGTTTCAATTTCTTCATCTGAAAATTGTCTGTTCATATCCTTTGACCATTTATCAATTGGAGAATGGCTTGATTTCTTGTAAATTAGAGTCAATTCTCTATATATTTTGGAAATGAGGCCTTTATCAGAACCTTTAACTATAAAAATATTTTCCTAGTTTATTGCTTCCCTTCTAATCTCGTTTGCATTAGTTTTGTTTGTGCAAAGGCTTTTAATTTGATATAATCAAAATTTTCTGTTTTGTGATCAATAATGATCTCTAGTTTGTCTTTGGTCACAAATTCTTCCTCCTCCACAAGTCTGAGAGATAAACTATCCTATGTTCCTCTAATTTATTTATAATCTCATTCTTTATGCCTAGAGCATGTACCCATGATCTTATTTTGGTGTACAGTGTTAAGTGTGGGTCCTTGCCTAGTTTCTACCATACTAATTTCCAGTTTTCCCAGCAGTTTTTGTCAAATAGTGAATTCTTATCCCAAAAGTTGGGATCTTTGGATTTGTCAAACACTAGATTGCTATAGTTAATGACTATTTTGTCCTGTGAACCTAACCTATTCCACTGATCAACTAATCTATTTCTTATCCTATACCAAATGGTTTTGGTGACCACTACTTTATAATATAGTTTTAGATCAGGTCCAGCTAGGCCGTCTTCGTTTGATTTTTTTTTTCATTAGTCTCCTTGAAATTCTTGACCTTTTGTTCATCCATATGAATTTTGTTGTTATTTTTTCTAGGTCATTAAAATAGTTTCTTGGGAGTCTGATTGGTATGGCACTAAATAAATAGATTAGTTTAGGGAGTATTGTCATCTTCATCATATTTGCTTGGCCTATCCAAGAGCACTTAATATTTTTCCAATTATTTAAATCTGACTTTATTTGTGTGGAAAATTTTTTGTAATTTTGCTCATATAATTCCTGACTTTCCTTTGGTAGATAGATTCCCAAATATTTTATGCTATGGACAGTTATTTTGAATGGAATTTCTTTCTTTATTCCTTGCTGTTGGATTTTGTTGGTGATGTATAAAAATGCTGAGGATTTGTGTGAATTTGTTTTGTATCCTGCAACTTTGCTAAAATTGTGGATTATTTCTAATAGCTTTTTAGTAGAATCTCTGGGGTTCTCTGTAAGTACAGCATCATAGCATCTGCAAAGAGTGATAATTTGGTTTCCCCATTACCTACTCTAATTCCTTTAATCTCTTTCTCATCTCTTACTGCCAAGGCTAGCGTTTCTAATACAATATTGGATAATTATGGTGAAAATGAGCAACCTTGTTTTATTCCTGATCTTACTGCGAATGGTTCCAGTTTATCCCCATTACATATGATGCTTACTGAGGGTTTTAAATATATGCTCCTGACTATTTTAAGGAAAAGTCCATTTATTCCTATACTCTCAAGTGTTTTTATTAGGAATGGATGTTAAATTTTATCAACTGCTTTTTCTGCATCTATTGAGATGATCATATGATCATATGGTTTTTGTTAGTTTGGTTATTGATAATAGTTAATTATGTTCTTTATCCATATAGAAGCTATCTATATTTGGAGTGCGCTTTGAATTTTTGCTCATTTTGTCAAAGAGGAATCAAAGAAAACAAACTAACAATAAAAAAAGCAAATGAAGTCTGCTTTTTTTGGGGGGGAGGTGGGAGGGTTGACTGGATGGTATTACTGAGCTTTCTCTACAGACTGCAGGGGGCAGCAGTGAGGCACTGGAAGGACAGCAATAGCTGAGCTGCATCTGCTCTCTGAGTCTCCAAGAGCATACTGAGTCACTTTGGCTGGGTGTGGCCAGGTCCTGAGAGACCCTAGCTTTTTGGGGTTATAGTCTTTACCCCCTGTGTTTATAGCTTCTCTGCTTGTCTACTGGGTTGCTGTCAGGGCAAAGTAGCCATACTGTGGTAAAGTTCTCTCCACAGAAACAGCTGAGATTACACCCCACCCTGCTCAGGTCTGCTCAGTGTGAGCTGCCTGCTGTGCTCTCCCTGCCTGCCTGCAGTCTGCACCTGATCTAACCATCCCTGCCCATAAGCAAAAACAGACCTTTTCTGGTGAATTTTGAGCATGTCTTCTGTTGGTAATGTATTTGTGGGTTTTTTTTTTCAGTCAAGTCCTAATTCCAAAGCCTTGTCATGAAAAAAAAGTATTCTGAGAGCAAGAAGGAGCTTTGATAGATGCATGTGTTCTCTTCGCCATCTTGGACAGAAGTCCCCATCATGTTCCTTTTCTATCATATTAGTCAATTTGATAGGTGTGAGGATGGTAGCTCAAGGTGTTATTAATTTGTATGTCTCTAATTATTAGACACTTAGAACATTTTTTAAAGTGACTATTGATAGTTTTCATTTTTTTTCCCTGAAAATTGCTCAGGCATCTAAAACTATTATAAAAGAATTGTTGATTTGAATAGGTAAGAAATTCCTTTATACATGAAAATCACAGGATCAGAAAAAAATGATTAAAATGGTTAATAGAATGCTACTTAGAAAAATTGGATCAAACTGAAATAATCTTCAAATAGATATTTTATAAAGCCTCATTAGATCTCTGATTTGTGCTTCTTCAATATAGTGAACTGGTGGCTCTAAAGAAGTGAGGATTGGCCTTTTATAATAAGGACAAGGGAAGGAGAATGCATATGTTTAGAATTATATTGCTTCTTAGTTCACTTTTAACCTCGTTTAAAATAAATAGTTTACCTCTGAATAAGAATTCCTGACAAAGTTTCTAGTATGACAGAAAAAATGCTACTTGCTCATGAAAATTGTTTTTGGGAGTGCTGTAGATATAGTTATATAACTCAATAGGTGTTAAAAGTTGGAATTTCTCCTAAGTTTAAGGATGGTAATTTGGACATAATTGGCCTTCCAGGCAGTAGAAATATATGTTGTAGACAGATTTATAACAAAACATGTTTCAGAAAATAGGGGATGTTTATTCCATCTGTCAGTTAAGTCCAATAAACTTACAAAATGAAATTAATTTGTCAGCAATCAAACATCATCCCCCCAAAAAACAACCACCATAAATGAAAAACAAACAAACAAACAAAAAAAGTCCTCCAATGATAGCATAATAGACTGATTGTGAGTGACAAACCTGAGCCCTTATCTTAAGGTCCCCACGCATATTTGTGGACATAGATTATATTATCATCAATTTAGGATTTGTGGTCCTTGAAAGCAAAAGGTTTTACAATGTTGAAGGGTCACATTTGGTCAAATAGTTTCAAACCAATACAGGAAAAACAAATATGCTAAAAGGAAAATGTCTCTGAAATTATAGCATTGGAAATTGATACTTCTGATGAGGTGAAAACTTACATGAAGTTTTCTTCTTGCTTTTCTTCTTGTGAAAGCATCTTGCTATTTGTAATCTTTGAGATGCTGCCTAGAAAGTATTTCTCCAACCCCCGAGGTTCTACAAGAATAGACTCTTGGATAAGATTATTGTTAACAGCAGAAATGTTGATATAGCCACAAGTTAATAGCTACTGGCAAACAGCAGGCTTTTTCTGTTCCCTATGAATATTTCTTCCTCTACTAGCTTGCCAAACTAAGCAAATCTGGTATGTTTTCAAAGTGGCGTGCAGGAGGTGAATTCATTCATCTTTAATGAAGAGTGGGAAATAGACACACCTGTCCTAGGAGCCACTGGAAATGTGCCCCTTACTGTTTTCAGTTATAAGGTAGTGGGGAATATCTTCTCCAAATTCTCTCTTTCTCAAACTAGGTTGCTTTTCTTTTCCTTTCCTTTTGTTCTGTCTTTTTCTAATTTATTTGCTCCTTCTCCAACATTTCTGCCTTAGAATTAAAGTGAGAATGCTGGTTTTTAGTTGAAGATTGAATATGATTCAATGTCAGTGCCTAAATAAGGCAGACACAGAACTCAGTGCAGTTAAGTGCCAAAAATTTCCTCTGTTCCTAAAAACTTTCACTTACAATTCTCCACTATATATATGTATATGTATATATATACATATGTATATATATATACATATACATATATATATATATATATATATATATATATATATATATATATATATATTGTATTTACCTGTCTCTCATTGTTCATCCTATCAAATCTATATGAAATGTCCTCTCTTTGGGGAGAGAAGGGCTTATAGTTTCTGAAAAGCTACTCATATTGGGAATGGGTTAAATAGACAGCACTACAAATATACCAAGAAGGGCACCCTCCAAAATTTATAAAGAAATAAGGGAGGGAGCAATGGACAGATGGGGAAGCAAGGGGTATGGGAAAAAGACAAGGGAGAGATGCATGGGTAGGGGAGGTTAAGTATAGCAAGGCAAGTTAGGAGCAGAATTAAAGCAAAGGGTCAGCAGGAATAGGAAAGATGTGTGTGTGTGTGTGTGTACGTATGTATGTATATTTATATATCTACATATGTATACATCACTATATCCTTTCTTCACTATAGCCTGCTTAGGAGTGGGAAGGAAATGAAAGGAGGGGAAGAATAAAGTAAAAAATATACACAGCAGGGAAAAAAAGAACATTTTACAGAGAAGTAAAGAAAAGATGGACACTCATGAATATAATTTCTTCTACTAAAATATATATGCTTTCTTGAAGTGGTAATTTATTATTATATATTTTGAATCCTCCCTGATGTTCTGCTGGGCACATGACGATGTTCTATTTTGTTTTGTTTTGTATTACTTTTTTGTTTTTCTTTCTTCTCATTCTGTTATTTTAAAAAATAAAATAAAATTTAAAAATAAAAAACAAAGAAATGTCCTCTTTATTATTCTTTTCTCCACCAAATTCTGTATGTCTCATGTCAAGTTCAACTATATAGCCTTGTCAATTTCTCTATTCTATCTGTTTCTTATCTCAGTGTTCTTATTGCTTCTATCATTCATTTATCAATTAAAAATGGATCCTTGATGATATCTGTAGGAATTTCATCTTGAATTTTTACATAATCCTTGTATTGCCATTCACTATTAACACATTAGCTTTGTCATGTGTTTCAGAGTTTTAAAATAATTTCCATAAACACATTCACATACATAAAAACAATTCTCTTTGATCTTTTCAATATCCCTAAGAGGTAGCATCATAAGATTATCTAGAATAGAATTTTGTGTGTGTGTGTGTGTGTGTGTGTGTGTGTGTGTGTGTGTGTTTTGAGGCAATTGGGGTTAATGACATGCCCAGGGTCACACAGCTGGCAAATGTTAAGTGTTTGAGGCCAGATTTGAACTCAGATCCTCCTGACTTCAGGACTGGTGGTCTATCCACTATGCCATCTAACTGCCCCTAAAATAAGATTTCTTTCTTTTAAAAAAAATTATTAAAGCTTTTTATTTTTCAAAATATATGTGTGGGCAATTCTTTAATATTAGCCCTTGCAAAATTCTTGTGTTCTAACTTCCCCTCCCTTCCCCCATGTCCTCCCCAGTCCAATATATGTTAAAATGGTAGAAATATATGTTAAATCTAATGTGTGCATACATATTTATATACTTATTGTGCTGCATAAGAAAAATCAAATCAAACCAGTAAAAGAGAAGCAAAATAAACTGCAAGCAAGCAACAGCAAAAAGAGTGAAAATGCTATGTTGTGGTCCACACTCAGCTCCCATAGTCCTCTCTTTGGGTGTAGATGGCTCTCTTTACCATTGAATAATTGGAACTGGTTTGAATCATCTCATTGTTGAAGAGAGCCACATCCATCAGAACTGATCCTCACATAAACTTCTTGTTGCTATGTATAATGATCTCCTGGTTCTGCTCATTTCACTTAATGTAACTCCCTCCAGGTCTCTCTGAAATCATCCTGCTGGTCATTTCTTACAAAACAATAATATTCCATAATATTCATATACCACAATTCATTCAGCCATTCTCCAATTGATGGGAATCCATTCAATTTCCAGTTTCTTGCCATTACAAAGAAGGCTGCCACAAACATTTTTGCACATACAGGTCCCTTTCCCTCCTTTAAGATCTCTTTGGGATATAAACCCAGTAGAAACACAGCTAGGTCAAAAGGTATGCACAATTTGATAACTTTTTGAGCATAGTTCTAAATTGCTCTCCAGAATGGTGAGATCCATTCACAGTTCCACCAACAATGTATTAGTGTCCCAGTTTTCCCACATCCCTTCCAACATTCATTACTATCTTTTCCTATCATCTTAGCCAATCTGAAAGGTATGTAATGGTATTTCAGAGTTAGTGATTTTATATGAGTAGAAAGTTTCAATTTCTTCATCTGAAAATTATCTTTTCATATCCTTTGACCATTTATTAATTGGGGAATGGCTTGAATTCTTATAAATTTGAGTCAATAGATTAGGATTTCTTAAATCTGAGAGACATGAAAAAAATTAAAATATTTTGAGAATTGCATTGCAAATCAATTCCTTTGTATTTTAAGTATTTAAGTCAGTATTTTAAGAAGAGGACCATAAGTTTTGCAAGTCTGTCAAAAGAATTCATGCCACAAAAAAGGTTACAACTCCCTGATTTGGAAGCAGAATGGACTTTAGAGATCATTTAGTTTTATTTTTTCCATTTTATGGATGAAGAAACTGAGCCTCAGAGAAATTAAGTAATTTTCCCTAGGCTTCACAGTGAGTAAGTTTCTCTGGCTCTAAATCCAATATTTTTTCCACTGAAATAAGCAACTTCAAAGTAGTCAGAGCAGAGATTATAATCCCCATTTTTGAAATGAGAAAAACCATTGCTCAGAGAAGAGAGATGATTTATCAATTTTCAATTACAATAACCAAGTTTGGCTCTTAAGCAAAAAGGAAAGAATATGTTTCCCTGCTTTCTTTGTATGAGGTGGGATTGGACAGTGACAGAAAACATTGTCTTTACCCATGGTTGCTATTCTGGCTAGTTTTATTTAATTGCTCATACTTTGTTACAAGTGATGGTTCCCAGTTAGGAAAGGAGAAATTGATGGATTTGGAAATGGAAGTGATGGAAAAAGGGGAAAAATCAATATGAAATTTTAGAAAAAGAAAGAAAAAATGAAAGTATATCCAATCGTAGAACCTCACATCCTTACATTTTTCAGTAGAGTGACTTGCTCATTAGAGAGACAAAGACACACACACACACACATACACACACACACAAAGAGAGAGACAGAGAAACAGATAGAGAGACAGAGAGTTAGACACACACACACAATGAGAGACAGACAGACAGAGAGACAGAAACAGGCACAGAGACAGAGATAAGGACAGCCAGAGACAGAGATAGAGACAGAGACAGAGGCAGAGAGAGACAGAGATGGAGATGGAGACAGAGAAAGAGAGAAAAACAGACATAAACAGAAATAGAAACAAAGAGAGCTCAGAGATTTTCTGGATTCAAATGGCTTTTTCTTTCCACTACATCCAGCAGGAAGTACCTCATTGTAAGGACACTGAATGTAGAGGACATCATGGTGAAAAAGTAGTAAGCTCCTAAATCTTAATAATCTGGAAGAGGAGAAGAATGAAAGAATTCTTAATAAAGATTATCAGAGAAACTTCAAGAATCTGGGAAGACTCACATAAAATGATATAGAATGGGGTAAGCAGAATGAAGAAAATTGTTGTATAAGAGAAATAAGATTGTAAAGACAGACAGCTATGAAAGACTTGAGAATTTTTGACACATGATAACTAAACATGATTTCAGAGGACTCATAATAAGCCATGCTGTTCATATCATGACAGTGGGCTAGTGCATTCAGAGTGTGGAATAGGACATATATTTCTTTTTTATATTACTGATATAAAAATTTATTTTACTTGAATAAACAATTTCCTTCTTGTCATTTTAATTAAGTTTCTATGGTTTGTGGGAAAAGCAAGTGATCAAAGGTATCTTGATCAACACTAAATATGCACATGCCATCTACATACAAAATTCTCTTATTAAAAAGAATTGATTAGGGTCCCACTGGTTTCATATCACTTTGTCAGACATTAATGATTCCCCAACATTTCTAGGCAAGTCCACTTCTGTGTAGTCCTTTATGAGGTTTTTTGGGTAAAATTACTGGAGTAGTTTTCTAGTTCCTTCTCCAGCTCATTTTACAGCTGAGGAATTCAGGCTAATTGGGTTAAGTGATTTGGCTAGAGTCAAATATATATAGTTAGTAAGTATCTGAGGTCAGATTAGAATTCATGTCTTCCTGTCTCCATGACCTGCATTCTATCCACTGTACTATCTATTAGCAATCTTATTACTACATTAAAATCTGTGGTTTGGCCAAATTGGTCTGCTCATTCTTTCTTGAACATACTGTGCATGCTACTGTCTACTCATGTTCCTTTCTCCAGGAATATGTTGTTCTTTCTCATTCCTATTTGAATTCTATACATACTTGTGTAACCAAATCATATTCTACAACCTCCAACAAATCTTTCTAGACACTCTTTCCTTTAAAATTTTTTCAGACCTATTTATTTGAAACAAACACTACGACTACTACATGTGGTTGTTATTCTTTATGCTTCCTAACTAGATTGTAAACTCCTTGAAAAGGGGAATCTTTTCTGTAGTGGTAAGTGTGCTAGATTGGCTTTAAATGCCTCCATGGATACTAGCAGTATAATCATAGGTAAGTCACATGAGGTCTTTTTCCAACTTCCTCATCATAAAAAGGAGGATCATAATAGCAATCGGGCTTACCTCATAGAATGATTTCTGAAATCAAAAGGGATAATGCACATAAAGTGCTTTTCAAATCTTAAAGTATTAAATCAATGTCCACTATTATTATTATATTTGTTTCCTTTATAGTACATGTGACTTTGCACATAATAGGTTTGCAATAAATATTTGATTGATAGTTTTCACAAAAATATTCTCTTCTTTTTTCATGTACCTAGGGATGCAAACCCTAATGTACCTCCCATAAGGCAATTAAAAAATACTCATCAGATTGCTTCTCTGAGTCTTTGGCGAGATAAGTACAAGATAACAAGACATTTTCTCCAGACATATCCTGTTTATGTTTATAACAAACTAACTAAATCTAGCAAATTTCTCTTGGAAATGATAGGTGGAAATGATTATAGATTTCTGAATTCTCCATATGGACTGACTGGATTTTTTTTGTTGTTATTCTTCAATAGAAGGAAAAGTCTAGTGTTCTATTTAATAGATCTGCTGTTCTGTTATATAATCTGATGTTATCAGATCTTTCATGCTCTATGGATCTTTGTAAAAGGTTCTGTGTTTGTTTTGTAGGTCAGTAGGAGTTCTGTATGGTAATTGAATGCAGAACACACAAAATAGTTGAACACTTCAGATTAGAGGTCTATAAAATAGATCAGAAAATACAGTTCTGACATTTTCTTTATATAGATATGAATATAAACTCAAATATTTAATTCATGCTAATTTTCTTAGCTTAGTGATTATACCTTTTCCTCTTTGCCTCCTCCCTTCTCTGAGTATCATACTAGTACCTAAAGAGGCATAATTACTTTCTGTTTCAAATGTTCTTGATCATTCTGGTCTTCACCATGATTTTAAATTTGGACAGCTAGATGGTGCAATGGATGGAGCATTGGGCTTCTAATCAGGATGATCTGAGTTTAACTTTGGCTTCACATATTTGCTGTGTGACTTTGAACATGTCACTTAATATCTGTTTACACATTTTCTGTATCTCTAAAATGGGGGTAATAGCACCTACTTTACGGGGTTGTTATGAAGATCAATTGATATAATAATTGTAAAGCACTTAACAATACCTGACACATTGTGAGCACCATATAAATGTTAGCTAGTATTGTTTCTTTCCTTAGAACTCCATTTAGAGCTCTTAGCACCCACAATTACTTTGTTAATACACTAGTTTATATCCCTTAATTATTCCTCAACTAACTCTAGTTATGACTTAACATTTCCTACTTTATTATCTCATAATTACCTCATAGAAAATAATTTTTCACTTTTCTTCCTAATCAGAGTCATTTTTGTCAACAGAATTTTATTCATGAACCAATGCCACCCATATTTTTCAATTTTTCACTTAGAATTTTAGGCCATAGGATTTCTCTCTCTCTCTCTCTCTCTCTCTCTCTCTCTCTCTCTCTCTCTCTCTCTTTCACTTTTCAAGATTTCGGAATCTAAAGCATTTACCTGGAACCAAGTCTCTGGAAGGAACCCAGATTTTAAAAAGGATCTATAATAGTGGTCAATTTGTATCTACCAATGGAAAGGTCTTCTTATCTTGGGCACAAGTAAGTAGCTGTCTTCTGTCCTTTGCCATAGTCCTGATTCTTGTCATAATTCTAAGCTCTCTGTTTTCTTTAGTCAGAGTGCTAACACAACAATCTTTACCGTGTTTTTATAATAATAAGCATGGATTTCATTTCTTTAGATTATATTTAAGTATTTCATCAAATATTTACCAATTACATGTAAAAAAATTAACAATCTTTAAAAAAAATTAGTTTCAAATTCTCTCCCTTTCTTCCCTCCTGTTTCTTTGAGAAGGCAAACAATTTGATATTGATCATGTATGTGAAGTTATGTAAAACGTATTTCCATATTAGCTACATTGCAAAAGGAAACACAATTAAAATATGACAATAAAATAATGTTTTTGAAAAGTAGGATTCAATCTACATATAGAATTAATTATTTTTTTCCTCTCTAGAGGTAAATTGTGTTTTTCTTGGGGGAGGGGTCCTGGTTCCTTTGAATTTGTTTTGGATCATTGTCTTGGTCAGAGTATCCAAATCCTTCACAGCTGAATGTCCTTACAATATTGCTATTCCTGTGTACACTTACCCCCTGGCTTCTGCTCCCTTCACTTTGTATCACTTCATAGAAGTCTTCCCATGTTTTTCTGAAACCAATAGTATTCTATCAATCATATACCACAATGTGTTCAGCCATTCTTCAATTGATGTATATCCCTTTGATGTCCAATTCTTTCCTATCACAAAAGCTGCTATAAGTATTTTATATATGTAGGTCTTTTCTCCTTTTCTTTGGTCTCTTCGGAATACTGACTTGGGAATACTCTTCGAAATATAGAGTAATAACACTACTCAAAGATTATATACCATTTTATAGCCCTTTGGCCACATTTCTAAATTGTTCTCTAGTATCTTTGGATTACTTCACAATTCTACCAACAGAGTGTTAGTGTATCTATTTTTCCACATCTCCAGTATTTGTCATTTTTCTTTTCTGTCTAGTTATACAATCTGATTAATAGGAGATGGTTTCTCAAAGCTGTTTTAATTTTATTTCTTAAATCAGCAATGATTTAGAACATTTTTTCCATATAATCATTTAAAGTTTTGACATATTCTGAAAAGTAGCTGTTCAAATCTTTTGACCATTTATCAACTTGGGAATGACACTTTTTGTTATAAACTTGGCTCAGTTCCCTATATATTTGAGTAGTGAGGCCTTTCTTTATCAAAGGAATTTATAAATTTTTGCCCCTCTCATTTTCTGCTTTCCTTCAAATTTTGGCTATATTAGTTTTGCTTGTGCAAAAGCTGTTTAATTTCATATAATCAGTTATCTATTCTATTTCCTATAATCCTCTGTTTCTTGTTTATTCATAAACTTTTTCCTTACATGGATTCCATTTCTTAAGCTGCATCCTCATACATAGATACATTGTACACTCATACCCACACCCCTTCCCCCCTCTCCACAGTTTTCTAAAAGTTTTGGTGTAGTTTTAAGCTTTAATAGTTTAAATTATTATTGATTCTATACAACCAATGATGGAACATCTTATTAATTACAGAAAAGTAATAGATTCAGTGTGCAGAAATGGAACTCCACTCTCTGCCTCTTTCTCTCTCTCTCTCTCTCTCTCTCTCTCTCTCTCTCTCTCTCTCTCTCACACACACACACACACACACACATTTCACATACACAATTATATTTATTATATCATTTTCTGCCTAGAAGCCACCACCACCCTCATATGTCTTTTCTTTGTTCTTTTGGTTACCTGCAATTTCAATTTTGATTCTTCAAAGATAACTTTTTTGGTAATGTGCTGCCTTCTGCCATCACTGTTAGACCAATGATGTTTAAAAGATAGACTTTTGGGTCAGGGAACAGAATAGGACTATTGAAAGCATTGTACTAGACATCTCCATGTGAAAACCATAATGCTTTTGCATGTCATTATATTGAACTAGTGATGCTCATTTTTATTGTGGTACATCTCCTCATTTACTTTATTTACTTAGAAAGTTTCTCCTACTGTTTAAAGAGGGAAAAAAATATATTAAGGAAAAAAAAAACTGTATGCCTGCTGAAATCATACAGTTCAGGGAGACAGCTTAATATCAGTTTGACTTGGGAATTCTGTGAATTATACAGAAAATAAAGTATCATAAATTGACCCATTGTAATGCAGATTGCACATAAAGTCAAAACTCTTGAATAAGACATCCTCTTAGGAAGGTTCAAAGACCTACCATACTTTTAACTTGTATATTACCAATACTAAAGTTACGAACATCTGTTTGGAACAGCTTTGCAGTGAGGACTGTTCCTTTTACAAGCAAAAATCTGAAGAAAACGTCAAGTGCTTACCATTACATAATGTTGCAGACTTTCCACACCTCTGTTAGGTTAGGGGTTATATGAGTTTAAATCCCCCCCCAATAAACTTTAAATGAAAGCTGCCCCCATTTTATGCACAGCAGGCATTTCTCAAGGTCCTGTTGTGAAAGAAGAATTTCTCAGCCAGACCCACACTGTAAATTGTATTTGTAAATAAAGTTTTAATCAAAATCTGCATTGCAAAGTCTCCTGCTGGGCAGCCACTTGCCTGGATAAAAAAAACTAACATAATTCACCAGGCAAGGAGTGTAGGGACCTGATTGTCTCAACCATAAATCAGTTTGCATCCACCTTTAAGTCTGAATTTAGGTTAAACAGATCTTCCACAAGCCAATCACCAATGGGGCTCTGAAGGAAAATGTCTAGCACAGAGAGTGTTAAGTAATTGAATGAAAATAGGTCTTATAATAAAGGAAATCATATGCCTTCCTGAGAAATATTAGTCATTGGGAGGATAAGGGAGAATAATATATTTGCAGGGAGAAAAAAAGTAAGAAATGTCTGTAAGAAAATATTAGAATTCTTTAAAAAGTAAATGAAAAGCTCTTGTTTCTTAAAAAAAAATAGATTGGGACAGGACTTTTGATTTCTTTAATATAGAAAATTCCCCCTACTGCTGCTGGTTGACATTTTCTCTGAAAAGCAGAATCTTTGAGAGTTGCCTAGAACATTAAGAGATTGAAGCACTTAACCAGGTTCAACCATCTAGGATATGTCTGATGGAAGACTTGAACAAAAATCTTTTTGGGTTTGAGACCATCTATGTAGCCAGAGCAATACATAAAGTGTCTTTCAGATTTCCATCAATTTTCTGCTTTTTTCATCTAAATTTCCTAATGATACTACATTAGGTTAATTCTAGTTTTTCCTGTTACTAAAGAGGCTTTCGTTTTGCAGTCTCCTCTTTAAATGACTCTACTTGTATTAACAATCATGGACTTTCTCTCTTTCTGTGTCTGTGCCTATGTCTGTATCTATCTCTGTTTCTGCCTTTGCGCTCTGTGCTTCTGTCTCTTTCTGTGTGTCTTTGTTTCCCTCTTTCTATCTCTGTCTCCCTCTGTCTCTGTCACTCTGTTTCTCTCCATCTCTCTCTCTGTCTCTTTTTTTCTCTCTCTTTATTCCACCCTTCTTTCACTTTCTTTCTTCTCTCTCTGTCCTCTAGCTCTGTCTTTCTCTTCTCTATCTCTTCCTTTCTGCCTACCTTTTTAAACAATGTTCAAGGCTGGATCTACAAGTATTATATGTTTTCAGACATTGGCTTAGAGTTCCCATGTTCATTCTCCACACATTATTGTCTGAATATAAAGATAAAATAGATAATAAAGAGGAAATAGATAGTATATGGAGCCAGTTGATGACTAATCAGAAAGTTTCCATCTCTAATACTCTCTTTCTTAATATAATAAGATAAACTTTTGAAATCAAAGGAATGAAAAGTTAATGCCATTACCCATGTTAAAACTCTATCAACCCAAATGGTATGTCCCATCAAATCATTTATTGTAATAAGGGGCATAGTCATTCCTAGAAATGACTTGCCTAACCTAATAGAATTTGGAAGGCACCTTTCTGTTACACCAAATGTTAAAATAACATAGGCTTCAGGGAGAATTTGGTTCAATATTCTTAAGATATTTGGTTCATAGTATTTGATTCATTGATATTCAGAGAAAGATAAAACATAAATATTGAGACACATTATTCATAAACTCACAAACTCAGAAATAAAAGAGACCCCAAGAGGTGTTCTGCTTCCTAAAGGAAGGCAAAGTTTTTATCTTATACATGAGGCAATCGAGACTAAATCTTCAATTTCACACAATTTGTAAGTGGTAGAGGTGTGGGTAGAATTCAGGTTTCTGTATCTTAGTGTAAGGTGTTTTCATTTCCCTAACTCTAAATGATCATGTTTCTCATAGTTAATTAAGTAAGCATTTTTTTTAATTGTCACTATATACTAAACACTTTGCTACATGTCCATTAAACAAAATCTGTGTTAGGTCCACAAAGGTTAGCACTTAGAGGATGAAAATAAAGTAGAAGTTTATAAACATTCACCACTAATTATCAATTGCACCAGGTAAAGAGTGTTTAAATAACTACAACATAACTAATGAAAAATGCATAAAAATTAAAATTGAGTGAGAGATATTTCCTAATTACTTGGCTTAACAAAATTATTTACAGAAAACATCATAAACAAATACTCATTAAAATGTGGTAAGTCTGTACAATAACAATGAACTATGTGCTGCTTTGAAATTTTGAATATGAAAATTAATTCAATTCGTGATATTGTCAAGATGAATAATTTGCCATTTTTGCATTCTGTAAGATATGTTTTTAGTACTCCACCATGATGTATTTTTTATTATAGCTTTTTATTGACAAAACATATGCATGGGTAATTTTTCAAGACTGACCCTTGCAAAAACTTCTGTTCCAACTTTTCCCCTTCTTCCTTCCGCCCTCTCCCCTAGGCAGCAGGCAGTCCCATGCATGTTAAACATGTTAAAGTATATGTTAAATACAATATATGTATACATATTTATACAGTTATATCGTTGTACAAGAAAAATTAAATTTAGAAAGAAGGTAAAAATAATCTGGGAAGAAAAACAAAAATGCAAGCAAGCAACAACAGAAAGAGTGCAAATGCTATGTTGTGGTCCACACTCATTTCCTAGTGGTCTTTCGTTGGATGTAGATTGTTCTGTTCATCACTGATCATTTGGAACTGATTTGGATCCTCTCATGGCCAAAAATAACCACTTCCACCAGAATTGATGCTCATATAGTATTGTTGTTGAAGTGTATAATAATTTCCTGGTTCTGCTCATTTCACTTAGCATCAGTTCATGTAAGTCTCTCCAAGCCTCTCTGTATTCATCCTGCTGGTCATTTCTTACAGAACAATAATATTCCATAACATTCATATGCCACAATTTACTCAGCTATTCTTCAGTTGTTGGGCATCCACTCAGTTTCCAGTTTCTGGCCACTACGAAAAGGACTGCCACAAACATTCTTGCACATACAAGTCCCTTTCCCTTCTTTAGTATCTTTTTGGGATATAAGCCCAGTAGTAACACTTCTGGTCAAAGAGTATGAACAGTTTGATAATTTTTTGAGTATAGTTCCAAATTGCTCTCCAGAATGTTTGGATTCATTCACAATTCCATCAAATGCATCAGTGTCCCAATTTTCCCACATGCACCACAATGTATTTTTGACAGAGGTATAAAAAGTTGGGTTGTATGTAGCTCAACTAATATCCTACAGATCTTAAAAGTTCCACAATTAAGCAGCAGATAATGGGTAGGATATGGAGGAATTCAGTTGTTTTAGTGTGCATTATCATAATATCGAATGTTTTGGCAGAGCACAGGAACTATTAGGGAACATGACAAATTTGTATTTTAATCAGAGTTAGCTTGTATTTATTAAAATTTTACTAATATTGAAAGGACTTTAAAAATACAAATCAATGTGTTTTTTTCTGTTTACCCTCAAAACACTTTTATTTACTTTGAAAGAATGAGCAAGTGGCTTTTTCAAAGGCAATTTTTGCTTACTATACCACTATAATTCTCACTTTAAATTAATGTTATAATGAATGATGTTCTTTCTATAACTAGAGTACTCTAACTCTTTCCATCTTTGTCATGGAAACATATTGAAACAGGTACAAATTATGTTAGAAAAAATTGTGAAACACTTTCATAGACCTCTCTGGATTCCAAGTACATCATATCAGTATCAAAGACTTGAAAACCTTGCAATTTAATCAAATGCTATGTGCATAAAATTGTTACAATAAGAATTAAAATCCCTTCTTTCAAACTGATTGTAACCTATGACAAATGAATAAGAAGGTACTGTTTTCCAGATGAGCACCAAAGAAAACTCATTCCTTTAGAGATACTTTTTTTCATTTTGCAACATGTCTTATAGTTGATCATGTGCTGAAAGACTCGATATTTTCGGACCATCTGCAAGCCATACTTTGACAATGAGGCTGCCCAGATAATCTTGCTCCAATTGATTAACAGCCCTTGTTGGGGGGTGAGTTGAACTTGTGCTCAATGGAAATGGTGAAATCTGAGGTCTTTTATATCTGTTCAAATCATCTTTATTTCTGTTTTTTCTATTATTTTTCCTAATTATACATTATAATTTATTAAAATACCAAACATAGAATATTAAATATTAATTTAAAGGAGCTTAAGGGAAATCATATTACTACTATAAAGTAAATTTAATTCAAAAGACTGAAAGCAAGTGTTATTTTGGTACAGTATGCATGCCTTTTTTTGAAGTGAAGAGCATATTAATTTATCTTTTTTTGTTTTCAGGATTCAGAATTAATTGTGATCTCAGAAAGTCTAGAAATAAAGCCTACACATCGTGGAGAATAAAAATATTCCTCATTATTTGGAAATTTATTTTATCAAGCCTTGCTAATCATTTCATCTAACTAACCAATTGATTCTATTTAAAAATAATCCACCCTTGTAATGTTGCTTGGCATTTTTTTCCATTCTAGTTATTACAATAGTTTTATTTCAAAGGGAAGCAAGCATTTAAGATCATTTTATAATAACTTATTCACAATAAAAAAAACCACTGAAAAGAAGCATTAAATCTGCAATCCTTACACACCCTGCTATTTTCTTATTTCTTAGTTCTCTATTTTTGAAGGTCTTAATGGTTATTTATGTCAATTCTTAAAGCAATAAGCTTTTTTTTTTTATTGTTTGTTGAGGTTTGTACAGATGGACAATATTGAAAGGAGTTTGACCCAGATCTTATGTCTACAAGTTAACCAAGATAGGTATAGATTGAATTTTAAAACTCTATCTATTCTAAGTAATCTGCATACACACAGTAACAACCTGTCCATACCCACCAATAGTCATTCAAAGCAAAACAAGTTTGGGTAGACAGGCTCTGAAGTAAAGGTATAAAACACATAGCTCATGTGCCATATCCATCCCAAAATACTTCTGAGTGTGGCCTGAATCAGATTAAACTTGAAAGATATTTAATAAAATAATAAAAGTACATTGAAAGGGGGCAGCTAGGTAGAAAAGTGAATAAAACACCAGCCCTGAAGGCAGGAGGACCTGAGTTCAAATCTAGTCTCAGACACTTAACACTTCCTAGCTGTGTGACCCTGGGCAAGTCACTTAACCCCAATTTGTCTCAACAATAACAACAACAACAAAATCAAAAAATAAGTAATGATATAGTTTTCAAAGTCAACATGGGAACCCAAGGATTCTTAGGTATGATTTAATATTTCTTATTTGTATTTGAATTTGTTGCTATTGGTCTATGGACTTGGAATCAGCAAAAACATAGTATGAATCTTGCCACAGTGAGTTACTGGCTGTTTGACCATGGGCAAGTCACAAACTTCTCAAAACCTTAAATTTCTCATTTGTAAAATGAGTATAAACATGAGTGTCTAGTAAAGATCAAATGAACTAAGAACTAATATTGGATATAAGAAAGGAGCTAGTCTTTAGCCTGCAAAATAACTATCTCCATTTCCTTTATTCATTTAATAAAGATTGATATCTTAAAAGAGTTTTACTCTAGATCAACCACTATGAGGTGGTCTTCAATGTTACTTCATTACTACTTCATGAACAATAGAAGCAAATTTCTATAGAGTCAGTCATAGTAATTGTAGTTCTTATATAAATTGTCCTTGGAAGTTTAGATATCTTTATTTCCCAAAACCTTGAAGCAGCTTTGTTGAATGGGAAAGCCACAAGGCAACAACTTCAATTTTTATTTTATGTTATTTTTAGTTTAATTCCAAAGAAAATGCTACAATGCATTTCTCGTATTTAGGCAATGTATAGTTTCAATAGATGACAATCTTAATGGGCATCCTTATTTTATCCCTGATATTACTGGAAATGCATCCATCTTCTCTCCATTGCAAATAATGCTCACTGTTGGTTTTCGATAGATATTGCTTATGATTTTAAGAAATCTCCCTTTATCCCTATGTTCTCCAGTGGTTTTGATCAGAATAGGTGCTGTATTTTGTCAAAAGCTTTTTCTGCATCTATTGAGTTTATCATATGATTTTTGTTGGTTTTGTTATTGATATGGTCAATTATGGTGATCTTACTGATCACATAGCACATTGAAATAGTACAAGGAGCATTTATCTAATTAAAAACAAATAAAGGAATTGATTCAAAGGCAATTCTAAGTTGTACTTAGAATAGAGTACAGCATAGAGGAGTTTTTATTTTTTTGATCAGAAAGTTGTAGTTATTTGCAAAGTACACTTGCCTTGATCTCTAGTATAGCTCGGAGGAGACTAATTGAGAGGAAATAGAACACTGATTCTTTCTTACATGGTGAAGTTGGTTGTTCAATGCTATGTCAAATGAGAAAACTGTCTTTCTAAGACAGTCATCATTGAAAGGGATGATAATAATTGCCATTTAGGAAGTTCTTTAAACTGTTTTAAGTACTTAATTTCATTTGTACCTCCTTACACCCCTATATTATACATAGAATCACTTTATGGATGAAGAAAATGGAGATCCGACATGTTAAATAACTTGTTTATGGTCATTCTGCTAGTGAATGCCAGAGGCAAGACTCAAACCCAAGTATCTTTTGGCTCCAAGTCCAGTGGACTTTCTCTTCTGATACATACAGCATTTACATTTGAAGTATTAGAAAACAATCATATAGATAAAAAAAACATAGCAACTGAGGAATAGTGATTTTATTTCTTTTTCCAACCCAAATCCAACCATATCTAGACCCACAAAAAATGATTGACTGAGGTTCAAAGCTGGTGATCTGGTCTGATCTATCCTCTGGAATCTGTTTTTATGTGGTAAGATTTTTTTAAAGAAATGAATCTGCACATTATAAGACTTTGTTAACCACAGATCTCTATACCAGCTGTGTTGGGGAATCTTCTTTATTGCTCTGTAATATTTTCCCACTGGGATCTCAGTCCTGGCATCAGTGATTCATTTTTGTTTTCCAGGAAAATAGGTATCCTGCGTCAAGATCTCCTTTGTGTGACTCTGGCATTAGATAGAATTAAGTAGTAATCAGTTAGATTGAGGGATGACATTAGCTCCTGATTACACTGATTTACAACTTGTCTCACCTTTAAGAAAACTAGTCAGTGTTAAATGCATGAAATTTGGAGTCATGAGTTATGCAAAGATATATGCATAACAAGTTTTGTACTATACATTTCCATGATAATAATAAGTAATCCCTAAAGTATGCTTTCTCCAGCAAATAAGCAATGAATGGCAAATCTCATATGCCTTTTCTATCCTTGCATAAGCATTACTGAGGAAGTTATTGTTTATTCAGACATAATTGGGGCTAATATTAGATGCTTGACTCTTGTCTTTTGAAGGGTTGAAATGGAAATGTTAGCCTGTTGTGCCTATTTAGGACTTCTTTCTAAGAAATAACAACAAAAAGGATCTTGTTTTTAAAACCAAATTTATGTATGCTTATTGGTATTTCTTATAGTCAAATGGTATTTTACCTGGTCCATTGTGTGGAGACTATAGTTCTATATATAAACATGGTACATTTTAAGCATCTATAAGGCAGTTTTCTCTTCCTACTGAGAAACATACAAAAGATGAGAAGTATCATTACCACTTTGCTATACAGATAGATGCTGCTTTTCATAGGGCATATATTCTCAAAAAGTTTCTACAGTAGACAGTCTTACAGTCAACCTCTGGGTTTAAAAAGATTAATTTTTTACATGGCCTAAATATATAAGCTTCTTTCCCAAATTTTCAAAACAGATTTTAACTCTATCTTTAATGTGTTTGGAAACTAAACCAAATATTTTTTTCAAATCAAAAATAGTCACACTTCAAGCTCTTGTCAGAAAATTCAGTCATAAATAGATGACTATTCAAAATTTGGCAAAGGTTTAATTAAAGTAATGTACATTTTAAAGAGACATGTTGACTCTGCATTCCTTTGTGTTGCATACACAATATCATGGTACTGCTAGACTGTCAAAAAGTAGCATACAATATTATTTTAGTTTCCCATAGAAGTGTCATAACTGAGGCAAATTTTAATGATATGATTTCTACTTATTATAGTATTTCAATATAAAAACATACGTTTGAAAAATCTTTATCCATTACAAGACTATGGTTGATGATAGTGTCTATATTATTATATCCCTTATATATAAGGATCCTTATAACAAACAAAGACTAGATTTCTTCATCTATATAATGAGGAGAATGAACTAAATGACTTCTGATGTACCTCCCAATATTAACATTCTGAAATACTAGGAAGCTGTTCCTAGAATGCATTTCCAGGGAAAAAAAATGAAAACAAATAGTAACTCACTCTAGTTGAACTTCTAATTTTCTTTTATCATAAAATCTTAAGTGTTGGAAAGGACTTCAAAGACTACTTATTTTAATATGGTTATTAATTTTTTTAATCTCCCCAACAAGTGGTTGGTCATCTCAACTTTGAACAATTCTTATGAGAAAAAATACAATATCTCTGGAAGCAAAACATCTTTTCATCAAGTCTAAATGTACCTCTTCAATTTTTAACCATTTTCCTTGTATCTTCTTCTGGTGAAGAACAAGACAAGTTTTAATCTATCTTTCATATAATAGTCTATCCAGTTCTCAAAGACTATTATCTTATAGTCTATAATGCTCATCTTCTATAAATCTAGTCAGATGTCTGAGCCTTCTATAATTAATTGAGGTGGTGGGATAACCCCTTCTGTACATAGGAAACAGGGTTATAGAGATTAAATGATTTGCCCAAAGTTACACATGTAGTAAATGTTAATTCCCTCCTCCCCATCTTAGGTGAAAGGAAACGATTATATATCTAACTAGTTGACTCATAAATTCATCTGTTGCCTTTTATTTATTTATTATTTTTTATGAATTCTGGCAGCTATCCTACACCCTGGTTTCAAGGTGGAATAAATGAATGATACTAGACATGCAAAGGCTATAAAAGAAGATTTACTTAGGCTCTAAGTTGAGATTGTCAAACAAAGGACAAAGGAACTTGCTGATAATACTTAGCTCAACTTTTGTTTCTTCTGAGTGCTGATCTCCCTTTATCTCTCTTATCTCCTGGACATATCTGGCAATGATGATGACAAAAACTTCTTTCCTCCAAGACTGGGGGTATGCCAGGTATTTTATCACTATCATAAAGTCATGTGTAATATTCTTTTTTTGTAAAAAAAAAAAAAAACTTTTTAAAATTATAATAATAGCTTTTTTATTTTCAAAATACATGCAAAGATAGTTTTCAACATTCAACCTTGCAAAACCTCGCATTCCATGTTTTTCTCTCTCCCTTCCTCCTACTCCCCTCTCCTAGACCGCTATTAATCCAACATAGGTTAAACATATGTAATTCTAACAATATTTCCACATTAACCATACTGTAGAAGAAAACTGAGATCAAAAAGAAAAAAAATGAGAAAGGAAAAAATAGCCTTCTATTATATTCTTAACAAAAATAGACTCCATGTGCCTATATAGCAGGGCCTATAGGTTATTAGTATTTCCTAAATCCCACATAGTAAGAAATTCTATCTGCTCTACAGCTTTGTGATTTTCATGTTGAAAGTTCTATTTATACCAAGAGAACATTGTACATAGTAACAACAAAATTATGTAAAGATCAATTGCAATGGACTTGGCTCTTTTCTATGAGTTGATTCAAGGTAATTCCAAGAGATTTGTGAGGGAAAGTATGATTTGCATCCAGAAAATGTGGATCCAGACTGAATGTGGATCAAAGCAAAGTATTTTCATCTTTGTTGGGTTTTGTTGTTTGTTTGTTTTGTTTTTTCTTTCTTGTGTATTTTGTCCCCTTTTGATTTGATTTTTTTCTTAAGCGCCATGATGAATACAGAAATATGATTAGAAGAATTACACATGTTTAAACTATATAGCATAGCTTGCTATCTTGGGGAGAATGATGAAGGAATAGAGTAAGAAAAATTTGGAACACAAGATTTTTTGCAAAGGAGAATATGAAAAACTATGTTTGCATATAGTTGGAAAAAATTAAAAATTATTTTTAAAAAGTACATGTTATGTATGAAAAAAAAGAAAGAAAATTCTGTTCTTCTGGTCATACTTCTTCCTTATAATATGTGTAGGCTAGTTCAAGGCCTATCATACCTCCTCTGTCCCTTATCACTTCTATTTTTACTATTTTTTTGATCTTTTAAAAATAAATACATTGTTTGCATCTCTACATATTCCTATATATGTAAATATTATATATAATATGCATGTTACAAACATAGAGAAAGTATGCTGCACTGTTATTCTAGGTCCTTCTCAAGAGTGACATTTTGGAACAAATATGCCATAGAAGACATGGGATATGATAAGTAAGGTCTTTTGTTCCAGGGAGCAAAGAAAGTCATAGAAGCTGACTACTTATTAGGGTGGAGTCAAAAGCATTGTTTTCATTGGTCATATATACTAGGGTTGATAGCAGAATGGATGGAATGCTGAACTACTGAGTCAGAGAAACAAATTAATATGTTGATTGGAAACAAAAATCTTTACGTTTTTATATAAATAAAAATTTGAAGAATGAATGGAGAGATATGGGCCAAGAGTTCGTTATTAGTATGACAGAGTATATCTGAAATAATAATAATAGTAATAACAATAATGTTGATAATAACAATACCTAGCATTTATATGGTGAATTAAGTTTTGTAAAACACTTTACAAATATTATCTATTTGATCCTCACAATATCCATACAAACTGTGTCTTGTAATACCAAATTTGGGCCCCCCAAAATCCTGTCCTTTGACCTTTAGCTAGAGAAATTTAGTATAAAAAATAACATGCTGCTCTTTGATGCCATTGCATAGCAAAAAGTAGGTAGAATGAGAATATTAAAACTATTGAAATCAATAGACTGTAAGCTCCTTGAAGACAAGAATTATTTATTTATTTTTGTCTCTGAATTTGTAGCAGCTAGTATAATCTTGGCATATTATGTATATTAAATAAATGTCCATTGGGGGTGGGGAAATGAATGCATGCATGTATGAATGAATTTGAAAGTTTAGTCCAGCAGCTCCACTTAAATAATGTTATCCTTAATCACTCAGTTGGGCCTGGAGTCAGGAAGACCATTCTTCCTGATTTCAAATTTGGGCAAATTACTTGTTGCTGTTTATCTCAGTTTCTTCATGTGTAAAATGATTTGGAGAAGGAAATGGCAAACCACTATACTCTTTTCCAAGAAAACTCCAAGGAAATCATAAAGAGACAAACTCAACTGAAATGACTGAACAAAAGTAGCAGCAATCTTGTTGTATGATCTAGCTCATCTTTCAGTATATATTATTTCTAGCAGTTACCATGTCTTTGCAACTCCTCAATATGCCACCAAAAGAATATTGAATTATAATAAGATACATAATTGAAAATTTTATATCTATTCTAGTCTAAGAATTATATTATATTATAGAATGGTACTATCAATTATTTGAAGTATTAAAAATATGAGTAATCATAGTAATTTCTATTATAAAATAATTCAAATTCTACCATTTGTAACTAGTTATTTTCAGACATATTAGTAAGTCTACAACTCTAGTGAATGCTTCTGTGTCTAAACAATGAATAAAACAGGTATTTCAAGACACTCTCTATCCTAGGCTTAGACTGCATTATTTGGAAAGGATTTAGAAGTTAATTAGCTATATAAAATTTACTTGAATTGCCTTATATTAATTCATTGTTCTGTTTCCTGGCTTCATCTAATCCTGAGTGCTCCACAATAATAAAAATAAGCCCTGTAGAATTTCAGAGGATACAAACATGATGGTAAATGTAAAGAAACAAAGAAAATAAAACTAATTTTTGAGTTCATAAAGGGTTTAGAAGTACTCCTATTTCTAGCAACGGGATACTTTCTGTTGCAGGCAAACTTTGCTATTTTGCATTTACTTTCTTTGGAGAAGTAGTCCCCCAAAAGCATGTAGTTCTGCCTTTCAAGTTTAGATTTCAGGATCTATCCCATTAGTAATTCAAATGTAGCACTTAGAATCTGTGGGACTTTAATCTTTATTGCTTTTTTTTAAAAGACTTTGAAATATTCATCTGAATATCTATCCATTTAGAACTTGGTTTCTTCTTTTTTTATTATTCTAATATTTATTTATCTTAAATTTGGCCTATTTTTTCTTACTATCTTAAGTCTCCTCTTTCATATTCTGAACATCACTAATCACTCAGCAGTACAATCTATGCTATGGTCTGCCAGCTAGATTTCAGCACAGGGGCAATTTATAAAAGTGTGGAAGAATACATACAGTTATTTCCAAGCTAGTTGTTTTTGGATGAATAGGCAGAATCCATCATTTCTGAGACTCTAGCCAGTGAACACATGCAAAAAAATTCAAAAATAGTAAATAGTATGGCTTTACAATTTTAATACAAGTGATATAACTGTAGATGGGAAACAGATTAGAGAAGAACAAAGGTCCTGTTTTTTTCATCATAAACTGGAGCAGTCTGTATTTGAGTTTTAAAGAAATGCATTCACCCTAAAAAATGCCTGTGAAATTCTACTCTATAGTCGTTTTTACATTTATCTTGCAGGCTGGGTGGAGCAATATCCACAAAGCATTATGAGAAATTTTCATGATGTCCAGACACTACAACCAACTTTTTTTCAGAATGCAAAGTCACTGCTGCTCCTTTCCCTAATATGAGAACAATGAAAAAAACCTTGCTAATTCAACGGGTATAATGTTTTGGCTTACTGGTGATTATATCCCATAATCAAGAAGAAATCTTCATTATTGTGAGTTTTCTGAAGAATCCTACCAACACAATATTTCTATTTTGCAAGAAATAAACTGAAAAAAATCAACTGTCAGATCAGAAGCATATTCCTCTAATTGTGTGAATTGAGAAACGAAAGGAGAAAAAAAGACTAATGTACTTTAATGAAATTTTACAATAGTCAGCAACCTCAGAGGACCTCTAGGCTAAATTTTAAGGAACTTGAATCATGATTCTCTCTAACCACAACACATATTTATTTTTTAACATCTTGACTGATGGGAAACTTACTACCTTAGAAGTCAACAAATTCTAATTTTTTTCAAGCAGTTCTGATTGTCAAATTTTTCTTCTGAACTGACTCAAAGTTTATTTCCTTGGAATTTATAGGATTATAGCATCCTAAAATATGGATGTAGAAGAAAATCTTGAAGACTATTTCAACCCCTTCATTTTATAAATGCGGAATGATTATAGAATTAGAACTAAGAGGACACTTGATAATAATTTAGTCACATATGACTAAGTTGGAAGGGAATTTAAAAACTACTGAGTCTAGCATTCCTCATTTACATATGAGGAAATTGTGTCACAAAGAGAGCAACTGACTTGCTTAGCTTGCAAGTGATAGAATCAGGATTTGAACTCAGATCCTGTAATACATTTTCTCACAACCTCATAATTTTATTCATTAAGAGGCACAAGAATGATAGATTGTTCAAGGTAACACAACAAAGTTAATTTCTAGCCCAAATTTACTGATTCCAAGTCCAGAGTTTTTTACATCATTTTACTCTTGAACTCAGTTTTCTTCATTCTTCTTTCTGGAGACAAAAAATGAAGGAAGGCTCCTTTCTTTTCACAAGAGAATCGTTATTCTTTCTATTAATTCACTAAGTTCCAGGGAAGCATAGTCTGTATTTGATAATGTTCTGTACTGTGTTCACAATGCCCTACAATATGACAATTATGTTATAAATGGGTATATTTAAGTTATTAAATCAAAATAATAAGTAGTAAACAAATAATTTAAATAATAAATTAATAATTATTTAAAAAATCTAAATCTCTGATTCACTAACCTAGGATTCTTTGTAAAGTGCAATTTCTTTCCATTGATCCATAACACAAACTCTCTATGACCTGGTTTATAATGTTCCAAAAGTACTGTGATTAAAAAAACAAAACAAAAAACAAACAGCATTCTATGACTGAAAGGTTATGATCCCATCTAATTGAACCTGGTGTCATCATAGATCATTGAAATACAGAATAGTCACACCATTACTAATAAATAACTATGAACCAAAATGTCTCTGAATAAAGTTATAAAAGAAAAAAAAATGAGCATATCAGCCTAATTTCTTTGAAATGTTCATCATCACAAAATGGAACACATTTAAAAGATTGTTATCAATCATGCATCAATTACTAAATTTGAACATTTGTTCATTTTTTTGAACACTTGCACACCAGTGACATATACCTCCGCTCAAGTTAATTTTGCTACTTTGTCAGCTGTTTGCAGAAAAGTTTACTAGGAAAACAGGTCAAATACTATGACAATGAATTTCATGCAGGAATTACAAAGGTTTTATTTTCATGGAATTTCTTTATAATAGTAATTAGGGGCTTCTGAAAATAGAACAGATTGCTTTATGAGGCCATGTGATATGGTGAGAATAATAATAATAATTATAGCTGACATTAATATTGTGCTTTAAGGTTTTCAAAGTACTATGTTTATATTATTTGATCCTGATAATTCTATGAGGTAGGTATTTTTTATGATCCTAATTTTACAGATAAGAAAGCTGGAAATTTAAATGACTTGACTGAGACCTTATAATTAAATATTTGAGGTGGGATTTGAACCTATAGTAGAAAAAATGCTTGATCAAAAGTCAGTAGATCTGCATTCAAACCCCTAGGTCAATACCTGACTGATCATTTAGTCAAGTCCAGAATTTTCTTTTTCAAAACAGTATAATTTCCCAGATCCTTCCTACAAGTAATCTTCCAGGATTATAAAGGGTAAAATACCAACTTGTCAAAGATGTAGTAAATATTTACACATCTGATGGGGACTGGACTGGATGATGGCTATATGGGCAATAAACATTTAAGTACTTTCTATATACCAAGCTGTGCACATACCAGAGATACAAATACAAGTAAAAATTAGTTCTTGTTTTCAAGGAGCTTACATTCCAATAGGAAAAAGAAAAACAAATAGTTCCATAAAATGGAACTCCCCATAAAATGGGGAGTAAGAGGACATCATGGTGAAGTCTAGAAGGTCTGAAACACAAGAGGAATGAATCTTGAATAGACTGGACTTGTCCCCAAAATGGAGGCCCTGTAAGGAACTCATTAATAGAGAAGGAACCTCACATTTTGAAGGGCTATTCTAGACTAAGGAGACCATAGACACTGAGGGAAATTCTAGAATGAGAAAGCAGCTAAATCATGATGACTGGAATGTCTTCCAAATTCAGTATTTTATTATTTTAGTTATAGATTTTTTTGCCTTATCCCAGTGCCCCTTATCCCCCCACCCCCCAACCCCTGACTGCACAAAATTGTATGCTGTATTGTTAAGGGAAAATTTGTTTTGGTAAAATTTGGTTATTTGGAATAGATGTAAGTTAAATCAACAAAATCATTAAGCGTCTATTTTTTGCCAGCTACTGTGCTAAATGCTAAGGTCAACACACAAAAAAGCAAAAACAAAAGCAAGTAAGCAAGCAAACAAACAAACCCCAATCTCTGTTCCCAAGGAACTCTGTCTTTTTTTTTTTATTATTATTATTTTAAATTCCAAATCCTCTTCCTTGCACCCACTTTCTTCTACCCAGTTAGAAGTCAAGAAATACACTGAACATTTAAAGTATATAAAACATATTTCTATTTTAGCTGTATGGGGAAAAAAAAAACCCAGAAAAATAAAGCAAATAAAATATTCAATTTTTCAATATGAATTCAGAGATTATCTGCTCTCTATATAGAGGTGAGCTGTGTTTTGAGAAGCTCTTAATCTAATGAGGGCTGAAATGACTAGATATCTTCTTAAATCTATAAAGAAATTGATAAAGAAGCTGAGTACTTCCACACTCAGGTTTCCCTTTAGGGTCCTTTGGGTGATCCATGAGACTAAAGTTTTAAATCACTTTCCATGCTTCAGAAATTCTTACAACAGGAGTACCTCTTCAGACTTAGGGTAAAGTAGAGCTGATTTCAAATAACAGAGCTGAAAGATTGCACAATGCAATTTGACAACCATTTGCTAAAATCTATAGACAAGGCATATAGTGTTAGGTGCTGATTTTTTTTTTTTCTTTCACATGATCCTTTGTTTTCATGCTTTTAGGAAATTGCTCTTCTCAAAGATGATCAGTAATTCTTTAAAAATATACTCAGAGGTGAAATGATTTGCCCAAGACAAAAGATTTAGTATGTGTGAAAGGTTAGGGTTGAACCTAGATCTTACTCTTCCAAGATTAGCTTTTCTTTCACATCACCAGTCTTCCTTTTTTTTTTAAACATATCATACCATTTTCAGGAGAAATTTGTCCTTAGGAAAAATTTATCATGTTGCTTAATTTAATTACTACTTCCTTCTTAAAATTGTCTTGACTACTCTAACTCCAAAAGATTTTTCCCTCCCATAAATTTCTGTACCTTTTAGTGTGGTCCATAAAAATATATATTTGATTATATGTTGTCTTATGTTTGTCTTTCTTTTTTCTCTCTCATTCTCTTTTCCTTTCTTCCATCTATCATCTATCATCCATATTTATCTATTTATTCCTGTCTATTATTGATTTATATTATCCATTTATATAGCTTCTTCCCCATATTTGTAACACCTTTTTGGAAATTCTTTATAACTGGCTTGAGGTCAGAAACTACATGATACATACACACACATACATAAATGCCTACATATAAACATATACACATATGTACATATATCTACCTACATACCTACACATGCACATGCACACATATATATTTAGTCCCAGTGTTTGACATATTCCAGGAATTACTTTTTCAGGTCTATAACTTAATTGATAACCCATTTAATATTCAAATTTAATATCATTGGTGGTGATTCCTAAGTCCTAATGAAAATGAAATTTGCACTATCTAGAATTGAAAAAAAAAATTGTTACCTATAACTCCTTGAAATTTCTTTTTAGTTTCAAAGAATCTTCTAGATTTTATCATTATTCATTATTATTACCATTTCCTAATTCAGAATACATCATTTTCCCCCGAAATATAGTCATAACCTCCTAAATATTTTCCTTACTCATTATACTCAAAAATATTCAGGGGCACTTTTCCAGACCAAATAAAATCCAGTTACCTGTTCTGGCTTTCAAGATCCTATGCATTCTTACTCTAATCAATTTATCCAAACTTACCTCATAATATTATCCTCATACTTTATTATAGTTAAATTATGCTGCTCAGGGGCAGTTAGTTGGTGTAGTGGATAGAACACCAGCCCTGAAGTCAGGAGAATTTGAATTCAAATCTGGTCTCAGATAATTAACACTTCTTGGCTGTGTGACCCTGGGCAAGTCACTTAATCCCAACTGCCTCAGCAGAAAAAAAAATGCTGCTTACTTGATCTTAAAGCACATCTCTGCACCTATATTCTATCTATATAACTGGAATGACTTACATTCCCCCACCCTCCATATCATCTGCCAAAACCCTAAAATGTTACCACATTGAAGTCTTCCCTAATCTACCCAGCTTCTTCCTTTCCTAAATTCCCATAATACATAGTTTATGCACAGGCATTTAGCATACAATCTCAAATTGGAATTAACATACACACACACACACACACACACACACAGACATACACACACATACACTAGATTGTAAATTCTGTGAGGGTAGTAATCATCTTTCTAATAAATTAGTCCAGGGTAGTTCAGTGTACACATAATAGATCCTAAGTAAGTGGACACTGAATTGAATAAAACTGGAAGAGACTATTAAAATCATATAATTCACTTTCCTTATTGGACCAGAAAGAAAAACCTAAGCTCCAAGAACTGTAATGAGTTGGGCAAAATGAAATAATAACAATGGAAGAATGAGGATGTTTTTTTTTAAGAATTGGATTTGTATCCCTTGTATGATAGCAGAGATTTTCTAATTTTAATAAGAATTTAAATTTCTTTCCTAATTTCATTGCATTGTGTTAATTTCAATGTCTAAGTATAATTGTTGATGTGTTTTAAAGGACCTGGTTATCTAAATTGGCTGAATGTAGCCTGTCAAAATAACAAGCTTTAGGCTGGTTAAATAAATTTTCTTGCTATGTAATGGAGTTAGTTATGATGTAGCTTTCAAACTTCTTAAAAATTAATGCATTTCTTTCAATATTTTGTGCCCAGCTGTCATATGAATGCATATTGGTCATTAAGGGATTTAAGTTACATAGAGCAGGTTGGAAGCAATGTGACTTGGAGTTTGTAGCACACTCTCTCTAGCTTAGAAGAAGTTATGGTTGAAAACATTCTGGTGCAGAGTAAACTAAGTGCCATTCACCTCATAAAATTCATCTTATGATGCAACAAAATTGGCAATTCCTATCCTAGGAGGCCTAGGAAGGGGATACTGAGAGTAGGTACTATGGTCATAAATGATTGAACTGACAATAATTTCAGAGAAACTTTCTACTTGCCTAAGTACTTGAGTTATTTCAATTTAATTCTCCTTCTAGCCAGATCTTTTCTTGGTTAATTAGGTAGAACTTCTCTTTCAGTTGATGGAAATTCCATATACAAAATGAAATAGATAGCAACTTTGTCATGTGGATGATTTCAAAGTGACTGAGAAATCTATTCCTTTGGTGAAGGCTTAAACTGAAATGAAAATGTCATAATGGAAAATAAGAGTGAAATTTTATTCTCTTTATCATGTCCTGAAATGCTAAAATTAAGTCCTTTAAATTATTATTTTTAATTGACTTAAATTGCCACTTTATAAATTGCCATTTTATAAATGGTTCATATGATGTCAATAGACAAATTCCATAGCCTGGAAAGATGAAGTAACACAGTTTTCTTGTCCTTAGGATAACTTCTGCTCAGGATCTAAGATACTCTAATAAATCTGGCCTGCCTGATGACAACCAGAAAACTTGTTAAACATTGCTTGAATGACTTTTCTCCTGACTTGTGACTTCATGTGGCTGCCAATAAAACACCTTTCAGTCCTGGAAAGACAAAATAAGTGTCTAGAGAGTAGGGGAGAAGTAGAAAATGAACTGGCATGTTTTGGAGGTCTTTGCTCTGTACCTAACTTCAACTCTTGTTTAACTGGGATTGTACCAATTTAACAAAAACAAAACAAAAGAAAACACTTAGTGTTTGGTCTCTTCTCCTCTAGTTCTATGCTGGAAGAGGAAGGGAAATAAAGGGAGTAAATACAAGGCAGACAGAGTAATCAAATTCAAATTAAAAGAATCTAAGACAGCAATTGACAAGAATAAGAAAAATTTCAATTTGCTTTTTCTATTGCTCTTTCTTTGACTCTGAGTCATTGAAATAATGACAATAATAGTATGTAGTGATGATTTCAACATCTTCTTGTAAAGCTATTTCATTTATGCTTTAACTTACATTCCTTAAAATCAACATCCAAATTAAAACATTTCCTATAAAATGACAATTCTCTAAAGTAGAATCATTGATACATAAAATTTCAAAGTTGAAAGAGACTTTCATGACCATTTGGTATAATCCATAACTGAACAGGAAGTTTCTGTTTAACATCCCCATCATGTGATTACCAAGGATTTGTTTGAAGACCTTTGGAAGGAAGGTGTGAACACACAAGTTTAAGAGGCTAGCCATTGCTTTTGGAGCTGGCTCTAAATGTTGGTAAATTTTCTGACATCAAGCCTAAATTTGCTTCTTTGAAACCTCTACCCACTGCTCTTAGTTTTTCCTTCTAGAACCAAAGAAAGTGTTGCTTCCATGTCATAACCTTTCAAATACTTATAGGCAGCTATTCTTTGCTCTCTCAATCTTTTTTTTTTAAGCCAAACATCCTATGTTTTTTGAGTTAGTTCTCATATGTCATGGACTCCAGGCTTTTCATTATCTAGGATTCAGTCTGGATTTTCTCCCACTTATCAATGAACTTCCTAATGTACAACACCCAGAACTCAATGCAACACTCCAGATGTGCTCTGACCAGGGCAGAGCACCACAGATTCCTTCAAGAAATGTTTTTGCTATGCATTTTATATCCCCATATTAAATTTCTGAGTATAAGTTCAAGGAGATATTTTAGATAAGGAACTTGAGAGCAGATGGAAGCTGATCAAAATAAGAAGCTAGATTCCTCCCTCCTCTCCACTCCTCCTTTTCTAATGCTCTTAAGGGAATAGAATGTTAGTTTCAAAAGACCCTTGGGCTAATTTCCTGCAACTTCTTTATCTTCAAGATAAAGTGATTGAATACTGTTCAGTAAGTTTCAAATTAGGGGAAATCTGATTTCCCCCACTGAATTAATGGCAAAAAGCCTTGCCTATTGAAAAATAAATACACAACACAACTCCCCAAAATGGTGTACTCTGTTAGAGGAGAATGCTTTCTTAGCTGAGCTGTGGCACATTTGCTACATCATGTACCCATAAAAAGACTTTTTTAATATTAAGAAGCCACAGAGGAGCTGTTTATTTGCTTCCCTCAAAGCCACCCAGCTGTTACTTCCATTTGTGGTCTTAGTGCTAATTACATAATGTCCCTAATTTATACCCGCTGGTAAATCAGATCACCGCATTACCTGGAGGGCAAGCACTAATTAGAGGAATTTCTGAACAAATTGTCTAAAGAGCTTGTTTAGTGTGATTAAATGCAAGAGATTTCCCCCCTCTCGCCTTAAAAATGAACGTTTACTTTATACAAAAACCTTGCAGATAAAAGCAGCAGCAGTTCTAATTAAGAGCTATAAAATGAATAGCAACATTACCCAAGAAAACCAATTGGATTTTGTTTGTCTGTGTCTGAAATATATATGACTCAATGTTGCATTTGTTTAACAGCATTTGACATTTCTGCCAGTTGTCTCTGTCAGAAGTAGCAAGGTGAAACATAAAACTGATTGAAAAAGGATAAACTGGGAAGAAGATACACCAAAGCATGATTCTAATAGTCAAATATACTTTATAAAGTGAGATTACTATCTTGTACCTTTCTCAGTGTAGGCTCTCCAAGCACTCAGGCTGATATTTATTAAATTAAACTGTCCATAATGCCAGGAGTTAGTAGAGTAATCATAAGCATGACCATGAAATATTTTCACATTTAAGTGAGGAGTTGGAAATAGGATACACACCTTAATAGAATCAATATATCTTAAAATCTTAAATATAGGGAGGAGTCAGTTGCAGTATTTCAATAAATATTTCAACAGAATATTAACAACAGAATTAAATCTGTTAAAACTCAAGAAGGTTCAAATAGTTCAGTAACTATGTCATTGCCATCATTATCTTCATGATTACTAAAATTTTTTACTTGATTTATTTAGTATAAATATAAAAATCTATATGGCAGGCATGGTACTAAATATTTCAGAATCATTAAATTATTTGGTTCTAAGAACAATTCTGGACTTTTCCGGCCAAGATGGCAGTGAGGAGGCACACAGCTGTGTAAGCTCCCCATTTTCTCTCAGAATCCATATCATTACAAGCCTCTGAATATTAATGCCTAACTGAAAAAAAAAAACCCACAAATAGTTACCAAGAGAAGACATCTTTGAGATTCGCCAGGAAAGGTCTGTTTTTGCTCGAGGGCGGGACTGTTTTAGATCGGGCACATGCTGAGGGCAGCAGCAGCAGGAGCTCGGCAGGCAGCTCACAGCTGAGCAGACCAGAGGGGTTGGGGGTGATCTCAGCCGTCTCTGTGGGGAGAGCTTCCAGGATTGGATACTTTGCCCTGGCAGCAAGTCAGGCCCATCAGAGGCTAAAAAACCTGGGGTGAAGAATACAACCCAAAAGCTGGAGTTCCTTGGGACCCGCCACCCCTCCCCACAGCATCTCAGCCCCTGAGTCTCAGAGCGCAGGCGCAGCACAGTCCTGCTAGTGCCTCGCTGCTGCCCCCTCAGTCTGTAGAGGAAGCTCGGTAATGCCCCCCAGCCCCTCCACCAAAAAGGCAGATTCCATTTGGGGTTTTTTCCCTTTTTTTTTTTTTTTTTTTTTTTTGCTAGTTTGTCTCTGATTCTTCTCTGACAAAATGAGCAAAAAGTTGAAAAGGACCTTAATGACTGACAGCTTTTATATGGACAGAGAGAAGACTCTAAACCCTGAGGAGACTAAAAACAGACTGTCCCCAGGTGAATCCCCACAGGAGGAGATCATCTGTTCCTCAGCAAGATGAATCTCAAGAAAATTAAAAAGGCTCCAAGAGATAGAAGAAAATGGAAAAGGAGGGGAGGGTTCAAGAGGTCTGGAGAAGTTTCCACCATTTAAAGACAGAATGATAAAGAAACAAACCCTTGAAAAATAGAATTAGTGAATTGAAACAGAAAAAGCTCCTAAAGAAAAATTCAAAATGGAAAAACATTCCATAGAACAAATTGACAATTAGAAAAGAATAAAAAAAGTATGAAGAAAAATCATTGAAAATAGAAAGAACAAATGAATTAATGACTCAAGGAGACAAGAAGAATTGTCAAAAACCAAAAACCAAAAAATGGAGAAAATGGAAATACCTTCTTGGGAAACAACAGACCTGGAAAAAGGTCTAGGAGACAACTGAGAAATTTTGACCCCAGAAAATACGAAAAAAAAGAGCCTGGACAATTTTCCAGGGAAATTATCAAAGAGAACTGCCCAGAAGTCATAGAAACAGAGGGAAATAGAATTGAAAGGATTCACATCACCATGAAAGGGATCCAAAATAAAAAAAAAAATATAGGGCCAAAGCCAGAACCCAAACAAAGGAAAAATATCGAGCTAGAAAAACCTAATTCAAATATAGAGGAGCCAAAATAAGGATCACCCGATCTAAGCATCCACATTAAAAGATCGAAGGGCCTGAAAGATATTCCAAAGGCTAGGAACTAGTATGCAACCAAAAATAATTACCCAGGGAATGAGCCTTTTTCCAGGGAAGAAATTTTCAATGAAATAAGGAATTTCACCTATTTTTGGTGAAAAAAACAGAACTTAAAAAAGTTTTGATCTGCAAATAAGAACCAAGAAACTTTATAAAAAGGTAAAAGAAATCTTGGGAACTATATTTGAAAGATGTATAAAAAATACATATACCTTTGTTCTAGAAATTGAGATGGAAAAGGACATTGTACCAGAAAAGGGTAAATTTGGGGTACTAATCTCACAAAGAAAAGGAAATCTATTATATCTGAGAGAAAGAATGGAGGGGATGAAATAGGGGGTATTTTGCGCCATAAGAATTGACTTAAGAAAAAATTTAGACATATTAATAGAGGAAATTCCCATCTCATTGAAAATTGAGAAGGGAAAAGTGAAAAGGGAAGGAACAAGATAAGCAGAAGGGAATACAGAAACTGTGAGGGAAAGGAATAAGGTAGGGGAGGAACCAAGGTGGGGAGGAGGGAACAAAAAGGAGGGAAAGGGGTGCTCAAAGTTTAATACTGGGAAGGGGGTAAGGGGGAAGGGAAAAGCAAAAAGGGGTTAACAAGATGGCAAGTAAACATAATTGGTAATTTTAACCAAAATGTGAACGGGAAACCCCCCATAAAGAGGAAGGATTACAGAATATTAAAAGCCAGAATCCACAAGTTGTTTACAGGAAACACACCCTGAAGCAGGGAGCATGTAGAATAAAGGAAAAGGATGGAAAAAAATCAACTATGCTTCAGGTAAGTCAAAAGAGGTGCCATCCGATCTCAGATCAACAAAACAAAATTGATTTAATTAAAAGAGAAAGGAAGGACACTATATTTAAAGGGTAGCATAAAAATGAAGCAATATCAATATTAAACAATATGCACCAAGTGGTGTAGCATCTAAATTTTAAAAGAGAAATTAAGAGCCAAGAAGAAATAGACAGCAAAACTATAATAGGGGAGATCTCAACCTTTAGTCTAAATTAGAAAATCAAACCACAAAAAAATAAGAAAGAAGTCAAAAAAAATAGAATACTAGAAAAGTGAAGAACCCTTGAGAAATGAAATAGACAAAAAACCTTTCTTTCATTTGAAGTAAAGTAGTAAAGCATCATTTTAACCACGATAATAAAATTACACTAACAAAATGAGGAAAGAAACCAAAAATAATTGGAAATTAAATAACCATATAAAGAATGATTGAAAAACAAATCATAAACATAATTAATAATTCACCCAAGAAAATGACAAAATGATAATCATACCAAAATGTGGGATGCAGCCAAAGGGTAATAAGGGGAAATTTTCATTCAGAGGCTTATTTAAAATAGAGAAAGAAACAAAATTATTTTAATAAAATGCTAGAAAAGGAACAAATTAAAAACCCCAGTCAAACACTAAACTTGTTTAAAAAATAAAAGGGAGATCAATAAAATTGAAAGTAAAAACATTGAATTAATTAATAAAACAAGAGTTGGTTCTATGAAAACCAACAAAATAGACAAAGCCTTAGTAAATCTGATTAAAAAAGGGAGGAAAAATCAAATTGATCTTAAAATGAAAAGGGAGAACTGCCACTAATGAAGAGGAAATTAGAGCAATAATTAGGAATTATTTGCCCAACTTTATGGCAATAAACTGACAACTTAAATGAAATGGAAGAAACCTTCAAAATATAGCTTGCCCAGATTAAAGAGAAGAAGTAAATCCTAAAGAGTCCCATCTTAGAAAAGAAATAGAAAAGCTATTAACCACCCCAAGAAAAACCCCGACCAGATGGATTTAATTGAATTCACCAAACATTTAAAGAACAATTAACCAATGCTATATAAACTATTTGAAAAATAGGATTAAAGAGTCCACCAAACCCTTTTACAACAAGACATGGTACTGATACCTAAACCAGGTAGGCTGAAAAGAGAAAGAAAATTTTAGACCAATTCCCTAATGAATATGATGCTAAAATTTAAATAAAATATTAGCAAAAAAGATTAAGAAAGTCTTCCTAGGAAATACACTTGACCAAGTAGGATTTATACCAGGAATGCAGGCTGGTTCTATTAGAAAACTTTAGCATAATTGACTATATCAATAAGCAAACCAAAACCATATGATCATTTCAAAGATGGAAAAAGATTTGATAAAATCCAAATCCATTCCTAATAAAAACACTTAATATAGGAATAAATGGACTTTTTTCTTAAAATAGTAAGAATATTTAAAACCATCAGAAGCATTTAATGCAATGGGAAAAACTGGAATCTTTCCCTAAGATCGGAGGAAGGGGTTTCCACTGTCACCATTATTATTCAATATTGTATTGAAAACTATTGGCAATAAGAGTCGAGAAAGAGATTAAAGGAATAGAATAATCAGTGAGGAAACCAAACTATCACCTTTGCAGATGATATGATGGTATACTTAGAGAACCCTAGAGATTCTAAGAAAAGTATTAGAAATACCCATAACCTTTAGAAAGTTTATTATAAAATAAACCCTATAAACCAAGCATTTTTATGCATCACCAAAAAATCCAACAGCAAGCAATAAAGAGAAATTCCATTAGAATAACTGTCAAGTAAAAATTTGGGAATCATCTACCAAAAAGTCAGGGAATTATATGACAAAATTACAAAAACTTTCCAAAAAAAGTCAGAATTAAACAATTGAAAATATCATGTTCCTGGATAGGTCGAGGAAATAATAAAGAGACAATACATAAACTAATCTTTTATTTAGTCATACCAATCAGACTTCCAAGAAAAATATTTTAATGATCTAAAAAAAACAAAATCATATGGAAAATAAAAGGTCAAGAATCAAAAGAATTAATGAAAAAAAAATCAAATGAAGGTGGTTAGCTGTACCTGATCTAAAATTATATTATAGAGCAGTCACCAAAACCACTTGGTATTGGCTAAGAAATGATTAGTTGATATGGAAATTAGTTCACAAAACAGAATAGTCAATATAGCAATTTAGTGTTTGACAAACCCAAAGATCCTAACTTTTGGGATAAGACTTCATTATTTGACAAAACGTGGGATAACTGGAAATTAGTATAGAATTAGGCATGGACCCACACTTAACACCATATACCAAGATAAGATCAAATTCCATGATTTAACAAAAGAGCAAGATTATAAAAAAATTGAGGAACTAGGATAGTTTATCTCAGACTTGTGGGGAAAGTTTTGAATAGATGAACTAAGACCATTATTGATCACAAAATAGAAAAATTTTATTAATCAAATTAAAGTTTGTAAAAAAAACTAATGTAAACAAGATTAAAGGAAGCAACAAACTGGGAAAACATCTTCACAGTTAAAGATTGAAAAGGCCTATTTTAAAATATATAGAGAAATTAATTTATAAGAAACCAGCCATTCTCCAAATGATAAATGGTCAAAGGATATGAACAGACAATTTTCAGACGATGAAATTGAAATTATTATCGCTCATATGAAAGAGTGTTCCAAATCAATTAATCAAGAAACAAATTAAACAACTCAGATAACACACACACCGTCAGATTGGCTAAGATGAGAGGAAAAAAGGATTGTTGAGGATGGGAAAACTGGGAATATACATTGTTGGTGGAGTTGAACAATCCAACCATTCTAGAACAATCTAGAATTATGCCCAAAAGTTATTAAACTGTGCATACCCTTTGATCCAGCTGTGTTTCTACTGGGTTATACCCCAAGGGGATACTTTAAAGAAGGGAAAGGGACCAATATTTAAAAATGTTTGTGGCAGCCCTGTTTGTAGTGACTAGGTTGAAACTGAGTGGATGCCCACAATTGGAGAATGGTTGGGTAAATTGGTATATGAATGTTATGGAATATTATTGTTCTGTAAGAAATGACCAGCAGGATGAATAAAAGAGTCTTGGAATTTAATGAACTAGTAATGAAATGAGCAGAACCAAGAGATCATTATACATTTCAACAACGATACTGTATGAAGATGTAACTGATGGAAGTGGATTTCTTTTGAAAAAGAGACCAATTCAGTTTCAATTGATCAATGATGGACAGAAGCAGCTACACCCAAAGAAAAAAAACACTGGGAATGAATGTAAACTGTTTGCATTTTTGTTTTTCTTCCTGTTATTTTAACTTTTGAATCCAATTCCTCCTGTGGGACCAAGAAAACTGTTTGGATCTGCACACATATATTGTATCTAGGATATAATTGTAATTTATTTAACATGTATAGGACTGTTGCCATCTAGGGAGGTGAAGGTGGAGGGAAAAATTGGAACAGAAGTGAGTGCAAGGGACAATGTTGTAAAAAAATTACCCTGGCATGGATTCTGTCAATAAAAAGTTATTGTAAAAAAAAAAAAAAGAACAATTCTGAAGAGTAGGTGCTACTATTTTCTTCATTTTAAAGATGAGGAAACTGAGGCAAACAGAAGTGAAGTGACTTGGTCACACAGCTTGAATTATCTAGGGCTGAATTTGAACTCAGGCCTGACTAATCATATAGTGATTATGCAATGCTTTGTGCTTTGGAAATTATATATCTTTTTTTCATTTTATCCTTGGTACTATACTGTGAGGTAGGTGCTTTTACCTCCATTTTATAGGTGAGGAAACTGAAACTAAGATGTGAAGTGATATATCCAGAATCAAATCTGGTAAGTATAGGAGAGAGAATTGGCATTTAGGTATGAAGATATTGTAATGTGTGTCAGTGGAGGGGACACACAGTCAAAAATGCAGAGGTTAGATGAATTATTGGTTGAGTTTAAAACCATTTATTAATCAGGTAGACAACAAACATTTATTAAACACTTACTATATGTGAGGCATTATGGTAGGCACAGATGATACAAAGAGAGGCAAAAATAATAAACTTTCCTTTAAGAAGAGAAAGTATACAAATAACTAAATACATGCAATACATAAGCATTGCTTTTTTAAAGGTAATTTCAGAGAAAATGCAATAATAGAGATGTGGTGCAGGTAAGATAAGATGAAGCCTCCTTCAAAAGATGGAATTTGAGTGGAAACTTGAAAGAAGCCAGAGAAGGAAGAAGCCAGAAATGAAGAAAGAGAAAATTTCAGGTACAGAAGGATAGCCACAAAAGACACAGTCTCTAGGTGGAATATTACTTCTGAGGAACAACAAGTATGACAATGGAGCTGAACTCTAGAGTAAAGTAATAACATACTTGGGTAAGAAGGCACAAAGTTGTGTATGACTTTTAAATGCCTTTCTTTCTTTCTTTTTTTTTTTTATTTGAAGCTGGAATTAACGCTCATTGGAATTTATTGACTAGTGAAGTGTGTATGTAGGGCATATATACTTTAGAAAATTCAGTCATTAGGCAGTGAATGGAGCAGCATTGGAGTGGAGAAAGAGTTGAGGCAGGGATAACAATTAGAAAGCTATTACAATGGTCCATACCTGACAAGATGAAAGCCTATATTATATTATCCCATATTAGAGCTATGTGAATAGAGAAAAGGAAATGTGTATATGAGAGATGTGAAGGCAGAAACAAGATTTGATAACAAATGGAATAGGTGGGATGACTTTGAATGAGAAACTAACCAATCAGTCAATCAATATGCATTTATTATGTTCATTGCACAATACTAAGCACTGAGGGTACAAAACAAAAACAAAACAAAGCAACCCAAAGGAAAAACATCATCCCATCCTTTCCCAATGGAGACACACAACACATTAATAACTAGAGATAGATAAAAGATTATCTAATTATCTATGTCTTTCTCTCTATGCATCTATCTATGAATTTATGTATGTATGTATCTATCTATCCATCTTTTTATCTCTCTCTAGATAGAAGATGGAAGGTAATATGAAAAAAGAATTACTAGGTGGAGAGAGCTAGAAAGCCCACCTGAAAAACATAAGCTTGTGACCTTGTCTTGAGGGAAGCCAGGAAATTTAAGAAGAGGAAGTAAGGAGGCAATGAATTCATTTTGAGGAATGGAAAAATACCTAGTATAATGGTACAAAGAAAAGAGATGAAGCATGTGAGAATTCTATGAAAATCAGAGGGGTAAGTTAGGAAGAGCTTTAAATGCCAAAGATAGAAATTAATATTTGATCCTAAAGAATCAGATTTTTAGAGAGCCATTGGAACATATTGAGAAGGAAGATGATATGGAGGAGTGGGAACTAGGAAAATTGGGAGGGAATTTGAGGCCGAGATGTCACTTAGGAGGTTCTTGCAAGGAGTCCAGGTCAAAGGCTAATGGCTTGAACTAGTATGAAGATTGTGTAAGTAGAAAGAAGCATCTTTTTTAGAGTTGGAGAACTATACTGGCACATTTGTACATCATATAGAAGTAATTTGATGATTAAATAAAAAGAATGGGGGAAATAGTGGGAGTAATGTCCTAAAGAAAATGGAATAGTATAGGATCACTGGTGTCTATAGAGAGAGGTTTGCCTTGGCAAAGAGAAAGATCACTTCTTTATGTAATGGCAGGACAGAATGAAAAAAATATATGATGAGAGATAGCTGGGTAATATTATGCAAGAAAAGGGAGCTATTAACATGATAATAGCTATAATAATTCCAATAGCAATAGAAATTTATTTATTTCATATATTATGTAATAGAAAGAGGATTTAAACTTGTGCTTAAAAGATTTTGGATACACTTTTGTGTGGTAGAAAGAATACTGAAGTTAGAGGCTTGCATTCAAATTCTCTGTTACCTTTTACCTACGTGATCTTGACTTGTGAGGAACTGCTTAAATTTTCTGAATCTAACTTTTTTAATCCAGAAATCACCAGAAGCAGAATTTTTCCTAATGTCCCTTCTAGCTCTAAATCCCAAGTTTCTATGAACTTCAGTTTTCCTCATTCCTAATTGGGTGAACTTGAACCAATTTTCTTTGTTGTAAAATGGGAGAAATAATAATTATATTATTTTTCTGGCAGGTTTATTGAATTGATCATATGAGTTAATGTTTGAAAGTCACAAAGACTTATTGGAAGACAGTGTATATAGTATATGTAAAGCATATTTTAAGATATGACAAAGCTGGGTTGGAATCCCACCTCATCCATATATTAGCTGTATTATTGAAGGCAAATCATGTAATCTCTGAGGGGCTTCACACTTTTTTGTTTTTTTATTTTATTTTTTAAAGCTTTTTATTTTCAAAACATATGCATGTATATTTTTCAACATTCATCCTTGCAAAACCTTTTGTTCCAAATTTTTCCCTCCCTTTCCCCTCACCCTCTCCCCTAGAGGTCAACTAATTCAATATATGTTAAACATGTACAATTCTTCTATACATATTTCCATAATTATCATGCTGCACAAGAAAGATCAGCTCAAAAAGAAAAAAAAATAAGAAAGAAAAGAAAATGCAAACAAACAACAACAAAAAAGTGAAAATACTATATTGTGGTCCACATTCAGTTCCTACAATCCTCTCTCTGGATGCAGATGGCTATCTTCATCATAAGATAATTGGAACTGGTCTGAATCATCTCATTGTTGAGTAAGAGTCACATACATCAGAACTGATCATTATGTTGTTGCCATGTACAGTGATCTCCCAATTCTGCTCACTTACTCAGCATCAGTTCAGATAGGTCTTTCCAGGCTTTTCAAAAATCATCCCGCTGTTCGTTTCTTACAGAACAATAATATTCCTTAACATTCATATACCATGACTTATTCAGACATTCTTCAATTGATGGGCATCCACTCAGTTTCCAGTTTCTTGCCAGTATAAAAAATGCTGCTAGAAACATTATTGCATACCTCATACATTTTTTTAGAGTCCATAAATTATTGGTGACCTACATTGTTAGAAGTTCCTCACTAGGAGCTCAAATCACAAGTTCTTTGATTATATAGAGAATGTTTTTGTATGTGTATGCTTGTGCATGTATTCATGAATATAAACCTATATAAGAAAAGGGATAGGAATTAGAGCTGTGAGCTGACTGTTAGCTGAAAGAAATTAAAATGTAACTGGGAAATATTTAATGAAGTACAAGGAATCAGTGTTAAGTGACTTATCTAGGGTCAGATAGCTAGTAAGTGTCAGGTTGGATTGGAGCTCAGGTTCTCCTGATTCCAGAGCTAGGTTTCTCTGTCCACTTTGCCACCTACTATCCCTAAAACATATACAATATTACAAATTTTAACAAAGATACTATGTGGACCACAGGTATTCTTATGTATGGACTAGTGATTTACTCAGGATCACACATATGGGATGTGTCTGAGACCAGATTTGGGTGCAAGAAGATAAGTTTTCCTGATTCTGGGTTCAGTACTCTTATTTACTGTACCACTTACTTGTCCTATAGTAAATGACCATAATAATCTAGTATTTGATAAATTCAAAGATCCAAATTTTGGGGATAAGAACTACCCATTAGACAAAAGTTGCTGGGAAAACTGAAAAATAGTTTGGCAGGAACTAACATCTCACACCATATATTAAAAGTATGATAAAATGGATAAAGGATTTAAACATAAAAGGTGATATAGGTAAATTAGGGGAGCATAAAAAAACTTTACCTGTCAGATCTATAGATAGAGGAAGAGTTTCCAACCAAACAAGAGATAGAGAGGATCATAGGAAGTAAAACGTAAATCTGATTACATGAAATTAAAAGCAAAATCAAAATCAAAACCTAGAACTCTTACACAGCAGCACTAATGCAACCAAAGTTAGAAGAAAAATGAAATGGGGTGGTCATAGAAATTTTAAGTTCTTATTTCTCAATAATATAGGAAACTGAGAATTCATGAAAATAGTTGCTATTCTTTATTTGGTAAATGGCAAAAGATATGAACCAAGTCATTTTCAGAAGAAATCAAATTTATCAATAATCACATAAAATGCTGATTAGAAAAATGCAAATTAAAACAACACTGAGTTACTAGATCACACCTATCAAAATGTCTAACTATATGGAAAAGTAAAATTAGATTGCTGAAGAGGATGTACAAAAATTGTGACAATGTTTTGTAATCCAGCCATTGTGGAGAACAGTTTGGAACTATATCTAAAGGGCTCTAAAATTGTACATATCCTTTGATCCAGCAATATCACAATTGGGTCTATATCTCAGAGAGATCAAAGAAAATGGAAAAGGACTTCTTTGTACAAAATATTTATAGCAGCTCTTTTTGTCCTGGCAAAGAATTTGAAATTGAGGGCATACTTATCAATTAGAGAGTGGCTGAACGAGTTGTAGTATATGATTTTTATGGGAAACTATTGTGCAATAAGAAATGAAGAGCAAACTGGTTTCAAGAAAACCTAAGAAGGGTTATATGAAATTGTGAAAAATGAAAAGAGCAAAACCAGGAGAACATTGAGCACAACATCAATATTGTAATGATCAATTGTGGAAGAATCAGCTACTCTTATCAAGACAATGATCCAAGAAAATTTCAAAGAAACTTTGATGAAAAATATTATCTATCTTCAGTGAGAGAACTTATAGACTCTAAAAGCACACTGAAGCACAACTTTTTTTACTTTCTTTGCTTTTCTTGTTTCTTATAAACTGTGTTTTCATTTTCAACATGACTAATATATTTTGCATAACTGCTGTGCATAACTGCATAACTGGACTTTTAGTCAGGGAATCCTGGGTTTGAATCTTACTTCAGATACTAATATTTTTTTCTAATCTAAAGTAAGTCATTTAACCTTGCTGTGGTTTCATTTTCTGTATTTGTAAAATGAGTAGATTATATGCAATGATCTCTAATGTTTCTTCTCATTTTAAAATCTGTGAACCAACAAAATGTGTCTCTGTGTATGTTTTTATTAGGGAGAAGTGGGAGATGTCAGCCTTCAGAAAAATTGTAAAATTCACAAAGTTTGTCTTTCGTTTCCATGACTTCTTTTTCTATATCCTCCCCCTTCCATTCTCCATAATATTTGGCAGACTATTATTTTTTCTCTTTTCTTTCTTATCAAAATTTTAAGTCAGAAAAAAATCTAGATGGAAATATGATGGAAGAATTGCATGTGTAACATATATTGGATTACTTGCCATCTAGAGGAAGGGGTGGAGAGAAGGGAAGGAAAAATTTTGAGCACAAGGTTTTGCAAGAATAAATGTTGAAAATTATCTTTTCATAAGTCTGGAAAATAAAGAGCTTTAATTTAAAAAAGAGAATCTAGAATGGCAAATAGAAATTGAGAATTTTACTTCCAAAGAGAGAACGATGCTGAGGAGAAGAAAGGAAGGATCCCTAAATTTGAGTCAGAAGGCCTTGACTCAAATCCTGGAACTATTTATTATTTTTGTGTCTTTGATTAGATCAACATATTAATTCAAATATTATGTGATTGGATTGATTTTATTCATTTTAAAACATTATTTTCAGGAGTCCATAAGCTTTACTAGACCCCCAAAAGTGTCCAAAGCATGAAAATAAATTAAGAGCCATTAAAGTCAATAATCTCTAAGAATCCTTTCAGCTCTAAATTCTGTCACCCAACTGGTGAAGATATTCAGCTGAAAGGCAGTATGATATAGCACAAAATATGTTTGACAGAGAGTCAAAAGAAGCCAAAATTCAAGACCCAACTGCTACACTCACCACTTCAGAGTAATGGGCAAGTTCTTAATCACTCCCCATACACAAAATGGGAGCAAAATTGCCATGGTGACTTCATGATATAGTTGTGGAGAGGATTGAATAGTTTTAGTTATAAATCCTAAAGTGTTAATAAATGTCTATTATGATATGGAAATTATTTGGGGTGGGGAAAAGTACACCTTTCTAACAATATACCCCTTCTGGGAATAATTTTTAAATGTACAAAATAAATAAAATATATAGGATTACAAAAGAAACAATTATAATAAAATATAAATGTCAAACTATTTTAAAAGAAGTTCATGCATTCATTAAGAACCCTGGACTTGATGAATTTAAAATTCATTCTAATTCTAAACTTCTATGATTCTATAAAGTAAAAGCGATTTTTAAAAAAAAAATCTAAGAATGTTCTTAGATTATCTGGAAAGGACTATATCAATTATTTTCTTCCACAAATTTTATTTTAATATGGTGTGGGGGGAATTATATGAACATATGGAGGCCAATAAAATCATGAGCAATTAGCAACAGTAGTTATCAAAACAAAACTTGCCATATGTGCCTAGTTATTTTTCCAATAATCAGAATTGGTGTACACATGAATGAAAGGCATGAGATTTCAGAAACAACATTTGGCAAAATTTCACACAAAGTTTTACATGAGGAATTACTTCAGACAAACAAAATGTCAAATTGATATGTTTTGAAATAGAGAACCACATGTCAAAATACAATCATGACTAATACCAGTTTGAACACTAACTAGCTGGGTAACTTTAAACACTTTACTTATCCTCTTGAGGCTTCTGTTTACCCTTCATTTAAATATGACTATGGCAATATAACAATTGTAGACACATAAAATATGAAAAAATTTTAGGGACCATCATATTAAATCTCTTCCATTTATAGATGAAAAAACTAAGGAACTAAAAGTTTGAGTGACTTGACCAGTCACAGAGGTAATAAATATCTGAAGAAATATTTGAACTCAATTATTCCTGATTTCAAGTCCAATGATTTATGAACTATACTAAGCTTTCTTTAGCTATTGAACAAGATTTTTTTAAAATGCCCTATCCAATTATAAAATAATGACTATTTAAAATTTGTTGAAACTTTATGAATTAGTGAAAATACATTTTTTTCGTGATGACTCATATGCTAGTAGAGGCTCTTATGTGATAGAAAAGATAATATGAAATTAAATGAGGGGAAAAGTTAGTTATAGATACTCTTCAAGCTGTAGCTTTGGAGAGAGATATATGTTTCCATGTTTCTAAATTTGGGAGTGTGGATGAGGTGGGGAGAAAGATTTTGGAAACTGAAAACATATAGTAGCATCTATCTACCTCTTCCTTTCTTGATCATCAGTTTGCCTTCCTAGAGACCTTAGAGAGAAAATTTCCCCATTTGCTCCTGGGTTCCTATTATACCTTTTTTCTTTGTTTGTTGCATAAGGGAGGGAAATGGTAGCTGTATTTTTGAGTGTGTACACCTGTTTAGAGAATGCAAAAATTGCATATGGGTCTCAACTTCCATTCAAAAAGAAAATTTTTCAGTGACAGACTCTTTTGAAAATGAACTATAGGAGTTTAGACTTCTCAAGTGGTATGAAGGAGACATAGTAGGGAAATAAACATTATGTAGGTCATCACTACTTGGCTGCTGATTTTAGATTACTGACAATTTTGAAGAATAAGAGTATTTTGTGGGATCTAAAATGACTTGAATAGAGTGAAAGAGAATGTGGATTTAAGAAATGAATTGCATTCAAAGAGAGAAACAATGAATTCATTTTGCCATTTTCTTGGGAAGTGTTAATCACCTATAGTTTAATGGACAAGGAACAGGAAGCAAGAAAATGAAGCAGAATTGAACCAATTGAAAACTTGATCAAGTCTAAAATTGCTGATTTAATTTTTATGACTTAGACAAAGTACTGAGTTGGAGGAGGATGTATGCTGTATTTATAAACAGGTGATTTGGTATTGCCAATTGATATCTGTGTTACCTTGAAGAAGTCAATTAGTTTCTCCAAGGCTCAATTTCTATTTTTAAAATGCAGAATTTAAGTAGATGATCCCTAAGGTGTCTTCCAAAATGAAATGCATGTGATTTCTTTGTAAAAAAAAATGTTCATGATCCTATGGTTCAGATTTACCTTCTGTTTGCCTCAATTCCTTCAAATGTAAAATGAGGCTAATAATAGCACCTACTTTGTGAGATTGTTTTGAATATCAAATGATATAATATTTGTGAAAAGCACCTGTCTAATACATAGTAGACACCATGTAAATGTGATAGAGGTTAAGTAACTTGTCTTGAGTCATTTAGTTAGAAAACGTCTGAGGACATATTTGAACTCTGGTCTTCCCGACTCCAGGCCCAGAGTCCTTACCATACCATCTAGCTGTTCTACTGTTCTTGTCCCTTTCATTGACTGGAATTTGGGGTGGGAATTGAGAGGATTTTTGAATTTTTCCTTTTATGTTTCCATTTATGGGTTAACTGATACCATGATGGAAGCTTTGTACTGTAGCATATGAAGAGATTGTAATCTGGCTGGCAATTTCCTTGCCCCAGGAATTCCATAGAGTAACCCTGGTTAAAAACTCTCAATCTGTTTCTAATCTCTACATGGCCATGCAAGTGTACAAATAGTCAACATCTAGAAAATTGTTCCATGACTACCATTTTTAAATCTCTTACTTTAATACCTCAAATCTCAAATTAATATTACTTTGTCCCAAGCTGAACTTTGCTTCTGAATTTATTTCTCCCTGAAAACAGTGTTATGTAAACCTATAGATTTTCTATTAATGATATCACTGTATCTTGCTTCTTTGAAGGGGCTCCACATTTGATAAGGACACAATCTTAAAATGCTGATATTTCCCTGGGAAAAGTCTTTGATCAAAGAATGTGCAATCCTGGATATCCCTCCACCACAATTTTCCAAGAATGAGGATTACTTTACCCAGACCCAGAACAAAAGTTGGAAGATGTGTCTTTAAAAAGAAAACACAAAACTAAAGAAACAAACTAAAACAGCTTATGCTAACCATTCCCTTAGAATACAGATTGGGAAACACTATTTTAAATTCTTTAACAACAGGGACTATTAGTTTTTCTCTTTGTTTCCCCATTATATAAGTGAAGAAAAGATCCTGATTATGAAGGCCTTGACATACCTTTCAGAAGAATTAATATTTGATTTTTGAGATAATTAGGAACTACTGGAATTTGTTGAATGATCATGCCTGATTTGAAGAGAACAAATTTGGTAATTGAGTGGAAAATATTTTGGAGCAAGAAGAGATCTAAGTCATGAGGACCAAAGAGAAGACTATTGTAATACATTCTCTGAGAAGTGGATTATACAGCATGTGAGTATATTTAATGTCAAAGTCTTATGATCAGATGAGATAGTATTTGTGAAAAATATGTAGCATAATGTCTGGCACACAGTATGCAATATATACTGCTTATTACCCTTTTTGCTTCCCCTTTCTCCAATGACCATTAATTAAAGCATATCCATGAGAATAAGAAGGGGCATAAAAATATCATCAAGGATATAGCTGTCAATGACCTTGGTGAACTGGGTAATAATCACCTAACCCTTTGATGACCATAGGTAGCCTATAGTAAAACCCATTGCACAAGAATTTTCTTAAAGAATGAGTATTTATTAAGGATTTATAATGTGATACATATATAGATAATACAAGTACAAATAATGAAACAACCTCTTATCTAAAGATCTAAAGTGAAAGAAAAGAAGTCTAATACTATGAAAGAAATGAGTCAGTCTGTGAACCAACTGTTCCTCAGAGACTAAGGTGGTAAAGGAGAGGGTTATGCACTGAAAACATTAGGGAAAAATGTTTCTAATATTATACCTTTGAAGTAAATATTATTTTTAAAAATTTATTTATTTAATATTTTCCTCAAAACACTCAAAACAATTTTGTTTTCACTTTTATACTACAGTAAGTTTATTTTTAATAAACATTGCCTTATGAATCATGTTAGAAGAGAAAAATCAGAGCAAAAGGGAAAAACCATGGGAGAGATGAGAAACAGAAAAAAGAAGTGAACATAGCATGTGTTGATTTACATTCAGTTTCATTAGTTCTTTTTGTGGATACACATGGCATTTTCTGTCTAAAGTCTATTGCAATCTCTTTGGATCACTGAACTACTGAAAAGAACCAAGCCTTTCATTGTTGATCATTGTACATTCTTGCTATTATTGTGTACAATGTATTCCTGGTTCTGCTTATTTCACTTAGCATCACTTCATGTAAATCTTTCCAGGCCTTTCAATAATTAGCTTGTTCATAATTTTTTTATAGAACAATAATATTCCATTACCTTCATGTACTACAACTTGGTCAGCCATTCCCCAATTGTTGGGCATCCACTTCTTTTCCATTTCTTTCCTACCACAAAAATAGCTGATACAAACACTTTTTACACATGTGGGTCCTTTTCTTTCCTTTATGATTTTCTTTGGATACAGACCCAGTAATGGCACTGCTGAGTCAAAGGTTATGCACAGTTTGATAGCCCTTTGGGCATAGTGCCAAATTGCTCTCCAGAATGGTTGGATCATTTCACAACTTCACCAACAATGCATTATTTTCCCAGTTTTTTCACATCCTCTTCAACATTTATCATTATATTTCCTGTCATTTTAGCCATTCTGAGAAGTGTGAGATGGTACCTCAGAGTTTTTTTTTTAATTTGCATTTCTCTTATCAATAGTGATTTAGAGCATTTTTCATATAACTGTAAATGCTTTTAATTTTGTCATCTGGAAATTGTCTGTTCATATCTTTTGACCACTTATCAATTGGGGAATTTATATTTGTTTTTTAAGATTGTGGAATTCTAGGTTCTTTCTCTTATCCCTACCCACAATTAAGAAACCACATATGAAGTTATGCAAAATATTTCTATAAATGTCAAGTTGTGAAAAAAAACCATAGATCTACCACCCTAATAAAAAAAAACTCAAGAAAAATTAAGAGAGAGAGAGAGAGAGAGAGAGAGAGAGAAAGAGAGAGGGAGGGAGAATGTTTTGATCTATATTCAGACTCTATCAGTTCCTTTTCTGGGTATGGATAGGTGGCGGGTAGTCCAATGAATGTTAAAAATGTTAAAATATATGCTAAATCCAATACATGTATACATATATATATATAGTTATCTTGCTTCTCAAGAAAGATTGAATCTAAAAAGAAGGTTAAAAAAACCTAAGAAGGAAAACAAAGTGCAAGCAAACAATAGAAAGAGTGAAAATGCTATGTTGTGGTCTACACTCATTTTCCATAATTCTCTTTCTGGCTGTAGCTGATTCTCTTCATTACTGAACAATTGGAACTGATTTGGATCATTTCATTGTTGAAGAGAACCACGTCCATCAGAATTGATCTTTGTATAGTTTTGTTGTTACCTTGTACGATGATCTCCTGGTTCTTCTCATTTCACTCAGCAGCACTTCATGCAAGTCTCTCCAGGCCTCTCTGAAATCATCTTGCTGGTCATTTCTTACAAAACAATACTATTACATAACATTCATATACCACAATTTACTCAGCCATTCTCCAATTAATGGGTATCCATTCAGTCTCCAGTTTCTAGCCACAACAAAAAGGGCTCCCACAAACATTTTTGCACATACAGGTCCATTTCCCTTCTTTAAGATCTCTTTGGGATATAAGCCCAGTAGTAACACTGCTGGATCAAAGAATATGCAGAGTTTGATAACTTTTTGAGCATAGTTCCAAACTGCTCTCCAGAATGGTTGGATCCATTCACAATTCCACCAACAATGTAGCAGTGTCCCTGTTTTCCCACATCCCCTCCAACATTCGTCATCTTTTCCTGTCATCATAGCCAATCTGAGAGGTGTGTAGTGTATTCCTTCATATTCAAGTCACACCCATGCTTCTTCTACCTACCATAATAATGAGGACATTCTAATGTGTTACAAGTATTATCTTCCCAAGTAGGATTATAAACAGGTAAACTATATTAAGTATTTTATGATATCACTTTCTTGATTACCTCCTCATGCTTCTCTAGAGTCCTATATCTGAAAATTAAAATTTCCATTCAGCTCTGATTTTTTTCATCATGAATATTTAAAAATCCTCCTTTTCATCTGAAGCATAATGCTCAATTTGCTGGATAGGTTGCAATCCTACCTCCATTGCTCTCTGGAATTTCATATTCCAAGTCCTCTGGTCCTTTAATATAGAAGTAGCTAAGTTTTGTGTTATCCTGACTGTGACTCCACTTTATTTGAAATGTTTCTTTCTGGCTTGCAATATTTGCTCCTTGATGTGGGAGCCCTGGAATTAGGCTATAATATCTGTGGAAGTTTTCTTTCTTTTTTTGTTTTATTGTAGCTTTTTATTGACAAAACATATGCACAGGTAATTTTTTAACATTGACCCTTGCAAAAACTTCTGTTCCAACTTTTCCCCTCCTTCCCTCCACCCCCTCCCCTAGATGGCAGGTAGTCCCATACATGTTAAATATGTTAAAGTATATATATACATATATATATACACACACATACACACACACACACACACACACAATTGTCTTACTGTACAAGAAAAATTGAATTTAGAAAGAAAGTAAAAATAGCCTGGGAAGAAAAGCAAAAAGAAACAATAAAAAAATGTAAAGCATTTAGTTCACCTTTTCCATTTCTTTTTGTTGGGTCTGTTTTTTTAATTAATGATCAATTGGAAATTTGGGTTCCTCCATTCTTGGGAGCCCCCATCAAATTAATTTCATAGTATCATTTTGGGAAGTATAAATAATTCCGGTTCCCAATTTTTGCCCAGTTCATATAACTCTCAAAGTCTCTGTATTCATCCCATGGTCTTTTTTGGAATAAAAATTTCCATAATGTTTCATATTTTAAATTTCCCAGCCATTTCAATTGTGGCCATCTATTCAACAGTTTCTAATAAACAAAAAAGGCTGCCACAAACTTTTTTGCCTTTTCCTTTCCTTTTTTAATTCCTTTAATATTAATAGTAACACGCTGGTCAAATTGCGGGTTTGATAATTTTTTAGTTAGTTCCAAATTGCCTCCAGAATGTTTGGATCCATTCACAACCCAAAAACCATCTGTCCCAGTTTCCCCATCCCTCCAACATTCATCTTATCTATTTCCTTTATCCAACCAATCTGAGGTTATGGTGGATCACAGAATTCCTTAATTTGCATTTCTGTGATCAATAACATTGGAACACCTTTTTCAGGGTTTAAAAATAGTTTCAATTTCATCATCTGAAAATTGTTCATTTTGATCATTTATCAATTGGAGAATGGCTTGATTTCTTTTTTTTTTTTTTTGTGGGTAGCAGTATCTTTTTTTTTTTTTTTTTTTTTTTTAATTTAATTCTTTAATTTGGGATATATACATGGGTAACTTTAAGCAAAAATTGAAATCTTGTTCAATTTTTTCCCTCACCCCCCACCCCTCCCTAAATGGCGGATAAGTAGATGTTAAATATTTAAAATATAACTTAGATACACAATAGTATACATGACCAAAACATTATTTTTTTACAAAAGAATCAGACTCTAATTATTGTACAATTGCGTAAGAAATCAAAGAGGTTTATAAAAAGGGTTGGGAATTCAATGTAATGGTTTTTAGTCATCTCCCAGAGTTCTTTTCTGGGTATAGCTAGTTCGTTCATTACTGCTCCTTGAAATGTTTGGTTGATCGTTTGAGGGGATGGCCGTCTATCAGGACGGTCATCATGTAGTATTGTTGTTGAAGTATAAAATGATCTCCTGGTCCTCTCATTTCCTTGCTCAGTTGGAATCTCCGGCTTTTCTGAAAAATCATCCTGTTGGTATTTCTTACAGAACGTAAAATTTCCAAATTTTCATATACCACAATTTATTAATTCTCCAACTGGTGGAATCCATTCGTTTCAGTTTCTACCACAAAAGGGGGCTGCCACAAACTTCGTGCCTAAGGTCCCTTTCCCTTCTTTATAATCTCTTTGGGATATAATCCCGTGCACTGCTGGACGGGGATACAGTTTGATAACTTTTTGAGCATATTCCCTTTCCAAAATGGTTGGATTGTTCCAAACTCCACCAACAATGCATCAATGTCCCGTTTTCCATCCCCTCAACAATTATTTTTTTCCTTCATCTTGAATCGCAGGGTTTGTGGTATTTAGGTTGTCTTTTTGCTTTCTTGTTAATTGACGAATCTTTCATATGACTAGAAATGGTTCAATTTCTTCATCTGGTTGTCTTTCATATCCGACCATTTTTCAATTAAGGGGTTTTTTATAAATTAGGTTAATTTCTTATATTTTAAATGGGCCTTTATAGAACCTTTGACTGTAAAAATATTTTTCCCGTTTATTGCTTCCTTCTAATCTTGTCTGCATTAGTTTTGTTTCAAAAACTTTTATTTTATAACAAATTTTCTATTTTGTGATCGTTGATTCTAGTTCTCTGGTCATAAAAACCTTCCCCTTCCACAGGTCTGAAGGGTAAATATCCTATGTTCCCTAATTTATTAATAATTTCATTCTTTTACCGGTTGAACCCATTTTGACCTTATTTTGGTTTTGGGTTTAATATGGATCAATCCATTTTCCCCAAAGTTTCCAATTTTTCCCAATTTTTTATAAAAATATTCTTCCCGTTGGGATCTTTTGGTTTTTCCAAAGACTAGGTTTATATTTGTTGACTGTTTATTCCTTGAACCAATCTATTCACTGATCAACAATCTATTCCTTAAATACCAAATGTTTTGGAACTGCTGCTCTATAGTATAGTTTTAGATCTGGGTACAGCTAACCACCATCATTTGATTTTTTTTTAATTCCCTTGAAATTCTTGACTTTGTTTTCCATAGAACTTTGTTGTTATTTTTCTAGGTCATTAAAATAGTTTTTTTGGGAATCTGATTGGTATAGCACAAAAAAAGATTAGTTTGGTAATTTGTATCTTTATTATATTTCCCCCTTCCAAAATTTAATATTTTCAATTGGTTAGATCAGACTTAATTTGTGGGAAAAGTGGTCTGTAATTTTGCTCATAAAGTTTCATTTTCCTTGGCGATAGATTCCTAAATATTTTATATTATCAGTAGTTATTTAAATAATTTCTCTTTGTAACTCTGTTGGTTTTTTAAGTAATTAAAGAATGCTTTGATGACTTAGGGTTTATTTTATAACCAGCAACTTTTAAAGTTGTGGATTATTTCTAATAACTTTTAGCAGAATCTCGGGGTTCTCTAAGATACCATATGTCATCGGCAAAGAGTGATAATTGGCTTCCTATTTATTCTTTTCCTTTAATCTCTTTCTAGCCTTATTGCTATAGCAGTTTTCTAATAAAATTAAATATCTGATAGTGGGCAACCTTTTCCTCAGATCTTAGGGAATGGTTTGAGTTTGTTCCATTAATATGATGCTTACTATGGTTTTAAAAATGCTGCGTTATTTTTAAGGAAAAAGTCCATTTATTCCTATATTAAGTGTTTTTTTAATAGGAATGGATGTTGGATTTATCAAAATGCTTTTTTCTGCATCTATTGAGATGATCATATGGTTTTTGTTAAGGTTTTGACATGGCCAATTATTTGATAGTTTTCCCAATATTGAACCAGCCCTGCATTCCTGGTATAAACCTCTTGATCATGTTTATTATCTTGGGAGATGATTTTCAGTTTTTCAATATCTTATTTAAGATTTTAGCATAAATATTCATTTAGGAATTGGTTATAATTTTCTTTCTTGTTTTCATACCTTTGGTATCAGTACCATGTCTGTGTATAGAAGGAATTTGGTAGGACTCCTTCATTCCTATTTTATCAAATAATTTATTACATTGGGGAATTGTTCTTTTAAATGTTTGGTAAAATTCAATTAACCATTGGTCCGGGGATTTTTTTCTTGGGAGTTGTTTAATTGTGTTCTTTTCTTTTTCTGAAATGGGACTATTAAACAATTTACTTCTTCCTCTTTAGTCTGGGAAGTCTGTATTTTGGAGGTAGTCATCCATTTCACTTGGTTATCAATTTATTCATGTTGACAAAATAATCCTTTTTTTCTCTAATTTCCCTCTTTTGGTGGAAATTTCCCTTTTCATTTTTAAATATAATTTCATTTTTCCTCCTCCTTTTCAATAGTTTACCAAAGGCTTATCTATTTATTGGCTTTTTCTGAACCAACTCTTAGTTTTATTTTAGTTCAATAGTTTTTTTTACTTTCAATATTTTTAATTTCCTTTTTTTTTAAATTTCCAAATTTAGTATTTGTTGGGGTTTTTAATTTGGTCTTTTTTAGTTTTTTTGTTGCAAATTAAATTTTTCTTTTCTGTTTTATTAAAAGGTCTAAGGATTAAAATTTCTTATTACCCTTTGTATCCCCAATTTGGTATGATGTCTCATCATTGTCATTATCTTGGGGAAATTTTAATTTATCATTTTTTCCCCAATCATTGTTTAGATGAGATTTTTAGTTTCCAATTACTTTTTTCATTTCCCCTAACTTTTTTTGAATGTAGTTTTTATTGATCATGATCGAAAAGAAAGCATTTTTTTCTGCTTTCTTGATTTAATTTAGGTTTTATTCAATATGGTCAATTTTTTAATAGGTTCCATAACTGCTGAGAAAAATATTTCTCTATCTCCATTCAATTTTCCCAAAGATCCAACATCCTATTTTTTAATATTATATTTATTTTAATTTCTTTCTTTTTGTTTTTGGTTTGTTTGTCTAAACCGAGGGAAAGGGTTGAGATTCCCATTAAGTTTTTGTTGCTTTTTTTCTTTCTTCTCCTTTAGGAAGTTGATGCCCTTTCCATAAAATATTTTAATATTGATATTGCTTCGTTGTTTATTTCCCTTTGAGGATTTTTCCTTTTCCTTTTAATTAGATCAATTTTACTTTTGCTTGATCTGAGATAAGGTCCCCTTTTTTTTCACCAAAAATGATTTTGCTCAGCCTTTTTCTTTTATCATATGCATCCCCGTTTTGTTTCTTTAAAAACTATTGGGGTTCTGACTTTTGATCAGTTATCTGCCTCCTCTTTATGGGGGTTCTCCATTTCACGGTTGGTACAAATCTTGTTTCCGCCACCTAATAACCCCAGTTGGCTTTCTTTTTTCCCCCAACCCTCTTCCCCAAACTTTGTCCCCTCTTGTTCCCGATCTTATCCCTCTTTTTCCCTCCCTCCCCTTTGGTCTTTCCCCTTCCTTCCCTTTTTTTTTTCTTTTCCCTTTTCCCTCCCCTTTTTAATGGGGGAGGATTTTTTCTAAAACAAATGTCAATTATTTTTCTTTGGGGCAACTCTGGTGGGGGTAAGATTCCACAATGTTCCTCCCCTCCCTTTTCAGATTGATAAGGTTTCCCTTGCCTCTTTGTGGGATGTTTTCCCCCTTTTTTTATCCCTCCTTCCCCACCATTCTGCCATCATCCCTTTCCATATCTACCCCTTTTCATGTTATTCATACAATCAAATTATACTGTATTCTTTTTGTATTCCACCAAAGAAAACAATTTCAAGGTTATTTTTACCTTTTCGCATTGGGTTCTTTCGGGATCAAATTTTTTTGTTTGTTCTGGTTTTTCTTCAGAAACAAATAATTATTTTTTCATTAAATTCCATCTTCTTCCCAAGAAAATGCTCATTTAGCTGGGGTTTTTTGGTGATCCAAGTTCTTGTGCCTTTGATATCATTTCAGGCCCTTCTTTCCTTTAATGTAGAGGCGGATCTTGGGTGATCCTTTTGTCACCTCGGTATTTAAATGGTTTTGGCTGTTGAAAATTTTTTCCTTAATCTGATGGTTCGAAATTTGGCCCTTTCCTTGGGGTTTTTATTTTGGTTTTTGGAAGGTGTTGGGTTTTTTCAATCCTTTTTCCTTCTGATTCTTTACATCTGGGCAGTTCTTTTGTTTCTTGAAAAATTATCTAGGCCTTTTTTTTCATCTGTTTTTGGAAAGTCCAATAATCCTCAGTTATCTCTTCAATCTATTTTTCCAAGTCTGTCGTTTTGAAGTAGATAATTCGTGGTTTTCAGTTTGTCATTTTTTGTTTTGTTGACATTCTTGCTGTCTCATATTGTTTCAATTTGTTCGCCCAATTTTTAAAAATTTTTTCTTTTGTTTTTTTACTTCTTTCTGTTATGTCAATTGGTTTTAATGTATTGTTTTGGTCTGTAGTTTTCCATTTCACTAATTTTTTTTTTAGGAATTTTTTCTTTTTCAATTCACTAATTTTGTTTCCCTACTTCCAGGAATTTTTTTAACTTTTCAATTCTATTTCAGGAAGTTGTTGCTCTCTTTTAAGGCTTTCTTTCCTTTCCCATTTATCTTCTAACTCTCTTTTTGGGGTTTTTAATGGCCTCTTCTAAGAGAATGAAAGGAGGGGAAGTCTGATGCTTTTTGTGTTTGAGGTCTTAGGTTTGTGACCTCTCTTTTTTCCAAGAAGCTGTCGTTTTCTTTTCATCTTTTTTATTCATGTTTTAAAAACCTTTGGGGTGGTCCCCAGGAAGGGGTTACCACTTCCTTGGAATAGGGAGATGAAAGATTTCCGCCCAAGGTATGGGGTGTCTGTGAGGTTTTCCCTTCCCCAAAGGGAATTCAACTGGAGGCTATCAAACTCTTGAGGGCTGAGTGGATTATCGATTGCCCTAGGCTAGGATGTGGTAAAGTGTCACTGCCCAGGCCGACCTCGGGGGACAAAAGCGGCTGGGCGAACCCCAGAACAGAAGACCACCAAACCTGCCCGCTCCTGCCTGATGCAAATCGACCTGGAAAGTTAGCCCCAAGGACTCCTGGAATTAGGCTAACCGGGACCCTCCGGTCGGATCACAACTCCCCAAGGAAAAGCCCCTTACGGGTTGGGGCTCCCGCGATATCTTGCCCACCCCGGTTTGGACTCCCCGTCTTTTTCTCCCATCTCCCGGACCCCCTGGCCCCGAACCAACCTTTTTTGCGGGACTGCAGATTTTTTCGGCGGTGGTTGTTCTACTTCATCTTTGAATTGTGCAGTCAAGACTATTTTTTTCAATTTAATATATAAAGGGGTAAGAAGAGTTTAGAAAAGGCGTGTCTTCTCCCCTTTCTTGCCCCCAATGGCTTGATTTCTTATACATTTGAGCCAATTCTCTATATATTTTGGAAATAAGGTATTTATCAGAACCTTTAACTGTAAAAATGTTTTCCCAGTTTGTTGCTTCCCTTTTAATCTTGTCGGCATTAGTTTTATTTGTACAAAAAGTTTTTTAACTTGGTATAATTAGAATTTTCTATTTTGTGATCAATAAAGATCTCTAGTTCTTCTTTGGTCACAAATTCCTTCCTCCACCACAGGTCTGAGAGGCAAACTATCCGATATTCTTCCAATTTATTTATAATCTCATTCTTTATCCCTAGATCATGAACCCATTTTGATCTTATCTTGGTGTGTGGTGTTAAGTATGGGTCAATGCCTAGTTTCTGCAATACTAATTTCCAATTTTCCCAGCAGTTTTTGTCAAATAGTGAATTCTTATCCCAAAAGTTGAGGTCTTTGGGTTTGTTAAACACAAAATTGCTATAGTTATTACTATTTTGTCCTGTGAACCTAACCTATTCCACTGGTCAATTAGTCTATTTCTTAGCCAATACCAAATGGTTTTGGGGACCGCTGCTTTATAATATAGTTTCATATCAGGTACAGCTAGGCCATCTTCAATTGATTTTTTTTTTTCATTAGTTCCCTTGAAATTCTTGACCTTTGTTTCTTCCAGATGAATTTTGTTGCCATTTTTTCTAGGTCAGTAAAATAGTTATTTAGGAGTCTAATAGGTATAGCACTAAATAAATAGATTAGTTTAGGTAATATTCTCATCTTTATTATATTTGCTTGACCTATTCAAGAGCACTTAATATTTTTTCAGTTGTTTTGATGGGCCTTTATTTGTATGGAAAGTGTTTTGTAGTTTTGCTCATATAGTTCCTGACTTTACTTTGGCAGATAGAGTCCCAAATATTTTATACTATTGACAGTTATTTTAAATGGAATTTCTCTTTGTATCTCTTGCTGTTGGATTTTGTTAGGGATGTATAAAAATGCTGATGATTTATGGGGATTTATTTTGTATCTTACAACTTTGCTAAAGTCATGGATTATTTCTAATAGCTTTTTAGTAGAATCTCTGGGGTTCTCTAAGTATACCATCATATCATCTGAAAGAGGGGTAATTTGGTTTCCTTATTACCTACTTTAATTTCTTTAATCTCTTTCTCGACTCTTATTGCTGAAGCTAGAATTTCTAACACAATATTGAATAGCAATGGTGACAGTGGCTTGTTTAACCCCTGATCTAAATATAAATATTTTCTCTTTGAGACAATCCTGATGAGAGTAAGATTCATTACTCATGATCATCTCCCTCCCTTTTTTCCCTTAGATATAATAGGTTTCCTTTGCCTCTTCATGAGATGTAGTACCTCCACTTTTCCCTTTTTCTGGTGCAATTTCTTTTCCACTTCTAAATCCTTTTTTATAATATAACAGCAAACCATATTTTACATGTATTCTTTATGTATATCCATAAAAGAAACAGAGTTCTCAAGAGTTCTTTTTATGCTTCTTTTTTATGCTTCTCTTGAGTTCTACATTTGGAGGTCAAACTTTTTGTTTAGCTCTGTTTTTTTCATCAGAAATAAATGGAATTCACCTATTTCATTGAACGTCCATCTTCTTCCCTGGAAGAAAATGCTCAGTTTGGCTGGACAACTTATTCTTGGCTGAATGCCAAGTTCCTTTGCCTTTCAGAATATCAGATTACAGGCCCTTTGATCCTTTAATGTGAAAGCTGCTAGTTTCTGAACAATTCTTATTGTCGCTCCTTTGTATTTGAATTGTTTTTTTTTTCTGGCTGCTTCTAGTATTTTTTCCTTGGTCCAATAGTCCTGAACTTCGCACCACAATATTTCTTGGAGTCTTAATTTTAGGATCTCTTTGTGTAGGTGATTGATGAATTCTTTCAATGTCTATTTTACCTTCTAATTCTATGACATCTGGGCAGTTCTCTTTGATGATTTCCTGAAAAAACTAGTGTCTAGGCTCTTTTTTTCATCATGTATTTTAGGGAGTCCAATAATCCTTAGATTGTCTCTCTTAGATCTTCCAAGTCAATTTCCAAAGTAGATTTTCAAGTCAATTGTTTTCCCCATTAGATATTTTCCATTTTTTTCTATTTTTAAATTTTTTTTTTTGGTTTTGCTTGACTGATTGTTGCCTTATTGAGTCATTTGTTTCCATTTGTACCATTCTGAATTTTGTGTTATTTTCTTCATTTACTTTTTTTAAATTTCTTTTTGTATTTGTCCAATTGAATTTTTGAATGGATTGTTTGTTCTATGGAATTTTTTTCCCCATTTCACAAGTTCTGTTTTTTAAGGAGTAATTTTCTTTTTCCATTTCACAAATTTTGTTTTTTAAGAAGTTATTTTCTCTTTCTGTTTTATAAATTTTATTTTTCTGGTAGTTGCTTTCTTTTCCCAATTTATCAGATCTATCTTTTAATAAGTTATATGTTTTTTCCATTTCATTATGCCTATTTTGTGTTGTCTTTTCCAAACTCTCCTGCAAGACTTTCATTTTCTTTCCCCATTTTTCTTCCAGCTCTCTTTTAAGATCCTTTTTAAGTTCTTCTAGGAGAGCCTTGTGTGATGGGAGCAGTTATTTCACCTTTGGGAGCTTCATCTGGAAACTATCTGCCTTTTGTCTCTTCAGGGTTTGGAATCTGTTCTTTTCTTTCACCATAAAAGCCAACAATTGTTAAAGTCCTTTTTATTTTTTTACTCATTTTTCTTTTTTTGGTTAAGTTAAGATCTACCTTTAGGGCAGGGGAGGTTTTCCAAGCAACTGCAGCTGAGCTGGGTCAGTGCTGATTCATTACTGGTATTGGCTCTGCCACGTGGAGTCATCAGCAATGTCCTGGGGCTTTGTGCTGTCTATGCTGGCATTTGTGGTCAGGGTCTGCACTGCCACACTGAGACTGCTCTACCCCAGGGCTCTGCTCTGTCTATGCTGATGTTTGTGGTCAGCTGTTTCTGCTTTGCTGTCTCTTTCCCTTTTCTGATTGACTGGTTTATTTACTCCTGTAAATTCTCTGCCCTGGGATTCTGAGCTGTCTATGCTGGAATTTGTACTGATTACCCTGGCTGCCTCCCTCCTGTTTCCAATTGAAATAGACCTTTTTTGGCAATGTTTGAAATTATCTTCTGCTGATAATTTGTTGCACTCCCAATATTTGAGGGTTCTGCTCATCCAGAGCTAATTCAGAGACTGGATTTCATAATTATCGTGAGGGTTGTAAAGAAGGTCAAAGAGAATCATGTGTCATCTCCACCATCTTGGCTCTACCCCTGGAAGTCCGTGGAAGTTTTTATTTTGGGATCTCTTTCAGAAGGTGATTGATGTATTCTTTCAATTTCTATTTCACCCTCTCATTCTAGAATATCAGGACAGTTTTCCGTGATAATTCTTGAAAAATGAAAGATTCTAGGCTCTTTTATTTATCATGACCTTCATGTAGACCAATAAGTTTTAAATTATGTCTCCTGGATCTATTTTCCAAGTCAGTTGTTTTTCCAAAGAGATATTTCATATTTTTCAAAAATTTTTGGTTTTGCTTTATTTATCTTATAATTATCTTCTATTTGTTCAATTTTATTTTTTAAGGAATTATTTTCCTTTGGTATATCTTATCCCAATCGGTAAGTTTTGCTTTTTAAGATATTTTTCTCATTAGATTTTGTATTTCTCTCAATTCTTGCCCTAATTCTCCCTCTTTCTCTCTTACTTGATTTTTGAACTCCCTTTTGATCTCTTCCATGACCTGAGCCCAACTTTTATTTTTCTTGGAGGCTTTGAATATAGGAGTTTTGACTTTGTTATCCTCATCTGATTGTGTGTTTTGATTCTTCTTGTCACCATAATAAATTTCAATGGTCAGAAGCTTTTTTCTTGTTTTCTGCTCATTTTCCTAGTCTATTACTCTGCTTTTCACTCTTTGTTAAAGTACAGTTCTGTAGAGGGCTGAAATTATGAATCAGACAAGAGAACACTTAAAGCCACCTATTTGATGTGAGACAATGGCTCTATTAGCATATATTTGGATAATGGCTCTCCTCACCATTGGTGCTTGCTGAATGTTTCATAGTGAGATAATCATAGGCAAGGACTGGAGTGGGGGAGGGAGAGAGTCAATGTACTTGGTGGCAGAATGAGAGAGGCTGGTGACTCAGGACTCCAGAATCCAGGAGAGATCTTTGGCAAGCCTTGTGGCAGCTTGCCTGCCTCCTTCACTTCTCCCCCTAAGGATCAAGGACTTTGATTTATCCTGAATCTGGTTGACTCTGAAGCCCTCCAGGGCTAGCTCATACTTTACATTTGGCACCCCATATGTGGACTAAGGACCCTAATTTCACTGAAAAAGTCCCTGTGACCAGGAAATAGGGTAAGTATTTAAATAGACAAAGAGGGAAATTACCTTGTTAAAGACTAAACTAGTGACTTTGCTTTTCTAGCTGAAATGGGACAGATATTAGGAAAAGATTTTCCCCCACCCCCACCGCCACTCTGACCCTGAGGGAGTTCTATAGAAAGCATACTTATGTTAATAAAGAAACAAGGTTTGCTTATAACTTGGGAGCAGATTGGTGGACTCTTGAAAGCATTAGAATGCAGATCCCCTTGATTCTTAAAGGAAGAAGAAATAGAGGCAGATAATTAGAAGCTAGTTGGAGATCAACTATGTGAATATTACAATGATAAAGGTTCTGATTCAATTTCTAAGGAAACATTCTATATATACAACATAATACAATTGGTCTTAAAGACCAGAAAAAAGAAAAAAGAAAGAGCTCTAAACAGAACAATCAAAGAAGGAAGCTTGTGGAGAATGAGGAAGAGAATGGAGAGGATAATGGAAATATCACTGGAGGGAATGAGGAGTTAAGTGAACTTGAAGGGCATGGTGATTCTCACTCTCACAGCCCAGTTTCAACTCCTCCTATATTTGAGCAGGCTCTTGACCCTCCACCATTAACTTTACCTTACTGGGTGGAAGGAGGAGAAGGAGTGGGAGGGGCAGTGATACCACCAGCACACCTCCCCTCCAGCAATCACCCCCTCCTATGACTCCATTATAAAAAGGCACTACTTAAAGGCAAAGAGGAAGGGCAGAATATAGCTGATCTGAGAATAGAAATGTATCCTGTGATTGAACAGCTTAACTCTTCAAGTCATGAAAGGAGAACATACACTCTTTTTAATTTAGAAATTAGACCTGAAAAAGGCTTACACTCTTTATGGGGCTATGTCATCTTAGGTTAAGATGTTATTACAGAATTTGGCTTATGAAATTTTAACCCCTAGTGATTGGAAATCTATAGCAAGGATATGCTTAGAACCCGGACACAACTTGTGGCTTTCTGAATATAGTAACTGTGTAGGATACAAGCCCAACAAAATAGGCAAACTGGAGTTAATACAACAATCAATTAACAGGTGTAGGTTCTTATGCAGACACCAACACAGATTAATTACCCCATAGCAGCAAATGAGAAAATTGCTGCTGATGCTATCAAAGCATGGGGCTTTATCCCAGGTAAACAATTCAGAGGAGAAGCCTTCACAAAAATAGAACAAGGTCCAAATGAACCCTTTGCTGATTTTGTGAGATGTCTGCAGATAACTATCATATGAACTATTGGTGAAAATGCAGTAATGGAAATTATGATAAGGCAACATGCTAAAGAAAATGCTAATGAGGTTTGTAAAAGAATTATATTTGGACTACACAAGGATGTTCCTTTAGAGGAGATCATAAGATGCTGTGGGCACAAATATCTTCTATAGTCAGGTATTATGCAGACTTCCCAAGATCCAAAAATGGGAAGACAGGGTCCCTTTTGTCAAGAGACTTCCAGAGAGACTCTTCAATGCTTTCAATGTTGTAAAAGTAGGGCATCTGAAAGCTCAGTGTTGGCATAGAGACAGAATGAGAAAACAGGGTGGGAGAACAAGACCCAAAATCTCATCTCCAAAATGCACCAGAGGCATCCATTGGGCATCAGAATGTACATTGATTCAGGGAAATGGGATGGGGGGCCTAGCCTTAGCACCCAAAACAAAAAATACTTGGGGCATGATGGCAACTGATGCTATACCTAGAGAGTCTTTAGAAGTTCAATACTCAGACATGACCAATTAGTCAAGAAGCAACCTGATGGGAGAAAGGGATTATAACTGGGGAGAATAGAGTTGTATGCAGCTGGGACTACTGAGATACCCCCTGGAGAGGTGAAATCTGTTCCTCTCCAGCCTATGGATCCCTTGCCTCCAGGCACAGTAGGTCTGACCATTTCACCTCCTGAGAGTACTCACAAAACAGTGTTCATCCATACACTGATGTGGGAAACTATGGAATGTGTAGGTAATATCCCAGTCACTAATACAGGTAGACAATGTGTGGCTTATCAACCAGGAGATGTAGTAGCATCAGGTTTACTGATACTTACTGAGACTCCTAATGGGCAATCTGGTGATAATTACCCAGCTTCTGATCCAAGCAACAGAATCTAGGAATATTCTAGACAGAAGCAGTTATAGCTGAATGACCTATGCTCACCATCTATATAAATGGCATACCATTAGAAGGATTGGTAGACACAAATGCAGATCATACAGTCATTAAAAGTGCCAACTGGCCCAGTCATTGGCCAAAGATTAAGGCAGACACCTATATGTCTAGTGTAGGAGGATCAATAGCAGCTGAAGTTAGTGCTACCACTTTGAGATGGACATTTGAAGATGAAACAGGAATTTTTGCTCCTTTTATATTTGAAAAATCCCCATCAATTTGTGGGGAAGAGACATTTTTACAACAGTTAGGATTACACATGAGAACTTCAGTTTTTTAGGCAGGGCTACTGTTGAAGGCCTGCCAACACTCTCACCTGTTCCTATTCAATGGAAAACTGAAACACCAGTATGGATAGAACAGTGGGCCTTAACTAGTGATAAAATTCAGGCCTTGTTAGATATAGTACAGGAGCAACTTGACCAAGGACACTTACAACCTTCTCTAAATCCTTGGAATTCCCCTGTATTTGTTGTAAGAAAGAAATCTGGAAAATGAGGATGTTGATTGATTTAAGAAAAGTAAATGAACAGATGGAAACTATGGGAACTCTTCAGCTTAGACTTCCATCTTCAACTCAGTTGCCTAGAGAATGCCCTCTTTGGGTTATAGACATTAAGGATTGTTTCTATTCTATCCCTCTACATAAGGAGGATGTGAAAAGATTTGCCTTTTCAGTGCCCAGTATTAACTTAGCTGAGCCTTATAAAAGATATGAATGGACAGTGTCTCCATAGGGAAAGAAAAATAGCCCGACTATGTGTCAAATGTATGTTGCTGCTGCTCTTACTTCAGTAAGAAAAACATTTCCAAAAGTAATGTTATTACATTACATGGATGATATATTGGGATGTGCACCTGAAGAGCAAATGTTAGATGCATGTCTAAAAAAGACCATAGAAACATTAAGGAACTACAAATTGCATATAGCTCTAGAAAAAATTCAAAGACATACTCCTTTCCAATATTTAGGATATGAAGTGTAGCCTGAGGTGCTTACAGTACAAAAACTTTCCTTAAGAACAGAGAAGCTAAACACCTTAAATGACTTTCAGAAATTAATTGGAGATATCCAATAGATGTGTCCAGTGTTAGGCTTGACTACCTATGAATTGCAATCATTGTATAACATTTTAAGGGAAGACAGTGCTTTAAACTCACCACTCCAGCTTACAAAAGAAGCTCAAGAAGCTTTGAGAGAAGTTGAACTGGCTTTATCCAATGTGATTGAAAGAGTCACTCAAAAATCCTTGGAAATATCAGTTTTTGCTACAAAAGAGGCATACACAACAGTCCTTCATCAAGCAGACAGTGTAATAGAGTGGGGGAACCTCCCAGCACAACCAGAACAAAGCCTTACTCGTTACCCCGTGCTTGTGGCTAGAATTTCATTAAAGGTCATTAAGAAAGCAGTACAATTATCTGGGATAAGACCCGACAAGACATACATCTTTTATACCAATGCACAAATTAATATATGTTGTAAAACCATACCAGAGTGTTAAATTTTATTGGCCACAGCTCCAAATTTTACACATGGGTCTCCATTAAAGACTATTAAATAATTGGCTATGTATTCTTGAAGAAAAGGTTTTTAAAGTTCCTCTTAAAGGACCAACTATATTTACAGATGCATCCAAACATAACATTTGTGCTGTATACTCTTGTGACTTAAATATAGTAGTCAGATATCCTTTTCAATCCACTCAGCAGAATGAATTGTATGCAATCATTCTAGCTCTTACTTATTATCCAGGAGATATAAATATAATATCTCATTTGGCCTATTCAGTAGGTGTGGTACAAAGAATTGCCACAGCCCAAATAATATTTGTAGCTTCTAATATATATCAGCTCTCTGGAAAACTTCAAAAGCAAGTGAGAAAGCATCCAGGTAAGATTTATATTTTGCATGCCCACTCTCATAGTGGACTTCCGGGTCCTATTTTTTGATGGTAATTCAAAGGCAGATAGCCTTCTAACTATTTTGGCCAATACTCCTTTATTTTAGGCAGCTCAAGAATCTCATTCTAAATATCATCAGACTGTTCAAGCTTTATATTTGCAATTTGTAATAACAAAAGAGGAAGCTAGGAGCATAGTAAAAACCTGTACAGCTTGCCTTCCTTTCCAAGCTCTTACGCTCCCTCCAGGGAAGAACCCCCATGGTTTGAAACCCAATGAAATTTGGCAAATGAATGTGAACCATTATAAATCTTGTGGTCATCTGTCTTTTATCCACGTTTTGGTGGTCACCTTTGCAATACCAGCAGCAAAAGAGACAGTGTGAGTGGTCACTAATTCCTTATACAAGCATTTGCTATTATGGGTGCGCCATAAGCAATAAAAACAGATAATGGACCTGCATATACTTCTAAACATTTTGTACACTTTTGTGCATAATATCAGATTTTACACATCACTGGCATACTTTTCAATCTTTAAGGGTAGGCAATAGTAGAGAGGAGCAACAGAGACATCAAGACACTCCTCCAAATACAAAAGAAAGGGGAAGCCACAGCTAACCCTAGAAATCTAACTTCTAAATTTAGCTCTTTATATAATTAACTTCTTGATTTTTCATAAAGATGCACTGGCTCCAGCAGACAGGTTTTATAAGCTACTAATCCTTTTTTATGATATGCTTACTGTATTATGTGAACCAATAAGCAACCTATCTCATTTTGGCTTACAAAAACTTTGTTTCCTAAAATACAAAACTATTTCTGAACTTTCTCCTAATTGATTTGATTTATAAATATACACAATGCAGGCTTAATTATTTGGAACCATTATAAGGGTTTTTAATATTTTGTGATGAAATACCAGCTGCATTGTGCAGATTGCAAACTGTGAAAAAAATACCACATCCATTAAAAATGGTATTCTATATGAAATACATTTTTAAATGCTTCATCATGGCAAGGAGAATACAAAATCATGCTTATCATTAGATAATCATCCTAGCTAAGTTCAGATAAACTTGTCACCAAATTGGAGGCAGTATAGTTACTGTTATTTTTTAACACAGAAGTTTCTTAACACTACTTTCTATAATGTAAAGACTTTATTTGTTATCATAGTAGAAGGATTGCTCATAACACTGAAATCACCAATTCTTAATATTTTGATATAGAAATCAGTGGATGTTGGCATTACTAGTTCTATAATAACAAGGAAGGCATTCCTGACAGATAGATTTAAGTTAACTGTGGACTTTGGATGCTCATCTGATAAAATTCATACCTTCTCTGTGACAATCTGAAACACCAAGTCAATATATATTTATTGTCTGTTATATGCCAGGCACTTTGCTAATTTCTAAGGATAATGAAGATAGGCCAAAAGAAGTCCTTCCCTTTATGGGGATCAGGAAAGGTCTTACAGATGTTGGGTTTTTAACTAAGGGTTGAGAGAAGTCAGGGAGGGCAGAAGGTAGAGATGAAGAGAAAGAATTTCAGACAAGGAGTAGGGAGACAACCAGTAAAAATGTTTACTTAAAATCCACACAGACTTCAGGTACAGGGTAATAGCAAAAATGTCGAGTGTCCAAAGACTCAGAGGAAAAGTGATAGCACTTGATATCCTCCCTCTACCTTTGAGACTTTTCTATTATGTGTAAACTGTTCATCTTTGATCTTCCATTACCTTTTGATGGTATACAACACCTATATAAGCTTAATTTGATTACATTAATGATTATATAGATATATAATTACATACTTTATAACATATTAACATCCCTTTTTACATAAGTCTCTTTGAGATTTAGTTTTAAATAAATATGTAATAATATGTTTAAAGAAAGTAACATTACCCATTGGAAAGTTCCTTTTAATTAATTTCAGTGAATTCTATTCAGCAAATATTAATTATATTTCTACTATGTTCAAGGCATCCTGCCCAATAAGCACTAGAAATACAAAACTAAAAATAAAATTGTCCCTGAACCCAAGGAACTTATGTTATACTTACATTAATTACCATCCTACTCTAAGTTTTATAGACTTATACATAAGTATCATTTTTGAATGTAATGACCCTATAGACTATTATAGAATATACTATTTCAGCAATGCCTCCAGGTCTCAGAATAGCTTAGAAACCCCTCTTTTGATATTATACCGATTGATTTATCTAAATCTGTTTTATCTTAAAGATCTGAATGACTATTGACTCCAAAAACTAAATAAATCATTAAGGCTATAGCTTATATTTTCCTTGAGTGGAGTAATTAAATTATCTCTGTGTTTATTTATTTTTCCTTGTTCAATATTCAGGCTGTTATGGCATAGAAGAAGCAATGTCTGCTAAACTATTCCTTGTGGTATGAGGACCTATTAGGCCCTTGCCTAATAAGACCAATAGTGATAGAGATATATTGAACAATAGAAATGAAACATCTTCTTCATAGTATTTACCTTAATCAAAATAAAATCCATCCTTGAGATGGAAACAAGCTTTTGAAATAGGTTAATGTTAATACTTGCCAGTACACAAGTATTGGTAGTGTCTGGTAACAGCCTGCTGGCTTTATTACTAGGGTCTTTAGCTAAGGCAAATATCTTGTAGAACTGGATATAATAAGTTATTGAATGAGGGACAACTAGGTGATGCAGTGGATAGAGCACCACTCTGAAGTCAGGAGAACCTGAGTTCAAATATGGCTTTAGACACTTAACATGGCCTAGCTGTGTGACCCTGGACAGGTCACTTAGCCCCAATTGCCTCAGGAGAAAAATTAGTGAATGGCTAATTGAACAGGTGAATTAACAAAACATTATATAAATTATTTGCTATGTTTCAGACACTGTGGTAAACAATGAGATTACAGACATAACTAGACTACACAATTGTTGATTTGCCCTCAAAGGACTTAAATTCTAATAGGGTAGGGTGGTGCACACATTCAGTGTTATAGTGTAGAAGTGGTTGGGAAGCTATGTGGAAGCATAGTTTTAAGCAAGATAAGGCAGAAACTCAGTTATCCTAACCCATTGTTCCAAAAGATGACCTTAAGATTCTTGAGCTTCACATTCTCTTAAGAAAGATGTGAAGAATGTGGAGGATCACTAGAATGTAGGCAGCATGGCACATGTCTTGAATCTCAGGTCATACAATCTTGAACAGGTTTATGAGCCTGCTCTCAGGCTTTCTGACAAAAGTTAAGGAACTGAAAGCCCAAAGAAAGGGGCAGAGTGTGCTCAAAATAAAATGAGTAGTGAGTGTTGAAGCCATAATTCAAAGACAGAACCTTTAATCCCCAGAATCATAGGTACTCTTAAAAAAATTAAAAAATTTCTTTCTCTTCTCTAATATCTCCAATGCACCACTAAGTCCACATCAGAAACTATTTGTTGAAAGGGCAAGTGAGTGAGTTTTTAAAAATTAGTTATAGGCTCATAAGGCAAATTTGAAAACAGAATTCCAAAATATTTTGAGCAGTTATAGAATTCGTAGCATACAGAGAAAGTCTATCAGGATGACTCTTTTAAAGGCAACTATTGTTTAATAGTTATTAATCAATCTTGTTCTATACTTTGTGACCCTTTTTGTGTTATTCTTGGCAAAGATACTGGAGTGTTGTGCTATTTTCTTCTCCGGCTTATTTTGCAGATGAAGAAACTGAGGAAACAATGTTAAATGACTTGGTTGCTTTACACAGGAAGAATCTAAGGTCACATTTTGAACTTGGGTCTCCGTGAATTCAGACTTAGAACTCTAGCCACTGCCACCCAGCTGCTCTAATGGCAACTATGCCCAATAAATTTAAATATTTTTAAAATCAGTCCCTTTCCTTTTTTATTATGAATTCTGTACTTTGTAGATACATTTATCTTGTTGGTTCTAATATACAAAACTCATGCCTATTATCTGAACACAGATATCTATTAGCATTCCATATAAAAAAATGTGATGAGCACCTTAAAGGTTAAGAGCAATACAAAATTTATCAGTAAAAAGTAGGGAATGAAAGAACTATGACATAGTAGAAAGAAGGCTGGAGATGGAAAGAAAAGGGTCAGAGTTGAATTCTTGCTGTACTGTTCAATAGCTGTGTGAGCTTAGCAAGTCATTTAATATTTCTGGGTCTCATCTTCAAATTTTGTAAAATGAAAATTATCATACTTGAAATACAATAGGTGTGTTGAGAATAACATATGTATAGGAAAACTCTTTGAAAATATTAAAATTTTATTCAAATATTTCATAGAATTTCAGAGTAGACAAGAGACCTTAGAGTCCAATGTATATATTCATCATCATCCTTACCGTCTGTACCATTAAGACCAGCACCATTAGCATTAGAATTAATAATCAATCAGAAAGTGTGTATCAGATGTTTACTATGCACCTATCACTGTACTAGTTGCTAGGAATATTATAACAATATAATAAAATAAAATAATTCCTATTTTCAGGGAATTTACAGCATATAGGGGCTGTAAATTAGATGATGTTAATTGCAAAGAAGAAAGAAAACTGGAAGTCATGGACTCAGAGATAGAGCTTTAAGCCTGAATTCAGGAAGACTTGAGTTCGACTTGGTGTACAAGATAGTAGTCTTGCTCAGTCTTAAAAAAAGAAAAATTTTATGAAGCAAAAGTAACAAGGATTGCATTCCAACATCATTGTTATATTTCAATCTTCATGCATCTATGAGTTCACTTCTGTTTATTAAGGATCTACAATGCTAGATATATACAAAGGTACTCTATTTATTAATGTAGGAAGCAAGCCATTCATGCCTTTTTATAATAAAAATAGAAGACCTTAGTTGTCTATACATGGACACACTGAGTTTAGACAACCAGAAAAAAGAAATAATGCAAAAAAGGTGAAGTATGCAGATTTGATCTTGGAGGTATCATTGGGACTCAGTAGAATCAGAGTCAATATTGGAATATGGTTTTGGAAGATATTTTATTCAAAAGAAACAGGATTGAGACTTCCTTTCTAAGATTAGCTTCCATCTATTTTGTATGTGTCTTAGTTGTGCTTATTTATTTACATGTTGTCTCCTCCATTTCCATGTAAAAATTCCTTGAGAGTGAGGACTGCTTTTGTGTTTTGAAATTGTCTTTGTATCTCTGTATTTTAGCACTGCTCCTTGCATGTAGCAATTTAACTAATGTTTGTTGTTTCATAAAAGGGTGGTGAGTAGACAGGTTAAAATAGAAATGTCTATTAAGAAAATAGGCTTTTATGAGGAAATCTAAAAACATGATGGGGGAGTTGAGCTTGCTACGGAGCATATGCATAAAGGTCAAAGTTAAAAAGCATAATGTTATTTGAGCAGATCATAAACACATAGGCACAAGGAAGAAATATTGAGGAGTTTGAGCAAAGAATCATAAATTTGAGTGAGAGGCATGATATAATAAGGGGAAGGAAAATATCAATTTCCCAAACATCTATTGGAACTTTGTCTTTGAAGTATTCAGTTACTTGATTTTCCTTCATTATAATTTCCTAGTTCAAAAGATGGAAGAAAGAAAAAACGGAATTTTATTTTGGATGAGTTTATTCTCATAAACAGGGAGTTGTTGCTTCTTGCTAAATTTGAAATGATGTAGAACTTTGTAGGAAGTGATCCCTCTATCTTAAGAGTTTGTAATAAAAGACAGTAAATTTAGAGAGAATTGGAAGTATACTCTAGGTTTTAGAAACATTTCAAATGGTATCAAGGAAAAGTAAGTAAGATGCTAAGATTTTCTTAAGAAGATGCCAACCTCTTTAGAGGGGATAAATTTTTTTTAAAGTTGAAATTCTAGAAAACATAAATCAAAACAGTTATGATAAGAAGAAAGAGAAGAGTTCTGTGAAGAATCTAGTATGTAAACATAGAAGAACCACCAACCAACTTATATTAAAAAAAATTAAAAAGTATACAAGATATAAGCAAAGATAGTTGCAAAAAAAACCACACACACACACACACACAAAAAGAGTATGACTATAAAAGTTAGCAAAGTTTTGTGACTGGATTAGAATACTAAAGATGACCCAAAATATTTTTTAAAAAAATCTACATTGGGAAAAATGGATAATTTTTAAAAAGAAGAGCATCACTGTTCTGCATGAATTGAATGACAATAAGTGATGCATATTAATAAAGTTGTTAAGTTCTAATTTTGTTTTTCCTTTCTTGATCAAGGGGAATAAATTTTTAATTGAAAAGAAGATAACAAAAATAAATAATAGGAGGGGTGATACCCAAGATAAGTAGGAGATTGTAAAAGAAGCATTTTACTGCTTCTGATGAGATTAGATTACTAGGTTTAGATGAATAATAACATTCAGCATTGAAAACAGTATGTTTGCCAGTGAACTTTAAAAGATTATAAAAATTTGAAATTATATCATGGGACTGGGAAAGGGCAAAAAAAAAATTGTTAAAGAATGGAATCTCTAAACTATAGCCCAATGATATATCATTCCATTTCTGGGGGAATATGTAGAATGTTTTCTTAAATAGGTAGATGGTTAATGAACTTTTAGAAAGGGAAGTAGTGACTACAGAAATAGTTTTACCAAGAAGATATCATTCTAGTTTAAATTTATTTTCTTTCTTTTTAAATAGAATTATGAAATGTATGGATTGAAAAATGTTATAGAAATAATTTATTTAGCATTCACAAAGTATTTAATGGTTCTTATTTTTGTTGAAAAGATGGAGAAGTATGAGGAGGATAATAATATTATTAGATCATTTGAAATTAGTTGAATGGCTAGACTCAAGGAATAGTCATCAAGAGTTCAAGAACAATTTGGAAAAAGGTTTCCAAAGGACTACCCCAAGGATCTATTATCAGTCTTGTGCTGTTTGATTTTTTTCAGTGAAATAAATTCATAGGTGATATTTTTTCAGACTTTCAAATGACTTAAAATTTAGAGGAATAGTGTTATATTACGACATGAGTCAGGATACAAAAAGAACCTGACAGGCTTGAATATTGAGCTAAACATAAAATGAAAGAACTATGAATAAATATAAAGTCTTTTTCTTAGATTCAAAACTGGCTTCTTAAGCATAAAATAGGGACAGGGAATTAAATAGCAATTCATATGAAAAATACCAGGGATTAAGTAGATTATAATTTTAAAATGAGTCAATAACATGATGAGATTTCAAAGAAACTAATTTGGTCATGACCTAAATTATGAAGGTTCCCAAACTAGAAGATTGTCCTATTTTATCTTGCCCTGAATAGATCACATCAGTTATGGGTCCCACATTTTGAAAATAATATTTTTAAGCTTGAAGATATCCAGAGAAGAACTATCTGGGATGGTGAAAAACTTTCATTCCACATCACCTTAATATCAATTGAAGAAATGAAATGTTCAATATAGCACACTTCCAACCCATAAAATGGGTCATTGTAAGAAAGGCTACCCAACGTTCATCTTCTTCTATGGTTTTGCATCCCCCAAAACTTTATTTTTTTTATTTTATTTTTTTTAATTAAATAACTTTTTATTAACAGAACCCATGCCAGGGTAATTTTTTACAACATTATCCCTTGCACTCACTTCTGTTCCGATTTTTCCCCTCCTTCCCTCCACCCTCTCCCCAAAGATGGCAAACAGTCCTATACATGTTAAATAGATTACAGTAGATCTTGGATACAATATATGTGTGCAGAACCAAACAGTTTTCTTGTTGCTCAGGGAGAATTGGATTTAGAAGGTATAAATAACCTGGGAAGAAGAACAAAAATGCAAAGCAGTTTACATTTATTTCCTAGTGTTCTTTCTTTGGGTGTAGCTGCTTCTGTCCATCCTTGATCAATTGAAACTGAGTTAGATCTTGTCTTTGTTGAAGAAATCCACTTCCATCAGAATACATCCTCATACAGTATCGCTGTTGAGGTATATAATGATTTCCTGGTTCTGCTCATTTCACTCAGCATCAGTTCATGTAAGTCTTGCCAATCCTCTCTGTATTTGTCCTGCTGGTCATTTCTTACAGAACAATAATATTCCATAACATTCATATACCACAATTTACTCAACCATTCTCCAATTGATGGGCATGCATTCATTTTCCAGCTTCTGGCCACTACAAACAGGGCTGCCACAAACATTTTGGCACATACAGGTCCCGTTCCATTTTTTAGTATCTCTTTGGGGTATAAGCCCAGTAGAGACATTGCTGGATCAAAGGGTATGCACAGTTTGATAACTTTTTGGGCATAGTTCCAAATTGCTCTCCAGAATGGCTGGATGTATTCCCAAATTCCCCAAACAATGTATCAGTGTCCCTGTTTTCCCATCCTCAACATTCCATTATCTTTCCTTCATTCGCCAATCGCAGGTGTATTGGTATCTCAGGTGTCTTAATTTGCATTTCTCTGATCAATATGATTTGGAACCTCTTTCATATGAGTAGTAATAGTTTTAATTTCATCATCTGAAAATTGTCTTTCTATCCTTTGACCATTTATCAATTGGAAATCTTGATTTCTTATAAATTAAGTCAATTCTCTATGTATTTAAATAGGTCCTTTATCGAACCTTTGACTGTAAATGTTTTCCCAGTTTATTGTTTCCCTTCTAATCTTGCCTGAATTAGTTTTGTTTGTACAAAAACTTTTCAATTTGATATAATCAAAATTTTCAAATTCCTTCCTCTTCCACAGGTCTGAGAGGTAAACTATCCTATGCTCTTCCAATTTATTTATGATCTCATTCTTTATGCCTAGATCATGAACCCATTTTGACCTTGTCTTGGTGTTGGTGTTAAAGATGGGTAATCCTAGTTTTCTGCCATACTGATTTAATTTCCCAACAATTTTTGTCAAATTTGCATTCTTTAAAACTGGGGTTTTAGGTTTGTCAAACACTAGATAATTAAGGTTATTGGTTGTTTTGTCTTTTGAAGCTAACCTATTCCATTGATCAACTAGTCTATTTCTTAGCTAATACCAGATAGTTTTAGTAACCGCTGCCTTATAATATAATTTTAGATCTCCCCCAAAACTTTAACTCATAAGCTCTCAATGATATATTTATCTTTAGATATGTAAAGACACAATAAATTCAAAGTAAAGGCATTTCATAAAATTTAATGAAATGCAAGTGGAGCAGTAATCACATTTCCCCCTCATGAACCCATGAAGGTGTACTATTATTCAAATACAAACAATATCAATGAGGAAAGTGGGCATGGGAAGGGAACATGCAAGTAAGATGTGTGGCCAGGGTGCACAGATCAAGGGGAAGCTCTCTTTAATTCTACCGGGGTTTTGACTATGTTTTCTATTGATATCTTCCTGTTGTTCTTATTGGACCTGTTCTCTTAGTCTTATACTTTGTGTTGGATGCCATTCAGTTGAGCACATTGCCTTTGCTGTTGTCTCTATTAAATATTTCCCTGGATACTGTTCCATTGTAGTTTACCCTGTATTCTGTTCAGCCATTGTTGTTACCTTCAGTTTCTGGCTCAGATGATACCTCTGGCTACTTTTTTTTTTTTACACAGAAAATACAGGTGCCCATTTTTTTAAAAAGGCCCATAGGCTTTTTCTAGTTCTTTTCTAAAAAAACAAAACCTTTTGCTTTATACCAGCAAAAAATTTCTCTTGAGCTTCCCCATCTTGTTTCTTTAATCTTGGTTTAAAAGCCTTTTCTTTCTTCTCTAGATTTCCTGCCCCATGAGCTAAAAAACTGGTGTTTAGATCAAAGAGCAATGTCCTATTAGCTACCTAACACCTTCAACTTTATTTTTTGCCTTTTAGATTTAGCCCTTTTTCTGAGGGACTCAGATTCCACTGTTACAGACTTTACTCTCATTTATGGTGTTCATTCTTTAAAACTCCCATGTTCATTTGTCCCCATACCTACTAAAACTCTCTGAGTTTCAGAATTCCTCAGTTTTCAAACCCTGACCCTCCAGCATCCTCATTTATGCATGAATGGCTAGAGAAAAGTCACAAAACCATTGCCAAGAGTGGATGGCAGGTGGGATAGGAAAATCCTTGTCTCTAAGATCTGCTTTATTATATTCCTCATGTAGGTAAGACCAGAGACTTTAGGGACTTTCTTCACATTAGCTTAGGTAAGAAAAGACTCAAGAAAGTTAACCCAGATGTTTATCCTTCAATATTTGAAGAACTATTCCTTGACAGAGTTATTAAACTTGTTCTATTGGGTCAGATAGGTGGTACAATTGATAGTCTATAATCAGGAGGACCTGATTTTAAATTGGGCTTCCCAGAGTTTTTTATTTGGATCAAATGAAATAATATTTGAAAAGCAGGGGACATAGGTGGGGAAGGAATAAACATTTATTGGGACTGCATAAATATTCCCCTTCTGTTTTCTTTTGTTTGACCTCAAAGGGAAGAACTAGGATAATGGGTGGAATCTGTAAAGAGATTAATTTAGTTTTGGGTGATTATTTCAGGGGAAAAACAACACCAACAACAAATAATAGTAACAATTAGAACTATGGAAGAATACAATTGATTGTCTTAGTGAAAATGGGATCCCTTTCACTGGAGGTGTGAAAATAAAAAAATATATAATTACCTTTTCAGTATGATGTAAATGTGATCCTTGTTCAGGTATGAGTTGAATCAGATGGTTCCTGAAACTCCTTCAATTTTGAAATTATTGTATTTTGTCATTCATTGTTTGTTATCTACAGATTCTTCATATACAATCTACCCAGAAGCAATCTATTAGTTTTTGTCTTTTCTTTTAAATACTGCATAGGCACCAACATTTGAGATATTCACCAAATAAACTTCATATTTGCTTCAAGGTTTTAGTTTTAAATAATTGACAGGGAGTAGTGAGGAGTTAAGTGGTTTATTCAGGCTTATCTAGGCAATAGGAAATAATATAAAGCACTTCACCAATCTCAAAGTACTATTTATTCTTTAGTTATTTTTATGATCATTAACTCAGTTTTCTTGACTTTGAGGTCAATTCTATACCTATGATGTTTACTGCCTTTCTCAAGGAAAATAATGTGATCCTTAAACAACATGATTTTTACTATTAAAATAAATCTCTCTAGTTTATAATTTCAGATGTTTCATCCAAAATTGTTTAAAATAGCTATATCTGTTTATATCTATATGTATAGATATAGATATTTTTTCAATTTGTCAAATTGGAAAAGTGCATTGAAATCATCATTTTTGTTTTTAATTCAGATTTACATTTCTGATTCTGATCAAATGAAAGAACAAATATAAAAAGTACATGTGCTTAGAAAAGATATTTATTCCAGTGGAATAAATTTCATTCCAGGTCTCTGCCTAATATTAATGGCTTAGGATTATATGATAAACTCTTGGTTCTAAGTTAAAATCTCAATCATGATACCTAAGAAAAACATTCTACTTTTTCACCTTTTTTATATTCTTCTGAGGGAATTTAGAACATTAATATTATTGCATTTTCCTCCTAGTTTAACCTTAAATAAGCAAGGAGTGATTTTCACCATAGCAAATCTGGTATTTGTCATTTTTGGCATCCTTAGTTCACAAATGAAATTTCCAGGAATGTTAAGAAAATGAAGTATTGGTTTACAGTACAGCAGTGATTTACAGCGCCAGGGCCTTTAAAAACAAGTCTACATGATAATTTGGCATCCTTCTTATTTTTTTTTCTTCATTTAGAATCTTAATGTATCCATAATGATTGTAACATTTGCATCTTAGGAAATCATTTTTAAAAATACACGTGCCCATTCTTTGGTCTGACTAAAACTTAAAAACTAAGAAATCAAGGTAACGTCAGTCTGTTTCATTTAATTCCCTTTCTTATGTTTCTGTGTTGTGCGATTTCAGTCTGAATTAGAAAGATAAGCATACTGTAAAGAAATGTGTTCTTATTACAGAGAATGAAATGATTATAGAATCATATGATGAATCCACAAGTCAAAATCTTATATTAGTGTCACTATATTTGTGTCTCATATATTCCAATTACCTAAATGAGATCTTAGGTACAAAGTTCCATCACACATTTGATTTTTGAGATTTACAACAATCCTCTGAGGAAGAAAAAGCTAATGATATCATGCCCACTTTGGCAATGAGGCAACTGAGATTTTCACAAAAATCACAGACTATCAAAGTGCCTTAGATAAGTTTAATTCCCATTCTATTACATTCATACATTTTATCTAATATTAATTTCTCAAATATCTCAATGTCTGAATCTGGACAGGTCTCTCTTTCCATTCATATGTTCAGTTTCTTCTGTAAACTGGTGCCACTGGACTTTTCCAGTTTTATCTCATTTTACTCTTCTTTACACATTCTATTCTCTAGCAAAATTGGCTTACGTTTTTAGTGATTCAATTTGTCAATTTATTTTTATAAAGTGTTTTATTTTCAAATCATATGCATAGATAGTTTTCAAGATTTACCCTTGCAAAATCTTTTGTTCTAAATTTTCTTCTCCCTTCCTTCTTCTCCTCCCTTCCCCTAGACAATAAGTGATCCAATAAAGATTAAACATATGCAAATTCTTCTATACATATTTCTACAATTATCATGCTGCACAAAAAATAAAATCAAAAAGGAAAAAAATGAGGAAAAAAATGCAAGCTAACAACAACAAAAAGGTGAAAATACTATGTTGTAATCTACCCTCAGTCCCCACATGATGAACCTAATTTATCATAGCTCATCATCATATAATCTTGTAGTTTCTGTGTACAGTGTTCTCTTAGTTTTGATCACTTCACTCAACATCAGTTCATGTAAGTTTTTCTAGAATTTTTTTTTAAATCAGCCTGCTCATCATTTCTTATAGAATAATAATATTTCATTATATTCATATATCATAACCTATTCATTCTTCCCCAACTGATGGGCATCTATTCAATTTCCAGTTCTTTGCCACTACAAAGAGAGCTGCTACAAATATTTTTGCACATATGGGTTCTTTTTCCTTTTTTTATTTTCTCTTTGGTAGATAGACCTGGTAGTGGGACTGCTGGATCAAAGGGTGTGTACTTTTTCATAGCCCTTTGGACAGTTACAAATTGCTCTTCAGAATAGTTGGATTATTTCATAACTCCAATAACAATGCATTAGACACCATTCGTATATTAACTCTGATTCCAACCAGGCTGCCCACACCTCCCCTCTCATTATCCACAGGCCCCCAAGAATTCCAGGTTCTTGATTATTGGGATATTATTTCTTCACTTTAAAATTTATGTTAAAATTGAGCTCTGCTCACCTAGGATTGAGAAAATATTGTCCCAAGTTTCAGACTTTTTGTACTGTTATTCTTAGAGTTAGTTCTGGGGCTTACATGTTTTTGGTGTTTCCAAGGTGGTATGATCTGTGGAGAAGTATAGTCTCTGCTCTCCAGTTCTGTGCTCTGGTCTTTACCAAGAAAGGATCCCTTATACCCTGAAAACACAAGTACTAATCTTCCTCTTGGAAATGAAAGTGTCTTCAAGGACTTTACTCCCTTGTGACCAAACAGGCACTCCTCTCCATCCTGGAACTACAACTTTGAACTGCTTGTTGGCAATAGAGTTGCCAGTCATTACCAGCTTTACCAGGTTCTCTGTAATCTCTTGCTGAGTAGTGGTGAGATCCCCTTAATATCTCTGGACTGAGAGTTCTCAAAGCTATGATTCTACTGCTGCTGCCTGTTTATCACCTTTAAAGCCAATCATTGGTACTCTTGTTGTACTCTGGACCTGCTTTCACCCCTGCATTACCTATTTCTTCTGTGGACTTCCTTAATTGTCTTTGTTTGAAAAAAAAATCTCCTTCTGATTTTTTGTTAGGTCTGGAACTCCAAAATTTGATTTCAACAATTATTTTTAAATTGTTTAGCAGGGAAGATTAGAAAAGTTCAACTGATTCTAGGCCTGTACTCTACTATCTTGTCTCCACCTTTTCTATGCAGTTTTCTCAGCAGTTTTTCATCAAATGGTTCTCTCCCCTTAGGTAACATATGTGGGCTATATTATCCATCATTAAAGGTAATCTCCCTTGTTTACTCAGTTACACTGATCAATCTATTTTTTTAAACAATACCAAATAGCTTTGATGAGTGCTGCTTTGAAATGAGATCTGGAAATATAATTCTCTCTCTCTCTCTCTTTTTTTTTTTTTTTTTTTTTTTTTTTTTTTTTTTTTTTTTTTTCTTTTTCTTTTTTTTTTTTTTTTTTTTTTTTTTTTTTTCTGGATGAACTTAATTATTATAAGCTCAAACTTGTAAAGCATCCTCTTGGTAATTTGAATTGGATGACATTAAAGGTGTAAATTGCTTTTAACAGTGTTATTTTTCATTATATTGTCACAATATAACCAGGAACACTGAATATTCCTACAGCGATTTAGGTAGTCCTTAATTTTTAAGCTAGTGTTTGCAATTAAATCTATACAATATTTGATCCCTAGATATTTTATGCATTTGTAGTTATTTGAAATGGGATTTCCCTTTCTCTTATTGCTTCTTGTGTTTTGTTGTTTTGTTAATTGTGTTTGGTTTTGAGTATTGTTACATAGAAAGATTTTTTTTTTCCCATTTGAGGGTTTTGCATCTTGCAACTTTGCTGAAGCTGTTAGTTGATTCCATTAATATCTTTGCTGGTTCTTTGGGGTTTTCCAAGTAAATCATAATTTCATCTACAAATGGAGATACTTTTATCTTCTCTTCACTTATCTTTATTCTATTTCACTTGTCTTACTTCTATTGTTAGCATTTCCAGTACCATATAATGGTAGGAAACATGGGCAATCATTATTCCCCTCTCAAATTTATTGAAAAAGGGGCTAACCTATTCCCATAGCATATGAAGATTGCTTTAGTTTTACATATAAGATTTGTCTCTATATTTTGGAAGCTTTTTTTGTTTGTTGTTAGCATAAAATTTTTGTATATTGCCAAAGACTATGATGTGTTTTTGATATTTTAGTTTTTAAAATGACTAATTTTGTTGGATATTTTTCTTCTATTGGACCAATACTTTCTTATAGTTTTTACCTTTTTGTTCTGATTTTTCTTTCACAATATGACGAATGAGGAAATATGTTTAATATGATTGTACATGTATAACCTATATTAGATTGATTGACACCTTAGAGAGGAAGGGAGGAAAATGGAAATCAAAATCTTATAAAAATAGATTTTGAAAGCTAATGAATAAATTTTTTAAATGAAAAGAAAAAAGAAATAAAACAAGCATTTGTAGAACATAGTAGAACAGAAAAGACATGAATGTATGTGAAATGGTAAGTCTATTATATACAACTTACTATTCCTTTAAAATACATATATATATATATATTAAGCATATGATAATAATATAATAAAATATACACACACATGTACACATGTACACATACACATACATATATAATGCATACTTTTCTGTTGAGCAGTTTTTTCCTCTGAATTCAGATACTGTTATCCTTCAAATGTCCTTTGAGGTCATTTTGGGTATTTATAAAAGAGTCTAAATGACTTAGTCACTGAAAGTTGTTTTAAAAAATATTGTTATTGTATACAATATTTTCTTGGTTCCTTCCATTTCACTCTTCATTATTTCATGCTATACATAATATATTCTGATTGTTCTTTAATTTCTTCGGTTTTTTTCGGTGATTTTTACCTTCCTTATTTTCTATTTTATTGATTATACTTTAATCACATTTTAAAAATACTTTAAAGAATTGGAAATAATGGTGGATGTTCCATTGTATCTGCAAAACTTACAGAAAACAGATGGTAGCTTTTTACACAGGTTCATGTCACCTGTTTTCAGAGTTCATGACAAATATATAGACATGTTTAATGAGTCTTAGTATTAGATACAAGAGCTTTTCTGAGATTGTATCTAATTAGAGTGCAGGGAGTTTTTATATTGGGATCATAGATTTCTAACGGAGTTGTTTCTTGAAGTGTTGTTAGGTATATTTTATGCCAATCCCCTCATTATATAGATAAGTATTACTGAGTTTATTATTATTGTATTACAGTTGAAAAAACTGAAGTTAAAAAACTCTGCCTTTCCCTGACTCACAAATCTGGCTCTCTTGCCTCTATTTCCACCCAGCATATGTATAAAATGATAGGGTTGGCTAGATCTCTGAAGTTCCTTTTACCTCCAAATTTTTGATGTTTGCCTCTATTTGGATAACTAGCTGCAGAGCTCCTGAGGGAGTGCTAAAGGGTGAGTTCAAGAGCCTTCTACTGAGTATTTTTTAGAAACTTCATTTTCAATCAATTAATCAATTTGATCAGGTAGCATTAGTTTTCCAAGGACTAGTTAAATTGACCAGTCATATGTTCTATAAGTAAGTATTTCTTTACTTTGGCTGCTGTAATTTTAAACATTCTTACTATCATAGTATAAGACAAGGAGCTCTGGCTTGAGGTGCAGCAGAGCAGGGGTCACAGCTGGATAATCTAAGCAATATGCCTGGTGATTTGCTCCAGGGAAGGAATGGTCCTGGGAATGTGGGAGCAGACCACGACCTCTTGTAACTCCATGCTATTGCTAAATTGTGCAGTATTAGCCAAAGTATCCCCAAGAACCACTAGGGAAAAAAGTGAGTGATTCCTGATTATTTTGGACAATACCTTTCTATGTAAGCCCCCAAGTAAAATAACAATAGATTAACAATGACTATAGCTTGGTGTTTATTGAATGCCCACTAATAGTCAACAGAGTCTACAGGGAGTTTCAAATCATCTAAAATTATAGATATCTACCCTTAAGGAGATAATTGCATACTAACTAGATTTAAAGAAACTGAGTGTTTTTCCACTTTTTTCAAAGAAGGCAAATAGACACATAGTACCTCAAAATGAAAGATTCCTTCAAAATTCTTTGACAGAAACACAAGTGGATTTTTTTTTAATTTTGTAAGAGGTACTTTTACTGACAGGTTAGGATTATAGTTCAGTATAGTTAAGACAGGAAAGAAAAAGGCCTTTGTGGTCAGAAAATTATAATTTTTTAAGGAACATATCTAGTTATGATTCAGGAAGTGTGTATTTATATTCTTTCTATATAAATAGAAATCTTATGATACTCAGGAGCATATTTAAACTTATGAGTTTTCTGTTTTCTTCACAGAAATGACCCTTTAACTACTTTGAAAACTAAAGACAAAAAGGACATATAGAATATTTTGAGCAGTATTACCATGGAGATGTGCTAACTGACAAAGAAAGTCACATGATCGAAAGATAAAGTAGTCAGATGCTTCTGATGGTAAAATGAAAGCAAACAGATCAATGACTGTATTTGTTTAAAGAAAGACAATCTATTTGTGAGAGATTTTGTAAGTTTTCTAGATAATTTTAAAACGTTGAATTGAAATTAAACTTGGAAAGATGATTAAACTTCATCTTATCTCCCCTCCCCCCCCAAAAAAATTGAGCAAAAACAGCAATAACAAGAAGAAAACTGAAAGCATCCATCACAAAGTGACTTTTACAGAAAGGAATATGATGCATGAATAAGTGATCATATTGTCACTTATTATGCTCCAGAACTCAATACAATCTTATCTGCCCTCCATCCCAATGATACATGCGTGGGCTGAGCTGGTGTACTCCAATATCTTAAGAGTTTTTAGGCATTGATTTTTGAAATTAAGTTCTTTCTAGCTTATCCCATGGTACTATGCAACTTGAAGCAAGTAAATCAGACTAGCTTTGAAGCTGAAAAGGAAGGGAAACAGGTCACTAGATAATTATTTAGATAAATAGATAGATAGATAGATAGATAGATAGATAGATAGATAGATAATGGAGAATGGTGAGCTTGAGAGATATAGAGATAGTTATAGCAATTTAATATTGCTCACTTTCTGGGACTCATGATTGTTGTTTAATTCCCCTCAGGGTTCTCTGGTACTTTTGAGGAAGTTAGAGAATCTCTTTTATCTGCCATTAATTTAATTTTTCACTGGCCATATTTTCTCCATTTTAGGGGCCCATTGACTAATACTCCAATTCCATCTATGAGGCTTAAAGTATCTCTCTTGTATGAGAAAAGGAATCATGTACTTCTTCATATACCAATGTCACAAAAATCTACCACTGGCATTGAGTTAAGTGATTTTAAAAATACTTAAAAGTTAAATCCACACAACAAATAGGAAAAAAAAAAGACTGGCTTATCAATCATGTGGTAAGCCACTGAAAAATGTCTAAGTATGCTCCAGTCTTTCAATCTCCAAAGAGCAGTAACACAGCATCTTTCATGTGAGTGATGCCAATTTAGGTGGTCTGGACATATACCAGACCTCTCATTTATATATTATATGGGAAGAATTAGTCAGTCAGCAGATATAGCAAGAGAAAAATGGAGAAAACGTTGAAAAAAGAAAATTCAGTATCTCAAGAGTAATTTTCTGGTGAATCTTTCTCATGTCTTTTAAAAACTTAGCTCGAAGTGACAGCCTATGCATGAGGATTAATATAAGAATATAGTGTATTCCTGAAAAAAAATGCCTAAAAAGCTAAAGCTTATAACATAATGAGGTTGGGAAGGAAAGATAAAAAACACAAAAAGTGTTTTGCTTAGCTAAATCAGGAGAAAAAGGAGAATCAGATAAGGAGGAAACTTTGCCTGTATGAATGTGACAATGATAACTAGTAAGAAGAAGAAGGGAGCAATGGTCAAGTGTTATTTTACTTTTCTTTTCTTTATTAAGGAGAATGACCTTTGCATTGGAAACAACAGAACACAATGATTAATAGAGTTCATCCTCAAGGTATGTAAGATAGTCCTAGCTGTTCATGATAAATTGAATCACTTGATTCAGACAAATTATATCTTTGGGTACTGGAAAAACTGACAAATATATGAGTACTTGGCTATTGTCAGTAATATGTGAATGATCATGGAAATCAAGGAATGGTACCAAAGGATTCTTGAAAAAGAAATGTTGTTCCAATTGTAAATGAATAAAAATAAAAGGCAATGAAAGAGTCTGCAAACAACTGGCTAGTGAACTTGACTGTGACTCATAGGTAGATCCAACAACGGATCATTAATGAAATGATTAGGAAGCAATTAAAAAGGCAATGCTAATTACAAATTAGCATGGCTTCATCACAGACAGATCATGCCAAAATGGTATCTTTTCTTTCTTTCTTTTAAGGATTACTAACTTATAAATAAGGTACAAGCTGTTAATATAATTTAGCTAGATTCTATATTGTTATAGGAAAATGAAGAAATGTGGCTAAGATAGTAAGATCTTTCAGAACTGATTATATGGCCAGATATAAAAAGTAGTTATTAATATCTAACAGATTGGCTAAGATGATAGAAAAAGATAATAATAAATGTTGGAGGGAATGTGGGAAAATTGGAACACTAATTCATTGTTGATGGACTTTGAAATTATCCAACCATTCTGGAGAATAATTTGAAATTATTCTCAAAGGGTTATAAAACTGTGCATACCTTTGACCCAGTGATAGTATTCTGGATCTATATCCCAAAGAGATGATAAAAGAAGAGGAAGGACAAAAATATAAAAAAAATGTTTGAAGCATATCTTTTTTGTGATGTCAAAGCTTTAGAAAATAATTATATGCCCATCAATTGGGGAATGGCTGAATAAGTTATGGTATATGAAAGTAATGGGATATTATTGTGCTATAAGAAATGAACAGACTGATTTCAGAAAAAAAGCTTTGAAATACTCACATGAAATGATACTAAATGAGATGAGCAGAAACATGAAAATATTGTACACAGTAACATCAAGACTGTATGATGATCAGCTATCTTAGACTTAGATCTCTTCTCTGTGATCCAAGGCAATTTCAATAAGACTTGTGATGGAAAATGCCATCTGAATTCAGAGAGATAACTATGGAGACTTAATGTGAATCAAAGCATACTATTTTCACTTTCTTTTCTTTTCCTTTTTTTCCTCGCTCAGTGTTTTCCCTTTTGTTTTGATTTTTCTCTCCTGACACCTCATGGGAATATGTAAAAAATAAATGTACATATATAATCTAAAAAATAAGATTAAAAAGGTAGTTAATGGTTCAATATCAACATAGCAAAATATTGCTAATGGAGTGCAAGTGGTCTATGGTTGACCCTATGTAATGTAGCTTTTCTCTCTAAGTAACTTGATTCAAGTCATAAATAATATATTCATTAGATGAGAGATTACATAAAACTGCAAGTGATAGCTAATAGAATCTACAAGGAGCCTTGAGTTAAAACTGATAAGGTGAAATCAGAATGAAATAACTGTGAAGACTTGAACTAGCTCAAAAATCAACTTTGCCAATACAAGATGAAAGAGCATAATCTGAATCTGAGCATAATCAATTTATTAGTAATGTACAAAAGCTAATATCTTGAACAAGGGATATAGCTCTCTTTTGTAATTTTGGGAAAATAGAATAAAAAACATAGGTAGGGGAATGTTATGAATGGTTAAAAGAGTTCAACCCCATGAATATCAAAATGAATATGATTGGTTACAGAGCTGAAGCAAGGGAGACAACAGGATTGGTTAGAGATTGGAAATGAGTGATTAGTAAAATCCTTCCCTTTCCTTCTGTGACTAAGAAAAGTTCATTGTTTGAATCTAGAGGCAAGGTTGGAGAGACAAAGAATAAGACTTCTTTGGATAGTAAAAAAGGCATCCTTGGAGAATAGCTTGGTGTTATAAAAATGCTAGATCAATTTCCCTGGTATCCTCCTGTATTCTTCAAAGACAGTGATTTCTTTGAGGCAAAAATAAAAGTGATTGGCATGATAACAATTTCTAAACTTAACTCATTAGGGATCTTTCCTGAGCAATTCCAAGATTTTCTCTTTTGGAACTCTACTAGCATTTTGTATGCATCTTTTATATCTATAATAGATATTTCAATGATCATCCTTTCTCTTCTATTAGATTTTGGCCTCTTTGATGATTGAAACAATTTATTTTCTTTTCTTTCTTTCCTTCTTTTTTTTTTTTACATGTGTATCTGCATCAGGATAGGCCAAAATGATTTGTACATGGCAGGAGTTTAAAGTGCTTGGGAAATTACAGAATGCTATATAAATGCTAACTGTTTTTATAATTGCTAATGCCTTACATTTTTTTTTTTTACATTTAAGGACTGGTGAATACACAGTGATATCTAAACACCTTCAACTACTTTATTTTATTTTTTCATAGCATAACATGGCTTCTTTTTATCGGTCAGACTTTTATTGTTCTTGGTAAAGACCACTGAAAAACTCAGAGAAGAGAACAGGTTCATTGGTTTGAAGAGCTAGACAGACATGTATTATTATTCACAGGGCTCCTGAAGATCTTTTCTTTTATCTCCAGAAAAAATTTTATCTATTTCCTTTGTATCTATTTTGTTTTTGTTTATGTAAATGTACTTAACTGAAAAAATTGAATTATTTCACCCCACTTGAAATAAGTTATAAATTCTTCTGAGAGGAAAATAAATTATAAAGTTCTAATTTAGAGAGATTCTGAGGTTACAAATAGCAAACACTTCAGAGTCACTTAGCTCACATGATAAGATAATACAATTTAATTTGTTGATTCTTGATTTATGATTATAGTAGCTTTTCTTGGGCTTGTCTAGAAAAAATATTTTAAAATTTATTATTAAATAGCTAAATTATTATTAAACTTTTTATAAATGTCTAAAAGAAAATTATTATTTATTAACTGAAATCTCTGATTCTTACTTTTCCCAATTACAAACTGGGAAATTTCCACAAGCATTATTACTTGTGGAAATGCCTTTTGTTATGTGAGGCTCAAATAAAATAAAAACATATGTAAAGTGCTTTTTAAGAGTAAAGTAAAGTTAACCAATAAACAATCATTCAATAAACATTTGTTTAGGTCTTAGAAATTACTGTTGTCAGACATTTTCATTCAGCTTTCTATTCAGAGATAACGGTTAGGGCTAGATGAGAATAAAACAATGCAGAAGAAATGGTTGTGTCATGTGTTGTATATATGACTTTTGCTTGAGAGTACTCTAGTTAATAACATCTACTTCAATATTGCAACACTTTTCCTTTTGATGGAGAAGACGGACTGAGTTTGTGGAACTCATAAATATGCCTTTGCCTTTAGAACTGGCATCTTTAGAAAGGGCTCTATTATAGTAACCTATATGGTAGTGATAAATTATAGCCCTACCATAGCTGGTCAGAGGAAAGAATGTGATTGCTGAATACTCTAAAGGTCAACTCCATTCTGGCAATCTTCTTAAAAGGTGGCCTTGAAGTTATAGAATGAGTGAGACCACTGTACATCAATCCCATAGAGTGCAAGTATAGTTGGAAATTTTTCTTTCTATACACCCTGCAATTTAGTTACTATAATTCTGTTTCAGAAACGTGTGTGTGTGTGTGTGTGTGTGTGTGTGTGAGAGAGAGAGAGAGAGAGAGAGGGAGATACAGACAGATAAACAGAGACAGAGACAGAGAGACAGAGAAAGAGAGAGAAAGAGAGAGAGAAAGGGAGAGAGAGAGAGAGAGAGAGAGAGAGAGAGAAAGAGAGAGAGAGACAGTGAGAGACAGGTTCAGAGACAGAGATATAGAGAGACAGACAGAGACAAAGACAGGGACAGAGACAGAAATAGAGACAGAGAGACAAACAGACAGAGATAGGGACAGAAACAGAGGTACAGAGAGACAGACAGAAACAAGACAAAGACAGAGATACAAAGAAACAGATAAAGACAGAGACAGAGAAAAACAGACATGTGGACAGTTGGGATTTGGTTTGAGGACTCCTAGACATACATGTATTATTATCTATAGGACCCCTTAAGATCTTTTCTTTTACCTCCAGGAAAACTTAATTATTTCTTTTTTATCTATTTTGTATTTGTTTATATAAATGTATTAAATTGAAAAAAAATAATTGAGTCATTCCACCCTACTTGAAGTAAGTTATAAAATGCTCACTTAATTAATTACTTTCACTCATAGGTTTTATATACTAAGTATCAAAGTCTAGGAAAGTTTTATGATATCAGATAGGAACCCTGTTCCTATTTGTTATTTTCTTTTGTTCTATATGAAAGCATTTCTAGCATGTTCTAGGCAGTTTCATCTCCAAAATGTCTCTCCTGTCTTGCCAAACACTTAATCTAAATTATCATTTATTTTAAGTGGGTAGACTTACCAGATGTGCCTTTTGAATTCTACTTATAATTTTCTCTGTGTGTATTATACCTTTTATTGGATATATATTTGAGTGAAAGACTTTTTTGCCTTAATATCTTTCACATAGTAGGTGCTTTATAAATACTTATTAAATTGAATCGTATTGAATTGAATTTCCTTGATATTTGAAGGTTCTTTCCTCTTTTTTATGATCTCTTTGGAATACAAACTCACTAGTGGTATTGCTGAATCAAAGGGTAGGCACAATTTGGTTGCCCTTTTGGCATAGTTGTTAATTATTCTCCAGAATGGTTGGATCAATTCACAACTTTACTCATAATGTATTAGTGTTCCACTTTTCTATCTGGGATTTTCTGGGCAAAGATTATACATCCAGATCTTCATTTCCTACTATCAATACTCCTTGGACTGGATTTCACATGAACCTGGCCAGGATTCTTTCTCCACTTTCTTCAGCTTCCTATTGTATATTGTGTTCCCTTATTAGCTTATGAGTTCCTAGAAGATTGACATTGTATTTCTTTCTTTTTTTTCTTCTATTTCTTCTTTTTAAAATTTTTATCCTCAGAGTTTATCTCCTGTGTGTCTGAAACACAGGAGATACTTAATAAATATATATTGACTGACTGATTAATCCCTTTTCCATATAACCAATATTATTGTCTAGTAAAGAATTCCCTATTTGGCTTTTGTGAAGCTGACTCATTTTTTAAACTAAAGCGAAAGACTTTGCATTTGTCTATTACATTTGAATCTTATTAAATTTTGTCTTCTCTTTCTCACTCTCATACTTAATTGGTAATCAAGTGCTAACAATCCCTAATTTCAATCAATATCAGAGACTGTATTAGAATTTAGGTCTTAAGGCTCTCACTCCAATGTTCTATCCATTATGCCATGCTGTCTCTTATGGTACAGCCATTATTAATAATATCCAAGAACTATGTAATGTAATGACCATACTCAATTAATTTTTTCTAAATTTCTATAGCCTTACTTTAATTTTTTTTCTTTAGTAATATACTTGAAGCCTTGGAGGGCTTCAAAGATAAAATATTGAATTAATCTTTTATGCTACATAGAACCATAGAAATTTGGAACTAAAAGGGACTTTAATCTAACTTTGTATTTCAGATCTCCAATATTCCAATTCTCCAGCGGATAGGCAATTTCTCAGTTATGAATCTTCCATAATATACATAGAACATAGAACAGCCTAGCATCACATCCTGTGTAACTCTAGTCTATATGTTATCATAGGTTTATCATAGAGTTGGGAAACATCCTCACTTTATAGATGAAAAAACAGGCTCAAATTATTTGTTTATATATAGACTTTTTCACATCTGAGGATTTGAACCAAGTAAAATATGATATGATATCCATAATCAGAGAGATTTGCCTATTAATGTGAAATAATATGATTTAAATAGTAATTTTGTTAATTTTCTATTTAATGCATCAATTTTCACGAATCTTATGAAGCCTATATCAATATATGATTGTATTCCTTCTGTTAAAAAGTTAGCATATGAAATTAGACATAAACAATGATTGATGAACTCATCCATAAAGAAATGCTATTTTATCTGAGGGCTAAGGATTTATTCATATGAGGGAAAAGTCAGTGGTTTGGTTCTTCACTAGCTATGAATGTTAATAAACAAAGACTTTGCATAAAAAAGATAGATGACTCTCCCATTATTGTACAGAATCACAACTCTGTCATTTAAACTCTAAAGATGGCAGCAATCTTTACGTAAATGGCAACACAACTAATGTAGACCACGAGCCGTAATCCATATACTAGTCTGTTTTTACAATCATCACTTAAAACACTTTTATATTACATTTGGCTTGTCCCACCTGGTGAGTCTGCAAAATATAAACAAGGTACTTGGAAGAAGTTTTGAAACTTTGGGGGTAAAACAGATGTCATTTCTCATTCTTATTCAAAATATTCCCTTTTTACCTGGAAAAATGGGAATATGAGAGGCTGAGGAAAAGAAGAGATAATCATTTAATTGTGACCAAATCTTTGTAGCATTTATTCCAGGCTTACACTCCTCAGACTCTATTTGCACTGGCAGGTTGGATCTTCAGAGAACAGGTAATTATTATTATTTCTTAGGTGCAGAGAGTAATGCTGAAGATGACTATGGTTACATTATGGCCCCATTTGACTATTGTTTCCATTATCAGTTGGCCAATAGAGCTCAAGTACCTTTTGGAAAAGAGTAGTTGCTTTATAAAAATGTATACATATATTGGATCTAACAAGTATTTCAACATATTTAGCATGTATTGGGCTACCTGCCATCTAGGCTAGGAGGTAGGGGAAAGGAGGGGGAAATTTGGAACAAAAGGTTATGCAAGGGTCAATATTGGAAAAATTACCCATGCATATGCTTTGTAAATAAAAAAGCTTTAATAATAATTTAAAAAAAAGAAAAGAAAAGAGTAGTTGTTGAGCAGGAATAGGAAGGGTAGCTTTTAGAAAAGGTTTTCCCCAATCCTGGGGCTCATTTTCTCCTTGTATGAACAAGATCCTTGAGGACAATGGGATGATCTTAATGTACAATGGTAGTATGGACAGGTATAGAGGACATGACTGGTTAAGGGACAACTCCCAAATCTCTGGCTTAGGAATGTTTACTCCTTTTGTGTAGTACTCATGTTTATGTATCTTCTGGGTTCTAAGGACTGGTGCATTTTTTAGGATAAAACTAATACTTCTCTCAGGTGAGAGGGAGCTATGATTCCTGAAGTCTTTGAAGTCCTTGTTTGATGGTTTTTCCATTTTCATCTACACATGACTTCTCTGTCATCGGCTAACACTCAATGGTAAGCTTTGAAATTAACTCAAGTTGCTGATGAGATCTCTAACTCCTCCAATCTTCCAACTTCCAACTTTTCAAAATTGTCACAGTCATAATTTAGTTAATTCTGTCTCTGGATATTGAAATCAAGGAGAAATGTGCACAAAAGTAAAAAAAAAAAAAAAATTGCCATGTACTTTTGGACACAAAGCAGCTGTCTAAGCTTCTTAAAGAGAATTCAGTTTGATGATGTTCCCCAACAAAGTTAACTCCCAACTTTTCTGTGCCTCATTTGCTGCCAAGAAAGTAAAGAGAGATTAGTATAATCCTGTTTGTAGCAGGTTCAGTTCTAGCTCAAGATCTCTTGTCATTGATTTTTCTGACTGGAAGGAAATTTAGAAAGCTTTTTACCATATTATTATACCATAGGAAACCTTTAGTGATTCATGAAAAAAGTGGCCTTTCAATGTTCTATATGTTAGATTGGAATCAAAGAATATTTGTTCATGTTTTGTATAACCTATAGGTTGGGTAAGTATAAACTAGCTCAAAGGACTAAGCCCTCATTGGTCAGTATTCTTATTCCACTTAAATTTAGAAAACTTCAAATAGGTCAACAGATATTTATTGCATATCTACTATTTGTAATGTAATTTGTTAAACATTGTCAGAGACACAAATAAATCAAGTAATAATTATTTAGCTCAAGGAGCTTTCCACTTTTCTTTTTCTAGTCATTTTACTCATTCATTTTTCACTCATTTGAAGCTTCAGACCAACCAGTGGAAAATTTGATGCTGGACCTTAGGTCATCTAGCATGGCCCGATTAGAGCTACTTGGAGTAATTTCTTATCAATGGTCATCTTTAGGGTTCCTTTTAAAGTTCCAGGTTTAGAGCCCCAAAACTTTTGATACCAGCTTTTCCAATTACTCTCTGGGCAGGCTCCAATGAGTTGTTTAATCTCTCTTGACCTTAATTCCTCATCTAAAAAATTAAAACATTGGAGTAGATAATGTCTAAGATCCCTTTTGGATATAAATTTATGGTTCACTTATAATAGAGGTGAACAGGTTTTACCTCTCCCCTTAACCTTCAGGATCTTGGGTTCCCTTTTGGTGGGTTCAGGCATATTGTTATAGGATCAGGTGCTTGGAGATGACACAGAAAATCTTTACTAGATCCTTGGGCTCCCTCTCCCTTGATTATTGAGGGAGGGTATGCACTTTATCATTTAAAAAAATGACATTACAAGCCTGAATAAGTCATGGCTTATGTGAATAATGGAATAGAATATTACTCTATAAAAAATGATGAACAGACTGATTTCAGAAAAGCCTGGAAAGACTTACATGAACTGACGGTGAGTGAAGGCAGCAAAACAAGAAAAACATTGTACGCAGCAACAACAAGATTGTCATCAACTAGGGTAGACTTGGTTTTTCTCAGCAATTCAGTGAACCAATGTAATTCCAATAAACTGGATAGAAAACCCCATCTGCTTTCAGAGAGAAAGGAATGGAGACTGAATGTGAATCAATGTACATTATTTTCACCTTTTTTCTTCTTTCTTTATATTTCTTATGATTTTTCCCTTTCCTTCTGTTTTTTTTTCTCTCCCAACCAGACTTATATGGAAATATATATTCACTCTTATGTAAAAAATGAATGTGCAAGTATAACCTTAAAATAATAAAAATAAATTTGATAACCTCTGGGTAATTTCCACCAATCAAAATGACTCTCTTTTCTCTGACTCTTCTGTTTGTATGGCATGTTATTATCACTTTTTTTCTTTCTGAACATTTCCTAACCCTGGAAGAAGTGGTCTTGCACATGGTCTGACTAGAGTCAGATATACTCATCTATATGAATAAATCAGGAAGTCATGTTCTGGCTGCCTTTTATGCTTTGTGTTTTTCTCAAATAGCATTCAAGAGAGATGTGTACCTTGGGAGTTCAGGAGTTTAGCAGTTTAGGAAGATGGTCCCCTGCAGCTATGACAGTTTTGGTGGGACTATGTGTCCCAACTCTGGCCTGGCTTCCTAGAAGACAAGGTGGTATGAGCTTGGTGAATGAAGAATCTACATGAAAGTGAACACTAAATTAACAGTGTCACAAAAAAGGAATTTTTGTTTTGCTATTTGTAGCTAATATAATAGTAGTCAGAAGTTATTTCTTTATTATTATCTTTTTTTCCTTGTCATTTTCTTTTGTATGGAGATAATAAATAATTCACCAAAGCTAAGCTACATTATAGATTGAGTTCCTTCTATTCCCTCTTGGTTAGATGCTAGATATGAGTCAAACCTAAACTGTAAGTGATTTTTCGCATAAAAAGTTAGAGGAAAGCACCCAACTTGCTTCTATGACTACTAGAATCACTCAGAACTAAATCTGGGCCAAATTCATGACTCTAGGGTTAAATGACCCTTGAAAATGAAATGGCAAAAAAGAAAAGAAAATGAAGTGTCAAGTATCCCTAGCTCACTTTGACCCAGATGTGGGTGTGTGTGGTTATATTACCATTCTATGTTTTAGGAAGGAAGGACTGGACAAATGTAGTTACAATTCGCTGTTTAAATATTTCTCTGAATTTGCATGTGTCATGAATGAGAGGGTGCTGAATGCTTACAGAAAAAAAATTTGAACCTTTAGAATGGAACTAGGGATAGCAATTTGGAAAGCTGAGAGAGAGAGAGAGAGAGAGAGAGAGAGAGAGAGAGAGAGAGAGAGAGAGAGAGAGAGAGAGAGAGAGAGAGAGAGAGAGAGAGAGAGAGAGAGAGAGAGAGAGAGAGAGAGAGAGAGAGAGAGAGAAAGAGAGACAGAGAAAGAGAGACAGAGCAAGAAAAAGAGACAGACAGAGACAGAGAGGTAACTGCGCTCCTCAGTCAGTGGTAACATCCAAGTGCTCATTCCTTAACTATTTGCAAAGACAAGGCATGTTCTATATAGAGAAATCTTTTCTGGCAATGTGATTGATGCTTCAAAGCATAAACATAGGGAGGTGGTGAGTAAAAAAATCCAACCAAACCAAAAAACTTTAAAATTGATTTCCTTCCACAATGTTGGAGGCACAGAATATAGAAATAAATATGGTAGTATCCCAGGAATATTAAATGACTTCATTAGGATTTAGAAAAAGTAAGCATATACTTTGTTGAATTTGAACTGGGGATTCTATAAGAGATTTTAATTAACAGTTTTTCATACATTCAGAGAAATCACAGTATACTATTCATTTCCTTTTATCTATAATGATCTTTCATTATAAAAACGTGCTACAAACATTTTATTTGGTTAACAATAAAATGCTGTTAATTCAGAACAGAAGGAGGGTGGGAAGACAACTGTCTCCACAAATCTATCAAGTCAGATATCTTACACAGTATTAAGTAGGCCACAAGATGAAGAATATTAGGGCATGGCCTAGTAATTTACAGGAGAGTATATCTAAAAACAGAGATAATAATTCACGACCTCAAATGAATATTACTTGTATATGTGCATATTATTTTCCTATAGAGTTTAAGCTCCTTGATGGTAGAAACTTTTTTGTTTTGTTTTGGCTTGGCTTTATAGTCTGAGTGTTCAACATGGTTCTTGGCACATAATAAGTACTTAATAAATGCTTGTGACTGATTTATTGGTGGGACTGAACAGATGAACAATAAAGGAAACAATGAATATCAGAGAATATTTGTTTGGAAAGTAAATTGTATGCAATGGGCATCACTGTGAAGTGCTTACCTTGGCAGAATGGGAATCAACTAGAATATGGGAAGGCAAGGATTTACCTTATTCCAAAGGAACAGATTAGATAAAAGAAATGTTGGAGTACAGTATGTTAAGAATATGTATTAATGTGAACAAATTCAGAAAACAGAGGGGGTAAGCATGGTAAGAAACATTTGATCTATGATTAGTAGAAGGAGAAACAAAAGAGTTATTATGGAGGCAATATACTAATGGCCACCCAAATTAAAGGAAGAAAGGGTTAATAAATTAAGAAAAAGAAATACTTGACACTGAAGCATAATATTGTTGTAAAGAATAATAAAAATTCTCTGAATTTTTTAAAGTGCTATGTCATAAAAGAATCTATAACATTTTAAAGGTAATCAAAGGTAATTTTTATTTCCCAGAATGAAAGAAACTGCCTGCTTTTATGTACTTGATTGTGACCAATTAGAAGGGACTTTGCTTAGAATTTCAATCTATAGGAAAGTTAGGAAGAAATGACCATGTGATCTTAAGAGTTCATGATAGAAAAGGAAGGGAAATCTGTTGCTATTTAATGTAGTTTAGAGTTAGAAAGACAATACTTTTTAAAAGTTAACACAAAAAAATATATACATGCATACATACATATGCATATATATGTACATACAGAGATAGAAAGAGAAAGAAAGAAAGACACACACACACATACACACAAAGAGAGAGAGAAACAAAGAGACAGACAAGGAGAGAGAGTCAGAGAGAGGACATGGACTAAAATTCTAAATGAAAAATTGAAAAAGATAAAAATATTGTTTTGTGAATAAAATTCTGTTGATAGAAATGGTTCTGATTATGAAGAAAAGTGAAAGTTATCCAAAGTGATTGATAGGAATTGCATAGGGATATCTTGGACCAACTTACTTGGGTATTAAATAATATGTGTATTGGACAAAAAAAAATTGTAGAAAGATAGCATTGTTTAAGAATAGTTATATAGACAAGCTAAACTTTAAAAGAATTTGAAACTAGTAACAAATTCTAAAGATAATAAAAAGAAACCATTTGTAGGATAAGAGGAAGATGTAAAAGGGAATAGACCATTTCTTGGTAAATGGGTATTCTAAGTTTATAGATTTAATTTCAAAGGTTGGTGAGGTTCAATATTAATTAATCTAACCTGACTCTGAACAAGAATACCTTATGTGTCTATACCATGTAGTTACCAGCAACAGATTCTGTACCTCTCTGTGATGCTGATATACCTACTGCATTCTGAGGCAATTAATTTGAATTTTGGGAAGTTCTAATTTCTGGGAAGTAGTACCTTAAATAAAACTTAGATTTATAGTTTTCTATAATGTTTAGCCATGGTTTCATTGCTTACTATCTGGAGTCAAGCAAATAAATCTAATTTCTCTTCTATGTGAAAGTCTTGCAGATATTTGAAATTGATTTTTTAAAATGCTTTTTATTTAGAATATCATCTATAATTGGATGATCAATCCATGCACTGAGTTAACTGAGTTTAACATCTCTTCCTCTCCCTTCCTCTTCTTCCTCCCTCTTTCTCTTTGTGCTTCCCCTCTCCCAATATCATGTTGTAAAAAAAATTAATTTGATTCAAAACTAGAGAAAAAAAAAGAAATTAAAATGCATTTGGGGAAATGAATACAGCTTTTAGGATACCAAGTTACTCCTCATTGAAAAAATTATCATTTTATAAAAGTAGCATTTTGGAAATATTGTAGGGTTGGGAGTCATACAATGTTACAATCTCCAAATGATCAATGTTATGGATGGATCAAGAACAAAGAAGAAATGATGACTTAATAGGTTTTCCTAGTGCTGTTCTTTGCCAGTTCTCTTGTCTGTCTAGCCACTTTTCTGTCTCCTTTGTTATATTATTATTTGTATCTTATTCCCTGTGTAAGAATTTTACCTAAGACTATCCTGTATTTTTTCTTCTCTTTTTATTTCTTCTCTCTTGGTTATTTACTAGCATTTGTGGCTTCAACTGTCACTTACATATATTAGTCCTAGACTTTTATATTCATCCATAAGATAAACCATAAGTTTTAAATCCTTAATTGTCACACAACATTGACTATTAGATTCTTCAACTTGATAACTCAAAGGCAATTCAAACTCAACATATCTGCAAATGAAGATGAAGTGGGAATGTGTTCCACACATGGGGACTGGTCAGTGCATAGTCACATAGAGGAGATGGGGTACTATAGGTAAAGAATTTGAAGAAGTCATGTTTGGCTGGACTAGATAGTACAAAGAAATGAACTTTGAGTATAAAATAGTAAAGATCATTCAATAAAAACCAGGTTATGAAGGGCTAAAAACGAAATACAAGAGTTTATATTTCATCCTAGAGCCATTGCAGTTTACTGAATAAGAAACTTATATAGTATCATTTGTATTTCAGTAAAATTCCATTTTCAACTTCGTAAAGGAAGAATTGAAGTGGGGTCAGACTTGAAGTAGGATGTCAGTGGAGAGGCCAAAAGGAAAGAGTCAAGGATAACTAATATTAGGTCATGAGGAGATTCAATGAATGGTGATGCCGGACAATCAGGGAAGCTTAGGGTAGAAATGGGTTTGGATTGGGTGGTTGAAAGGCAATAAGTCTTAAATTATAGAGAAGATATGTCAGGGTAAATCATTTAACCTCAGTAATCCCAGTTTCCTCACCTGTAAAATAAGGATAATCCTCAGGGTTGTTATGAGCATCAAATGAGATAATTATAAAGTGCTTTGTGTAATGCCTGGAACATAGTAAATGCTGTATAAATGATATTAATATTTTTATCATTATGACAGGATGATTAGGCAAAAAAAAATAACCAAATGTCAGGAATTACATGGACAAAAGGATGTGTTTGGGTTAGTGATTTGATATATTTATTTTTTTTTCATTATTGAACTATTAACATAGAAACAAGAGTCCCCTTTTTAATTTTTGTTAGGTTGTGAAGTGTTTCTAGTTTGGAGGTATTTGAATTTGGAGCTAAATGGAAAATTTAAAGGAATTTAAAAAAGCAAACTGATTAATTATTTTTGTCAATTAAAAACCTATAAAGAAAGACACAAGGAATTACACTAAAACCTTATATACCAAGGAAAAAAACATTATAGAACCTTCACACTTAAGGCAAGACCTTGAAGACCCAGAAGTAGGCAAGAGGGGGAAAAATCTGTGACAGTAAAACAGCATCCCTCCAGTCTACAAAAACATACAAATAGCAGAGAAAAATCACTGACCCAAATATTATGCCTAAAATACTGTGGACACTGAATTCACTATTTGAAAGTCAGAGTGTTTTGATTGGCTGGTGATGAGCACAAGAGTTACCTGCAACAACCCAGAAAGAAGAAAAATGGAGAGAATATCACCATGATGTGATATCACCATGAGCAGCATCAGTGATTGCTTTTGGAAGAGATATATTACATTAAGTGTATGATTTCTGTTGATAAGAGACAACAGTACCGTAGTTTCTCATATGGGATTAATTGAAAGGCAAAATATTTTTGCATAAGTAAATACATGCTTTTTGAGATGTGTATTTCATTTTTAAAGATGAGATATAGAAGTAAAAGACTGAATATAGGAAATAGAACTGTGAGTCATGAAAGTAGAACATAAATTTGTTTTGTGCACTTTCCTGATCAGTCTATTCTCTAAAAAAGTTTTACAGACCTGATGAAATGGGTCTATTTTAGTGATGTTTGCCAATTTCTAGGCTGGTAAGTGCCAGTGAATCAAATACTCTTGTGTTTAAATAGAATGAGGACAGGGTGAGTAATCTTACATTTGTTAATGTTGCAAGTCCCTGTAATATAAAACTTGTAGTGTTTGGAAAATTCCAGTGTCCTAGAGCTTTCATAGGTGTCTCATTCTTCCTATCACTTATTTCAGAGCACAAAATAGATAGAAATGATCAGATACTTTTATCTAACTAGTTCATCATCTTTTTGTACTTTAAAGTATCATAAGCACAAAACTTTAGCTCTGAAATGATTCTTAGAAAACACCTAGTCCAGTTAACTTACTTTTTTAAAAAAAATTACAATTTAAGAAACATTAGCATCAAACAAAAAATCATTTTTACATAAAAATGAACAAAAAGTAGTATTGCATATAAAATTGTTACATATAATTTGTTTCTGGAACCTGTTCATTAAACTGATTTCAAGGGTACTTCATCTCTAAATACCATAGTTCTAAATATAGTCTTTATTTCTTGACTGTGAAAACTGTGTACAGTGTTCTTTCTATAATATCATAGATGCCATTTAGATGTGTAATTTAAGTTAAATATTAAAAAATCATCTTAATAATACTATATGTTCTATCTGGAAAATTAACTAAGATTGTCGATTGCAGAACTGCCAACATCTATTGGGAAAGAGAATTTCTCATTTGTTCAGTTGCTTCAGTAATGTCCTATTCTTTGAGACTCCATTTAAGGTTTTCTTTGGCAAATATACTGAAGTGTATTTATGAAGTATATGTATAGAATTAGCTATTTACTTCTCCAGCTTATTTTATAGATGGGGAATGAAGCAAACAACATGAAATTACTTGCCCAAGGTCTTATAACTAGTAAGTGCCTGAAGTCAAATTGGAATGCAGGAAGATAAGTCTTCTGACTTCAAGCCCAACACTCTATCCACTGTACCACTTAGCTCCTCACTTGAGAATTTTCTTTAATCATAAAATCATAGATTCTGGACTCCTCCCTTCCCCAAAAAAATCCCTTTTAAGTTTTATGGTAGGACTTTATAGAATTCCCAATTAGAACACTAACACCATATTGACTTTAATGATTTATTTACCTAACAGCAAAAAGCATAAACTAAGGATTTCAAATGTTCCTTTCAGTCCTAAGGATGAAAAGAAAAGCATTTAAAGGATATGAGAAGGAGGAAGAAAAAAATCTGCAAAGGCAACGTTCTTTTGAAATTTAGACAAAGAAAGAAAAAAAAATAAATAGATTGGAAACTTTGTTCAATTCATATAAAGGTTTCCAAATCCAAAAGGCCAGGGGGGACATTGCCTATATCCTAGTATTGAAATGATAATGACTGTTTCTCAACACATACACACACACACACACACACACACACACACACACAAACACACACACAAAAAATAAAAGGAGAGTTTTATTCATAAAAGGTATGTGTAGCTGCAGATGTAGCCTCCTAACCAATCAAAACAACAAGAAGTTATAGCTTTTATGAATGTGATAATAAATGAATGACTAAATGATGTAAGTTATCATGGAATCATCAGACACCTCCTTTATTAATATTTATTTTTTTCAATAAGTATGAAACAGAGTAAGAAAAGCATTAGAAAATAATCAATATTCTTCTAGAGGATTATCTATGGCATTTTTGCAGCAGCTGGAAAATGGATAGGCAGAATATTACACAGTACAGAAATATGTTCATCAGGTCCACTTTTAAAGCACATATTAGAATTATTCTACTTCTAAAAAATTAAAATATACTTAATATTTTGCATCACTGAAGAGAACAGGCTAAAAAAACATACACACATATCTCTCTGTTTCTATTTCCCTCTCTCTTTGTCTCTGGCTGTCTATGTCTATGTATTATTGTCTGTATCTCTCTCTCTCTCTCTCTCTCTCTCTCTCTCCCTCTCTCTCTCTCTCTGTGTGTGTGTGTGTGTGTGTGTCTGTCTGTCTGTCTATCTCTATTTGTTTCTGTCTATCTGTCTCTCTCCTAGAATCTTTAGTTAGATTCAGTTCAAAGACAAAATCAAGACTATCTGCTCCAAAATAGCTGTTAGAGGAAAACATTATATAGAGATTTAGTAAAGTACAAAATAATTTTTAAAAATACAAAAAAGTACAAAGTACAAAATAATAAAAAAACTACAAAGTAATTTTTGAGTGGAGAGAGTACTAATGGGAAATTAGAAGAGGTTGATATCAGGAAAATGAAAAATTAGACATTCTATTAGCAAAGAATCTTTTTTGTACTGTCAAATGGTTTGAATCGTTCTTCATTCTTTCCCTTCCCTCTTCTCCTTCTTCCTTCCTTATTTCTTTCCATCTTCCCTTCCTTCATTTCTCTTTCTCTCTTTCCTTCCCTCTCTTTCCCTCCTTCCTGTTGTTTTACCTCTCTCTATCTCTTTCTTTCTGTCTCTGTCATTCTTTTTCTCTGTTTCTGTCTCTTCGTGTCTTTCTGTCTGTCTGTCTCTCTTTTCATCTCTCTCAAAACAGACAAATCAAGTAAAAAGGATCAAAGTTTCTCTCTCCTCCCACCTTCTACTTCTCACCCCAAACATATATCCGGGCTCTGCACTTTGCTGATTCAACGCTGGATGATCTATGGCTACTCTAATAAATCAATCTTTAGTAACAGGAATTTATAGCATTTTCTGCTGAGAAGAGGAAATAGAACCCATTTGGGATGTGCAAAGGCACTCCTTAAAACCCGCCCTCCCAAGTCTGAAAAAACATTTCTAATTTTGACTTCCACCTGAGGAATACATCACCAATCATACTGAAGCAAGACACTATTTTTAACTTCTTAGCTGATGGATCATTTCAGAGAAACAAGCATGCAATGAGCAGGGGTGCATGGAGAAGTAAACAACATGGCCACAAATGAACCATTAGCAATGAACTTTTGGTATTGACAATCCCATAAAACTCAGTTCCTACCTCTTGCTGTGATTAATTTGTTTTGGTTAAGTCATGAACTAAGAATGTTTCCAGTGAAATAAAAGAGATTCTTTGCAATAAAATCTGAATGCAATATGCTTATGTAATTTAGCATTTGCTTTAAACTCAATTTAGTAAAGCTACACACAAAGTTCAATGTTCTATATTATACATTTATACATATAGATATGCATGTTTACATCTTTACATATATGTGTATGCAATATAACTTACCACTGTCAAATAAGTATTAGACGAAAGTACTTATTTTTTTTATCACAATGCCAATATTTTGAAAAAAATTAAGGCAATAATTCATAGCACCATTTTACTCATAATATCATTGAAGAATGTGAAATAAATATAGAAGAAATTTTAGTATTAGTTTAAATTTCCTTTCAATAGTTTCTTTAGACTAGATTTGTTATATTAGGGAAATCTATGTTTCACAGTTGTTCTTTACTATAGCCACCTTGTATCAAGTATGTGTTCTCAAGCTTCCAAGTCTAATAATTGAATTTGATTAGTTGATAGCCTCATAGAACTTCCAAAATAGTAGGGACCTCAGGGAACATCTTGTCTAAATGAAGTAAAAATTAATTCTCATCATGATATAGCTCTTCAGTTATCATCCATCCTGTTTTTGAGGACATATAATGAAAAATAATCCAGTATCTCCCAAGACACGTTGGTTCACATTTTGGTTAGTTCTAATTGTCCTGGTTGTTGTTGTAGTTGTTTTTCTGAAATTTCAACCAAATTTATCTCTTTTCAATTTCTATACATTGTTCCTAGTCCTAACCTCTAAGATCAAACAAAACAAGTCTAATCACTCTTTCACTTGGAAGGCTTTCAAACACTTAAACACAAGTATCTATGCTCCCCCTGACACTTCTCTTCTCAAGGCCAATTACACTTATCTGTCAAATAGTAATAAATTCTCCATAATAACCAAATTGTAAGAGAATGATTTATAAGACTAAAAAAGTGAAATCAATAAATATTTATTAAATGTCTACCATGTACCAGGCATTATATTATTCAGTTTACAGATATTATTTTAGGTTCTGATAAAGGCCTCATTTCCAAAATATATAGAGAATTTACTCCAATTTATAAGAAATCAAGCCATTCTCCAATTGATAAATGGTCAAAGGATATGAACAGACAATTTTCAGATGAAGAAATTGAAACTATTTCTAGTCATATGAAAAGGTGCTCCAAATCATTATTGATCAGAGAAATGCACATTAAGACAACTCTGAGATACCATTAAACACCTCTCATACTGGTTAAGATGACAGGAAAAGATAAGACTGAATGTTGGATGGGATATGGGAAAACTGGGACACTGATACATTGTTGGCAGAACTGTAAACAGATCCAGCCATTCTGGAGAGCAATTTGGAACTATGTTCAAAGAGCTACCAAACTGTGCATACCCTTTAATCCAGCTCTGTTACTACTGGGATTATATCCCAAAGAGATCTTAAAGAAGGGAAAGGGACCCATATGTTCAAAAATGTTTGTGGCAGCCCTTTTCTTAGTGACTAAAAACTGGAAATTGAATGTATGCCCATCAATTGGAAAATGGCTGAATACATTGTGTATATGAATATTATGGAATATTATTGTTCTGTAAGAAATGAACAGCAGGATGATTTTAGAAAGTCCTGGAGAGACGTACATGAACTGAAACTAAGTGAAATAAGAAGAACCAGGAGATCATTATACATGGCAACAAAATTATACTATGATAACTCTGAAGGATGTGCTCTCTTCAACAATGAGATGATTTAAACTGGTTCCAATTGTTCAGTAATGAACAAAATCAACCACACCCAGAGAGAGAACTATGGAAAATGAGTGTGGACTACAACATAGCATTTCCAATCTTTCTGTTGTTGTTTGCTTGCATTTTTGTTTTCTTTCTCAAGTTTTTTTTTCTTTCTTTCTAGATCCGATTTTTCTTTTGCAGCAAGATAACTGTATAAATATGTATACATATATTGTATTTAACAAATACTTTAACATATTTAACATGTATTGGACCACCTGCCATCTAGGGGAGAAGGGAGAGGGAAGGAGGGGAAAAGTTGGAACAGAAGCTTTTGCAAGGATCAATGTTAAAAAATTACCCATGCACATGTTTTGTAAATAAAAAGCTATAATAATAAAATAAAAAACAAATATTTAAATTTTATAAATATAACTGAATTAGCCATGTAAAATATAGCTTTTTGCTAATGATGGTGATATCTGCATACCTTTTTCTTGCTCTTTCCTGTTTATGGTGTTGATCATATGCTGACAAATTCTTATTCTCTCCTAAATCTTTTTTCTAAACTTTGTGATGGCTTAGTACATTAGGGTACAGACTCTAGTTTGTGGCACCTGGTCAGTTCAACCAATCCTGGTTGAATTCTAAATTCCATTTGGGGGGGAGGGGTGGAAAAGGCAAGGTAAATGGAGTGATAAGGATGATGACCAAAGTGGATAGTTGTATTTAAAGGGATCCTAAAAAGATGTTTTTGTGAACAAGGAGGCTTAACAATATTCAATGAAGTTCTACAATTCAGGGACTTTATAATTGAATAACCATTGGGTACTCAGTCATACAAATACACCAGATTTTTGATTTCCATATTTCAACTTAATTTCAGTGTGGCGTAGTCTTTCTAAAGAGTGCTTTTCCAATTTAAATGCAATGAACAAATATTTATTGAGTGACCTTTATAAACAAAGCTTTATTCTAATCAATGTGGGAGATAAAAAGACTATAAAACACAGTTCCTTTTTTACAGTCTATTTCTAATCACCTCTTCGTTGTGGTCTCAAAGGCACATAGGTACTTTCATGGTACAGTGGATAGAGTGCTAGACTTAGAGTAATGAAAATCTGGGTTCAAAACTTCAGACACTTAGTTAACTGTGTGCTCCCCTTAGTCCCAGAACCATGTTAAGTATGTAACATCTCTTAGACTTAATTTCCTCACTTACAAAATGTTTATGATATTAATAGCAGCTCTTTTATGGGGTTGTCGTGTGGATAAGAAAAAATGCCATAACTTGCAAACCTGGAATTGCTGTATAAATGCTAGCTATTATTATCAAGTCATCTTGTGATAAGTAAATATAGTTTCCTAAATGAAGATATTTTGTCAGACTCTATGTGTTCCCCATAATCTCTAAGATAGATACTTACTAAATATTGCTGTTATAGTATCAGTGGATTGTCCTAGGCAAAAATAAAAAGCAAACAAAAAAATTATCTTTTTGTTGCTCACCTATTGGGTAATGAGCTTTTCCATTTTCAGGTGGTCTGGTCTTTTAGCAGAGTCAAATCTGTTTCTGACTCTACAAGCTGTTAAGACATAGCAAAATTTAAAGTTTTTCTAACAAAACATTCAAGAGCTCAGGGTTGTTGCCTCCATGCCATGTAAATACACATACATACATGCACACATATGTGGATATAAACATACACATAAACATATATACTGCATGTAATAAATATACACATATATGTGCTTACATACATATAATTCAATGTAAGGCATAAGGTATACTTTCAGTGCTATTGTGAAAAAATTGTTAGATTTAGAATTTGGAATTCAATTCGAGGATATTAAGGGAGGGGGGTACCTGTCTCATTGGGAAGCTCAAATAATATAGTGTCTATTAAATAATTTTTGCAATTTTATTGTGTTTTTCGGTCATTGTTGGGGGGGAAAGCAACAACATAGTAATTCTAATTTCTGAAGACTTAAGATACCAGAACAGTCACATTGTAATTATTCCCTTTTCTATATGATTATTTTTTATCATTCATTTAAATTTAAATTAATTATTTACGCTTATTAATGATTTTAGAACAATTCAACAATCATTTATTTAGCACCTACTCTGGACTAGATACTGTACAAGTTACTAGGAATACAAATACCAAGACTCAAACAACACTTATTAAAAGGAACTTATATTTTTATGGAGGTAGGATTGGAAGAGTACAATGGTGGATGAAGATGGCTTCAAAGTGTCCCTGTTTGGTCCAATAATAGTCCTTCTCTTTGAAAACTGCTGTCATAGTGTTTTCTCATAGAAGTAAGAGATATGTGCTTTGTGTTTCTGTCTTTCTAATATGTAGAAGTAGATATTTCATTGCAACTGAAAGTAAAAGGGAATAACATTAGCAAAAATCTTGTATTTCCTTATTTGAGCCTCCCATATTTAACCTTGTCACTTAATTTCACTCCACAACTAAATCTAGAGTAACAAACCATATTGGCTAACAGGTTTTCTTTCACATTTTGGTCTGAAAAGTTGTCTATAAGTAAAAATTAACTACTGGGTCTGCCTAAGACACATGGAAAACAGTTGGTCTCCTGAGTGTTGATATAATCTGTGTCTAATTTGGACACTTAGCAACTGAGAAACTAGTTATTTATTCTGTGGTACCCAAGAGAAGCTGACTTTGGAATATAACCAATGACTCTGTGATAAAGTATCTACATTATCAAGATTTAAGTGCATCCCTCCACTCCCAAGAGAAAAAAAAAATCAGGGATTTTGTCCTTAGTTGTGGATACCATATGCAAATTTTATAGCTCACCCTTTGTGAATAAGAAATCGTGCACATGATTTAGACATCATAAAAATTTTACAAGTCGTTCCTAGCAGCAGACTTCCTGTACTGGGAGTTAAAGGGCAAATGTAAACCTGAGAACATGTTCTACATATGTATGACAGATATAAAACACAAAATGACCTTTTAAAACATACTGATTTGACCAGTTTTATTCTGAAGATGAAGTGATGGATTTAACACACATTCTTAGTAAAATCATCAATATTCCAATTCTGAGGATCAAAAAATTATAAATACTGTCAAGTTCCCTTTTCACATTAGTATTGGGAGAAGGATTGACACCTGCCTCAAAGATAGTGACACATACGTCTTTTACAATATACAAGGGGCCATATGTGTGTGTGTGTGTGTGTGTGTGTGTGTGTATGAATGTGTGTGTGTATTTTCTTCCACAAGCAATGTAATTTGAGCATATAATTTAAATATATCCAAAACCTTTCATAAGTCATGTAACTTAACTGGGCCTCATATGTAAAAAAATAAAATCTGTTTTTTCATTTGTAAAAACAAAAGTGACTGAATTAGGTTACTACTGTCATCTCTTCTAAATTTATAATTCAAAATCTTAAATTGGTTTACAGTATGATTTTAGGATAAATTCCCCTCCTTTCAAAATGTCTCCAAGATGCTAAATGCTATTTCCAGAAGTGTTAACCTAAACAAGTCATTCCTTTGTTTCCTATAAAATGAAAATATCCTGTGGAGAGTTAATATATGAAGTTTTATCAGTCATTTACACTTCAGCTCTAATTAGGTGATTAAATGTTAATCTAAGGGTACTCCTTACTTTACCCTTCACCCCCAAGGAAACAGCCAGTATATGGCTGGGCTGTGTACCTGAATGGAAAAGAAATTCTACTAGAGGAGAAAATACAAAGAAGGAAGCTATAGGAGATGATTTTTATAATTTTCCCATTTTTATTTATACCAAAATCAGCTTATAATTACAGTAGACCTATTTTTCTTTTCCTTTTTCTTCTTTCCCCATTTATATCTCTCTCTCCCATTTACCTGCCAAATTGAGAATATTTCTTTTCAGTAAGATACTTAACTTTCGTTTTCCTTGTCTGTAAAGTGATGAAGTAGGGAAAGCATTTTCTACAATCCCTTCCAACCCTAGAGTCTATGAATTTATGAGGCTATGAGTTGTGACAGGGAATATTCTCAATTTAGAGGAATGAGACCTCTTAGGAAATGTGTACCTACTTGTCTTTAGGAATCCTATGACAAAGATAAGAGGCCAAACAGAAAGCAAAGAAATTTATTAGCATGTTAAGTAATAGTGCTTTTTCTAAAATGCAGCTTCAGTTTTCTACCATAAAGATTTATTTTTAATACCCTTTCAGGACAGTTTAGAGTTTACAACCAATCAGCAACATTCAGCAGCAACTTGGGATAGATAAATAAAACATTTCACAGGAGAGAGAGGGGTGGAGAAAGAGAAAGATTATCCAAGGAAGAAAAAGGGAGTATGTGGAATGCAACTGGCAGGATTTGTTATTGGAATAAGAAAATATTCCCTCTTCAAAGACAGGAGGCAAAGGGAAGTAGCCAAATAAACTTTTTACAATTGTGAAAGAAGTCCTTTTAGATAAAACTGCTGGGTCTCTTATTCTAGGGCAACAAGTAATTGTTACCACGGTTTGGACTGTCTCCTTTTCTATCTCCTTCCATAGTTTGCTATTATATATATATATATTTTTTTTTTCTTCCATTAGTGATTGAGGTCCCATCACAATATTGTTAAATGATTTGGGTTCTTATTTTTCACCCTATTTCCATATTTGAGGACCTGTTCTACTCCATATATTCAAATACTTAGGATTAAAGTTGAAGAAATAACTTTAGATCTTCTAACTTTTATATTTTATTACCCTTACCAAGTATATATTTTTGTTCTGGTTTTTAGCTCAATTTTGCCCACAAAGTACAGCAGAAACTTGGGATGAACCTTTTTTGATCAGCTGTAGCAGATCCTAACTAATTCTAATAAAAATATAACTTATTTTTATGATTTTGCATGTTTCCAGCCATGCTATTGAGAGAATTGGGCAACTTTATGTGAGTTCATCATTCACTTAAATGGAACAAGACTTCTGACAGCAGTGGAAGCAAAATAATTTCCAGAATATTTTTTTGGTAGTGTTATGTTTTACAGTCTGATGAAGACATTTACATATTGCATATTTCCTGAATTTCCTCTGACAATGACCTTGATATAGCAATGAATAAAAAAGTTTAAAAGGCCTTATTTCATTTTTTGAATATTTTTTCATTAACATTTTATTTTTCCAAATACATATAAAGATAGTTTTCAATATTCATGTGTGTAAAACATGCTCCATATTTTTCTCCCTCTTTTCCCCCTCCCAACTCTTTCTCAGGACAGTAAACAATCCTATATAGGTAAAACATGTGCAATCTTCTAAACATATTTCTATATTGATCATGCTGAACAAGAAAATCAGATCAAAAAAGGAATAAAACCCAAGAAAGAAAAAAAAACAAGCAAATAAACAAAAATAGCAAAAATAAAGTGAAAATACTATTCTTTTATTCACATTCAGTCTCCATAGCTCTCTCTCTGGATACAGATGGTACTTTCCACTCCAAGTCTACTGGAATTGCCTTGAATCAACTCATTGTTGAAAAGAACCAAGTCTATCACAGTTGATCATCGTATAATATTGTTGTTACTGTGTACAATGTTCTCTTGATTCTAATAACTTCATAGCATTAGTTCATGGAAGTCTTTCTGGGCTTTTCTAAAACCAGCCTGCTCATTATTTCTTTTAGAACAATAATATTCCATTATATTCATATAACATAACTTATTCAGCCATTCCCCATGTAATGGGCATCCACTCAATTCCAGTTCCTTAAAATGACCTTATTCTAATCATCATTACTCTAGTCTCTGGATTGTATTGACAACATTTTTTTTCTTCTTCATATAAATGGATGATAACATTTTAAAAAAAAATATTTTTCTTCCAGCAGCCTCTCTGACATGGTTTTATTCCCTAGCCATCCCTGATCAATAGATTCTTTTCCATGCTCTCATGAAACTGATTGGTGAACTTTTAGCCTTATCTAGCTAGAAGTCAGGTCAGCACACCAATTTTTGCAGTACATTTGCTATAATCCAACATGACCAACTGAAGTATCTTTTTTCATTTTTTTCCCTCTTATCTTTTTCTAGTAGTTATATATGTATTTTCTTTCCCCATTAAAACATAAAGTCCCTGAGGACAGGGATTTTTTTTTTATATTTATCCCTAGACTTGATACTTATTAAGATAAAGGCTTTCTCTATCTATCTGTCTATCTATTGATCTATCATCTGCCCATGTGTTCAATTTCTAGATTATTTCACACTATAAATAATTGCTATCAAGCTCAAGTAGAAAGAGACCCTTGTAGACTCCATTATTGACTTAGAATATTACAAATTGACATTACCTAGAATTATCTAAAAATATTGTATTACACTTTATTTATTATATTTCCTAATTATGTTTTAGTACATTATTAGAGTTTTAGGACCTTTTGGCCCTATACCAGCCTTTGAAAGTTCTGCTGTAGATTAATCAGTGCTAACTTCTCTAGTTGCCGGGATTCTCAGGGAGAGAATCTTTTCCCCTCCATGAGCAGAATTAAGTTTTTTGCCATAAAGAGTTTGCTTATTCATCTTCCTCTTGTATTTTACAATATGTTTCTTCAAGTTTCGTTCTAAGTGATTGTCTAAAAATGGACTTAAATACCTTACTTCCTACACCAATAGTTGCTATAATATCTCTAATAGTCCTTTAAGTATGCTCTTTAAGAATGAAACTTTTGCATTTTTCCTTTGAGTAATATACATTTTATCGAAAGACTGTAAGATTAAGAACATAGCAAAAGAGAATAATGAAATATGTATGAAAATTAAACACTTGATTAACAAAAATCTTAAAATGAAAAACCAACTCAATCCAGTTTTATCTTGTTAAGGTCATATATTTCAAGTCTGCTTAGTGTCAGTAGAATCATATCTGAATGACCCCTTTTGTCATGAAATAAAATTACATTAAAATTATTGCTTGAACCAAGTTTTTGAATTCCATTGTATTTCATAGTAACATCTTGAATTCTTGAATTTAATTCTAAGAAAATAAATACAAAAAAATGAGTAAATTGGCATGTTCCAGTCAAAAAAGATTTTGAATAGATGAACCTTTCTTCCCTCTTTTAACCAGTTTAGCTAATGATTTCTTCATTTTTGTTTTTTTGTTTTTTTGAGACAGCACTTGTGTTTTTTTTACTAAATCAATTTTAGATTTTTCCCCCAATTTATCAGAATTTCCTCTTTTGTTCTTGTTTTAGATTATTTGTTTAATTCCTACTTTAAATTTCATAGTGAGTCCATTAATTCAAGAATCATTTTAAAATGTCCTCCTATTTGTTTTCATTAAGTCCCAAAACTATAGTCACACATAGTGACCAGAGAAATTTTCAGGAATTTATTATCCAATATGCATTCTGAAATGCTTCATTTTATAACCTAGAATGTTTTTTTTTTCCTTCTCTCCTTTAATTCATGCTAAAACCCTATACAATCTGAGTCCTAACTAGGCAAGACTCTGAGGACTAAGCACTTAAATATATGGAAACTTTTGTTTATTTTCTCAAGAAAAGCTTTACAGGGTACCTTTTAATGTCTAAACCAGTAGCAGAGATTTATGTGCATTAAGAAAATGCAGAGAAAAAGATAAATGATCATTCCAAGCATATTAAACAAATTAGTATCATTGGACACACTTAGGACTCAGTTGGAATCTAATATGTAACATCATGAGCCGTTTATTTTTTCATGTATCCCTCTTTTCATTTCTATATATTCTATCCCTGGCACTTCATGTTAAATTATAGAAAGGATATTCTATTAAAGGCATAGCAAAATATTCCATAAAGGCTTGCCACTGGTCCACTTGTATTGGAATAAACACCCTACATGTGGTACTCATTTCAAGTACATTTCATCTGTGGTTGCTGTCATTCATTCAAGATAACAAATAAAATCTCTGAGGGCAGGGTGGTACATGAGAGTCTGGGAGTTATCCTTGGAACACATCTTTTAAAAACACACATTACCCACAGTCATACAAACATACGTATGCACTTTATCTAGAGTTGTAATCCAGCTTGCAAGAAAGCTTTTCATGTACAGAGAGGAAAGAGGCTATTAGTCTATCAGTATATGATCTGCTAATAACAAACATCAGGGAAGAGCAATTCAATTCATTCACTTTGATAGTCCCACAATTGCACCCAGCACAGACTACAACCTTTCTGTGACTTTCTGAAAAGTCTAGGAGACTTGCCACAGCAAATAATTCATCATTCTTCAGTCAATCTGGTGATGAGTCTCTCTGAACTGGACTAGTCCTTAAACACCTGACATTAAGTTTATCATTGGTTCCACATCTGAAACCTATGTACCTTGGTAGGACCCAGTATAGTACAGGCTTAATTTTTTAAGAACTTATTTGACTCTATACTGTAGAGAGCTGAAACTCTGAAAAAGTGTACTTGAATCAGATAGCAGAGCACTTAAGACTAATTACCTATTATTCCTTGTGTGAGATAATGGTTCTATAAGCATATATTTAGATGATATGGTAATGTGATGGCTCTCCTCACCATTGGTGCTTGCTGAATGTGCGGTAGTGTGGTAATAGTAGGCAAGGATTGGAGGGCTTAGGGAGAGAGGTCAGAGTCACTTAGCTGTAGGATGAGGAGAAGAGAGGCTGGAGAGTCCAGACTCCAGAATCCAGGATACATCTTGGGCAAGCCACATGGCAGCTTGCCTGCCTCCTTCACTTCCCCCACTAAAGACCAAGGATTTTGACTGATCCAGACTCTGACTGATCCTGAGGCATTCCAGAGAGTTAGCCCGGACATTACACTATGCCACATTGAAATATCAGTATAGAACTTTTGTGAAGGTTAAAAATATAGCATTATGATATCCTAAAAATGAATTATTTGTTTCATTTCCATTAGCAAATAAGTCAATGTCAATGTTATTTGGATTCCATAATTTGTCTCTTAAATCATTTTTTTTAATTATAGAAGGTATTTTGCACACATGCCACACAAGAACACAACAATCTTCTCTTTCTTTCCTTATCAACTTCTAAACTATATCTTTCATTATAATACTTTATTTCATATACCCTGAACTCAATTGTAAGCTCCTTGAGATTAACGGTCATAGAAGTGGTGTGATATAGTGGATTTAAAGATGAACCAAATCAGTTCCATTTGTTCAATAATGAATAGAACCAGCTATACCCAGCGAAAAAATTCTGGAAAATGAGTGTGAACCACTACATAGCATTTCCAATCCCTCTGTTTTTGTCCGCTTGCATTTTTTGATTTCCTTCACAGGTTAATTGTACGTTATTTCAAAGTCCGATTCTTCTTGTAAAGTAAAATAACTGTATGGATATGTATACGTATATTGTATTTAACATATACTTTAACATATTTAACATGTATTGGTCTCCCTGCCATCTGGGAGAGGGGGTGGGGGGAAGAAGGGTAAAAATTGGAACAAAAAGTTTTGCAATTGTCAATGCTGAAAAATCACTCATGCATATATCTTGTAAATAAAAAGATATATATATATATATGTGTATGTATATATATATATATATATATATGTGTATATATATATATATATATATATATATATATATATATATAAAACTGGATTTAGCATCAAGCTAATTCAAGTATTATTGATTTGAAATTAGCTCTGCTATTGGATTACTTCTTTATGGACTAAGGTATGTTCTCTTTCTATAGGGCAAATTGCTGGTACCTTGATATAAGGTATTGCTGTGACTGTTTTCTTGTAAAATAAGTATGGTCAATGAGAATCATGGGAGGCATTTGCTTTGAATATGCCCTCTCCCAGTTTCTCATATACCTTAGCATCTAAAAGATAGATATGCTATTAGTGATTCTCTGCCCCTTTGCCTCATCTTTTCTCCCTCATCCTTGGATCCCTCCTTTTCTTAATTCTTCACTCTTTCCCCTCCCCTTCTCCTTCTCCTAAGTCTCTCCTTCTTCCTCTCTTCCCCCTTTCCTCCTTTAGCTCTCTCCAATTCTCTTTTCCCTATCCTCTTTCATTTCCCACTCTTTTCCCCTATTTCCCCTTTTCTTAATTTCCCTCATTTCCCATTTCCCCTTCCTACTCCTTCTTTTGATATATTTTTCTGTGCCTAGCTCTCCGTGGCTCCATTTAGAGTTTTCTTGGCAAAGATCTAGAGTGGTTTGGCATTTTCTTCTCCAGTTCATTTTACAAATGAGGAAACCAAAGCAAACAAGGTTAAATATCTTGCCTATAGTCATATAGCTAGTAAGTTTCTGATATTTGATTTAAATTCAGGTCTTCCTGAGTCCATAGTCAGTGTTTAATCCATTGTATCACATTTTGTCATTTAAAAATTAATATAATTTAAATTTTTATTATTTTTATTTTTCCAGTTACATGTAAAACAATTTTGGGGGGAGGTTATCCATGTACATTCATTTTTCTATATATTTCTATAGGAATCATGTTGGGAGAGAAAAATCAGAATGGAAGGGAAAAACTATGAGGAAAAAAAACAGGAAAAAAAGAAGAGATGAAAATAGCACATATTGATCATTTAATCTCCATAGTTCTCTCCCTGGATGTGGTTGGCATTTTCCATCAAAAGTTTATTGGAATGGCTTTGCATCATTGAACCTCTGAGAAGAATCAAGTCTATCATAGTAGATCATCACATAATTCTGCTATTGTTGTATGCAATGTTTTCCTGGTTCTACTCACTTCACGCAGCATCTGTTCATGTAAATCTTTCAAGGCTTTTCTAAAATTAGCCTGTTCATCATTTTCTATAAAACAATATTATTTCATTATTTTCTTATGCTCATAACTTCATTTTTTTAAATGAAGATTTTTTATTTACTCAATGGATGCTTCCAAAGCTGCTCTTCCTCTCTCTCTCTGTTTTCTTAAGTGAAACCACTGTGGTACAATAGAACAAATGTGGTACCTGAAAGAAGCAATGGTATAGCAGAAAGAGGATGGGACTGCTGTTGTTCAGTCATTTCAGTAGTTTTCTTGAAAAAGATACTGGGGGTAACTAGGTGGTGCAGTGCATAGAACACCAGCCCTGAAGTCAGGAGGACCTCAGTTCAAATTTGATCTCAGACACTTTACACTTGAAACTTCCTTATCTGTGTGACTGCGCAAGTCACTTAAATCCCATTGCCTCAGCAAAAAAAATACTGAAGTGACTTATTATTTTCTTCTTTGGCTCATTTTATAGACAAGAAAACTGAACAAACAGGGTGAAGTAATTTGTTCAGGGTCACACGGATACTATGTGTCCCTTCACCAATGCTTATGTAATCAATAAATTCAGTTCAATTCAATATATATTAATTGTGTGGTAAGTGCTAGGCACTCTGTTAGGGACTAGTAATACAAAAATGGAAACATTCCCTGATTTTATGGAGCTTTTAGTCTGCTAGAATAAACAGCTTATGTCCAATAAGTAAATGAAGAATATATACAAGATACATACAAAGTAGGGCAGTTGGTGGTACTGTGGATAGAATGCCAGGCATGGAGTCAGGAAGACATTGATGCTGACCAGTGTCACTTAACTTTTGTTGCATTAGTTTTCTTATCTGTAAAATAGGGGTAATAATAACACCCATCTATTAAGTTTTTTGTGAGGATCAAATGAAAAGTGTAAGTAAAGTGCTTAGAATAGTTCTTGGTATATAGGATTGTTATGATGATGATGGTGATGATATAGGTAGTACATACAAATGTGAAATAACATCCATCTATTAAGTTTTTTGTGAGGATCAAATGAAAAGTGTAAGTAAAGTGCTTAGAATAGTTCTTGGTATATAGGATTGTTATGATGATGATGATGATGATGATGATATAGGTAGTACATACAAATTGTGAAGTACATTGAGTTCAGATCTAGTACTTTTTATTCTGTACCAATTTTGAGGCAGTTGGGTGGTATAGTGTGTAGAGAGCACTTGGTCTGGAGTTAGGATGACTGGAACTAGAATTTACCCCCAGGTAATTACTATATATGTGATTCTGTACAATACACTTAGTCTCTGTCTCTTTCATCAGCTTTAAAATGGGAAAAATAATTGTACCTACCTCTTAGGATTATTGTGATGATCAAATGATCTATAAAATGCTTAGGGTAAAGCCTGAATCATGGCAGAAAATTAATAATGTTTCCTTTCTCCTTTCTTCCTAAGACACCTTTGAGAAAGTTATTACTTAAAATTATAACACCTTTTTTTCTTATAGCATATATGGAGTTAATGCAGTTTGAAAGTCTTATAAAATAGTCTTATCAGTAGTTATTGGTCTTAATGTGAACAACTTTTAAGACTGATTTTAGAAACTAGATCTAATTAACAATTGTTACTAACAGTTAAATAATTATTTAATATTTGTAAACTATTTTGTATGTGAAGTAGAGACAATCTCACTGGAACATGTATTGGACTCATGGGGCATGTGACAAGTGTTTGATCCCTTAGTAAAGGACAGATATGAGCTTTGGACCCCACCCCAGGACCATAAAAGCCTCTATATCAAAATGGGATGGTCACTGATCAAGAAAGAGCTGTTCATTTAGTAGATATTAAAAAAGAATAATTACTCTTTGGAGCTTTTCTTTATGAATTGATCAGCATGTGAAAACTCTGTGGATGCTTCTCTAAGAGAACTTCCTCTGAAGTTGGGAAGTTTTGGGAATACTGAAGTTCACAGGCTCCTCTGTTAGATATGACTGGCAATGGGATGAGTTTCTGTAACTATATATTCTGAGATAGCATGACTACTGATAAGAGGATTATGAGCTTGATGTGAATCTTTTGGGAGTTCTTCAGACAATGTGAGCTTGAGGCAAAGGTCACATAGCTAAGAGAGTCAAAGGCAGATCCAGGTTTACCCTTTTCTTCTTCTAAATTCATTGCTCTTTCCATTACACTAGAGTGAATACAAAAAAAAAAATCATAGAGTATTATAATTCCCCAGAAACTGCATATATGTCAGATTTATTTTAAGCATAAAACAAATAATATTTTTTTCCCATTAGCTGGTCACCCAGGTGGAGTTTGGCTATCAAATACCTTTACATTTATATATGTGCATAAAGGAAAACTCTTTTTAACAATTGAGTGCAAATAATTTAGAGATTTCAGTTTGGATTTCATCCCATAGCTTCTTCACCGTAGCTTCTTCTGCCAGGTGTTTGCTGCCTTTCTTCATGCTATACTGCCATGGAAAAATGCCATTCCCTACATGCCCAAGCTTATCCCTTGCTCCTTTGTACTCAAAACCAATATTCTTTTTGAAGAATGAAAACTAAAAGTTGATACCAATCTAGTTTAAGAAGTAAGTCTACTTAGATTTAAGCAACTGTCTGAAAAGAAAGACAAAATGATGCATATTATTCTTTTACTGTATAGCAAGTAATAACTAAACCAAAGGATTTACATGAAATGTTTTAACTCGAATGTATTTTGCTAGCAGCCAATTACATTATTTCAATAGCTATTTATTGAAAAACTCTTCTTACTATATGGTAATCTAAAGAAGATAGGAATTACTTTGAGCTGGAGAATGTAGAACAGGGAATTCCCACAGATGACATTTTTCTGCCATTTATTGACAAGTGAAGGGTAGTCAGTGAAGAGGAGAGTGTAAGAGATGACTCATGGAAAGAAAATTAAAAAAATGACTGGTTTCTGATCCTCCCCTTTTAATCTAATTCATTTTAACCAACTTTTATCAGAATTACTATTTATAAGGTCCTAAGCTGATATTCCAATGATGATTTTAAGTGAACTGCCTAAGGATAGAAGCTTCCACAAATGCCACACTGAGTAGGAAAGGTTAAAGCTTTGTACTCTTGTATCCATGTAGTAATGGCTCCATGTCTTGGCTGCAGAACAGCTTAGATATGTTTGCTAAAATTCAGGATGGCAAGGCAATTAATCATGCTGTATGCTAAATTGGTGAAGAATTGTAGCTTCAGTCAGTAGGAGTGTTCATAATGATGAACTCATAAATCCATGAAAATCATCAGTATTTCCATATATTACCAATAGTCTGTCAGCAAGAGACAGAAAGAGAAATCCCATTTAAAATAGCTGTAGATAGTATAAAATATATTGAAATCTACCTGCCAAGACAAAACCAGAAACTATATGAATACAATTATAAAACATTTTTCACACAAATAAAGTTATATCTAAACAATTGGAATAAAATCAAGTGCTCATCAGTAGGCCAAGTTAATATAATAAAAAATGGCAATTTTAACAATTATGAACTTAGAGCTCGCTGGAGGAACTGAAGTATAAAACATGTCAAGTGCTAGGAATTCAAAGATAAATAAGCCATGGTTCCTGCCCATGAGTTTATAATTTAATAAGTAGATTAAAATATGAAACACAGATGCTTATACTCTTAATTTAATTGTTTTAAATGCTAAGTAAGAGGAGAAGGAAGATTATATCTAGCTGGGATAGGTGATCCAGAGAACCTACATCTTTCTAAACCTTGAGCATATCTTAAGTTCAGACATCAAATTGAAAAATTGAATAAAATCATAAGTAGTCCAGTTTAGCTGGAAGAAGAATGTCTTATCACAAGTCATCATCTTATGTCAGAATGAGATAGCCATGTCTGTTAAGTGCCATCCCTCTTACTTTTCTCAATTTTCTGCTGATGATTTGGCAAATAAGGGTGGTCAATGATGGTATAATAGTCTTTTAACTAGGATCTAATTTTAATGTTAACAGGTAACAAAATACTTTCTACTTTCACCACATTTAACTCATTTCCCCAAATGATTTTTACTCTTTGTGACTAACTGTGCAATAAAATATACTCTTTAGACAATAGCTAAGAGATATCCCTTTTAGATTCTTTTGCCTGGCTTCCCAAACTGAAAATGAGCATATGGCATAGTGCAAAGATTATGTTAAGCATTTTTTAAACTTTGAAGTGCCACACAAATGCTAGCTATTATTATCCAATATATTCTTTCATTATTTTGGTGGTGGTAAAATAATGAAAGAAGTAACTTAAAAAATCTGATAACAACAATATGTAGCATTTAGGTACTACTTTAAGTGTTAACTCTCTACAAATATTATTTCATTTGATCCTTACAACAACACCATGGTATACCTTCTATAATATTATCATTTTAGAAAGAAGGAAATTGAGGCAGATATAGAGAAAACGACCTGCCTAGGATCATGTGACTATTAAATATCTGAGGTTACATTTGAATTCAGGTCTTCCTAACTATAGGTCCAATGTTGTATCTGCTGATCCTAATGAACATGATAGACCATGAGAATGTAAAAAGGAAATGACTGTGGAGATGTAGAGGCATAGTGGAGAGATTCAAATGGAAATAGAGTTAGGAACACTTGTCAATAAATGAATTATGATTTCAAGGATGAAAAATTAGATATGGTTCAAGATTTTGAGTCAAAGTCATTGGATAAATAGTTCTATTAAAAATAAGGAAATTAATGATCATAATCCATTCATTTATAGAATGTTGAGTTTTTAGTCTCAATGGAATACTCAGATAGTTGTGTCATTAAAGAAAATAAAATAAGATTAGAGCTTGAAAGATAATTCAGGACTCGGGATTAAGTTTTAGGAGTTTGATATGTATGGCTGATAATTGAAGCAATAGTGAAGTTAGTGAAATTGCAAAATAAACATTCAGCTCAGTTCAATTAAATTCAGCAAACATTCATTATGTATCTACTGTGTGCAATTCAACAAACATGTATTAAGTGCTAAGAACAGGGAATGAAGGGAGGAGAAATGGGGGAACAGAATCCTGTTCTCATGGAATTAACATTCTATTAGTGCCATGTAACTTTTAATTAGGTAGATAAATACAATATAACTTGAAGATCAAAAAAGAACAACTGACAACTAAAGGAGGGTTTGCCATATGATGTTTAAAAGTTGAGACATGTTTTTGAGTAATTTAATCATCCTACTAATAAGGTCATCAGTTTATTTATTAAAAGGATGGCCATTTGGCCATCTCTTTAGACTCTAATAGTGGTAAGGGTGGAGGTCACTGTTTATATGCCCTTTGAAGAGGAGATAATACTGAGGGGTGCTGATAAACTCTGGTTAGCATAAAGACAAATATACATTAAACTAAAATGATCTTGAGTTGGATCATACAAATTTTAGTTAAAGACACATCAGTTACCATATCACCTGTCTTGATAATAGGAAGAATAAACGTTTTCCCAGGCTTGTCAGAGAAAACCTAATAAGTAAGAATGCACCCATTAGTCCATTTAGAATTTTTTTTTACCATGCGATTAAATCTTGGCCTGGACAAATCACTGGATGAGAAAGTAGAAAAGGAGGAAAATTGATCTGAGTACAGTAATTAGTTATTAGTATTAGTAATTAGTATATTAGTATTAGTAATTTAACTAAATTACTAAATATATACTAAATATAAGAGAAAAATTCTAATTGAGAGACTAAGTATTCCCAATAAGTCACTGATATTACAATTTATCAAGGGTTCTTAACTATGAGACATGATGGGTAACAATGTAACAGGGAAAAAGGAAGAAATTGACCCATGCATTGACAAAACCAAAAGATGCAGTCCTCTTTAGTAAATAAACCATACATATCAAAAGACTCAAAAGGAAAAAGTAAACAATTTTAAAAAGTGTCCTTATAAGCCTTAGAAGTCTCATCTTATACAGCAGTCTCATTATCCTGGTCTGGGTGTGATCTTGAAGCAATTTCCAGCTGACTGTCTTCTTACTTAGACTCAGGTAATTTGTAGAGATCCTCTTTCTCTGTTAAAAATCTCCTACAAAATTGGTCTTAACACAATTTTAAATTATTTTGCCAATAACCAGGTCAAATAATGAAAATTAATAACCATTATGCCCCTATTATTATAAAATAAAATTTGGAACCTTTTAGAAGAAAGAATTTACATTTTTAGGGTGGTCCATTATCATGTTGATATATTTAAGAAGCTCAAATACAAATAGAAAATTAGAACTCAATTTTTATGGTTGGTATTATACATTCTTCCATCAGGAGGATGAGATTCAACTAGGGAATAACAGAACACTTTTTATAATAACAGAATACTTTTTTATAAGATAGACTCTAATACAAAAATGAATTATGGTTCTGAGGTAAGATATTTAAATACAATGAGCAATAATTTTAAAACTGCACATCAAGTAAGTTATTAATAATAAAAATTTTCAACTTCTAGTATATTTTCTTTTAACACAGAACTGAGACAATTAAGATATTCATTAAATAATATAATTATTTCCAGTTTTTCAAAGTCCTTGCATCATTTGCCTACTTATTCCCATACTATTATGAATAATTAAATGAGTAACTTTTACCTGAATATATAACTAATAATAGACGTCAAGATTAAATACTTTAATATACAATTGTTTAAAATATAGAGAGGACTAACATTCTAGACCAAGTGACTCAAATATTATACCTTTATTTTATTGTAGTAATTCAGATATATATAATCAACTGACATGATTATAGAAATTCGTTATAAAAGAGTTGGGCTGTAACTATACAATAAAGGAATGGCACTTCCCTAACTTCATGTAAATTCCAGGAAAAAAGTTATATAGATGGCTAATTTCATTGAACCAGGATAAAAATCATCCTAGTGGGATATTTTCCATTCAATGAATGTCATATTGAGGAAATTGAGTCAAGAGAATCAGCCTGTGTCAAGAATTATTCTCCCAATTTTTCTCAAGAGAACTCCAACTTCAATTCATGGATGTAAAACTCCAGAGGGTTGCTGACATTGTGGCTCATTCCTTGTAGTATTCTTTGATGATCATACCTAGAATCAGACTCAGAATAATGTCAGTTAATAATCTTATAAGGTTTTCAATGAAAGTTCCAATAATCAGAGCTTTCAGATGTATTCAGCTCTCAAGGATCACGTATCTAGATAAAACGTGTTGACTATAATCTCACATTGGTAACAGTAAGAAAGAGATTCATCATGAAAAAAATCACATTTTATCTTGACATAACTAATATTCATGCTAAGTATTTTTTTAATTCCTAAGTTCAATATTATATAAATGATTTTGTTTTAAAATGCTTAATAACAAACAAGAAAAGATTTGGAATTACATTTATATAATAATCTCAAATTATTTACAGAGAACAACTTATCAGAAACATTGATTTTATTTCCCTTCAATTCTTAAAATGTTCAGTTGTTAACCATGTCCAAATGGACATAAACATAGATTATTGCTCTCAGAATTCTTTGATATAATGGGAGAATCTTTAGGGTGCTCTTAAGTACATTTACATGCATTTTTCACATTTTTTAATCCCAGATTAAGTAACAAAAATGAGTTAAATTAGACTTGTTGAGAGAAGATGACACCAGTACTTAATGGACCTGACTTTAACCTTACAACTGAATCGATTTCTATCTTTGTTTCAGAAACTTGTTTATCTCTTTCTAATTAGATTACCCTAAAAGAATGAGAATATTCAAAAACTGAATAATATATGTGTGTGTGTGTGTGCGTGAGTAAGTGTATGTGTGTGACAAGTTCAAACACTAATTTAACTGTTGCTGAAGCTCTGGAATGACAAAAAATTTAGATCAAAATAGCAAGTTCTTTTCCACTTATAGCTTATTACACTAATTGCGATCCTTTAGTATTAATCTAATAACTAATAGATCTAATATTTCCATGTCAGACTTCCACTTTGTCTACTCTGATAATAGAAATGGGCTATGAAAGCTAAAAGCTGTAAGCAGGGACATGATTATAATAGCATAAAAACCTCAATCCATACCACTATAAGTACTTTAGCATATGGAGCCAGGTGGACAGATTTCTTGTGTGCAAATGTATAACTTTTTCCAAGGTAACTTTCCTACCTTAGTCTCAGGGACAGATAGATATTAACTAGCCTAAAAATCTTAAATGTTGCTTCCATTAAACTGCTCTCTGATAACTTTTTTCTTGAAGCACCTATTTAATACTGGACACAATAAAACTATGAATGAAATTCAGAAATTCACTGTAGGTTTGGACCTAATTATTATCAAAATCAAATTGTTGCAATAAATTAGCTTGCAAATAAAAATTAGTAGGACTTCAAAAAATCACATAAAAGATTTTTTAATTTAACATTTCTTTCTAAAGTTTATCCTGATATTAAAAAAATCATTAAACTTTCACTAAGTAAATTAGTTGGAAATCTATAAAATGACAAATATCTCTTATTCAATCTTAAAGTCAAAAGAAGTCTTTAAAATTGGAATTTATCAGGACTAAGTAGGTGTAAAATTTTAAGTATTTTAAATAAATTCTCGAAGTACTAAATATATCATTAGAACAATTACATTCTGGAATCCCACAAAGACAGAGACTTTATTAAACCCCTAGAAAAAACATCACTGGTCAATTGATACAAACCTCCAAGTTAACATATCTAAATATATCCTTAGATAAAGTGGGCTTCAAAAATAACACTCCCATTTCATACAAGAATTCCTGTTTATTCAGTAGGAATTGTGAATTCCTACTGAATAACAGAGTTGATGCAAATCTATGACTATATGGTAGATTTTTACAAAAGTGATATTACAAGATTTTTTCATTGTATAATTACCAATTTTCCTTTTAAAATTTTTTATTTATGTAAATATTTGAGTAAAACAATAACTACAAAATACCCACTTAATAATTTCACAATTTGCATAAGTAATATATAAATAATTTTAGGTTAACTTGCTTTTAGATATAAGCAAAACCAGAATTTTTATAATTTCTTAAACTGCAGTCTTTCTCATTATTAAAACACATGATCAATAGGGCAGATAGAATGACCTAACAGTTTTCTAACCCACTCCTTTTTTTCCTAAACAGCACTATTTTAAATCTAACAACATCTAGATTTTAAGAAAGTGCTTTTCTAACAATAAAACTGACATAATTTACCAAATTATACAACAGAAGAAATTTTAGAAATATATTATGATAAACAATATTATGATATTTGAAGCTTGAAACAAATCCACTGCCACTTCAGGTGAATGTACTTCCAAATTAATTCACATAGAAAATCATTCATCTAATCAACATTATTACTGTATACTGAACCCATCTAAATAGACATTGTTATTGTATACTGAACACATCTAAAAACCTGTATAAATTCATTAAGTGTGAAGCAATTATGTCTAATTAAAGATATAAAAACATTTAACATTCATATAACATTTGATCTATGCCATGTACTATACCAATTTGGGGAGGTGGATTCTATTATTATTATTCCCTTACAGAAAACAGTAATCATTTTTAAAGATGATGGTGATAATGCCCAGTTCCTTATAAACTTTTCCTTCTTTTCAATAATCAGACTCTTTCATCTCTCTTTGAATTTTAACAAATAAGGATAATGTTCCTTGAACATTCAACTTCCAATTCCCATCCTCCCTGAAATTTTGAGTTGTTTATACTAGGAAATACATTTGTATTATTATTATAGCTTTTTATTTACAAAATACATGCATGTATAATTTTTCAGCAATGACAATTGCAAAACCTTTTGTTCCAATTTTTCCCCTCCTTCCCCCCACTCCCTCCCCTAGATGGCAGGTTGACCAATATATGTTAAATATGTTAAAATATAAGTTAAATATAATACATGTATACATGTCCATACAGTTATTTTTCTGTACAAAAAGACTTTGAAATAGTGTACAATTAACCTGTGAAGTAAATCAAAAATGCAGGCAGACAAAAATAGAGGGATTGGGAATTCTATGTAATGGTTCTTAGTCATCTCTCAGAGTTCTTTCACTGGGTGTAGCTGGTTCAATTCATTACTGCTCTATTGGAACTTATTTGATCCATCTCATTGTTGAAGAGGGGCATGTCCATCAGAATTGATCATCACATAGTGTTGTTGTTGAAGTATATGATGAAAAAAAAAAAAGAAGTATATGATGATCTCCTGCTCCCTGCTCATTTCACTTAGCATCAGTTCATGTAAGTCTCTCCAGGCCTTTCTGAAATCATCCTGCTGGTCATTTCTTGCAAAACAATAATATTCCATAGCATTTATATACCACAATTTATTCAGCCATATTCCAATTAATCCACTCATCCACTCAGTTTCCAGTTTCTGGCCACTACAAAGAGGTCTGTCACAAACATTCTTGCACATACAGGTCCCTTTCCCTTCTTTAAAATCTCTTTGGGATATAAGCCTAGTAGTAACACTGCTGGATTAAAGGATATGCACAGTTTGATAACTTTTTTGAGCATAGTTCCAAATCGCTGTCCAGAATGGCTGGATGTATTCACAATTTCACCAACAATGTATCAGTGTTCCAGTTTTCCCACATCCTCTCCAGCATTCCTCATTATCTTTCCCTGAAATTCTGACCAATCTGACAGTTGTGTAGTGGTATCTCAGAGTTGTCTTAATTTGAATTTCTTTGATTAATAATGACTTGGAGTATCTTTTCATATGGCTAGAAATAGTTTCAATTTCTTCATCTGAGAATTGTCTATTCATATCCTTGGACCATTTATCAATTTGAGAATGGCTTGATTTTTTATATATTAGAGTCAATTTTCTATATATTTTGGAAATGAGGCCTTTATCAGAATCTTTGAATGCAAAAATGTTTTCCCAGTTTATTGCTTTCCTTCTAATCTTGTCTGCATTAGTTTTGTTTGTACAAAAACTTTTCAATTTGATATAATCAAAATTTTCTATTTTGTGATCAATAATGATCTCTAGTTCTTCTTGGGTCACAAATTCCTTCCTCCTCCACAGGTCTGAGAAGTAAACTATCCTATGTTCTTCTAATTTATTTATAATCACATTCTTTATGCCTAGGTCATGAACCCATTTTGACCTTATCTTGGTGTACAGTGTTAAGTGTGTTTCAATGCCTAGTTTCTGCCATACTAAGGAAATACATTTTTAACGTTTTAATTTTACCCTGTTATCAGATCAGATAAAAATTATCTTAAGACTTTAAAAGTTGATGTGCTGCTTTTGGCCCAGGCAAATATATCTAAGGAATCTCATTTAATGTTGATAGGCATAGCCAGTATTCCCAGGCAGAAATCTACAACAGTTACTTAAATGATAATTAATAATTGAAAAGTATAAAGAAATATTTAGGATTTTATTAAAATTAAAAATCACAATAATCGATATCTTTACCATATCTAATATTTATGTAGTACTAGATTTAATAAAGTATTTTAAACAGATTTATACTGAAAGGTGGATGAACTCAATTAACCAGTTGAACTAATCTTCCTCTTAGCCTAAGGCTGGTTACAGACTGCTTTCTAAAAATGTTTTCCTTTGCAAATTCTAGTTCTTAATAATATAGGAATAGATTCTGAAATTTTTTTAATTTATTTTTTTATTATAATAACTTTTTATTGACAGAACCCATGCCAGGGTATTTTTTTTTACAACATTATCCCTTGCACTCACTTCTGTTTGGAGCTTTCCCTTCCACCCTCCACCCCCTCCCCTAGATGGCAAGCAGTCTTATATATGTTGAATATGTCCTAGTATATCCTAGATAAAATGTATGTGTGCAGATCCAAACAGTTTTCTTGTTGCACAAGGAGAATTGGATTCAGAAGGTAAAAATAACCCGAGAAGAAAAACAAAAATGCAAAGTTTACAATTCATTTCCCAGTGTTTTTTTTCTATGGGTGTAGCTGTTTCTGTCCATCATTGATCAATTGAAACTGAATTAGGTCTCTTTATCAAAGAAATCCAGTTCCATCAGACATCTTCATACAGTATCCTTGTTGACATATATAATGATCTCTTGGTTCTGCTCATTTCATTTAGCATCAGTTCATGTAAGTCTCTCCAAGCCTCTCTGTATTCATCCTGCTGGTCATTTCTTACAGGAACAATATTCTATAACATTCATATACCACAATTTACCCAACCGTTCTCCAATTAATGGGCATACATTCATTTTCCAGTTTCTAGCCACTACAAACAGGGCTGTCACAAACATTTTGGCACATACAGGTCCCTTGCCCTTCTTTAGTATCTCCTTCTCCTTGGGGTATAAGCCCAGTAGAAACACTGCTGGATCAAAGGGCATGCACAGTTTGATAACTTTTTGGGCATAATTCCAGATTGCTATCCAGAATGATTGGATTCGTTCACAGCTCCACCAACAATGTATCAGTGTCCCAGTTTTCCCACATCCCCTCCAACAATCATCATTATTTTTTCCTGTCATCTTAGCCAATCTGACAGGTGTGTAGTGGTATCTCAGAGTTGTCTTAATTTGAATTTCTCTGATTAATAGTGATTTGGAACACTCTTTCATATGAGTGGTAATGATTTCAATTTCATCATCTGAAAATTGTCTGTTCATATCCTTTGACCATTTATCAATTGGAGAATGGCTTGGTTTCTTATAAATTAGAGTCAGTTCTCTATATATTTTGGAAATGAGGCCTTTATCAGAACCTTTAACTGTGAAGATGTTTTCCCAGTTTGTTGCTTCCCTTCTAATCTTGTTTGCATTAGTTTTATTTGTACAGAAGATTTTTAATTTGATGTAATCAAAATTTTCTATTTTGTGATCAATAATGGTCTCTAGTTCGTTTTTGGTCACAAATTTCTTCCTCCTCCACTGTGAAGACAGCATATTTTAAAACCAGCTGGAGTCAAGAATTCAGGTTAGGGGAAAATTGTCAATCTTTATTCTCAGTGAAGAAAGATCGGAGGTGGAAGAGAATGGGCAATAGCAATGTGTGCCTCTGAGTCAAGAAGCTAGCTAGACCAGCAGTCACACGACCAGCAGCTACCAGCATATAACCCAGGCCCAATCTCTCCCAGCCTCTCTTCCTGTCTCTCTGCCTCCCCCCACCAAAATCCTTATTTCCTATACAACACATCAGGACTTGCACAGAGAGTGGGCAGGGGCCATTCTTTATCCAATCATGTATATTAATAGAGTATACTCCAATTACTATTTAGCCTCACGTGCTTGGGACCTCAGTGCATCAACTCAACCCTCAGCCCATTACACTCACAAGTCTGAGAGATAAACTACTGTATGTTCCTCCAATTTATTAATAATCTCGTTCTTTATGTCTAAATCATGGACCCATTTTGATCTTATCTTGGTATATGGTGTTAAGTGTGGGTCCATGCCTAATTTCTGCCATACTAATTTCCAGTTATCCCAGCAGGTTTTGTCAAATAATGAATTCTCATCCCATAAGTTAGGATCTTTGGGTTTGTCAAATACTAGATTGCTATAGTTGACTATTCTGTCTTGTGAACGTAACCTGTTCCACTGATCAAGTAATCTATTTCTTACCCAATAACAAATGTTTTTGGTGACTGCTGCTTTATAATACAGTTTTAGATCAGGTACAGCTAGGCTACCTTCATTTGATTTTTGTCATTAATTCTTTTGAGATTCTCTACCTTTTATTATTCTGTATGAATTTTGTTGTTATTTTTTCTAGATCAATAAAATATTTTCTTGGAAGTCTGATTGGTATAGCACTAAATAAATAGATTAGTTTAGGGAGTATTATCATCTTTATTATATTTGCGCGGCCTATCCAGGAGGACTTAATATTTTTCCAATTATTTAAGTTTGACTTTATTTGTGTGAAAAATTTTTTGTAATTTTGCTCATATAATTCCTGACTTTCCTTTGGTACATACATTCCCAAATATTTTATGCTGTCGACAGTTATTTTGAATGGAATTTCTCTTTGTATCTCTTGCTGTTGGATTTTGTTGGTGATGTATAAAAATGCTGAGGATTTATGGGGATTTATTTTATAACCTACAACTTTGCTAAAGTTATGAATTATTTCAAATAGCTTTTTAATAGAATCTCTGGGGTTCTCTAAGTATACCATCATATCATCTGCAAAGAGTGATAGTGTGGTTTCCTCATTGCCTATTCTGATTCCTTTAATCTCTTTCTCAACTCTTATTGTCGAGGCTAGTGTTTCTAATACAATATTGAATAATAATGGTGATAGTGGGCAACCTTGTTTCACTCCAGATCTTACTGGGAAAGGTTCCAGTTTTTCCCCATTACATATGATGCTTACTGATGGTTTTGAATATATGCTCCTGGCTATTTTAAGAAAAAGTCCATTTATTCCTATACTCTCAAGTGTTTTTATTAGGAATGGATGTTGGATTTTATCAAATGCTTTTTCTGCATCTATTGAGATGATCATATTTTTTTTGTTAGTTTGGTTATTGATATAGTCAATTATGCTAATAGTTTTCCTAATATTGAACCAGCCCTGCATTCCTGATATAAATCCTACTTGGTCATAGTGTATTATATTGGGGATGCTTTTCTGTAATCTTTTTGCTAATATTTTATTTAAGATTTTAGCATCAACATTCATTAGGTAGATTGGTCTATAATTTTCTTTCTCTGTTTTCAGCCCACCTGGTTTAAGTATCAGTACCATGTCTGTGTCGTAAAAGGAGTTTGGTAGGACTCCTTCAATCCCTATTTTTTCAAATAGTTTATATAGCATTAGGTTAATTGTTCTTTAAATGTTTGGTGAATTCAGGTAAAATAAATCTGGTCCTGGAGATTTTTCTTAGGGAGTTGGTTAATAGCTTGTTCTATTTCTTTTTCTAAAATGGGACTGTTTAAGATATTTACTTCTTCCTCTGTTAATCTGGGCAAGCTATATTTTTGAAGGTATTCTCCCATTTCATTTAAGTTGTTGAATTTATTGCCATAAAGTTGGGAAAAGTAATTCCTAATTATTGCTCTAATTTCCTTATCATTAGTGGTGAGTTCTCCCTTTTCATTTTTAAGACTAACAATTTGATTTTCCTCTTTTCTTTTTTTAAATCAGATTTACTAAGGGTTTGTCTATTTTGTTGGTTTTTTCATAGAACCAAGTCTTAGTTTTATTAATTAATTCAATAGTTTTTTTTTTACTTTCAATTTTATTGATCTCTCCTTTTATTTTTAGAATTTCAAGTTTAGTGTTTGACTTGGGGGTTTTTAATTTGTTCCTTTTCTAGCATTTTTAGTTGCAAGCCAAATTCATTAACCTTCTCTTTCTCTATTTTATGCAAGTAAACCTCTAGAGATATGAAATTTCCCCTTATTACTGCTTTGGCTGCAACCCACACATTTTGGTATGATGTCTCATTATTGTCATTTTCTTGGGTGAAGTTATTTAATTATGTTTATGATTTGCTGTTTCACCCAATCATTCTTTAGTATGAGATTATTTAGTTTCCAATTATTTTTTGGTCTACTTTCCCCTGTCTTTTTGTTGAGTGTAATTTTTATTGCATCATGGTCTGTAAAGGATGCATTTACTATTTCTGCCTTACTGCATTTGAGTTTGAGGATTTTATGTCCTAATATATGGTCTATTTTTGTATAGGTTCCATGAACTGCTGAAAAGAAAGTATACTCCTTTCTGTCTCCATTTTGTTTTCTCCAGAGATCTATCATATCTAACTTTTCTAGTATTCTATTTACCTCTTTGACTTCTTTCTTATTTATTTTGTGGCTTGATTTATCTAATTCTGAGAGTGCAAGGTTGAGATCTCCCACTATTATAGTTTTGCTGTCTATTTCTTCTTTCATCACTCTTAATTTCTCTTTTAAGAATTTAGATGCTACACCACTTGGTGCATATATGTTTAATATTGATGTTGCTTCATTATCTATGCTACCCTTTAGCAAGATATAGTGCCCTTCCTTATCTCTTTTAATTAGATCAATTTTTGTTTTTGCTTGATCTGAGATCAGGATGGCTACCCCTGCTTTTTTGACTTCACCTGAATCATAGTAGATTTTGCTCCAACCTTTTACCTTTACTCTGTATGTATCTACCTGCTTCAGGTGCGTTTCCTGTAAACAACATATTGTAGGATTCTGGCTTTTAATCCATTCTGCTAACTGCTTCCTCTTTATTGGGGAATTTACCCCATTCACATTTATGGTTAAAATTACCAATTCTGTATTACTTTCCAACTTGTTAACCTCTGTTTATGCTTTTCTCCCTTCTTTCCCCCTTACCCCCCTCCCCAGTATTAAACTTGTGAGCATCACTTGCTTCTCACAGCCCTCCCTTTTTAGTATCCCTCCTCCCCACCTTAGAGTTCCTCCCCCTATCTTACTCCTTTCCCTGACAGTTTCTGTATTCCCTTCTGCTTAGCTTATTCCTTCCCTTTTCACTTTTCCCTTCTCACTTTTCAATGAGATGGGAGAAGTTTCACCATAAATTGAATATGTCTAAAATTTTTTCTCTTAAAGCCAATTCTGATGTCAGTAAAATACCCACTATATTCATCCCCCCTCCGTTCTTTCTCTCAGACATAATAGGTTTCCTTGCCTCTTCTTGAGATGTAGTACCCCCAATTTACCCTTTTTCTGGTACAATGTCCTTTCAACCTCTAATTTCTAGAACAAGGTATACATGTATTTTTTATACATCTTTACAGCAGAAATATAGTTCCCAAGATTTCTTTTTACCTTTTTAGGTTTCTCTTGAGTTCTATATTTGTAGATCAAACTTCTTGTTAAGTTCTGGTTTTTTCATCAAAAATAGATGAAATTCACTTATTTTGTTGAATGACCATCTTCCCTGGAAAAAGATGCTCATTCTGTCTTGGTACATTATTTTTGGTTGCATACTGAGTTCCTTAGCCTTTCGGAATATCATATTCCAGGCCCTTCGATCTTTTAATGTGGATGCTGCTAGATCCTGGGTGATCCTAATTGTGGCTCCTCTATAGTTGAATTGGGTTTTTCTAGCCACTTGGAGTATTTTTTCCTTTGTTTGAAGGTTCTTGCATTTGGCCACTATATTTCTTGGTGTTTTGATTTTAGGATCCCTTTCAGTAGGTGATCTATGAATCCTTTCAATGTGTATTTTACTCTCTCTTTCTATGACTTCTGGGCAGTTCTCTGATAATTTCCTGGAAAATAGTGTCCAAGTTCTTTTTTTCATCATATTTTTCTGGGAGTCCAATAATTCTCAGATTGTCTCTCCTAGACTTATTTTCCAGGTCTGTTGTTTTCCCAAGAAGGTATTTCACATTTTTCTCCATTGTTTTATTTTTTTTTTTCTTTTTGGTTTTGCTTGATTAATTCTTCTTGTCTCCTCGAGTCATGCAATTTCATTTGCTTGATTCTGATTTTCAATGAAGTATTTTCATTCACTTTTTTTATATCTTTTTTCTAATGGTCCAATTGTGTTGTTTTGTTCTATGGAATGTTTTTCCATTTCACCAATTTTGTTTTTTAGAGCGCCATTTTCTATTTCAGTTCACTAATCCTATTTTTCAAGGATTTGTTTTCTTCATCCATTCTGTCTTTAAGTGAGTGGGACGATTCCTTTAGATTCTCTTGCCAAGTCTCCCTCTCCTTTTCCAATCTTTCTTCTAGCTCTCTTGTGAGAGCCTTTTTAATTTCTTCTATGAGATTCATCTGTGGTGAGGAACAGATGATCTCCTCCTGTGGGGATTCACCTGGATATAGTCTGTTTTTAGTTTCCTCAGGGTTTAGAGTCTGTTCTCTGTCTGTATAAAAGCTGTCGATCATTAAGGTCCTTTTCAATTTTTTGCTCATTTTGTCAGAGAAGACTCAGAGACAAACTAGCAAAGAAAAAAAGAAAAAAACCCCAAATGGAATCTGCTTTTTTGGGGGGAGGGGCTGGGTGGTGTTACTGAGCTTCCTCTACAGACTGGGGGGGCAGCAGTGAGGCACTAGTAGGACTGTGCTGCGCCTGTTCTATGAGACTCTAAGAGGGTGCTGAGATGCTGTGGGGGAAGGGGTGGTCAGGTCTGGAGAAACTCCAGCTGTTTGGGGTTGTATACTTCACCTCCAGTGTTTTTAGCTTCTTTGCTGGGCTACTGACTTGCTGCCAGGGCAAAATATCAAAGCCTGTAGCAAAACTCTCCCAGTAGAGACAGCTGAGATCACACCCCAACCCCCTCCAGTTTGCTCAACTGTGAGCTGCCTGCTGAACTCTTGCTGCCGCTGCCCTCAGCCTGTGCCCGATCTTCATCTCTTGGTAACTATTTGTGGGGGTTTTTTCAGTCAAGCATTAATTCAGAGGCTTGTAATGAGATGGATTCTGAAAGAAAATATGGAGCTTTCACAGCTGTGTGCCTCCTTGCTGCCATCTTGGACAGAAGTCTGATTCTGGAATTTTCAAAAAAAAAAAATTGACACCCTGAGTTGTTAATCTGCTACCAAAGTAATCTTTTAATCGTTTAAATACATAAGTCAAAATAATTAAAGAGGAATTCATATTTCTTTTTTAAAAATTATTCTTTTGACTTTGGTTAATTGATTTTTGTTGTCTCATAGCATCCACTTGCTAAATTCTAATTTTAAGAACTATTTTCTTCAATTAATTTTGGTATATGCTTTTCTTATTGGCCAATTTGATTTTTAAAGCAGTTGTTTTCTTAAGTGGATTTATTTTTCATTTGGCCAATTCTTTTTTTTTTAAAGAAGTTATTTTCTTCAGTGAATTTATTTTTAGTTTGACCACTTTTATTTTTTAAGGAGTTGTTTTTCTTGATCAATTTTTGTGTTTCCTTTTGCAAGCTTTATTTTTTTCATATATCTCCTTAATAACTCTCATTTATTTTCCCAACTTTTCTTTTAATTCTCTTTATCGATTTAAAAAAATCTCTTTCAAGAGGGCTTTTTGGGCTTCAGATCAATTCACATTTCCCTTCAAGGATTCACATGTAGGCATTTTTTCAGTATTATTCTCTTCCAAATTTGCATTTTGATTTTCCCTATCTCCATAGTTTCTTTCTATTAACATGGCCCTTTTCTGTTACTTAATTTTTTTTAGCCTATTTCATGATTTTTAAAGTTGTGCTCTATTTCTGGGGCACAAGGGGCACAATTCCAAGCTTCTTTTGCTGGGGGGCAGGGGCTGCCTTTTCAGGGTTTTTCTACACTGGGGTTTCAGCTGCACAGTGGCTTGGCCACTGTGCTAAGAATCCTAACTTGCCATCTTCACTGGGGTTGGAGACCTCACAATTGGCTTGATGTGCCACTGGCCTAATGAGCCAGGACTGAAGGGCCTCTTTTCCTGAGCAATCTTGTGGCTAAGAGTTTTCCACTGACTTGCCAGTACATGATCCCCTTTAACCCAACAAGGACATAATTTTCCTGAAATCCTTTGCAATTATTCTTTTTTTTTTATTGAAGCTTTTTATTACAAAACATATGCAAGGGTAATTTTTCCAACATTGAACCTGGCAAAACCTTTTGTTCCAAATTTTCCCCTCCTTCCCCTCCACTCCATCCCCTACCTGGCAGGTAGTCCAATACATGTTAAATTCAATATATACATATTTATACAGTTATCTTGCTGCACAAGAAAAAATTATATCAAGAAGGAAGCAAAAGAAAAACTGAGAAAGAAAACAAAATGCAAGTAAATAACAACAGAGAGAGTTAGAATGCTATGGTGTGGCCCATACTCTGTTCCCACAGTTCTCTCTTTGGGTGTAGATGGTTCTCTTCATCACTGAACAAGTGGAAGTGGTTTGAATCATCTCATTGTTGAAGACAGCCACGTCCATCAGAATTGATTGTTGTATAGTCTTCTAATTCCCATGTATAACAATCTGGTTCTGCTCATTTCACTTAGCATTACTTGATGTAGGTCTCTCCAAGCCTCTCTGAAATCATCCTGCTGGTCATTTCTTACAGAACAATATTATTCCATAGCATTCATATACCATAACTTATTCAGCCATTCTCCAATTGATGGGCATCCACTCAGTTTCCAGTTTATTGCCACTACAAAAAATGCAAATATTTTTTGCACATGTGGGTCCCTTTCCCTCCTTTAAAATCTCTTTAGGTGAAGGTGGCTTAGCTGTACCAGATCTAAAATTATATTATAGAGCAGCAGTTACCAAAACTATTTGGTATTGGCTAAGGAATAGATTAGTTGATCAGTGGAATAGATTAGGTTCAAAGGGATAAAACAGTCAACAAATATAGCAACCTAGTCTTTGACAAACCCAAAGATCCCAGCTTTTGGGATAAGAACTTACTGTTTGATAAAAATTGCTGGGAAAATTGGAAACTAATATGGCAGAAACTAGGCATTGATCCATACTTAACGCCGTACACCAAGATAAGGTCAAAATGGATTCATGACCTAGGCATAAAGAATGAAATTATTAATAAATTAGAGGAACATAGGATAGTTTACCTCTCAGACCTGTGGAAGGGGAAGGTCTTTATGACCAAAGCAGAACTAGAGATCATTACTGATCACAAAATAGAAAATTTCGATTATACCAAACTGAAAAGTTTTTGTACAAACAAAACTAATGCAGACAAGATTAGAAGGGAAGCAATAAACTGGGAAAATATTTTTACAGTCAAAGGTTCTGATAAAGGCCTCATTTCCAAAATATATAGAGAATTAACTCTAATTTATAAAAAATCAAGCCATTCTCCAATTGAAAAATGGTCAAAGGATATGAACAGACAATTCTCAGATGAAGAAATTGAAACTATTTCTAGTCATATGAAAAGATGCTCCAAGTCATTATTAATCAGAGAAATGCAAATTAAGACAACTCTAAGATACCACTACATACCTTCGATTCAAAATGACAGGAAAAAATAATGATGATTGTTGGAGGGGATGTGGGAAAACTGGGACATTGATGCATTGTTGGTGGAGTTGTGAACGAATCCAACCATTTTGGAGAGTAGTTTGGAACTATGTCAAAAGTTATAAACTTGCATACCCTTTGATCCTGTAGGTTACTACTGGGATTATATCCCAAAAGATTATAAAGAAGGGAAAGGGACCTGTATGTGCACGAAGTTTGTGGCAGCCCTTTTGTAGTGGTAAAAACTGGAAACTGAATGGATGTCCATCAGTTGGAGAATGGCTGAATAAATTGTGGTATATGAAAATTATGGAATATTACTGTTCTGTAAGAAATGACCAACAGGATGATTTCAGAAAGGCCTGGAGAGACTTACACGAACTGATGCTGAGTGAAATGAGCAGGACCAGGAGATCATTATATACTTCAACAACAATACTATATGATGACCAGTTCTGATGGACCTGGCCATCCTCAGCAACGAGATCAACCAAATCATTTCTAATGGAGCAGTAATGAACTGAACTAGCTATGCCCACAAAAAGAACTCTGGGAGATGACTAAAAACCATTACATTGAATTCCCAATCCCTATATTTATGCACACCTGCATTTTTGATTTCCTTCACAAGCTAATTGTACAATATTTCAGAGTCTGATTCTTTTTGTACAGCAAAATAACATTTTGGTCATGTATACTTATTGTGTATCTAATTTATATTTTAATATATTTAACATCTACTGGTCATCCTGCCATCTAGGGGAGGGGGTGTGGGGGGGTAAGAGGTGAAAAATTGGAACAAGAGGTTTGGCAATTGTTAATGCTGTAAAGTTACCCATGTATATATCATGTAAATAAAAGGCTATTAAATAAAAAAATAATAATAAAATAAAATCTCTTTAGGACATAATCCCATAGAAATACTGCTGGATCAAAGAATATGCACAGTTTGATAACTTTTGGAGCATAGTTCTAGATTGCTCTCCAGAATGGCTGGACGCATTCATAGGTCCACCAATAATGTATCAGTGTCCCAGTTTCCCCACATCCCCTCCAACGTTGGTCATTATCATTTCTTTTCATCTTAGCCAATCTGACAGGTATGTAGTGGTATCTCAGAGTTGTCTTAATTTGCATTTATCTGATCAATAGTGATTTGGAGCACCTTTTCAATTTTTTCATCTGAAAATTGTCTGTTCATATCCTTTGACCATTTATCAAGTAGAGAATGGCTTAAACTATTATAAATTTGAGTCAATTCTCTATATATTTTAGAAATGAGACCTTTATCAGATCTTTTGGATGTAAAAATGTTTTCCCAGTTTATTGCTTCCTATCTAATCTTGTCTGCATTAGTTTTGTTTGTTTGGAGACATCAAACCAGATCCATCTCTTTACCTTGAATTTACCTTCATAGATTGCTCTGTGATGATTAAAAAGTTTGAAGAGACATGATTTCTGAATAATTTAATCACTTTATTAGCATGTCACTAATAAAATTATGGTCATTTGCTGTCTCATTTAAACCAAACACTCTTAATGGTGGTGAGGGGAGAGGAAGGATAATCATAGTTTATATGTCTTTTGAAGAAGTGTTCCTGAGGGATGACAATCAATTTGGATTAGTTAACACAAAGACATATATTTGCTCTTCAATTTATAGTGTTCCAAATATGGAGTCTTTTAATATAGGCACTGCTAAGTCTTATGTAATTCTAATAGTGGCTTCACCATATTTGAACTGTTTTTTGTTTGTTTGTTTGTTATTGTTGCTTATATTTTCTGTTTGATTTAGGAATTTGGAAATGAGTGTTCCTATAAGTTTTCTTTGGGGCATCTCTTTCAGGTGATCATTGGTTGATGTTTTTTTTTCCTATTTCTACTTTCTCCTCTTGTTCGAACTCTTGAGAATAATTTCTTTAATTATTTATTTTATTATTGTATCAACTTTCTTTTTTTGACCATAGCTTTCAAGTTGTTCAATTATTTTTGTTTTCTCTTTTTGATCTGTTTTCACATGTGTTGTTTTTCTTATGAAATGTCTCTCGTTCTCTTTTCTTTTTTCATTCTTTATTTTGTTTTGTTATTTCTTGGTCTTTTATAACTTGCTGACTTCCCCTTGCCCAATTCTGGTTTTCAAGGAGTTATTTTCTTTCTTAAGATTGTGAATCTCATTTTTTAATATACATACTTTCTTTTCATAGTCTCTTTGTTTTTCTTGGATTGTTCTTATATTTTAAGTTTTTCTTCAATCTCTTTCATTTGATTTTTAAAATCTAGTTTGAGTTCTTCTATGAATTCCTTTTGGGCAGGTGACTATTTAAGAATACTCTTTGGGATAGAAGAGACTTTTTGTTAACTATAGTGTTCACTTCCAAAAATGGACCCTGATCTTCCCTATTTCCATAGTAACTTTCTATGGTTGGATTCTTTCTCTTTGATCGCTTTTTAAACATTATTTTGTAGTTGTAGCAAATTGTTCTGTAATCATCTCTAGTCCTGGTATATAAGAGATAAAGCCTCTGACCTCAGGTCCTCCTTTAGTTCTCCCCTCTGGACTGAAACCAAACCAAGACTTCTATTCTCCTGTAAATTCCTATAGCCAGCAGCATCCCTGCACCATTTCTTCTGCACACACCTAGAATATACTGGCTCATTCTTACCCCTGCCTCTTGACAGCCTGACATTCCTTATCAGCAGAGGTTTCCTCAATATTCTCCAATTCAGACCAGGTACACTGCCTGGAAGGTAAAAATTCCTGTGGTTAGGACTAAGGTAACCTCCCACTCCAATTATCCCCAAGGCTTGCCAATTGTTCTTTTAACTATCTTGGAAATGTTTACACTTCACAAGGGCCAAACTTTAGTCCTGGTAACTTTCTTAGATACCAATTGTCCCAGGAGGACCATTGTTCTGTCCCAACTGTTACTTGTTTTTATCAATCTACATTCTCTGTGAGGATCAGTTTTGTTTTGTTTGCCAAGAAAACCTGAAGAGCTAGAAATTTTCTGACTTATTCTACCACCTTTCCAAGATCCTCTCAATTTCTATTATTTTTCCCAAGAAACCAATTCTTTTCTGTTAATAAAAAATAGAATATCAGAATAGAATTTACATTTGTTACTTCCTCAAGCTTAAAATTATAACTAAAATGATGAGAAAGAATGAGAGAAACTCCAGAAGTTAAGAAGATATTTGGATAATTTAAATGTCTCATTCCTACTTGTTTCTTTCTGACTTTTGATATTTCCCAAACTCATCTATTTTCCCTTTCTTCAATTGCTCTTCTCTCCATTAGTCAGATACCAAGTAGTGTCTATTCAGTTCCAGTCCTGATGGTTTCAAATAGAGAGTTACAAACAAAGGCAAATTATATTCCTTTCTCTCAAGGGACCCACAGTCTAATGAGGGAGACAGCATTTAAGAAATGAAGACAAACAAAAAAATCTTATATAAAATTAAATATATACAGGAAAATTTGGGGTGATTTCAGAGGAAAGACAAAGATTTCTTGAAGAAAATGGAACTTTAACTGAGACAAAGAAAGCAGGGGAATCTAAGTGTAGAGATGTGGAGAGAAACCATTCAAAGTAAAGGGAATAGCCAATGAAAATAATGAGTGAGTAGATGAATCATCTTCTCCAAGGACGCCATTGTCAATGGATGACAGTAGAATAGAGTAAGATATATGAAAACTAGAAAGGCAAGGGGATAGGTTACAAAGGACTATAAAAGCAATACAGATAACTTTATATTTTATTCTGGAGATAATAGAGAGACCTTGGGATTTAATGGAGGTTTTAAGATCAGTTTGATATCTGAGTAAAGGATGAATTAGACAATGAGAGACTTGAAGTAGGGAGAATAATCAATAGTCTATTGTAATAGTCCAGGCATGAGGTAGGAAGGGCCTGTCCCAGGATAATGGCATTATCAGAGGATAAATCATATATGAGAAATAGTGTAAATTTTGAAATTTTGACAACTAATTGGATATGGAGAGTGAGAGTGAAAAGTAAAAGATGACATCTAAACTTCAAGCTATACCTACTTTCCTTCTAAGAACACTGAATTACCATTTCCCCTTCTCACTTTACCTGTACTATTTCTTTTGAACAATATATATCCATAGAGAGATACAATCCAGCCATGGCTTTCATTCAGTAAAATCTTGATGATTCCTATGAGGTTGAATTTACTTAATTGAATTAATATATTTAATTCCTTTTGTTCACTTCCAGAAACTTTGGGCATTTAGTCCCACTATCATCAGTCAATCAAATATTTATTAAGTGCCTACTTTGTGCCAGCTGGCAGCTAGGAGCACAGTGGATAGAGTACTGGAACTGAAGTCATAAAGACTCATCTTTTTGAGTTCAAATCTGACATCAGATTCTTACTAGTTGTGTAACCCTGCACAAATTTATTAACCCATTTGCTTCCTTTTTCTCATTTGTAAAAATTAGCTTGTGACGGAAATGGCAAATTAATCTTTGCCAACAAAGCCCCAAATGAAATTAAAAAGAATCAGACATGACTGAAGTAAGCAAATAGCATCTATGTTGATAGATACTGGAGACTTAAGTACAAAAAATAAATAGAATATATACGTAAGCTATGATTCTAATTGTAAAGACATTTACTTATAAAAATATATATGTAAGCTATGATTCTAATTGTAAAGACATTTACTTATAAAAATATAGAGAGTATCAATATAAAGTTAATAATTATAAATGCATACAAAGTAGGTAAATATAAGGTGTTTTGAAAGAGAGGATACTAGGGAGGGGGTGTAGATCAAGGAAGGTTTTAAGCTGAAGATGGTATTTAAGATGCATCTTTTTACAACTCTGAGATACCACTACACACCTGTTAGATTGGCCAGAATGACAGGGAAAGATAACGGGGAATGTTGAGGGGAATGCGGGAAAACAGGGATACTGAAACATTGTTGGTGGAATTGTGAACACATCCAGCCATTCTGCAGAGCAATTTGGAACTATGCCCAAAAAGTTATCAAACTGTATATACCCTTTGATCCAGCAGTGTTTCTACTGGGCTTATACCCCAAAGAGATACTAAAGAAGGGAAAAGGACCTGTATGTGCCAAAATGTTTGTGGCAGCCTTATTTGTAGTGGCCAGAAGCTGGAAAATGAATGGATGCCTATCAATTGGAGAATGGTTGAGTAAATTATGGTATATGAATGTTATGGAATATTATTATTCTGTAAGAAATGACCAGCAGGACAAATACAGAGAGGATTGGCGAGACTTACATGAACTGATGCTGAGTGAAATGAGCAGAGCCAGGAGATCATTATATACCTCAACAATGATACTGTATGAGGATGTATTCTGATGGAAGTGGATTTCTTTAACAAAGAGAAGATCTAACTTTGTTTCAATAGATCAAGGATGGACAGAAGCAGCTACACCCAAAGAAAGATCACTAGGAAATGAATGTAAACTGCTTGCATTTTTGTTCTTCTTCCCGGGTTACTTATATCTTCTAAATCCTATTCTCCCTGAGCAATAAGAGAACTGTTCAGTTCTGCACACGTATATTATATCCAAGATCTACTGTAACCTATTTAACATGTATAGGACTGCTTGCCATCTGTGGGAGAGGGTGGAGGGAGGGAGGGGAAAAATCGGAACAGAAGTGAGTGCAAGGGATAATGCTGTAAAAATTACCCTGGCATGGGTTCTGTCAATAAAAAGTTATTAAAAAAAATAAGATGCATCTTTTTTAAAATAGTATTTTATTTTTCCAAATACATGCAAACATAGTTTTCAGCATTCACCTTTACAAAACCTTGTTTTCCAATTTTTTTTCCCTCTCTCCCCTTCTTCCTCCTCAAGACAGCAATCTGATATAGTTTAAATATGTGCAATTCTTCTAAACATATTTCCATATTTGGTATGCTGAACAAGAAAAATCAAAGAGAAAAAAAATACAAACAAACAACAATAAAAAAGTGAAATATATGCTTGGATGTATATTTTGTCTCCCTACTTCTCTCTCTGAATGCAGATAACACTTTCCATCACAAATCTATTGGAATTGCCTTGAATCATTTCATTGTTGTAAAGAGCCAGGTCCATCACAATTGATCATCTCATAAACTTGTTACTGTGTACAATAATCTCTTGGTTCTGTTGAACTGCATCTTAAAGAAAGAGTGGGGAGGTCTATGAGGCAGAGGAAATTAGGGGATGCTTTCCAGGTATTTCATCACACATTTGTTTAAGTCCAGATTGATTGAATGTGAATCATTTTTGCTTTGGTCAGAAACCCTGAGGTTCTTCCCCTCCCCGAATTATTTATTTATTTTATTTTGCAGCTAGATGAAAGAGGTGATTTTTTGCCTCAGTTGCTATCCAGTCTTGATCACTGAATGGTGTAGTGTCCAGACTAGCTTTCTGGAGGATCTCAGGTTCAGTCTTGGTCTTAGTAGAGGAGTGAAGTAGGCAGGAGAGCCTCAATTAAACTGTGACTTGTCTTAAAAAGACCAAGGGCCTTCCCATTTTATCAAGGGCCATCTCCAGTTGTCTTGATCTGTGTCTTCCCCCTGAACCTTGGTGGCTTTGGAAAGGAAAGTGAAACAGGTGACCTTGCACAACCCTCCCTTACTTAAATCCAATTTATTTGAATGTTATGGCATCACCTCCCTGATGTCATGTTCTTCTTTGAGAACAAAGAACAAACAATAACTTGATCCCTTAATATTCTTTATTTCTTTCTCTGAGAAAAGCATGGAGATAAGAGTGTCATGTAGAAAGAATAGTGGAGAAGGTCTGTTTGGCTGGATCACAACGTATGAGAAGCAGAGCAGTGTACATTAATCCAGGAAAAATAAGATGAATCCAAGTTGTGTATATGTTAAAATACAAATACAGAGTATATTCAATCCCCTAGAGGTAATAAGAAATGCTTGGGGGTTTACTGAGTAGGGAAGTTAGGTGGACAAAATTATACTTAAGAAAAATTGCTTTCTTAGTAATATGTAAGATGGACTGGAGTACTAAGAGGGTTGAGACCAAAAGACCAGTGAAAAAGTGTTTGGAATACTCTAGCTAAGAGGTGAAGAGGGATTGAACAAAATTAACTATATGAGTAGAGGGAAGGGATTAGAGGAAAATTGTGCAGGTAGAAATAGAAATATTTGGAACTGGATATATAGGATAAAGGAAAGGAGATTAGAGGGCAATTCTGAGGTTTATAATAAATCTGAGAAAATGCTTTCTTTGTCTTCTGTGAATGTCTAGGTGATTCTATTTATTCTATTGCTATTCTTCTTCCTTGGTAGCAAATCTCTGTGTTTTTTAATTTGGTAGTGCATACATAAACATTTTTCTCCCTCTTTCAGCATTAATGGTTAAAAACTAGATTTACAAGAACCCAACAACTACATCTTTACTTTGTTACATAAACTCCTTCTGTCTTTAGAAATCTGTTATCCTTATAATTTGTGCCTTAGTCTACAAATCCAAATTCCATTCCCAGACTCTAGCTTCTTAATTTAATTTCCCAAATTAAATTTCCTTTTGTTCCTCAGTTTCTAACAGTAAAGAAAACACAATCTTCATTCCTATGGTCTTCAATTTTTTAAGAAAGACTTTATATTTGTTGAGAATAATTTTAGTTTTCTTTTGGCAGTGCAATTTGTGGCAAAATAATCACTAGAAGTAAGAAGCTGATGTTGGTTTGGTTGAGTGTTGGAGATTTTCTGTCACGTTTTAAATACATATCACTGGAAGAGAATAGACATTTATTTTTATTGTCATAACATCCACAAATACCTGACTGCTTTGTACTTTTCATTTTTTTCCCTCAGTCAATTATTGCGTGATTCCCCTTGGAGAGCTTCTGTGACTAGACTATGTCATCTTTCTGAGGACCAGTAGCTTCTTCCTTCTCAAAGAACCCACCCTTTTCCTCTTCAGGAAGAACTTAAAATCTGTTTTTGAGCTCTATTTCGCCTTCTATAACACTTTATTTTTTAATCCTCTAACATTTTGACAAAGACAATGTGTTCCCTTTTTTATTTTGCCTCCTGCTACCTTCCTCCCCCCCGCCCCACCCTCCCCCCTCCCCCCACTCCCCGGCTTCTTTCATTGAAGCTTTATTTCTTTGAAGAACATGCATTCTCTCTAATAACCCTGAAAGTAGAAAGTTGTTCTGCAACTCATTTCTCTCACCTTAACCTCTAAGAGAAAAGACAGCATATACCTGGAACAGAGGAAGCAATTTCTGGAATGTGCTGAAATATGAACATTGAACATGATGCATCTCATTGAATAATTTTCTGTACTCTAAAATTCAGTAATTTAACTTTTTCCTTCATTTCTTAAACTTTTGTGACTTTTTATACTTCAACCCTAAGCATATAGTAAAAATTTTTCCATACAGTTATTATCTTTTACCAGCTTGACAACTCTACTTAGCTTTCTAGTCTTAGTTTCAGTTATTCACCATTCATACTTCATTCACCTTCATTCTTGAACCAACCTCTGATTTGTTCATTTTGCCCTACTCATCACTCCACTCTATCAATTTGTTTTAGTCTGTACTTGTTTACTGTCCTTTTCTTACTTAGCTTGCTTTGTCTTGCCAACTACCTTATTTTTCTCAGTCATACTTCATAAGGTAATAATCTTCCTTGATTATCTTCAATTCTTTTTAATACACTTATGTTCTTTGTTGTAATCCTAGGTTCTACTTGTCTTTCAACTAAGAATTAAAATCTAGTATGTAAACATGAAGATTGTTCTCCTTCAATTTTCCACAGTTTTCCCCAAATTCCTTTTCAAATTCAATTTCTGGACTACTTATTCAAACTCATTCAAATTACTGCTATGATTTTTCTTTTTTCTCTGCTTAATTTTTTCCCCTTCTCCTAATCCCTCTTTCACAGCTTTCTCTCATAGAAACTAGAAATAGAATACAATGAAGACTTAGGGGTTTTGGTTGAATCATCAATATATGTTTCAAGATTATAACAATATTAAAAAAAACAGTCTGTGATTTCATTGTGTAGACATTTCATTGATTTAATATGTAGTTTTATGGCATAATTTCACTAGATACAGAAGAAGACAATCAAGATAATGAGATATCTGGAAAAAAATAAGAAATAAATAATCCTCCAGGGAATGTTTTATGCACTTACTCATTTATTTTTATTTTAAAACATTTTTATTGATTTTTTTCTATTACTTTCATTACAGAGTATATCTTATTCCTCAATCCTATTCAGAAATATGTGAGTGAAGATGTTTTATCTGGAAGACATAAGATGCATATATAATATGATAGTTTTTAAAATATTTAACAGAATGATATCTAGATTAGAAAATATACATTCTTCATTATTTTTGAGGATGAAAATAGGTAGAGTGAATATATATGTATTATTAATAACAATAATAATATTTAGCATTTATATAGATTTACAAGGTATTTTAGAAAATATTATCTTATTTGATTCTTTCAACAACACTGGAAAGTAGAGTCTATTATTATCCTTACTTTATAGAAGAGGAAACTGAGTATGACAGAAGTTAAGCTGTATCATCTAGCTGTAGAGAAATGGAGATTAATTCAATAGAAGGAAGAGCTAAAGATTAGTTTTCTGGAAAAAAAAATAAATGGAATGAATGGACTATTTGTGAAGAAGCATGGCAGGTTTTTTCCTCCTTGTTTTCCCCCTCACCCTCTTTTCAACATTCACACTGAAGCTGGATTGTAATCCCTTAGCTATGTCAAAGAGGAGATTTTTATATCAGGAGATGTTGAACTGATTGATTTCTAAGTTTACTCCTAACTTTGATATTCTATTGCTGTGGCCAATGTAACAATGCTGTTTCCAACTATTTATTCTAGACTTAAGATATCTCACTGTCCCTGTTTATCTAGATTCCAACTGTTCATCTTTCAAAATTCCATTGAAGTTGCATTTCCTTCAGGAAACCTCGCCTTTCCCTACTCCAGTGACCTCACATAGTTGTCTCTTCTCTGAAGCATGTACATCATGTCACCTAAGCTTTCTTTCATTGTTTTTTTTTTTTTAAATGCAAGTTCATAGGGTCAAAGCAACAAAGATTTAGAGCTGAAAGAACTTTGGAGATTATCTAATCCAATTGCCTCATCTTAAATATGATGAAATAAAAGCCTAGAGAAGAAAGTGACTTGCCCAATATTACATATTAGTAAATGGTAGAGATAAGATCAAATTTTGTTCCTTTTCCAAATCTAGTTCTTTTCACTAAAAGTTATTGTTTAGTAGTTTCAATTACGTCTAATTCTGTGGCTCCATTGGGGATTTTCTTGGCAAAGATATTGGAATGGTCTCTTATTTCCTTCTCCAACTCATTTTACTGAAGAGGAAACTGAGGCAAGGCAAACAAGATTGATTTCTTCAAAGTCACATAGCTAGTAAGTGTTGGAAGCCAGATTTGAGCTCAGGAATATAAATCTTTCTCACTTTAGACTCAGCATTCTATCCACTGTGCCACTTTGGTGCTCATTTCCCTAGTTAGCTGGCTTTTAATTTATTTGAAAACAGAAGCCACATTTCATTTTCATTTAGCATCCCTCCATTACCATCTAGAGCAGTTCTAAGCTCCCAATATTTGTTAATTGATGCTCTTTACATCAACAACTCTAATGCTTGGAGAACATTTGAAATAGATTATAGTCACATAACAGTTACTCTTGGATAAAGAGCAAGTCCCAGGGCTTTTGAGAGTTTTGTTTCTAATTAAATTTCAGACTTGCTAGGAGACTTTCGCATGATTTAGTGATAATAAGAAATTTGGACAACAGGAGGAAGAGTAATACAAAAGCAAGCTTATCAAATGAACATAAGGAAAAATATATTTACACATGAGTTTGTCTAAAGCAGTTTTATTAACTTTTTTACTAATCCAAAACATTTTGGGAGGAAGGAGGGTAAAGTGGTGATAGAAAGAAACAAAGACCTTAATTTCTTTCAAAAGCACCATTCATTTAATGAGCTTAAAATATGAGCTTCTTGGGAAATAATCTTGACTAACCTATGCTTATATCTAAATTTGACAGAAATTTAAGAAAACATGGATCTGTATGAAAAGACATCTTTTGATGTATTCATGTTTGTGAGTGCATAGGCACCCACGATGTATCCTCTGAGTTGTTGCACAGGCTTAACAATTTCCTTACACCCAGAGATCAGACCTAAGTTATTTGGAAAAAGGATAATGTACCTTCCCTACAGGGAAAAGAAGAGACTTTGTGAGCCCTGCAGTCCCTTGCAGTCTGGAGGGCATATGAGTCAACAAGACAGTAGTTACCCGACTCGTGGGAAAGAAAACAGACAATGTTTGAAAATCTGGCACTGGGGAGTGTGTGAGTCAGCTCCCCTACCAGAGAGTAAAGAGGTAGGGGTCAGGAAATCTGGAGCCCTGAATCTCCTCATGTAAAGAGGGATCAGAACTTGGGAACAACACAAATAAATTTCAAGCCAATTGTTTAGATGCTGAATTTCCTGATTTTTCTCCCTTTCCACTTTCAATCTCTCACTAGAAACCTCTTTATGAAATAGAAAGTTCTGCCTAGTTATAGTATTAGGTTTTAGTGCTGACTTCAAAATATATTATAGGATCATTTTGTTAAGCCCTTCTTATTACAAAAACAATCTTTCTATTAAAGAAAAACAGTTAGGTGCCAATAAAGATGAATGTTTATATAAAAACAATGCATGTTTGCAAAAAATGATCATTTGTTGGGCATATATTTTTAAACATCTAACTGTGATTGATTTCAAAAGTGTTTATTGTAAAATGTGTTATAGAAGAGATTGCACCTTTCTATGATTCCTTATTCCAATCAGTGATAATCCTACTTATTGTATGTCCACACATTCTCATACTTACTTTTCTCTCTTCCCTCAAATACTCAACACCTTTTTCTGAACTTCATTTTTTCTTGTCTTAGATAATATAGTCTTTAGAGGTGACCCAGCCTGTAGTCTCTCCTCTCCATTCAATCTTTTACAGATTTGTCAAAATATTCCTTTTAAATTAAAAGTCTATATCATTTCCCCACTCTATAATTTTCAATAGCTCTCTATTTCCAAAGGGTAAAATATACATTTCTTAGTACAGCTGTAATAATCATCCTCATTATTGCTTCAGACTTTCTTTCTAGCTTCATTTTATTACTCCCTTTCAGACATTTCACATTTTAGTAAACTAGATAACTAGCTATTTCCTGAATTTGATGTACCAATAGGTGTTATTATGTATCTGTATGTCATGTCCCATGCTTGCATATATCTTATGCATCCATACTTTACAGAATCTGTGTACTTTTTTTTTTCAACTTATTTACTAACTTTTCCATTAGGCCTTTTCTGATCTATTTAAAAGAGGTGTAGTGCTCTTTTCTTTCTCAAATCTTATTAGAGAATTTGCATCTCCATTCCTTTCCTCCATTTTTTCTTGCCTTAAATTGTAATAATATTTTAACATTAACATAACTACCCATGATCTCTGACAGAAGGTAAATTCCTTGAGGGCAGACTCTATTTCCTTTTTTTGTCTCTGTATACTCGGATATACCCAGAACCTAGCATAGTACTTTGTTTTCAGTTAGCCATTCAACACATTTTCATTTAACTTATTTGTTGAATTGAAATTTCACACAACTGTAACATTTGATATTTCTCTCATCTATCCCTTTCTTTCCATATTTATCATTTATTGAGGCAGGGGATTAGGCAAAGACAAGAATTAAGGCAGTTCTTTGTTTGTGTGTGTGATTTCTGCCATAAACTATATTATGGTTTTTATTAAATACTTTTCTGGAGACTAGAGATTTCCCATCCATATTCATTACTTCTAAGGACCAGCTAAAAGGATGCCATGAGCAAATATGTTATCCATACCCATGTATATTTGTAAAGTTATATAAAGGGCAGGGTAGGGGGATAGGATATCATTCAAAGAAGTTATGTTTTGCATCTTGTCACAAAAACAAATTCATCAAGTGAGCCCTTGCAAGCCATCCTTTTCCACCCTACAAATGATGTTTGATTGTTTCATTCCTTTGTTTTTTATGGTTTTGGCTACCTATAGCTAGTCCTTTTTATATTTCATTTCTTTATGGAAGCTACAATTAGAGAGAGCCAAACTTGGAGTCTGCTTTTGATGACAGACAACTGCTTAACTATAGGTGATTCACTTAACCGCACTAAGTTTATTTTCTCATCTTCAAAATAAGGATCATACAGATCATATCATAGGGATATTTTCAGTTTACAAACAAGATTGTATATATGTAAAGAACTTTTCAAAATTTAAAGCACTTGGTTTTATATATACATACATATATATATTTGTCTAATTGGAAGAGAAAAAAGAAATTTACACAATAACTTTATTATACATTTTAAAAGACTAGCAAGTTGTATATAGTAAATTTAAAGTTTCATCTGCAATCATCTTTTTTATTATAATATGGCATGGAAATGTTTGTTTTATTGCATCAATTAAAATTAAATTTTTTTAAAGAAATTCACTTTAATTTTTTAAGCAGCCATCTCAAATATGTTTAGCAATCCTCAAAACCTAGAGATAATTCTTAGAGATAATGCTTATCTCTTATGTCATGATTTTAAGAATACTTTTTATCCCCAAGAATGTGCAAAAGTTGTAATTCTTAAAGAGCATCTCTCAATGACAGATATAATATAGTTGTGACTACAAAAGAGTTAAGTGTTTCAAGGATCACTTATGTCCACAAAATAGTATTGGTCATACTGAAATCCAATGTTAAGTTTATTTGAAAAAAAAAGAAAAAGAGCATCAAGAACCGACAAACTGTTATTAATCTTCTTAAAACAAAAATAGAACTTCATAGGAACCAAATACCTATAATGGTTTTTACTGATTCTTTTACAATGGAGGCTTCTTGAAATTGGAAGAGCAATGACATGACCAGTAAACAAAGCAAAACAGTTGCTAAAAATTGTTATGAAGAAAAGATATTTGTCATAGGCAATGCAATACAAATACTGGAATACTAAAGGTTTGAAATAGGCCAATTTAATGATGAAACACTTATTTGAGGATGTACCAAAATTGTTAGAAGAAATACAGCTGAGGCTCTAAACAACAGCTGAATTGAATGATCCTTGTCAGTTTTGAGGATATCTCAGAAATGATCCTAATTGTTTTCTGATGTTCTATACCTTATTTTGATGTTTTATACTTTAAAATATCCGATTGTCTCTTTTTCTCCTTGGAATGTGACAATTTGGAGGGTTTCAGAAGAGAATAGACAAAATAAGGAAAAGATTAACGACATATCAGTTTAGCTTGGAGAAAGGAAGACCTGTTAGATTGATTTTAAGAATTTTCAAATAATTGCAGATCCATCAGTTAGAAGTAGACTAAGGATTATTCTGCTTGACCCCAGATGACAAGACTAGTAACAATAGGTAGATGTTTCAAAGATAGATTTAGACATGATGGGATGGAAAACAAAAGCTACCCATCAACTAGAGCTATTTCAAAGTGTAATGGGACTACCTAAAGAAATGGTTCGTTCCCTCTCAGGAGTTCTCTTTAAGTACATATAGTACATTTACAGTTGTGAAGAATTTTATTAAGTCTTATGTGGGTGATGCATTTTTTCAACTCTGAAGTTTTATAATAAACCTAATAGCTCTAGGGCTATTAGTTGGAAACACTTTATTCACATTAAAATTGTTTTAAAATTGGCTTGAAGGAATAGAAAAGTTGTTAAGTGATGATCAAAACATGATAATGGGACTTGGCATAATTAATAAATCAATCAACAAACATTTATTAAGCTTTTTCTACATACCAGGCACCTAGGAACTGGGTATAAAAAAATAAAAAAAAAATGTCACATGGAATCTAAACATTTTTAGTGCATTCAGTATACTTAAGTAAAACCAGAGTATATACTACAATTTATAAAATAATTTTAGAAAAGTAATTACTGGATCCTTAGAGGATCAGGAAAGACCATCTGTGGAAGATGCTTGACTGAGTCTTAACAGGAACAAGAGATTTATAGAAACAGAGATAAATAAAAAGTGAATTTCAGACTCATATGGATGAATTACACAGAAACTGAGTGGAAAGAAGTGACCAATTTAAGAACAGTAAGAAGGCTGATTTGAATGGATTATTAGACTAAATATAATGTAATATATAAACAGGCTGGGCAGATTGTGAAGGGTTATCAAAGATATATATATATATATATATATATATATATATATATGTATATATATGTTTAAATGCCAACTATTGTATTTGTTAAACTACAAAGGCAATAAGGAGCCACTAGAGTTTATTGAGCAGGAGTTGCATGGTCTCTAGGAAAATACACTTAAGGAAAATCATTGGCAATTATGCTGTGAATAGATTGGAGAAGAGAACAATTTAGAGAAAAGAAAATAATTAGAAATCTATTGCAGTAGTCCCATCAAGAGGTGATAATGTCTTGAGAGAGACAAAATAAAGGTTACTGGCAGAAATGTTGTACAGGGAGATAATAATATTCTCTTACCCTAGTCCCTCTGCAACTTTTCACAGTTGGCTCAACCATGGAATTATTCCATGCAATTTCCAACGTAGTTGTTTCAAATGTTTTATTGTACACATTTCAAAGTAAGGCTTAGGTTAGAACAGTTAGCTACATGCAGTCTGTTTACAAAATAGTGAGTTTAAGAGATAGGAATGGAAAATTTCCTTCACAGTGTAATGTTCAACAGGTGATTAAAAAAAGATTCACATAAGCTTCCTGTGCATGCCCCAAGCCATCAAAATGGTATTTTCTTGCAATTTATAGCATGTGCTTAATTGATTCTCAACACTACAAGATTTACACATGGCTTATAGCAGAATCCTGGAGATAATCTAAAGAAAAAAAAAATAGGAGGCTACAAAGTTATAAGTAAATGAGGGAATGGATTTTTAAAGCACAAAAATTATTCCTGAATTTATAGTTGAAATTTATATAGCTTTTTATATAGTTTATGTTTACTTATTTGTGTACCCATACATGTTGCCAGTACTTTTCAGAGAATGACCTTGAATAAATGCTCATTGATTTGACTGATTGATTGATTGCATCATGTTCTGCCTTCCAGTGGAATGTAAGCTCCTTGAGAGTGCAAATTTATTTCCTTTTATATAACTTTGAAATTTAGAACAATTTGGCACTGATAGATATTAAATGAACATTTGTTTAATTGAATTGAATGCCCAACTAGGACATTAAATCATATCATTGATATAGTTCTCTTCAGACAGTCCTCATTTATTTCCAGTGGAAATAAAATGGGTTGCAAATGACTTTATGGTACAATCCTACTTAAAAGAATGATGTATTTGCCTAAGGAATGAGACATTTTGATAACTTTGCCTTGTGTATAAATTGTTTCCAAAGAGGTGGTTCTTGCCCTCAAATCTTGCTTTGACAGATCATATTTATCTCTGTGACTGGATTAAGTACCACTTCTTTGAGTAAAGGGCTATAGTTACTTTGAACAATTAGCTTCGATTATTTTAACATTTCTAATACTAGAGTAATTTTGAATGTAATGCTTACAATCTTTAAGGTGAACAAAGGTTAATGAAATAGTACTCAATTCATTTTGGAGCAATTATTAATGATTGTTTATGAAAAGTGTGTGTGTATGTGTGTGTGTGATCAAGGTAATTGTTTCCTTATGTATATGCTTCCTTATGCTGTGAGGGAGGCACCCATCTGATAGAGAAAAGGGAAAAGAAGGAAGGAAGGAAGAGCTCCTAGACAGAAATATGATAAAGGATACTTGCAGTCATCTGACCCCACTGACCCAACAAGTAAAAGTTGGGAAATACCTTTCATTCTTCTGGATTAAAGGACAGGAAATAGCAGAAATTTGGATGTTGGCATCTGGAATGGAAAATAGTCTCTTCATATTAGAATTAAGAAAAATAGTAAAATTAAACTCACAGGAGTTTCCTCTAGACTCATTCAGAGGAAATGAGGTTTATAATAATAATAACAATAACGATAGCTGACGCTGTTATAGCTTTTAAGATTTTCAAAATTCTTTTCTTAAGGTGGTCCTATGAAGTATGTAAGTAATAGAAGTGTTATTCTCATTTCATTTTAATATTGCTTTTTAAAATTATTTTTTCAATTATCAAGTGTTTGTTTTATCTTATCTTCTCCCAGTTACTGAAGAGAAAGAAAAGAAGGCAAGAGAGAAAGGAAAGAAAAGAAGAAAAAAGAAAGGAGAGAAGAAAGGAAAGACAGAAGTAAATATTTCTTTTTTTTTTTAATTTAATAGCCTTTTATTTACAGGATATATGCATGGGTAACTTTACAGCATTAACAATTGCCAAACCTCTTGTTCCAATTTTTCACCTCTTACCCCCCCACCCCCTCCCCTAGATGGCAGGATGACCAGTAGATGTTAAATATATTAAAATATAAATTAGATACACAATAATTATACATGACCAAAACGTTATTTTGCTGTACAAAAAGAATCAGACTCTGAAATATTGTACAATTAGCTTGTAGGAAATCAAAAATGCAGGTGTGCATAAATATAGGGATTGGGAATTCAATGTAATGGTTTTTAGTCATCTCCCAGAGTTCTTTTTCTGGGCATAGCTGGTTCAGTTCATTACTGCTCCATTGGAAATGATTTGGTTGATCTCATTGCTGAGGATGGCCAGGTCCATCAGAACTGGTCATCATATAGTATTGTTGTTGAAGTATATAATGATCTCCTGGTCCTGCTCATTTCACTCAGCATCAGTTCGTGTAAGTCTCTCCAGGCCTTTCTGAAATTATCCTGTTGGTCATTTCTTACAGAACAGTAATATTCCATAATATTCATATACCACAATTTATTCAGCCATTCTTTTAGCCACTACAAAAAGGGCTGCCACAAACATTCGTGCACATACAGGTCCCTTTCCAGAAGTAAATATTTCTAAAATGGTTATGTTAAAAAAAAAACATTTCATTCTACAAAATCATCTATCACTTTTCTGTCATCAGGTGGGCAATACTCTTTTCCTCTGGAGTCATGGTTTATGATTCAGTTGATCAAAGTAGTGAAGTCTGCTCATTAAGTCTGTATCAGTTCATACAAAGCTTTTCATTTCTCTTTGAAACCATATTTTCCCTCCCTTATAGAATCATAGAGGAAGAATTTGGTTACTTTCATATACCATGATTTCTTCAATTACTGTCGAATCAAAGGGTAATCCTTTAGTTTCTAGTTCTTTGCCACTCCCCAAAGAGCTGCTATAAATATTTTGGATTATGTAGAATCTTTTTTTTTTTCTTTGATAACCTCTTTAAAAATCTTTTTTTGAATAATTCTACATTGCTTTCTAGAGAAGTTGATCCCATTATATGATTGAAGAAACTGACAGTGGATTTAAATGACTTGTCTAGAGTCATAGGATAAGTGGTAGAACTAAAATTTAGAAGAATGGATTCCCATGGAGGCAAGTGTTTGCCTGAGATACTATTAATCTCTTTAGGTTGATAAGGATCTTTGTTGAGTTAATTAAAGATCCATGCCTTAGAAGCTACCAGTCTAAGTAGTGATCAGAGAAAAACAGAAAGAGAATTGTCTCTAAAACACATTTGGGAAGTTATATGATTAGTAGAGGTCAGTACTCTCTTTATTTTTGCTTGCTGAATGAATGTAATTTCCTTATTTTCTTTAATCCAATCTTTTCACCTTTATTATTTTTTTAAAGCATATTTTTTCTAAAAATATATAACTTCTTTGGAGCCATTGCTTACAGTCATCCCATGTAACTAATCTATATCTAGATTTAGATATACTTTCTAGAGAGTTAGCTGTTCTCAGAATTTCTCCAAATCTTTGCCTTCTTCTGGTGGTAGAAAAGAACCTTAAATTATATCTTGGCAATGCATTTTAATTCACTAGTCTTCTTTCTTACTACATTGTAGATTTTGTGTCCCAGAATTTTTTAAGATAAAAATGGCCCTAAGTGGCACCATTACCTACCATGAGGAATCAATATACTTTTTATAGAATCAAAGGATCACAGATTTTAGAGCTAGACAGAAATTGGAGGGACATGGGGGGAGGGGAAGTATTGGTTCTAGAGGAAGGACACTTGTATTCAAATCCCACCACTGAAAGTGAGTAACTCCCTTAAAATTTACTTTCTTTAGCTTCAAGATGAGGAGGATTGAAGAAATAGACTTGATGGTCTTTTGCAGAGATCTATGATCCTATATTCATCTATTTCATTTAATATTTGAACATTTAAGGTGTGAATATAGCACATTAAGAGTTGAGAAGTTGTAGAAAAAGAACTGGACTCAACAGTTTATTCATATTTGTCTTTAGTTCTCAAGAAAGATCATCATATCAGGGAGATTATGCCATAACATGCATGTGAATTGGATTTAAGTGAGGAAGGTCCAAGGTCACTTGCCTCACTCTTTCCTTCAGAGTCATCTGAGTTCTGGGACAGATATAGATCAGATTAGGATAACGGGACAAAACCCTGAATGCAAACAGTGACCTTGGCCTTTTGAAACCAAGGTCTTTAACAGGTCTCAGTTTGACTGATCACACTTATTCAGAGATTAAGTCTAGTTGGTAACTGAAGCAAAGGATGGCTTTTTTCACTGAGCCAAAACAAACAAGCCCTAAATAAATACGAAAACACACAAATAAATAAATCTGGGAGGGGAAGACCCTCTGGGTTTCTGGTCAAAACTATTTACTTTCACTTTAAGGCAATCCAGACCTAATTAAAGCTTGGGGTTGGCCTGAGACATATCATTGGCCATTCAAAGAGAATCAGAGTGGTTTGGTTTTAAGGCAATATCCTTAAGAGAATAAACTGTTTTGTAAATGCCAAGACATCTTGGGAACTTTCCTCTCTGCCTCCCTCCTTCCCTCCCTCCCTTCCTCCTTTTCTTCCTCCCTCTGTCCTTCCCTCTCTCCTTCCTTCCCTCCCTTTCTTCTTCCCTCCCTCTCTTCCTTCTTTCCTTCCTTCCTTCCTTCCTTCCTTCCTTCCTTCCTTCCTTCCTTCCTTCCTTCCTTCCTTCCTTCCTTCCTTCCTTCCTTCCTTCCTTCCTTCTGTCCTTCTTTCCTTCAATCCTTCCTTCCTTTCCTTGTTTTTAAATTCTCTTTTTAATAATACATTATTTTTGTAAGATTTTGTCACAATTTTTTTCTTCCTCTCTCCCTTACCTTCCCCCTCCCCACACTAGAAAACACTCCGATATAGATCATACGTATAATATTTCCATATGACTCATATTGGGAAAGAAAAATCAGAAAAAAAGGAAAATAACCATGAGAAAGGAAAATACACAAAAATAAAAATGAAAATAGTATACTTCTATCTGCATTCAGTTACCATAGTTGTCTCTCTGAATGCAGATGACATTTTCCATCCAAAGTTTATTGGAATTGTCTTTGATCACTGAATTACTGAGAAGAGTCAAGTCTAAGATAATTGATCATCACATAGTTTTGGTGTTGTTGTGTACAATGTTTTCTTCCTTCTTCTTATTTCACTCATTATCAATTCATGTGAGTCTTTCCAAGCTTTTCTGAAATTGGCCTGTTTGTTATTTCTTATAGAACAATGGTATTTCATTACATTCATGTACCATACTTATTTAGGTACCCCTCAATTCATGGGCTAATTCTTTGTCACCACAAAAAGAGCTGCTATAAACATTTTCTAATTGTAAGCAGCAGCAGAAAACTCTCAGTTTTTGGTATCCTCTTCATTTTGATTATTTTAAAAGCAAACCACCATTTTATTTTTTATATATTTTAAAAGATTATCTTATAATACTTGACAATTTTTGTTTCTATATCCTACTAATTTCTGAAACTTTCCACTCTCCTCTACTTGGAGAGTTGTATCTTATATTCAATATTTTTTAAAAGGAGGGGAAAATGTTTATCCAAATTAATCAATAATTCAATCAAACCTGATTATACAGGTAACATTCAATAGTCCTCCTTTCTCCTTTTCTACCTGTATAATGGAGGAAAGTACATTTGCTCAGTTATTCTTCAGACTCCAGTAATTATAATTATATAACATTATTGTTGCTTAGATTAAATCTATATAACATTGTTATAGTGTAAATTGTTTTCCTCTTTATACCTGCATTGAGTTCTATTTTTCCCATCTTTTAAATTATATTATTGTTTTACACTAATATTTCATTATATTTTTGTACCACAATTTGTTTAACCGAATAATAGCCACTAATTTTCCTTCCATTTCTTTGCTATACCAAAATATATGACTGAATAAATTTTTTTGTTTATATGGGGTCTATCTGTTTTCAACCGTTGGGGGTATATACTGAGCAATAGGATCCTAGGGTCAATGGATTTTTTTTTAACTTTCTAAAACTATAATTCTTAATTGTTCTCCAGAATGGATAAGGTAATACACAGATTGCCTGACATAGTATGAGCTTAATAAATGTTGACTAGATTGATTAATTGCTGGGGCAATATATTAATGAATGTTCTTGAATTTTCTAAACCTTTTCTGTATTGATCATTTTAAATTTTGTCATTTCTGTGGAATTTTCCTGTGGAATGTCCAGGGGAATTTTCAAGATGTGAGGTAAACCCAAATAATCATTTTGATTTATATTTCTTTTCTTATTCATTATTTAGAATAAGCTTTCATTAGATTGCTTATAATTAGTAATTCTTTTTTTTTAAGAACCATTTGTTCATATCTTTTGACAACTAATCAATCAGGTAAGGACTCTTGGTCATGCTGATCAATTTATCTAACACCTTATCCATAATCCCAAACATATATTCATTTGTAAAATATACTGTATATATAAAATAACATTAAATTATAAAAATATAAATTGTATAAAATTATGCAAAATAAAAGTCTCCCCAGTTGATTTTAAATTTTAGATTGCTTCCGCCTTAGCCCAACAGGCATCTAAGCAGTCTTACTTCTTACCTGTCAGCAAGTATTTTAGGGAAATGGTGTTAAACCTAAAAATAAACAAGGGTCACTAAACCATACATAAGGATGCCTTTGGGCCATATATTGACTTACTTTTAAAATATATGTATATTTTATTGTATTTTTGTTTTCTTAAATAATTGTCAATTACATTTTAATCTGTCTTTTTGCTGCACTCAGGAGTGCTACCTTCATTTAAGGGAATGTAAAGCAATCTAAGCATTAGCTCAAGATTAACATGAATATGACTGTTAATCTTCAATATTTAGATAATGAGTTTCAGAAGTTAGTTTTGGGTTATCTGGAATTTTGGATTATTTTCACAACTCTCCAGTTGTTCAATGGGGAAATACTGTATTAGAGAGCTACTAAATTCAAGGAAAGATCAGGTATAAAGCCTCTAGAAATGTAAAGTCCCCCAATTTAAAGTAGTTAGATGCATTACATATTTTGAATTGCATTTTTAAAAAAGCCTGTTCATACAAAGAAGTTACCCCAAAGAGGCAATACATATGGTAGAAAACAAGTCGAATTGGAAATTTAAATGCTGTACTCAGACCTTTGTATGTTGTCTTTGATCTTTGGCAAGTTATTTAACGGAGGCCTCAGTTTTATTCTTTTTTCATCTTCAAAATGAAGAGAGTATACAACGTGAGCATTTTTAAACTTTTTGGTCTCAGAGCCCCATGACACAATTAAAAATTATTGACAACCCCAAAGAATTTTTGTTTGTGAGTTATATTTATTGCTTGCTAGTAATTAAAATTGATAAATAAAAAAAATCAATAAAATAAAACAAACCCATTACTTAGTAACACAAACAGTATATTTTTTAATGGAAATATATGCTCAAAAAAGAAAAGAATAGTGAGGGAAATGTCTTTATTTTGAATATTTTTGCATATCCCTTTAATGCATGGCTTAAGAGCTATTTAAGGTAAAATATTTTAAGAAAATCTGACCCCCATAAAGATATGTAACAGGAAGAGGAAGTAGTATTTTAATAAGCAACTGAGTTCTTAATACTATTATGTAAATGATTTTGACCTTGAGAATTCCTTGAAATTTTCTTAGAAACCCCAGGTGTTTTATGGATCACAGGATCCACCAGACAATATATTTTCTAAAGTCCCTCCCTGTTCTCAAATCTATGATCTTCAAAATCCCTCATCCTTAATTCTGGGAATGTTATGACAGATTTTAGTGATAATAAAGCAAAAAGTTACATATATAGGAAAATATCTTATATAAATGAGCATTTTTGAGGATTTTAATAAATGGAGAAAGAATGTAATGAGTAAAAGAGAATGTTTTACAGAAAAAGAACATCATGAAGATGATAAACTTAGGAAATTATAATAACTATAACCAATGTAATAATAATCTATGATTTCAGAAGACAAGGGATATAAAGTATTTATTTAAGTATCCTACATTTGTTCAAAGTATCCTATAAGTTTCCTGATGGAGAAATAGGGGACACAAAAAGATGTAGAGTTTTTGAATATAGCTAATGAAATTGTTTTGTTTGACTATGAATATTTGTTATAAGGAACTTGCATTTTCTTTTTTTTCCCCAATGGAAAGGGAAGTAAGAAAAAAAAAGATTTCTGTTAATTAAAAAAAATAAATTAAACTTTTAAAAATAGAGATGTGGGGAAATATTGGTAAAGGATACTGTGATTTTCAATGGCGTAGTTTGGTTGCTTCAGTTTCTAATAAGAGAATTCTCACAGGGTGTGTGTAATCTGAAAATGTTTATAATTTAAAAATAAAACATCAATAAATCCCAAAGAAAAGAAATTTGGGCTCAAATGTTAAAACTAGATTTAAGAGAATCAGATTTTAAACCACATTCACCTTTGTCTTAAATTTGGACAAGGTCACTTCTCTTGGGTGACGCTTAGTATTGTTTTGTTTTATTTTGTTTTTGTCAGTCTGTAAAATGAGGGCTAACTATATGATCTCTTTAGATCTAAGGCCATTTCTCATCTGGAAAATAGGCATAATTTTTCATGTCATTTACCTCACAGAATTATTGTGAGGAAGATAATTTGCAAAACTGCACATGCTCTAGAAATCTGAGTTTCTTTTTCTGATTTTTCTTCTTCATCTCCTCCTCCTCTATCTCTTCTTCATCCTCCTTTTTCTCTTCCTCCTTCTCCTCTTCCACATAGGAAACAAAGAAGGTCTTTAGTAATCTGAAGAGAGGTAATGTGGTGTAGGAGCTGGAATGCTAGTTTTGAATTTAGAGCATGCTTTCAAATTTTGATCCTAGCTCTTAACTACTTTTGTGAATTTGGGCAAGTCATTTCACTTGTGTGGGTCTTAGTTTCCTCATGTATAAAATAAGAAGCAGGGACTTGATGACCTATAAGGTCCATTCAAAATTATGTTCCCATGATTTGATCAAGAAGCTACATTTTTTCTACACTGCATCTACAGTTTTCTCCACCTACAGTATTGTGTAGCAATCTAGGTTCATGACTGATTTATAAATCTATCAATCTCAATTTGGAAGCAGGCAAATATAATGATGTTTATTTTAAAGAAATGTTGTAATGAAGTATCTTCTACTGAGAAAATGGTATTCATGTTTTTTTCTAGATATTTTCTATCATGCTACAACAGCCTTCCTATCTGAAAATTCACTCTGCCCCTGTGGCCCTTTTATCTCATTTGTTGAGCTCTTCAAAACTCTTAATTTTATATATAATGTTCAGCAACCATATTTTCATAATTTTTCCCAGTTCTGAGTACTTTCTCCTCCTTGTCTCAAGATACCTACTACCTCCTCCTTTCCCTCACCCCCACACTTTTAGCTTCCCTATTGTGTATTTTCTGTCTTCAATAGACCTTAATGATAAGGACAAAATGTCTTCTATCCTACTTATATTCATATTCCCAGCCCTTAGCACAATGTATATGGTAAGTGCCAAACAAATTCTTGTCTGCTTGCCTTAAAAAACATTTTGGTAGCAGTGAAAAAAAAACAGATCAAATTTCTAATTTCCCCTATTTTAGACCTGTTATCTATAGCTAAAGAGGCAACAGTGTGTTTAAAAAAAATTGATATTTAGCTTTGAAGCCAAGAAGTTCTAAGATTTGCCTCTGACATATTCTGTCTGTCGTTATCATGGACAAGGATTATGGCTAAACTTTATCTTCTTAACTCCTAACATAATGGTCAAATATGAGGTCTCCAGACTGCATATGGTCCACTATACTCTTGAGTGTAGTCTGAATCAGATTCTGATCTTAATGTGTAAAAATGAAATCTATAAATATGGATTGTTTTCTAAGTTAATATGTGACATACAAGAATCCTTATGTATAATTTATTCCCCCACATTCTATTTGAGTTTGATGTCAATCTTAAATTGTAGAGAAGATGCTGACCTACATTTATATATGTTGTTGTTTCCATCTAAGATTTCCTTATACCAGTGAAATCATAGTTTAAATCTCCATTTTTTTTTCAGGTAAAGGTGGTAGGAGTAATGGTGGTGATCATAATAATATCCATTACATTATATTTCACCAACAGATACAAGGGATAGTTCACAAGTGGAAAAAAAGGAAAGCTTTCATGATGTTTTCATGGTACTTGAAAAGTGAAAGACAGTTCTTATATAACAGGTGGCCATAAGAAAGGATAAATAAACACAATTGGAATAAGGGAGATGGGAACATTTAAAACAGAACTTGGAAAGAATGGTGCTTTTAAGAAGAAAACCAAAATTTTAAATTTCAAATATACAGCTGAGCTTTCTCTTTACTGATTCTCTAATAGTCTAACTTCCCCTTACTGCACTACCCCCTCAAAAATCACTGTTAAGAGATAATGTTGCCCATAATATTCTTGCAATGTAGTAGGGTGGCAAAATAGTTAACCACCTGGATTCCAGCCCCAGCCCCTTCCCCATCCCATTTCAAAACTGGATCATGTGATAATTTGGTTTCTTTCCACTTCCTTATTTTATGGCTCTTATTTACCCCTACTGTGCACAATGGGGAACCTAAATGAAGGCAAAAGCTGAAGAAACAAACAGCTCAGGCATGTCTCCTTTGAATTCTTTGTGAGCAACTCAACCTAATTTATAAGCCTTGAACTCAAGTTAGCAGTATGTTTATTGTACTCTTTTTTTCTTTTTAATACTGATCTCATTACAAAGATAAAACAATATGATTTAACTTTTTGAACTCCCCCCCAAAAAAGTTCAATAAAGGGGAAAAAAAAATCTGTTGGCTTCATAGATTCCCTCAGAATTGAAGGGGACCTTTCCTTATTTGTCATTGAAGGAGAGAATAAAAACACTGAAATGTAATTTATCGAGTCAGAGATTTAGAAAAGATTGGTCTAAGAATTCTTAATCTCGTGTGTATGTGTGTGTGCTGGTTCCATTTAGCAATAAAATGAAATGTATGGACTCTCCTCAAAATAATGTTGTTGCTTTAAATGTTTTAAATGGAAAGGAATGCTAAATTTCAGTTAGAGATTTAAAAAAATGATGTTTTTTTTCTTATCCAAATTCATAGATTTTTTTGAAATCTATACACTGATTTGAGGTAAAGAACCCCTAATCTTATTTTAATATGTTACTTATGGTAGGTCACAGAACAATTTAATGGCAGAATTAAGCTCAGAAACCAGGTTTCCTATTTAGTCTACTGATATCTCTTCTTGGCCTTGAATAATTTGCTTAATATGGATAGTACTAAGTAATCTATGAAAACAGTTCATGTAGCTTTAAAAAAAAAAATTCTGTGAGCTTGATTCCAATGATTTTATTTTTTCTTTTTGGATTTTAATTTTAATTTTGTTTGAGAGAAAGAAAATGTCTTTGGTTGTATATGTGTGTGTGTGTGTGTGTGTGTGTGTGTGTGTGTGTGTGAGATATACATCTATTTAGCAATCAGATGAAATGTAAGGACTTCTCAAAATAATATTTGTTTGTTTTAATGGAAGGAAATGCTATGTTTCAGTTAGTGATTAATAAAAATAAAGATTTTTTTTTCTTATCCAAATCCATGGATTTTTAGAAATCTATCCACTGATTTGGAGTAAAGAACACTAATCTTATTCTAATTTGTCACTTAAGTCACAAAGCATTTTAGTAGCAGAATTACACTTAGAAAACTAGGTTTGCTTTTTATTATACTAATGACTCTGATTGTCCTTGAATAGTTTGCTTAATATGGTACTAAGTAGCTTATGAAAACAGTTTATGTAGCTTTAAAAAATCTGTTTCATTTCAATGTTTAGATTTTTTGTTTTGGATTTTAGTTTTAAAGAGAGAGAGAAAATGTGTGTGTGTGTGTGTGTGTGTGTGTGTGTGTGTGTTTACTATAGTAGAAAAATCTGCTCTGACACTATATAAATATGGCTTTTTGCAGAAAAAAAAGTGTGATCATAACATGCCAGGTAGAATGAGAGTCTTATGGTAACCTGAGAATTGAAGGTGAATCCTTCAGTCATTTGAACCTCCTACTAATCTTTAGAGGAGAAATGTATTTGACAGAATTTCTTGCTACTTGTATATTAGTTATATCATTCTTATAATCATTTAAATTTTAAGATAAGATATAAAGAAACATTATTTCTGCTTAATTTTTATTAATGTTATTTCATTAACTTTTTTAGATCATCAAGTATTATTGTTCTTCCTCCTACTCCCCTCACATCCATATTTCCTCTTTTGGGGTCTATGGAGTGGGGGAGGGGAGGTGGAGCTTTTTAACAAATAAGTATAGCCAAATAAAACATCTTCTCACATTGAATACTGATCATGTCCAAAAGTGTATTTTCTTCTGGGTAGTGTTGCTTATTCTTTGCAGGTAGCTTAAATTCTTTAACACATTTTCAAGAATCATGACAGATTATTGTTAATGTGAGTTATTAAGCATTTGAAAATTGTTCATTGTACAATTTTAATATTATAGTATTCATTGTTTTCCTGATTGAATCTTCCCAGATTTCTCTGAGGCTATCTCTTTAATAATTTCTTACAGAACAATAGTATTCCTTTACATTCATTTGCCAAAATTTATGTGCCATCAATTGATGGTTACTTCCTTGGTTTATAAGTATCTGTCTGACATAATTTCCTTTCTTTTCTGTCCTGGAATTGTTAGGAGCATCCCTATCCCATTGTACATGTAAGATCTAGTGTGCTGAAGCAACAGAATCCTGCTTTGTTGATACTGGGACCCGGGCTGGGGCCTGGACTGAGCTGGGATACCATGCTGGGCTCCCATCCTATTGCCATAGACCTTTTGTGCTGACCTTCCAAGTCATCTTTGGTGTCTCTGGGCTGATGGGTCTGAAAGCCACCAGTACTGTCTATGATTAAGACCTCCTCTGAGGTTGGGGCTGGGGCTGGGGTTTGGGCCTGACCCCGGGTCAGAGCTTTTCTGATGACCTTCTAAGCTGTTTTTGACTGAAAAATGTTATACTCTGGCTTTTTGGTTGTTCTAGCACTTTAAAAATTGTTTAGTCATTATTTAATGGAATTTGGAATAGTTTGGGGGAGAGGTTGGACAAGTTCCTACCTTTACCAACCTGAGTGCATATACAATTTTCCACAATTATAATCCACAGAAACTTTTGAAAATAAGGAAGGGAAGCATATATATATATATATATATATATATATACATATATATATATATATGTGTGTGTGTGTGTGTATATGCATGTGTGTGTGTGTGTGTGTGTGTGTATTCTTTTAGAAGATCTATTTTTAAAATTTCAAAAGATAAAATATTCTATAAACAACTTGGGGAAGGGTCATATAATTTTGAAAAAAAATTTCAAGTATTTTGCTTCATCACCTAACATGATTGCTTGACCTCCAGTCCTTCCTTTTATTAGTGAAAATCAAGTGTATGTGTACTAGCACTTTAAGTTTTGTACCACCAAAATATGTGGCTGGACAAAATGAAAGTTTGAACCAATGAGCTTTAACTTGTGCATGGAGATGGGAGTTTTGCCATCTAAACTGATGTAAGTAACATATATTTTGTCCCTCTCTAGTAGGAAAAAAAGAAACTTTTTGCTTCAGCAATGTGCTAAATAGTTCTCTTAATGAAATATTTTTGTGACCAAGTTTGCCAAATAGAAAAGAGGCCAATGTAATCAAAACCAAATGATGTTCTGAGTAACAGAAATGAGAGTCAGTGGATCAATTAAGTGTAGAAAATGTTTTCAACTTCTTTCAGGTACAGGAAAAATGATCTCCTACTCTCCACTCCCCCCATCTTTGAATATTCCTGGTACTTGTCATGTAAAAGTCTCTTTATATATATCCATACATAGGTATCCATGCCTATGTATATATAATGAAATTATAACCTATTGTGGGAAATTTTACAAATTTCTCATGAAAATCAAAAGCAATAACATATATAAAATGTTTAGCCAATCTCAAATCCCCATATCTATGATAGATACTATTATTAAAATATTTAGTAGACCTCAAAAATCCAAGTAAAAATATTCACCAATTTGTTTTAGATTCCCTTTTCCTTGGAACTACTCCTTCTCTTTTTAAAAATATATGCTCTGTCTCCTTTTTCTCATATACATTACCCTCTCTTCACTCTATACTTTTTCTCTGTACTTTTAAAAAATTTAAAAATCTGCTTATTGTTGTTTTGATAACTACAAAGTAAACTTTTCTTAGTGAAGGGAGACTAAAATGACCATCACCCCCACCACAGTTTAGTGACTTTAAAGTCTTTAAATAATTTTTTGTTTATATATATATTTTTTCTTTTTTTCTTTTTTTAAATAGGCAAAAAACACATGCCATACAGTAATGAATCTAAATTATGGAGAAGTTGGTCAAAAGCAAAAAAAATGTGCATTACATTGAAGTTTCTTGAAATCGAGGTTTTATAAGGATAATTCTGAAAACTTATAAATGATTGTACTGAAAAAGGTGCAGGTTACATTTTCTCCCCCTTTTTAGTATGTCAATATAGTTTTCAAAAGTTCTAAACATCACTCTGACACATTTCTATTGCATTATTTCCCATGCAAAATGCAAGAATATTGAGATTTGTCCTAGATTTTTTTAAAAGCAAAACTAATGTTTGACATAAGCATTTGTAATATTTCTTGTTGCTACTATCCCCATAATATGACTGTAAATTATAATTATATCACTACATTTTAAAAAAGCAGATTCAGGGAAGTATAGGATATAACAAGAAATAAAGTACATTTTTCATTCCCTTGGCATGCTTAAATTCTAGTAATGTCAGAGAGAATTATATATATATATATATATATATATATATATATATATATATATATGCAAAACAAAAGAAAAATAGATCACTGCTTCAATCTATTGCTGTGTAAGTTCTTATTACCCTGTAATATTATTCAACCTTTTCTTTGTCTAACCTCTACTTAGGCATCAGGAGGTCAATAAGTGCTATCAGGCAGCCTGAGCTTTATTTCTCTCATCTCTATGCAGGTATGAGGTGCTTAATAAATGCTCATGTGATGCATGAGTCTATCTTTGCATGACCTTTTTCTCCCATTTGGACTTAATTTTTACTGTCCATAACTTCCAGGTGTCCCTCATTTAGTTATATAAAAATATAATATCAAGGTGGGATTGAAGCTAATTCATTCTTATATTGGAATTGAACTTTTCTTCTCTGCTCTGATCCTTAATATTTCCTATCTACCCTGCCCCACCCCCACTCAGTCCTACAAAAGTATTCCTTTAATGGAATATTTCTTTCCCAGAAAGGAAATAGAACTACCTAGTATGCACTAATAATTCCTAAGTGATAGTCTTGCAGAAAAATTGGTAAATTGATATTACTGGTTTTGTCTTGTATCTATAGTATAAAGTTCAGTATGAATCACATGTAGCCAGAGAATAATGCATAACTATTGATTCTGATTTTCTCCCCTTTCTTCAGGCTGTATTGTAGTCCCTAGCCTTGATGTTAAAAGTTAAGATGGATGTTGGGTATTATTATCTAGCAGAAAGAGTAAAAAAAAAATCAATTTTCTCTCTCAGCACCTCATTCCATTGCCTTCGAATGGCTAGGCAGTGCAGTTGAAACAGCTGTTAGCATAAAATCATTTATAAGATGCTATTATGACATCTTTTGGCTGAGGAATACATTATTTTATGCTCCTTGTTGCTCTTTATATCAATTTTATGATTAAAGATACTTAGAGCATGGAAAGCAATCAATTTTTTAATGAGAATAATTTTAGAAGGCATCTTTGAGGAAATGTGGTAGTGACATTAGAATGTTTCTGAAGTCAGTCTCCTTCCTAATAATATGAGAAGATGAAAAATAACAATAGCCTTTTTATTATTTGGATTTCCCTCACAGTTGGCCAGGGTTTTCAGAAAAAGGCTTACAAATAAGAAAAATTGATGGATCTACTGAGAGTCAGAAAACCTGAGCCTTCTTTTTTAGTCCTAGAATTGATTTCTGGCATGAGGGTGTGTTAATTTCTTTATAATCTGTGTTTCTCAATTTCATCAATTTTGGAATGGGATTACAGCATTTGTGCCTTCTTTTTAAGTCAATAGATGGCAAGTTCCTCAGAATAAGGATAATCACTTGTCAACATCAAACATCCAGAGAGTAAACTGTAAAATTCAGATCTATTCTAATGTTAAACTCCGAGGGATAGGGAAAATTGAGGAAAACATCAAACCACCTGAATTCTTTTTAGAATTAGGTCAGGGTTCAATACTCTGAACTGAACCCAAATTTCAAACTATATAGTTTTTATACGGAGATTAGAAAAAAAACAAACCATATAAAGGGGATCCACAGAGAGGAGAATGGGTTGGAGGGGAGGGAAGGAACAAATATGCTATTATTTCAGGTGTGGGAACACCAAGCAATTTGGTGGAAAAGTGAATAGATTATTCTGCCTGGAGTCAGGAACACCAGAGTTCAAGTCTTACCTCAAGTACTTACTAGTTTTGTGATGCTGGGCAAGTCACTTCACCCTTTCTGACTCCGTTTTTAAAATAAGCTAGAGAGAGAAATGACAAACTACACCAGTATTTCTGCCAAGAAAATCACAAATGGGGTTACAGAGTCGGAAATGACTAATAATAAATACCTACCAGAAAGGAAAAGTATTCCACTTCAAATCCAGCAAAAAATGTGCTAAAGCAGGGAGGACACATGCCTCCAGACTAAGATGCTAATGTAACCAAAACTGTGTTAAGAGAGGCATGGAGCTCAGGAGTAGTGAGGAGATAAGCCCTGAGTGTACTGTCATGATAGGAACAATATTTCCTGTGGTCCTGCACTATTTCCTAGGCTAAATTAGATTCCTAAGCTAGATTTTCCAGAAGTAAACAAAAAAAAAATTGAAACAGATATGGATAGTTAATTTTCTCAGGGGTTGGCTGCTTAGGAAATTTATGAGCTTACTTGTGGCCTAAGCACATAAGCCAAAACACAAGAAGGAACGATTTATTTATCTGTTTTCTAACTGAAAGACTAGTATGGCCAACACAGAAGCATGGAAGCTATACCTAACTAAAACAATGTTGTTGTTGTTGTTGTTGTTGTTGTTGTTGTTGTTGTTGTTGTTGTTGTTGTTGTTGTTGTTGTTGTTTCCCTTTTATCCTTGAAAATATCATAAAAGAAAGTTTTCTTTTTTTTAAAGTAATCTATGACTATCTCCTTTCATTATATCTCTGAATCAGAAACACCAGATCAGCCTGAATTAGACCCAGCATATATAATAGACTGTGCATAGCTCTAGACATCACATTCCAGGAAGGGTATTGATAATCAGGATAGTATCCAATGGATGACAACCAACAAGATGAACTCACAAGGCTGTGAGTTCACATGATATGAAAATTGTTTAAATGTACTGACAATACTTAGCTTTAAAAAACAGAAGATATGATAACTATCTTCAAATATTAGAAGAGTCATCACCTGGAAAAGAGAATAGATTTATTCTGTTAAGGAAAGAACTGCCAATAATGTGTGGAAGTAATATACATTTAAAAAATAGGTTTTATATATGTGAAATAAACAAACAAAAAGAGAATAATCAAAAACTCAAGTTTCTTAATAATTGGATTCTAACATGGAATGGACTGTTTGGGAAAATAATGACTTCCCCCTCACTGGAGATCTTCAAACAAAGACTGGATAATCATGGCAATGTTATAAGAAAAACATGCATGCTTAGGTATTGGGACTACATGGTTTTAGAGATTCTTTCAACTTTGAGATTCTGTGATCTTGTAAAGGAGCTATGAGTTCTCTGCTTAATTAAAATATTTTAGATGAAACTCTTTCCCCCCTTTCTGTCAAGAATTTATTTAAATATTAGACATTTTTAGGATGATTTTGCTAGAGAATTAATATGTAGAAATGAGGTCTAGTTTAGGAACTTAAGAGGAGTACTATAGTATTTCCTGTCTGTTTTTTGAGGAAAAACCTAATTTCATCTTCAACCAAAGAGTATTAATGTGATTTGATGGTAAACATAAAAAATACCTAGCAGAAAACTTGTATTTGGTCAGGTTTGGACTTATATTTAATAGTGACTTAAAATAGACTTCATGAGCATTATTATGTGTGCAATACCTATTTGAATGATCGCCACAGATATATTCACACATAAACATTATTAAATTGGATTCTTCAATTATATTTAGTTATACTATATTTATAAACACATTTCATACAGATGAATTTGTTTTTTATTATTTCTAAAAATTTTATTTGATTTGAATTTGAGAAATAAAATAAGTATTTCCATAATAAAGTAGAATAGAAAAAAGATGACTATACATTAAACTGCTTATCTCTTATATACAACTTACATTCCTTTTAAATACATAATAAAGTTATATAACTTTATTATTTTTTTCTTTTTTCTTACCTCTCCCCCTCCCTAGAGATAGTTATCATTAGATATAATTATATTTGTGTGTGCTGATAATGAATTCTTATCCTAAAATCTTGTCTTTACATTTATCAAATGCAAAGTTACTTTACACATTTTTGCTATAAATTGTATACTACTCTGTTCCTTGATCTATCTTTCTGTTTCTTAGTACAAGATGGTTTTGATAATTACAGCCTTATAATATAGCTTAAGATCTGATACTGCCAAACCTCCTGCCTTTACATTTTTATTAGTTTTTAAAATATATTCTTAATGTTTTGTTCTTCCAATGAATTTTCTTATAATTTCTGGTAATTTAATTGGGATGACAATTATACCACTTATAAGAAAAAAATTTTTTATTGCTCTGCATGATATAGTAAAGACAAAGATGTTACCGGAGAAAAATCTGTGATAATACTATGAAATTTATAGCATTAATATGGATAAAAATGGAACAAATCCATCCACAATAGCTCACTTATTGTGATTGTAGATTATGTATAATTCCCTTGTGTATGCTAGTTAAGGCTGAACCAGGCTACAAAAACATTCTGAAATTTTGTGTTTAGGAAAGCAGTAATTTCTGTGAATATCCTTAATGTGAATTTTTTCACCTAGCACAGTGATTGGCACAAAGTAAGTACTTAATAGCCAGAGATTCGCGTCCTTCTTTCTTTCTTTCTTTCTTTTTCTTTCTTTCTTTCTTTCTTTCTTTCTTTCTTTCTTTCTTTCTTTCTTTCTTTCTTTCTTTCTTTCTTTCTTTCTTTCTTTCTTCCTTCCTTCCTTCCTTCCTTCCATCCTTCCTTCCTCCCTCCATTCCTCTCTCCTTCCCGTCCTCCCTCCCTCCCTTCCTTCTTCCCTCTCTCTTTCTGTCTCTGTCTGTCTCTTTCTCTCTGTGTGTGTCTCTCTGTCTCTGTCTCTGTATTTTTTTATTTTATTTCCCCTGAGGGTTTTTTCTAAAGATGGGAAATCTATGTTTTCTTTAACAAGATGACTTTTATGGAAATGTTTTGCATAACTTCACAGGTGTTTATTTTTTTAATGGAGGTCTGGGGGTGGGGATAAGGGAGAGAATGTGGAAATCAAAAGTTTTAAAAACAAGAGTAATTCTTAAATAAATAAATAAAGAGGGAGGAGTACTTTTAGAAATTAATGCATTCTTCCCACTAACCTCCTCCATTGAGCAAATTTTAAAAAGAACTTAAAAATAAGTCCATCAATACATATCTATATAGTATGGCAAACGAATTCTCATATTAGATATATCTGGAAATGTATATCTTTCTACATTTTAAGTTAGTCGCTACACTTTCAGATGAATGGTGTATATCATCTTATTCTATTAAACTCATGGTTATCATTGCACTTATCGGACTTTCTAAAGACTTTCAAAATAATTTTGCTTCTATGACATTACTATTGTTCTAGTTCTGTTCACTTCGGAAATACATCATGCTATCTGAATTTTGCTTGGACAATTGGACTGCCCAGAAGTTACTAAAGTTATTCTCCTGCAGACTAGATCTGAGTTTGTCTGGGATGGGTATTGCAGATCTGAAAAGTGCTTCCCCAAATATTTCAGTGGGACTCCATGGACTTTGCCCACAGCTCTGCCCTCTGTGCTTATCAGATGCTTTTTTCCCCAGTATCTCTGCAGTGCTGTAGAGGGCCATCAGTGGATTTCTAAGTTTTAATGGAGAATGGAGAAATATATAGATGATTTTTCCCCCTTAAAACACATCTCTGGGATCCAATGAAATCTTTTTTTTTCCTGAGTCAATTGGGGTTAAGTGACTTTCCTAGGGTCACACAATGAGGACCAGATTTGAACTTAGGTCCTCCTGACTTCAGGGCTGGTGCTCTACCTACTATGCCACCTAATTGCCCCCAATGAATTCTTTTATGTGGATCTGGGACCCTCATATATTAGCATGTAAAACATCTTCTACTATTACTCCAATATTTGGATCCTTGACAGCATCTTTTGAATCACTCTCTTCTCTTGATTAAATATGTATTGAAGGTCACAGAACCCTAGGAATCAAAGACTATGAAACCCTAGACATTTTGTAAGTTCTATTTGTTTAGTGTAGATTCCATCAATTAATATGAGGGGAAAATATTTACTCATGTATGGAACTGGAAGTTATTAATGTGATTGTGGGCAACTAGGTAGTATGGTGAACATCGAGCTAAATCTGGAGTCAGGAATACCCAAGTTCAAATCTATAGCCTCAGATACTTAGATATGACCCTAGGCAAGTTATTTAATCTCTGCTCAATTTTCTCACATGTAAAATGGAAAATATAATAGTACCTGCCTTCCAAAATTGTGGGGAGGATCAAATGAGTTAATATTTGTAAAGTGCTTTGCAAACCTTTAAGTGCCATGCAAATGCTAGCTATTATTATAGCTATTATTTTCATAGAATAATCATTACCATATAGTTATTGTTACAACCAAATCCTAATATATATGTACATCTATATGTGTGTATACATATATATATATATATATATATATATATATATATACATACACAAACACATGCACACACATATTCACTTATATTTGTATGTCCTATTTTGTTTGTGAGCATTGGGATTTAATTCTCTTGAAAGTAAATTTTTTTTCATTGGAAAAACAATGAGGTTATATTTTAATTCAGTCCTCAGTGTCCATGCCAGAGGAGTGACTGGTTTGAAGGCAAAATCATTTTATAATAACATGCATTTGGTATTTTAGAGACAACTCATTGGATAGGAGCCAAGATGAATTATGCTTTATTCTGTGTCACATTCTAATTATTCTTTGTCATTGAATAATTTATTCCACAAAATTCCACTTACTGATCATCCAGAATATTTAGGATATGCTTTTGAGTTTGTCTACATAGAAATATATTCAATGACATATGATATTTAAGAAGGGAAGAATAGCTATGAAAGCTTCTATAAGAAAATAAAGAATTGTACAATGTCATATTGAACTGTCTTTTAAGAAATTATTTTTTTCCATCTAGAGTGACCCAGGCATCTAAATTGAACTTTTTCAAAATAAGAATCATTACCCTGGGAGTGTTTTGGGGAACTCCTGAAAGTTATTTGTAACCAAAAAAAAATTATAAAAAATTAAGGTATTGTTTTAGAATTTTTTTCCTCAACATTTTGCAAATTGGAAGATGAGTGAAATGAACAATATTTAAAAATATTGAACAATATTTAAAAATACAAAATTTACTCTTCATATTTTAAGTCATAAAAACAAGAGTCTACTTCAAGTTTTTATAATTTAAATTGACAAATTAATTTTAAATATTTTATTCTTAGTGGTCAGATTAAAGAATCTCTTCATCAATCACAACAATCAAAAAACAAGCATTTTCTACTATATCTTTTTATGCCTTACTAACAGCCTTTTTTACATCCTACCAGTTTAACTTAGTCATTTCAAAGGAGTACAGGAATAAGGTTAGGGATTGAACTAGAAATTAGACTTGTAATTTTATCATCATAGTGAACACCCGGGTGAGGAAATTCCCTTTACCACCGTAGGCTGGCATTCTGTCACTTAGAGGAAGTTACCTAGAATAATGAGAATTTATGTATTTCGTTCAAGGTCAAACAACTAGTATCTATCATAAATGAGGCTTAAATTTGGACCTTTTGGGTTAAATGCTAGCTCTCTATCCATTATGGTGTACTTTTACTTTTGTAAAAAAGGAGTTAGAATGTCAAAAAAAATCACCCTTCTCCCTATATTGTAGTTCTTATTAAATGAGTTTCTATGATATAGCTAAAAAACCAAACAAAACTCTTGCTGGTGATCAAAGTGCTACTCTTTTATTGCATGGATTTGTTCTTCTGCTTTGCTAGAGGAAGGCAGAAGGAATATGAACATTTATCTTTATCATGTGTTTTCTGAGGTATGTTGATTTAGATATGTATCAAAGTACTAAATTAAATAGGTTTCCTGAGTTTAAAAACAAGAATGACTCATTATATTAAAGAGGAGAATTTTTACTGATCAGCAAAATGATAGTTAATGATATTTCCTTATAATATCAAAACAGTTGATTCAAAAGTCATTCCTCCCCATTTGAATATGACAGTGAAAAATAAATTGGACTTTGATTTGGAAAGTCCACGTTCTACTCTTGCACTCTTATCAACTTTGGCAAATCACTTAGCTTCTAATAGCCAAGAATTGTCTTCTATATCTTGGAGTTGGATAGAGTTTATGGTAAGTACAATTGTTTTCAAATATGAGACTCTGCAATTATGCCTCTAAGACATCACTTTCTCAGGCTATTTACAATGATGTGCAAATTGCTTGGGACCAAAAATTGTTTCATTTTTGATGGCAAAAGTCATATTAATGTGCTTCTTTAGATGCTTCTATAAGTGTCTCAAAATGTATGGCTCTGATTAGATGAAGTTAGATTGATTTATTTTCCCCTCCTTTTGTTAGTTCTCTTATCAGATGAGTGCTGGATTTTATGCCTTTCACAGATACCCATTGCTCTTTTTGTGATGTTCTTCATTTTCTATTTTGAAGAATAGATATTACTTTAAGGAAATATCTAAAAGTTTTAGGTCTTAAAGAACATACTTTGATGACTGTTAAAGGTATTAATAAGAGTGTTTCTGTGGAAAAGTCAAAAATTTCAAGGGCCATTCATACCCACAATAAAATGAATCATTTGCATTAAAAGTGTGACTAAAACTCCATAGGACCAAGAAGTTAAAAACTATTTCTTCAAAAAAGACTAATTAATCCTTATAAAACAATCAATGGTCTTTAGAGAAATTTGATAGCTAGAGAGGTTGCTATTGATTCCTTTACTGAGGTTTTTAAACTGAAGTTCATGAATTTAAAAAAAAAAATGTAACTATATATGGCTTAGGAAATTATCAGATTTAAACTCCATTGAAAATCTATCTAGAGTTATAATCAAAGCTAGATCCATCTCTCCTGGGCTGACTTCTCTGGGCTGAGAATTTTAGGGCATGTAATCCTCTTCTCTGAATGCTTAGAAATTCACTCTTCCCTGACCTAGAACATATGTTAATAATCCCTAGCCTTTCCAATTTTATTTTTTTAATCACATAATTTAAGGTGAAATGATTATTTCATTTCAACTTCTGTTATTATCACTTCAGCAAGTGGTGTTCTTTATTGGTTAGATTTGGTCTAGAATAGCTTTCTTTTATTTCTGTTCTTTACTTCTTAAAAAAAAAGATAACATTAATAAAGCAAGTTAAAAAATAAAAAACTGAAAAAGCCCACTAGACTTTCTGATTTATAGAAAGAAAACTCCTAGTTATCTGGATAATTGAAGTTCACCATCACTGATCATTACTTTGTAATTACATGTGATATTTACTGAACTCCTTATAAATTGTCTATTAAAAATGCTTCTTCTATTTCTTTTTCGTTGGTCTCTCATTAAATTATTCTTTATAAATTGCTTTTACCCTGAACTTCTTTCTGTTTTATGAAGTTATATTCCTCACAATATTTCATCATCTTCCCTTTGAATTTTTTTCAAGTTCACATTCAAAATTATAGTTGGTTGGGCCACCATCTCTGCTCTGCTCTGTCAATATATTGATTAAAATAATTTTAGGATCTTCTGATTTCTTGTACTCTGCCACCTTTATGCAATATTTCTAACCAAGTTTCTACTCTAATCTGGCACTCTAGTTTTTGCCCTGGATCCCTGGGTTTTTGATTAGTGATCTGATTCTTATCTAGTCCAAGTCAAACTCAAAAAACTTCTTTTAGGAATTAGATGGGACAATAGACATAATATTGGACTTTTACACAAGAAAATCTTGGTTCAAATCTAGCTTCAGACATTAACTGTATAAACCTGGACAAGTTATTTAACTGCTGTCTGCCTCAGTTTCCTCATCTGCAAAGTGAAATTAACAATAGCACCAACATAGTAGGGATTTTGTGAAAATCAAATGAGTTCCTGTTTGTAAAGTGCTTCACGTACGTCAAAGCACTATGTAAATGTTATTTTGTTATTTATTATCATCATTATTATCTTTAAATTTATCATTATTTTCAATTGTGGTCACGCCATGCAAGGATATACCACTCACTCCCACATTCTCTCTCTAGTTCTGACATCACTAATCAAATCTCCAGTAAGGACTCCTGAGTATGAATGATAATGACTACTGATAATCAGGTATTGATAATCTGATATTTGACTTCAGTCAAAATTTCTGTGAATTTCTATGTTATCTCAGAATAGTTATCTTTCTTATATGTGTGTTGTTTTCCACTATAATATAAGCCTCTTAAGAGCTTAAAGTATCGTTATTTTATTTTATTTTAAAATTTGTATCCCCAATTATAGCTCAAAGCTAGGGATAAAAAATGCCTAATAAATGCCTTTTCATTTACCATTCAACCATTATAAGTGATTTACTAGACAATTGATTGTTCAACTTCTATATATAGTCATTACAGTTTTTGTCTGTCTTTTCTTCCTTTAGCTTTTTTGACTTAACAATGATTTGTTTCCATTGCATGCCATATGTTTTTCTCTTTCTTTCCTTTCTTCTAGCTTTGTATTATTATCACTTTTATCCTTTTCTAACAGATTAGTTGTATCACTACAGAAACAGAATGACTGTCATGTCACTAGCACGTTGTTTCCTGTCTGTGATAATTGTTTTTATTTTGTGTGTGTGTGATGTAATTTGATGTTTGCCATCTCTAGCATCAACTGATTCTTTTTCTTGAAGAAAGTTTTTTTTAGGTATAGGTGTGAAGCTTTTGTTTAGTCTATAAGTCTTTGTTCTCTCATTTCTTATTCCTCATGTATATTTCCTAATATATTGCTCATCTCTTTTAACCATTGTGTTGAGGTTACCATGTATTTAAATATATGTTGATTTAATTTGCATGATCTGTTGGATTCTTTGAAGAATATTTTTTCATCCTCTTCAACTAGTGTTGTAGCATAAGCTACAATTATTTTCATGGTTATCTTTTTGCAAACAAAACCATAATACAAGTCATCTAAATCTGCTTTATAACATTCTTTTTTCCTCATGTAGAATCATTATGTTTTGGATTATCTGGGGAATACATTTATTATAGAATAAATGGATAGCAAATGACTTCCTGAGTAACTGAAACATTCAATGAGTTTTATTTATTTTAGCTCCTTTTGATTTTATGGAAAACTTTGAATGAGAAATACTTTTAAGATCTTAATGCTATATAAATATGCAATTGTTAAAGTTATCTTAAAGTTCTTGAGGGTCAGGATTATAGCCGTGAGGTGATACAGTAAATATATTACAGTTCTTACAGTCAGGAAGAAGAAGACATGAGTTCAACTCTTGACTCTCTATCTGTGTGATCCTTGAAAAATCATTCAGCGACTCTGTGCCCCAATTTCTTCATTTGAAAACTTGTGAATAATAAGAGCATCAATCTCACAACATTGTACTGAGGATCAAATGAAATAATATAGTGCTTTGCAAACCTTAAGGTGCTACATATAAATGCCAGCCATTATTCTTTTGTCTAATAATAATTGACATTTATATAGAATGCGGTAGTTTTCATAAATTATCTTATCTTAATCTCACAACAACCCTGTGAAACAGGTTTTTGTGAGGATCAAATGAAATAAACATGAAAAGCACATTGCAAATATTAAAATACATTAGCTTTTATCATTGTTATTAATAACAATAACTACATAGACTAGGTAGTGCAGTAGATCAGGAAGACTCATCTTCAAGAGTTCAAATCTAGCTTCAGACACTAAAATCTGTGTGACCTGGGCAAGTCATTTAACAATTCTGTTTACCTCAGCTTTCTCATGTGTAAAAATGGTCTGGGAAGCAAGTGTCAAACCACTGTAGTATCTTTGCCAAGAAAACCCCAAATGTGGTCATAGTCAGACATAATTAAACAATTCAACAAAAATTTATATAGCATTTTAAGGTTGGGAGTCTCATGTGGTTCTTAATTCTGAGACTGATTCTGATATTATTCCCATTTTATAAACAGAACTAAAGGGTTAAATTGACTTTTTCCAGAGTCCCACCAAGTCATGAGTTAAAATCTAGTTTTCTTTCTGGCAAATCACATACAGTCAATCTAGAACATTTAGAAGACTGAAACTTACTAAGTATGGATATGAATTCTTGTCCATTTATTACCTTTAGTTTCACACTTGACTCCTTATTCCCAGCTGCTTTTCACTCCCAAATCTTTTCTCTACTATTTTGTTGATTATTGCCTCTTCTCTTTCCCCATAATCTTGTGAACTCCTCTCCATACTCTCCACATATTCCCCAGCTGAACTATTCTTTTAATTCCTCAGTGCATTTTCTACCTTGGATTTCTATACCTGCTTGGTAGGTTTGATAGTCAATCTCAGTGTTCTCTCTTCTTACTGGTGGTAAAACTGACCAATCCCAATATTTTCTGGATCTTTTTACTTTGCTAGATGATTAATAACAATGCTTCCCAGAGTTTTATTGAACTTTGGCCCCAGAAGTCATAGGAAATCCCTGTGCAATTTTTTTTTGTCTTTTGAGTATTTTTTTTTATCATTCACCCCTTTCTAGGAAATACAAAGCTATGAAAAATCATTTGATATGCTATCCTTTGATAGAGAGCATTAAGTAGGAGAGTATTGATATCAATCAAAGAAGGGACAATTCTTAGTAGAGTGATTTAATAGAAAGAATATTGAACTAGCAGGTCTAGATCTGTTCTGCCATTAACCAATTTAACAGATTGGGGAAATTCACTTTCCCTTTTTGGGCCTCTGTGTTTCTTTCAGATTTAAAAAGAGACCATTGAATTAAATTATCTTTCTTAGACTATATTCAACTATAAAATTTTTTCTTCCCTTTATGTTATTATGAGAAATGTTAGTTATATTAGGTCTGATGCAGAATGACATTTCTTTTTTTCTCAAGGCCATACTGAACATTGGAGTGCTCCTATAACAGATTTAAAGTTTGAAGATATGCTGCAACTCTTTAAACATGTACCATGAAGACATGACATTTTACAATCAACTCATTTAAGCTGTGCCTTTTCTGTAGAAGAACATTTGGAACACTTATTGGAGATTAGGTCTTTCTAACTTCTTACCTCAATGGAAAGTATGATCTCATTACTAAGTAGCAAAAGAGTTTTGGCCTGCTTGATTTTTTACTTTAATCAGTGAGTTTGCCTCACCTTAGGCATCCTGGTGGTCCCCTACTCAGAGGAGCTTACTATACTAAGGTTAGATTTAACTTAGACACCCAATTGGCTCAGAACTTCAGAGCCCAATTGATCTACTAGTAGTAGCCTCCAAGGTAATAGGGATTGCAGGCATGCACCATTATACACAGTTAGAGAATCTTTAAAAAAGATAAATAAAAACTGTTCAAGACATTTGGTTTCTAGGAAAAAAATGAGGGATACTTATAGCAGTTTGAATTAGTAGTGAGTGGGCAGCAACAGTGAAAGAGAATAACATTTGAAATTCGGCTTTGATTTAATAGGAAGTTATCAAATTTCATCTCTAGGCCCATAATTCTAGTCTGTCAATTTATTTTTTTTAGATTTTGATTCTCTTGTACAATGTGTTAATTGTTCTTTTCTTCTTTGTGACATTTGGAAATTTGATAAACATCTTATCTATCCCTCAAATCTAAATCACAAGTTATCAGGATTATAGAGAAAACACCACAATCCTCTACTTAAGGCTCCCTTTTAAACTAATAGAAGTCCATTAATGAATACTTTTTCTGAGTCAGATCATTAATAAGTTCCAAAAACACCAAATTATACTTTCGAACATTTATCTTTCCCATAAGGATATTGTGTAACAGACATCAGGCTCACCAATTTATACTTTAAAATATGCATTTAGTTTCCCTTTTTGAAAATAATAGGAGTTTTTCTCCAATCCAGTAATACTTTTCTTAATATATTTCCTCAAAAATCATTTGAATATAGTTCAATAACTAAATCTGCAAGTTATTAAGTACTTTGGGATGCTGGGACATTTTATATATAATTCTGTAAAATGAACTCATTCAAGGCATCTAGGACAAAACAAACTTTTGCAGAAGTTACATTTTTTGGAGAAAAATTCTGACTACCACTTTTGATTAAGACATTTAATCTTTTCAAGCCTCTGTTTCCTCATTTATATATTTAGGGGCTTGGACTAAATAACTTTGGTCCCTTGCAGCTCTAAATTTATAATCTTATGATTTTCCTTCTCTCTCTCATCTATTAGCATCTTCTTACTTAGTAAGGGACTTTTTTCTTTTTCTTGGCATTTTTTTCCTCTTGCCTCCAACATAGCTAAGCTGGCACTATTCAGTGATGCATTTGTCTCAAATCTCAGCTCACAATGTGTTCTAACTGTTCTGAAGATACTCTTTGCCATTTAGGAACATTCTGTATCATTCCATTTTTTTTTCTACTTGTTATAGCTTGCAGTGGTGTGCTGCATTGTAGCTGTTAAGCAATTGGAGATGATGCCAAAAAGACTTTTTTTTTTTAATAAGAAATGTCATTTGTATTATTCAAAAGTGACAGATTTTTGAGGCATCCATTTGTTATAACGATTTCAATATAACAATAAACAATTTTTCCAAAACATATTAGTTTTACCAATTTTATAATTTCACACATTCTCCTATTCTCCCCCTCCCTTTTCCATCTCTCCAGCATATGATTCTCAAATTTTTCAAGGAAGAGAACCACATGGCTGTAATTGTACCTGTGGGGACAATTAGGAGGCACCTGAAAAGTCAACACAATTGGGTTCTTGCCATGTTAGCCAACAAAATGGCTCACACATTTCCCCCTGCCCCCTGTATTCTACCAGGAATCTACCATAGCATAATTTAGAATTTGGTTAGCAGATGTCTTTCAACAATTTTTTTTTCAGGTTTCTCTGTTTTGACAGATTTGCTCTTTTAAAGTCTCTATACCTCCTTCTGTTTTATGTTATTAAAGATACCTCACAGTCAACAGGGAAAAATAAGACAACTTAAAGTAATTCAATAAATGATCAACTAATTTTGTTTCCTAATAAATGTTTGAATGAGTAACAGCTAGATTTTTGTTTTTTACATATTTGTTTTCAATGTCCAATGAAGTTATTTTTTCAATATTTATGAATAAATTGATAACAATAGTCTGTTTCTCAATTCCACTCACATGCATATACAGTGATGTGTACATGACTTTGGACATCTATATTAGCCTTTAGGAACTCAATTGAACAAGGTGTATAAATGCTAATGTGGTATAATTCACTGGCAGAGTAAAGCATATTTTAAACGCTGGTACTGAAAGCAATCATTTTTTTCTATTTTGCCACCAGTAGATGATAAATTTAATTTTCTATATTGCTCAGCTTTATCCCCTTAAACACACAGAGTAAAATCTGTGTTGTCCAATCATTTAATTTAAACATATTGAACTTATTGTCTGATGTTTTTAAGGCTTTAAAAAAATTTGGATATATTTTAGCTAATTATACAGTATATTCACAAATGGGATTTGTCTGGATTGTGGAATAGAACCTTGGAAAAAACAGCAAATTGAGGGACAGTTTTAAGAGTCAGAATTTCAAATATGATTTGGTCTCCTTGAAAATGAATTTGATCCAATAAGGTCAATCTAATTCACAACCTTAGATGCTGAGAATGGGTTGGAGCAAAATTTGACTAAAGAAAAGAAAGCAATTAATATCCTTCTAAATTTTCCAAGTTAGCAAGTTGATCTTTTGACCAAGATCACCATGGTTCAACTTTACCCTGAGTTTAAAGGCACTTGTCTTTTCTCACAGTACCTAAGAAAAGCAATAATATATATCATTATTTATTAAAGAGTAGAACCAAATATATAGCACTAGGATAAAGCAATATGCAAGACTTAGCAAAGAGATGTTTACTAGGTTTAAGGAAGAATTATTTAACCTAATCCTAATGCCTATGATTAGGAAGAACTAATCATAATCCAGTTTATGTTTTTGAGCAAAATCATTGTCAGAAAAAGGACTTCTTAAAAAAGAAAACGCTTTATGGAAATATATAACAGTATAAATTCCTCAGAGTCAGGGACCACTCCTCCTTTTTTGTTTTCCTACATTTACACAATACTTTGCACTTAATAAAACTGAAAATTTATTTAGAAGGGTAATTAGGGACTCAGGCCCTAGTTATTTTTAGTCATGTGTGTGTCAGTGATAAAGAACTTGTACTTTGATATGGCACTTTATGGCAGGACAAGTTGGTGACTCAACAAGCTTTTTAAAAAGGCCTTGCTTGCTATTTCTGATTGGGTTCAGTCCTAGGGAATCCAGTCTTCATGAATACTTGGGCTCCTTTTTCTCATAGTCTTCCTCTAATTACATGCCTGCCTTAACCAGTTGGGGGAAAAATGAATATTAAATATGCAAGATGATAAATAAGAGCATATTTCAGCATGAGGCCAAAACATATATATAGGTACAATTATAAAATAGTATTAAGGCTGCTACTACTAGTAACAATAGAAGTAGTAAATGCAGCAGTTATAGTAGCAGCAATAGTAGTGGTAGTAGTGATAGTGGTGATAGTAGCAGCAGTAGAAGCAGTAGGAGAAGTAGGAACATTCATATTGAACTTTAAGGGTTTAAAAAATCACCTATTTAAATTATTATTTTTTAAATCTTTACAAGAATTCAATGAGGTAGGTGCTATTATTTTTAACAATTTACAAACAAAAGGTCAGGGGAGACCCAGGGTCATACATCTAAGTGTGAGAGAGGATTTGAATCCTTCCTTACCCTAACTTTATGTTCTATCCATTTTGTCAGCTAATTGCTAAATTGAGATGACAAAAGACTTCAAATATAAGGTCCTGTAATGCAATGTTATTACATGAATCCTCATAACATTACATTAAGGCACCAGTGTAACAACTGATCTCAGGCTCAGCATAGAGAACTTAGAGAGAAGCAAAACTAATGGACACATTTACTGGTTGGTTGTTTCAGGTGATTTTCTGAAATTATTAATTTCATTTTAGTTTAGGTCATTTTATAAATTTTCCTATTTTCATTTCGAGGAAATATTCTATGAAAAAGTGAAACTAAAGTTAATTTATTCATTTAGCAAATATTGGAGTGCTTACTGTTTGTATTTAGTAGTTTTTGTGTATGAGTCCAGTAGTCTCTCCACCTAACTGTGGGGAATAGAGATAAGGTGAAGAACTTACAGGAATGTATGAATTCTTTTTTCTGTATTTTATTATTTCTGTGTTTCCCCTATAACCTGTATAATATGTGCTGGCTCATATCTACTTGAGCCTTGGCCAGCTAGAAACATATTTACTTAACCTGAGCTGATGACATTTATTGTTATTTGACATTTATTGATATTTAATCTATTAGCTGGACCACTATCTGCTTGATTAAGGCTGAAGGCCTGATTTTCTGTTTCCTAGAAATCAGGAGATTTCAGGGAAACAGAAACCTTCCATTCCAATCTCCCCAAATAGCAACAACCAATTAGATACCTTCCCCTCCCCTTTTCAATGCTCTCTTACTTGTGATGTAATTTCTTTTATAAAAGGTATGTATCTTTATTACTTCTTTAGCCCTCCTATCATGAACTTTTTCTTTCTTCTCTAGCGATGGGATGGCTCATCCTCTGGACGTTTTCAATAAACAATTTTTCTGCCTTCTACTGAGTGATCTCTGAGTTGTCATATTGGGTAAGGGTCTTCTACATCCCTCACATAACTAATCACAAAAGTCCCAGAGAGATTCAAAACTGCTGAGTCACCTTGTCAGAGTAAGACCAACAGTAATGATCCAAAGTTCTTTTCCTGCTAATGGGTATTTTAAATGTTAACTAGTTGCCAGTTGCCCATGAATCTTCACCAAAATTATTATCACCATGAGTACCCAGGTCCAGGCTCTTCATATGCTTCCCCCAAAGCCTGGTCCTGCTTGACCTAGTGAAGAACTTAATAAAACATTTACTATCACCAGACCCTATGTAGTATGTCCAGTTTCACATAAAGGTCCAAACTATACCTGTTTCCACCATCTTCCTTGACTGCCCTTGACATTATAAGTATCAACATAAACTGTTTTTTTCTTGTCTCATGTGGTTCATGCTTCTTTTTACTGGATCTTGGTACTTTCAATTTCTGTAAGTTTGGATTAAAAAAAAAAAAAAAAAAGCTTAGCCAGGGGAAGGATAAATAGAAGGTTAAATTGTTTTCTTTCTTTCTTTTTTTCTTCCTTTCTTCCTTTCTTTCCTTCTTTTCTCCATTCCTCTTCCTCCATTCTTCCTTCTCTCCTTCCTTCTCTTCCTTCCCTTCCTTCCCTTTCTTCCTTCCTCATTCCCTCCCTTCCTCTTCCCCTCCCTCCCTTCCTCTCTTCCTTCTTTCCTTCTTTCTTCCCTTCCTTCCTCCCTTCTTCCCTCCCTCTCAACCTTCCTCTTTCCTTCTTTCTTTCTTTCTTTCTTTCTTTCTTTCTTTCTTTCTTTCTTTCTTTCTTTCTTTCTTTCTTCTTCTTTAAAATTTCTTTCTTTTGGAGGAGTTTGCAATTTCACTGGATAAAAAGGATAACAGGTCAAATTTTAAAATGATTATATGTAATGTTCAGGCTAGCTCTCTGGAGGTGCTCCAAATGGGCCTTGGTTTCAGCAGAATAATCACCACAAGAATAGTCAGGAATAAAGTCCAAAGTCTTTATTACTTCTTTCACAGTCTGTCTTCTTCACCTGGTCCTGGGCTAGTTTTCTGGGACCTTCAGGTGGGCTTTAGTCTTAGGGAGGAATGTAGGAGGCAGAAGAGCCACCAGGGTGGTGGGAGATGGAATGTCTCTCTTCCAGTCCTTGTTGGACTTATTGTACTTATTGTAATTACTTATATAACTTATTGTAATTACATCATTTAGCATACTGATTATATGTGAACTTAGAGAACCATTACATCATCATGCTAAGTATTAAGTATAGATGTAAACTAGATAACCATTGTTTCATCAATTCCTCTGAATTAACACCTTGTTTCAAGTATACTTTTTCCAGAGTTCTGGCTCTCCACAATTACAGGCAATATATAATTAGATGGGACATAAGTGCATAGATAGTATTTATATTGAGGTAGTTGGATTAAATAGCCTTCAATTCCCTACCAGTTCCAAATGGACATTCTTATATTTGGATCTGAGATAGCTCTATCTAGAAAGTGGGGCATGTCCATGGAGGAGATTTAGGATTTATATGAGAGGTCTGAGGAATGACTAGAGTAAAATCACAGAGACAAAAATATCCCTTTCCAAGGGATATGTAATTATAAGAGTAAATGAGTCATATTAGATTGTATTGGGGATTCATAGGAAATAATACTGCATTTATAGGTGAGGGACAGGAATGAGATATGGGACTTTAAAGGAAGAATCAATAGAACTTAGTCATTGATTGGGTTTGGGTAAAAAAAAAGAAAAACAGCTTGGAGTACAAGATAATTCCATGGATTTGAATTTGTGTAATTAAGACAGTAGTGTCCCTATCAGTAGAAACTGGGAAATCAGAAGAGAATGGTGATATAGTATCCATTGCTGGAATATTGTCTATATCTTTTTGACTATATAGGAGTTCATATTTCAGTTTCTGTCCTGAGCTTACTTCTCATCTGTTTCTTTGCTCTTTCTCTTAGTTGCTCTTCTATAGCTTAGTAATGTAATAAATGTGGCAAAGTAGCTCCCAAAGGTTCAATAATCATGTATATGCAGGCAATTCTCAGATCTAAATATAATGCCCTGATTTCTCTCCTAGCTTCATTAATACATTGTCAATTGCCTACTAGATTTCTACTATCTCATAGGCATTTCAAATTCATACTTCTTAAAAAAAAAAAAAAAAAAAACTTCATTCTCTCTTATACTTCCAAATCCTCCCTCTTCCTTATAGAATTCATTTCATTAATATGGTTTAGTAGCATGGTATGGTTTCTGGATAACAGGAATAGAATAATCTCTTACAGAGTAGGATCTTTCAAGATGAAATCTTATCTTTGAAACAAATGTTTTAGCTGTACTACAAAGCACTTTTATTTTCAAATTTAGGCAGATCTCTCTTTTGTCTTAATTCCCACTTTAAAAATTTGGGAAGAACTCACTTTCCTATTACGTTAAGAACGATGCAAGTTTATGGATAATGTTTATTGTACATTTCAATTATAATAAAATATATTTATAATGTTACTTGTACCCAAAATCAAAGATCAGATGAATTTTATTTTCTATCATAGAGGTTGAATCATCATCATCATCATCATCATCATCATCGCATACCCCACCAAAGATTTCACTTTGGAATATCTGAAATTGGCTCAAATGTAGCTCTTTGTTACTATAATTCAAAACTACCAAGTCCTTTACATTTAATATATTTAATCGTAAGAACAATAAGCAGATGATATTACCATTTTTAGTAAAGAAATAGTTCTACATTGTATCTCTTGACTAGTATTGTTTCTTATTCCTTTCTTAAAATGGATTGTCTCAATCATTTGATCAATTAACAAACATTTATTTTGTCTACTGTATGAAAAAAACTGAGGGAAAAAGTAGGGTAAATCTTAATAGCCTGAGCATACTTCTTGACAGGACTCATAACATGCATATATTTTTCATACTATATTGCATCAAATCCCCAATTAATATAAAAGAAAAAAAGAAGAAATGTAGAAGTCCACTGATCAAAATCTTAAAAGCAAATTAATTGAACAAATAGATAAATAATATAAACAAATCAAATAAATAAAATAAAATTATAGTAGAGACACAAATATTATGTCTAAAAATTTGCTATATAGAAGCAATATGATAATGAAAATGAATCTTTGAATCAATACTTATATACAAGACGATTACAGAATGCAGGTATTATAATTATGCTATCAGTCAGTGCAAAGACAAAAACTATGGTATTAAAAGAGATAAATAATGAAATGACATTATACAAAATGAAACAATAGTCATTAAATATGTTTACTAAATAGCATGACAACTAAATTAAATAGCATGACAACTAAATTAAATAGCATGACAACTAAATTAATGAGGGAAATATTATTTAAATTGCAAAAAAAGTAGTAAACAATAATTACAGGAAGCAACTTTAATGTTCCTTTCTCAGAACTATATAATCTGAAGAATAAGCTTTAAAAAAGAAATAAAGAACAAAACAAACTGTGGCAGAAGTTAATTTTGAGGAAAAAAACAAACAAGAAACTTTTGATAGTCTTCCAACTAGAAACATTAACGAACAATAAAGAAACATTCAGCATCACATAATAGAGGTCCTGTACTTGAATACAGGAAAATCTGAATTAACAACAAAGGCAGACATACTAAACAAATTCCAAGTGATTATAATGATACATATCTCCTTCCCTTTCATTAGAGAAATGATAAAGTATACATATAAAATGTTAGTTGTAATATCTGACCCACCTTATGCACTGATTAGTTTTACTTAACTATTTTGTTTTGTTTGTTTTTTATTTTATCATTTGGTACAATTGTTATTCAATTATGTCTGACTCTTCAGGACTCAATAGACCAACTGTTAAAGGTTTTTATTTATTGATTTTATTGATTTTTATTACAGGTATTAGAGTAACTTGCCTTTTCCACTTTTATATAAGCAGGTATTAAATGACTTGAGGAAGATTACACAACTAGTAAATATCTGAGATTTCATTTGAACTTTGGCTTTTCTGACTTTAGGCCCAGTGTTCCTCTCCAGTGTACCTAGCTTCCCTAGTTTGGCAAAAAGGAGAGCTAATTTGAATAGAAGGGAGGAGCATATTTAAACACAACTGATTTAAAAACAGAAAACATCAACAAAATTTAAAAATAATTAAACATCAATACCAGCAATAAATTTTGCATAGCAAATTCTCCATTTAAATTAATGTAAATAAATGGAAAAACCAAAATGATTTTCAGTCATTTTGTAATGCCGGAGAAAGTGAGCAAGACAGAGATTGAGACCAATTTAATAGTTTATTAAATGGAAAGATATACTGGGACCAATGGATCCATGGTTGGTCCCAGGGCTGGACAAGACTATTATCTCAAAGAATACAGCATTAAGCATTAGGCAGCAAGACTCTTTTATAGGATAACAAGAACAATGACATAATTGGGGAGGTACCTGGATGGGGGTAACCTAATGGAGGGAGGCACCTAGGATGACACAATGGAGGGAGGTACTGGAGAGGTTTCTGATATTCTAATGATGTCTAAAATGATTATAGCCTAAAGATATAAAACCTTTATCTCATTAGACACTAAGAGGGAAAAGTTATAACCTGAGGCAAAGTAATTAAATAGGACAATTGAAGAAATTGGCTCAGGACATTAAAAGGGAACTATGGCACAATAATTTCTATATTCCTATCACAATTCCATCCATTCATTGTTATTCCCATTTTTAAAATATTTGATGGTAGTATTTTTTTGTCCTTTACTTTTTTCTTTGCTATATTTCATGAAGATTCATAAAGAGTTCTTTGTAGTTTTCATATTTGCTAATTTTAGCAAACATTAATCCTCACCAATTTACATGCTACAATGTATTTACCCATGCTTCTAATTGTAGGGCATTCTGATTGTTTCTAGGTTTTTTTTTTTTTTTTTTTTTTTGGTGTGTATGTGTGTGTATGTGTATATTTATCCAGGATACTCTTAATATGCATACAGATTACTCTAATAAAGATTTTATTGCAATGATAATATAATATTTTAATATAGTGACTGCAAACATTTGACTGCTATTAGTTTTAAATAAAATATGTAGTAAAGCAGTTTTCAATGCACATTAACTGGTTGCCTTCTATGTTTGGAATAGTGTAAGAGACTGTGGGAGTTAGGAAGATGAATAAGGAACATTTTTTTCTGCTTTGTCAGTTAATAAACATTAATTAACTGCCTATTATGTTCCAAGCATTATGTTAAGCACTTTAAATACAAAGAGGCAAAAATTAATTCCAGACCTGTAGGAGCTCACAATCTAATGCAACAGACAATAAGTAAAAAATTTTGTATAAACAAATGATATACAGAAAAAACAGGAAAATATTAAAAGAGGGAAGGCACTCAAATTAAGAAGGGTTTGGAAACGCTTCTTGTGGAAGATAGAAGAGAAATGTTAATGAATAACTTGATTACATAAAATTTATGATAAGTATGAAATATTCAAACAGTGGCTATTATTTAATACAATATGAGACTATGGTAAACCAGGTTTCATAAACAAGGTTTACAATACCTGAAACCCTTTTCCTTCCTCCCTTTCTCTCCTATCCCTGAGATTTGTTGCTAACTACAAAAGACAGTCAAAATTTGTCATTTCTAAAGAATTGTAAATTAGGGTTAACTATGTACAGCAAACCTTTCCCTTTACTCCTTCCTCTTTCCAACTTTTTTTTCTTTTAAAAATTTTTTCTTTTTTATAAGGTTATACATATACACTCATTTTTTACATATAAGTCTTATTGGGAGAGAAAAATCATAACAAAAAGGAAAACCCATAAGAAAAAAAAAAGCAGTAGAAAAAAGGGGGTACTAGTATGTAGCTCCTAACTTTAAATACCTAATTGATTTTTATCTAAGATTTATTAAAATGATTTTGTTTTAGAGGTTATATAGGACATAGAATTAGATATAGCTCTTCTACTTACTACTTCTATGACTTAGAACAAGTTTTTTTTTTTTTTTTGGTCTTTTTTTGTTGTTGTTGTTGTTTTTTCCTTCTCACTTTCCTTATCTATAAAAGATGGGATGGAACTAAATTCTGAGAGCTTTTGCAGCTCTAAATCCCTGATCCTAGTTCTTAGACTAAAATGGTACTCAGGAAGTGTGGGAGAGACACTAGTAAACACAATACTGTGGAATCCAGTCTATTGCTCTCCAGTGTCTTAAGGGATTTGAAAAAAAGATTTCCCAGTTGAAAATATCTTCGTCTGTTGAAATCTTTTCTTCCTTCTAAAACTAAATTAATTTTTTTGTACTTGACTTAGAATATATCTTTTTCAAATTTCATTCTTCTGTGTTCAAATTCTCCTATGCATTTCCTCCACATTTTAACCCAGCTTCTAGTTACTTGTGAAGATGTTTTATTTTTTTACCAAATGCAAATTAAGGACAAGGATTATCGTATTCCATTTTTAATATAGTCAAGCATAAAAGACTCACTTAAAGAATGTTAATTAACCTAAATTGAGTGATGATCACATAATATTTGAAAGAAAAAAATAGAGATCATCTTACCCAATATACTTGTTTTACAGGTTAAAAAAATTAAGCTCAGAGAAGGGTTATTATTTAAACTAAAATTATAGATTTTAAGTTACTGAATAGGAATTTAATACCAGATCATCTAACTCCAAAGTCAATGAATGTTCTTTCCTAAAATTTCATAAATAGATAGATAGATGATAGATAGATAATACAAATTTGTAAAAAAGAGAGAAATTGAAGGATGTGGTTAGGATAGCATGGTATTAAATCCTTTTCAAGGATATATGTCAATGGTCTATACATGCATACCCTTTTGGTGTAATTTTTGTTTTGTTTTGTTTGTGTTTCATTTATGAAGCAGACTGATATTATCATGAGATAATGTCTTGACTCTTGAATAAGTTGATTGTCAGTGAGGCAGAGTATCAATAGTTATGAACCTTACTCTTTCTTTCCAGCATCTTTGAAGTGCAATGGTAAGGCAAAAGTCAAGCTGACTGACAATGGTCTGGAATACAGGGGACAACCTTGGCTTCAGCCACTTTCAGGGAACATATTGTTCTTATTCACCTAAACAGTTGGGAGAAGGCTTCATATATTTGGGTTAGATATCCCTTGAACACACTGATAGGTTTGAGCCTAGGTGGTTTCCCTCAACTTGGTTTAATCCACCTATTGGGGTGTGGTTGCTGCTTATGCTATAGTTTCATGCAACCACAAATGACTGCTAAGTTCCAGGTGGACACCAAAGGTGAATACACACCCCTGAAATGGTCTCAGCAAACCCTCACACTAGAAATTCTAATCCTTCTTGTACACCTTATATACCATATGCATGCATATACATATAGACACAAATGCATGCATGTATATATATATATATATATATATATGTACATGAACATAGAAAGATTTTTTAAAAAAATAACATACATTTGGCAATATACAATAACAACATTATTAGATAGTAAATTGGTGGAGTGAAAATGTTAGTGCAAAATCCTGGTTAATTCCTATTGACCTTGTTTCTCTAAGTGGTCAGTTTTGTTGTCTCATTGCATCTCCCCTATTTTTGAAGAAGATGAGAAAGTAAATTAAATGACCATGATTGGCAGTTTAATTCCTCTTGTGTTTCAAGCCTGTGAGACAAAGATAAAACTTCATCTTCAGGCTTAAAGGGGAAAAAAGAACCCATGTGTTTGCTTTCTATATTACCAAATTACTTTGTTAATTCAAGGGCAAGAGTTATATCCATATCTATGTTCAGACCATTCCCAAGACCAAATAATCTCAGTTAATTTCAGGGTTGCTCAGTTACTAATTGAATGTTTTATCTAAATATTGGGGATAACGAAAATGACAGTTTCTAGAGCTTTCTGCTTGATTAAATATCTGGTAACACAGTTTTTGGTTCTATGAACAATATGCTTGTGAAATAGAAATTGAGGGAATCTTATTGTTGTTGTTGTTGTTTTGTTTTATTTTGGTTTTTATGTGTGTGGTACATTAAGCCAGTTGGAAATTGTGCTCCAAAAAATAAATTTTAAACTGTGACAATTAGTTCTTTTGTATGTACCACTTCAGATGTTCCATTTCTGTGTTTAGTGTTTGGATCTAATTGCATTGAATGTAAGGCTTTCATGATAGTAGTAGGCAATGGAGTGGAGTCAAGTGTTTTGGGCAACTCTCTTGATTGTTAAATTCAAATATTCATTAGCAAAATATATGAAGCCAGCAGCCTCTTTTGGTCACAAGTAAAATCATCCTCTGACTGAAAAAAACAACAACAAAACTCTATTTGTTTATAGGCTAGAATAAATGAATGTGTTCTTTGTAATTTGTTGGATTTTTCTCAAATTTGACTTATGGAAGAGATAGATTGCCAAAAATGATGTTTTTTACAGTGAGAAAATAGCCATAAATAAGGAGAGAGAAAAAAAGTCCCATAATTGTAGTAGCTCAGCCTACACAATTCACTGGAATGGTGGTACTGAGGAATAGAAAGGAATTTTTTTTTCTCATTAGGTGTCTTTCCAAGAGGTACCATCTTAGAAATAATAATAGTATGATCCCTGTAGAATAAGAAAACCCTGTATGTATAATTGATATATTCATAGTAATTCATAGTAATTAAAATTCAAAATTCTATGTTTGACTATAGATCTGGGAGATTTGTTTCCTATAGATTTGGTCTATCTAATGTCCTTAGGATACTGGTATAGGAAATATAGCTTGTTCATTTGCCATTTTCAGTCTTCAATGTAGAATCATTCTTTTGACTATCTTGTGATTGTGTTTTGATTCTGCCAAAACTATTGATAATCATCATCATCATCATCTTCTGCATTTTATGATATATTTTGAGGAATGGGGTAAGGACTTTTTTGGTATTAACACTAATGTTCCATTTCAAAGTAATCACCTCTAAGGTGTCATGTTCTTAAACACATGCAGACATTGGAACAATTTGACTAATTAAAATGTATATTGGGATATTTTGATATATTGGAATACTTTAAAAGTACATAAGCAATTTATTTAAATAAACTTTAAATTCCTACTTTGTAGTACTTGGTAGAAGTATTGGGCATACAAAGAAAATAAAAACTGTCTCTGCCCTCAATAAGAATATATTATTTTGAGGGTAAAGATACAAGTAAAATGCATATATAAAATACCCATTTTATTTTGCTTTAATTTTCAGTAGTATTTTATTTTTCATAACATATAAAAGATAGTTTTCAAATTCACTTTAAAATTTTTTTATTATAGCTTTTTACTTACAAAACATATGGATGGGTAATTTTTCTACATTGACCCTTGCAAAACTTTCTGTTCTAAATTCCCCTCTCCTTCCCCCCCCCCCTTTCCCCTAAATGACAGGTAGTCCAATACATTCAACATTCATTTTTGCACAACTTTGTGTTCTAAATTTCTTTCCCTCTCTCTTCCCAAGACAGTAAGCAATCTGGTTAACACAGGATGCAATTCTTTTAAACAGAAAAAATGCTAATTGTAAAAGAACTTTCTGAGAGAATCTCAAGTTATCTAGTCAAGGAGATAACATGTGCAAAGTCAGGAGATGGAAGAAGGAATTAATGGACAGCTAGTAGATAATTTTGGTTGAAAGACAGAAAGGAAGAATGATATAAAATATATCTGGGAACATAGGTAAGAAACAGATTGTTGCTGTTATATCATTTCAGTCATATCTGTCTCTTTGTGATACCATTTGAGTTTTCCTGATAGACATACTGGAGTGGTTTGGTATTTCCTTCAGATGACGAAACTGAGACAAATAGGATTAAATGACATGTTCAGTGTCACACAACTAGTAAGCGTCTAAGCACAGATTTAAATTCAGAAAGATGAGCTTCCTAAGTTTAGGTTTGGTACTGTGCCACCTATAGACTAGAAAATTTTAAATATTATGCCAAAGTGTTTTAAAAATTTGTTCTAAAAGAAAAACATCATAAAAAGAGAAGTGTTCATAGTGATAAAATTTTGTTAAGAAAAAAAACAGTCACCTTCTATGATAATATAGACATATTTATAAATATATCAGATTGCACAGTAGCATGATAGATATTCAAGGAACAATATTTGAAGGACAATCACATAATGTTAGATGATATTTATATATGGTTATTGATTGACATGATTGACAGATAATCAAAGAACTGATTGCTTACTTGTCAACTTGGTAAAAATGATCAAAGCATTTATACTCATAAAAGTACACTGAGAAAGAGATCAAGATAATATGATTCAAATTGTTGGTAATTTAATAATATTCTGAGAAGAGATATTTTTCTTAATAACTAGAGTGTTTCTTTTCTTTTCTTTCCTCTACTTAACCCTGTTTCTTCTGGTATTAGTATAGCTGTTCAAGATTAACATTATTCTTCACATTCATTGTTGAAGGTTGGAAAAAAGAACAGAGACAGAGACTTTCCTGTTAGAAGCTTCCAGTTTGTAGTTCTATCCAGAGTTACTAGTGACTTTTTATGGCTTATTGTAACATCAGGACAAATTACATCCTAGGGGCTAGTTAGATATAATTACACTAGACAGAATGAATTTAAATAGGGTGACAAGTTTTTCCTTTGTTCATGAAAGACTGAGGCTGGGGAGAAGAGATGATCATTGGGAAGTTAGGATGGTGTTGGTATTAGTGCTATACATTTTCATCTCTGCAAGGTAGAAAAAGAGATAAAAGGAATTAACTTGTTTTACCTCAGCTAATAGTAAAATTTGTGGGCCTTGCAGTGAGAAGGGAGAGTTTAAATCATAAATTTATATGGGAGTCCTTTTGAATAACTTTAAGGCAGATTAACAATACCGACCCTCCCTAAGACATATTAACTTTAATAATTATATCCTCAAAGGGTATCAACATTTCCCTGACAAAAAGAAGAGGGAAGATTTTTAACAGTGTACTGGAAAAAATAGAGAAATAGACCTTAGAGGCAAAGTAGCAAGAGAGGGTGTTACAACAATGATTATAACTGCCGAGGCAGAGAGGAGTAGTAATGGCAGGAGAGCTCTAGAATCACACTAAAGAGTTGTAGGAGCAAGCTTTGACAGCAGCAGAGATGAAAGATTAGAATTCTAAGAGCATAGATATTCTCTGATGTGATGTAAGGCAGATGAAAGGAAATCCTGAGCATGAGGTTGGGATTTGGTAACCTTCCCCACTGGTATGTAAATCTTAGAGAGAGATACAATTTATGTGTGAGGACTGAAAGTGATCCATCATATTTTCCTTTTGTTTTCCTCTTAGTTCTGTTACAGGTAAATATTTTGTGACTTGCTGTATGCCTCCTATTCAGTTTATTGGTAGCATCAGGATTGGACTGGAACTCAGGCTCTAGTTTCCCCATGCATTGAATAGAAGTAATCTATGATAATCAGAGGTGAGTGAGATACCTTCTCTACTCTTAGAAGTTTTAGAATTTTTGACAGAATATTGAGGAAGATTCAAAATATCCATTTTTAAAACAATATCTGAATAAATCTTGTATATGTGTTTTTTGTTGTCGTTCTTGTTGTTTTTGCTGAGGCGATTGGGGTTAAGTAATTTGTCCAGGGTCACACAGCTAGAAAGTGTTAAGTGTCTGAGGCCAAATTTGAACTCAGGTCCTCCTGACTTCAGAGCTGGTGCTCTGCTCTACCCACTGCGCCTCCTAATTGCCCTTGTATATGTTTTCAGATTTCATTTCTATAAAAATTTGAAACATTTGGGTTTATACATGTTCATGTTCTTTCTTTTTTTCTCAATAGTATTTTATTTTTCCAAATATATGTAAAATATTTTCTATATTCATTTTTGTAAGACTTTGCATTCCATTTTTTTTTCTTCCTTCCCTTCCCTTTCCTGTTTCCAAAATAGCAATCAATCTTCTATCTTTTAAATAATATACATGTTTATTCTCAAAGATAATCTCCAGTAATGCATTTTGGAGACTATTTATGGGATACAATTATTGATGAATCAGCACTTTAATAAGACCTCAGTTAAAATATAGCATAAGTTATTGCTGTAGGATAATTTAAGTACATTTCAAATAAAGAAAATATTTTCAAAATGGCTCCTTACTGGAGTATTATTTTATTTTATTCTATAATTTATCTCCCAAGTCTTCCATTAAACTGTTATATAGATTCTTCATGGTAAGATGAATGGTACATTCACCTCTAAAAGAACAGAACAGTAGAATTCAATCTCTTGTATGTTCTACTAAGATGAAAAAGGCTTTAATTAGGATTCTGGTAACAAACAATGTCTGATCCTTAAGGAATAACTTACCTAGATTTATAGAGACTCATCAGCCAAAAAAAAAAAAAAAAAAAAAAAAAAAAAAAAAAAAAAAAAAAAAGATGGATTGTTTGGCCATGGCAACTCAAATAATATGTAAAAATATAAAATCCTCCTCAATTCTATGTGTCTTTCTCCTCATCCCAGAGATGAAAATATTTTCCAAGGTAATCTGGTATCTAATCCATATCTTTCTAGGAGTCTCCTTTAATGTTTTCCCAACAAGTGATCATTCAGCTTACTTGAAAACCTCCAATGAGAAGGTATCTATGTCCTCCCAAGGCAGTCTGTTCCCCTTTGAGATAGCTCCAAGTTTTTAAATCAATCCAAAATTTACTCTGATAGAAGAGGCAGGAAAGATGGAAGAAGAGGGCAAAAATCAAAAGGTCTATACTTTCTGCCAAAATGGCAGCTTGAATGGGAGAGAAATTATCCTGTTCCCATATTCATACTCCAGAAAAATCCTGAGGTAGACACCAGACTGCATAATGATCAAGTATATCAGTAAGAAGCTCTAATAGGTAATTTTTGCACCAGAATTTTAAAAATCAGACTAATGTCCTAGAATAACACACCCAGGTAAGTGCCTACATAGCCAGAGAGGGCTCTGTATCTAGAGGAAGCAAGCACTGAGAGGTACTTTGAGAAAACCTCAGGTTTGTCAGAAAATTGCAGGGTGAGGATTTAGGAAGCCCTGGGGAAAAATAAGAGCCAGTAGCAATCACAGTGACAAAATCAGTGCCACACACTATCATGGTAACACTAGATCAGGATAGTCCAAAAGGAGCAGTCCTGAGATATCTAACCTATGACAAATAGAACCCTGAAGAGCAAACACTAAATTACATAATTAAATGATGGTCCACACAGTCTCCTTAGAGATGCAAATGAAGAAGTTGGTGGATTTGGATAATGAGGAATAGAAAAAATAAAATATTGTGACAATACTTGTAGCATATTAAGTGAGTATTTGTTGCAGAATATAGTCCTTCAAATAGTCCTTCAACTAAATCAATTCTTGGCTCTCACTGTAAAAGTGGACATAGAAGACAATGAAAAATGTGTTGGAAAATATATTTTATTATAAAAAATGAGAACATAACATTAGAAAAGTAATCTTTATCTTTAGTCATTTAACAGTCATAGAATAACAAGTATATAATTAATTAATAAGCATTTATTAATTGCTTTTAATGTATCTTATTTGGTCTTGCCCCTGATTTTAGGCCCAACCCTCTGCCTCAAATCCTGCTTCCCATTGTTGCCTTCCACTGATCTCTGGGGTCTGTTCTCTACCCATTTTAAATCATCTTCTTTGCATAATTGGAGTTTGTCATATCACTTGCTGTTTCCCTAATATACGGGAATATTGGAATATTATAGATGCTATGTGTTTCAGGTTTCTTGTACGTTAGCAACTCCAGATAAGGAGTTGGCCTTTTCCCTTACTTTATATCTCAGTTCTCAAAAGAATGAACCATAGGACAGTAAGTCCCTGAATAGCGACTCATAAGGGATAGTTCCCTTCCCTTTCACTCTTCTTAAATTTATCTGACTCCAAGTCTCATTATTGAGATTCCTGCTGACTTGCTGACATCTCTCCCTCTCTCCACCCCTCATTATCCCTACTGAGAATACTGCTTGACTTCTAGTTCATTTCTTGGAGCATAATAATGACTTCTCTTGTCCCCACCCTCCATTGATTTTCTTTGGAACCTGAGCTTGTTTCTTTGCTTGAATTCATGCCTCTGTCAAAGTCTACATTTATTTGAGATTTTGTGGATTTCTTTTCCCCAATTCCATAGGATTTTTACATTTACCTGAACTCACTCTGACATCTCTTATGGAACTGTTTTACTTATACACACACCACAATATGTGTATGAGTGTGTGTCTTTGGACTGGATGAATATGTTTATATTTCACTTTTTCAGTTTTTTTTTATTTCTTATTTTTGGTCTTTCTGTGGCCCTAATGAGGTTTATAAAAGAGAGATGGTCACTTTTCTAATCTTTCAAGTAACTATATTACCTAGAAGAGAACTTTTAAATTCTTAAGACATTTTATAAATGTGAGTTATTTACTTATTTTAAACCAGAAAAATAGGCTGAATATTGAGAAACAGTTTTGAGACTATCTATATAAACATTAACATAAACTCTTGGTATCTTACAAATAAGATCTTTTTGTTGTGATTAACTGCACATTCATGCTACTAGAAGAAATTATTCCCATAAATCTTGAATTTTTCTTTATAATGAAACCAGAATTCAAAGAATAATTCCAGATAAATGGAAAGATGGTTGATATATCCTCCTTAGAGTGGTAAATATAAAGGTTATTGGAGTTCATTTACTTGTACTTCCAACATTTCATGGAATACTTGGTTATCTTATTGTGAAGTGCTCTTGAAAAAGCACTTGCAAAAAAAGGGTTTCCATGAAGATAATTTCTGCTTATGGTGCAACATCTGTTGCTGAGGATGAAGAGGTTGAAAAATTTTATGAAATCCTTTTTAAGTAGTCAAATTAAGTGATCATATACTTAAATACTCAGTGGCTTCAATGTGAAAGTGCACATAGGGAAAAAGTTTCAAAAAAGTTGGAAGATGTGTTTTAGGAGTAATGAAGGGGAAAGTTAAAAGATTTATAAAACACTCAAAATCTCAAATATATATGTTACTGTATTCAAGAAGAGAACCACTGGGTACTAGACTATTGAGTCTCAGATACCATCACAGAAATTGAAATTCATTTTGTTTCAATAGAGAAAGACAGAGTATTAATGTTAAAGTCATTTCTGAAAAGCTGTTTCATCATCCCATTGGTTATTAAAGCAAAAAGCAAAGTTAATACCAAATGCATAAGAATAAGAATAGCATGAAAATATTGCTTATAATTTAGTCAGTTCCAAACTGACTTATTTAAACAAGCCTAAGTTTTGCCTCTGAAATATACTAGTTATATGATACTGGGCAAGTCACTTAATAGCTCAGTACTCTGACCAATGTTAATATTAAAACTTTCAGGAAAGGGTGGTGAATCTGACTTGAGAGAAGAGATTCTACATTTGAGATTCTTCTAGAAATGAAATCACATCTTCAGCCCCTGTCTCTACCCTTACCAGTGCTAAAAAAAAATGGAAGATGGATAAATGAACAGACATTTGTATAGATTATCATAGTTTTCAAAGGTATTTATTTAAACTGATAGAGGGGAAAGAAAATTGTGACAGAAAGGAAATCAAAAACGCTTAGAACGTTCCTCATTTAGAAAATATTAGATTCCCTTACTATTATATTAATTACTTAATTAATTACTTAATTAATTACTTAATACTTACTTCTACTTAATAATTACTTAATTAATTAATTACTATTATATTAATAAATTCTAAGAAAAAAGCATGAGCTATTATTATTACACCCTCTCTAGGGAAACTCTCCACAGTTTGTATATAGATTGGGGTCCCTAAAAGAAAACTGACTACTATTCTCAATATCTAGAAGAAACCATGAGAATCTAGAATTTTTACTAGTACCACTCAGGAGTCCCACCACATTCCCATGGATTATTAGGGTTAATTTAGCCTTAAGAAAAAGACATTTACTAAACTGATATAGCAAGGACAGTTGTTCCAAATTGGGGGCTAGATACATTATTGTATAATAAGGTACCCAGAAAGAACATATTCATAGCAAGTCTAAATGTTAGCATATATTTGTATGACAAAGGGGGTAATTTATAGATTCTGATTACTGGCATTCATTTTTTTTACTTCACAGATATCTCATGAAGTTTCCCTTATCTGTAACTCTTTACTGAGAATTAAATATTGATTTTCTTTTAGAACCCTGAAGAGGATATTATGAGGCTCAAATGAGATAATGGATATTTTTCCAACATTAAAGGATATAAGTGCCTATCATCATCATCATCATCATCATCATCATCATCATCATTATCATTATCACTATCATTAACCACCACCTAAAATCACCAGGTCTCCAATCTGTTGATGACTGCATTCTGAATCTTTTATTGCTTAGTTCAAGTAATACTCAGAAGGTAACACAGAGGTATTCTAGTAGATATCTAACAATTAGGCCTTTGTGGGAGGGGGAGGGGAGGGGTGAGGGGAGGGGGGAGGAAGGGGAAGAGGGAGTATAAAACATACTTTTAATTTTATTCTGTTTCATTAACACTTTCTTAAGATTAGAGAATTAATAAAACAATAAATTAAGTTCTTATTTGGAGCAAATGCCAATATCTGAGGTATATGTTTACACTGAAAATTTAACAATGACCTCTATCAGGTCTATGTGAGCTGGCCCCAGCATACACTTTCTCCTGAAGCTATGTGTTCTTGATACAGATCTAATTTGTATTTAGTTAGTCTCTTAGATTTCGTAGAGATCCTACCATCAGTGGACATTGCTACTATCTCCACAGCAGCTCTAGATCTTTCAAAACTTTCAAATGTCTAAGATTGTAACCTGATCACTTCTATCACTGAATACTCAAGAAATCATCTTTTTGATTCTCATGCTTTTCTCTACTCCTTGTTGAATTCATTGTCTCCTATTATTCTGGTCTCTTTGGTAATTAACATAGTCTGTGGTTTAAATGTCAAAGGATAAGGGGGAGAAACATTTTATCTGCTCTCTAAGAATAACCCTAATCCTTTCTCAGGGGACTAGAATCTTTGTTTCCAAACTCACTTGCTGTTTTTATATGTAGTCCAAAAGTATAATTTGTCCATCATTCATAAAATATTTACTGTCTGACATCATCTATCTTTAATCAATAACCCAAACTCTCTATGATCCTTTCAAATTATATAAGAACTTATTAACATCTATTTTATATTTTATTGATTAACTGATTTAATCCAGATGGCTTTGTCTTCTGTGATTAACTGGAGTGGGTGTGGATTCCACACTTATACAATTATATTTTTAAAAAGATGCTCAAAAAAGAACAATAACTATCAACCCATATGCTTACATTTTTATTCTTATAAAATATGAGAATAATTTATACTTGAAAATATCCTTGATAAAGCATTGAAAAATAACAGGAAGAATTTTGAAAATAATATTCTACAACAAAGCATATCTTATAGTAAAATATTTAACTGAAAGTTATGGAAATTATAAGATCTACCTGTACTTGTTTGTTGATTGTAATAAAGCATGGGATTGATAGAGCAAAATATTTGTGCTTTCAAAAAAATGTATACCATCTTTATTTCAAAAATCAAATGTGATTCTTTGAAAGATGTAAAGGAGATAATTTTATTCAATCCTCCAATTATTAAAATGAATTGGAGTATAAAAATGGAAACCATATGATCACCAAAGATGTTTGCTACTTTCATGGAGGATGTGAAGTGCAAAGGGCAATTGGAAGAGGAATTCTTTGTAGATGATGAGCTCTTCCAGGTGCTCCTGTTTGTGAATAACATTGACCTGATTGAATCAAGCTCTGGAACACTAAATGAGATGAATAATGATCTAAATCTATGTGATTGCCTACTCAAAGACATTGTGCAGTGTTTTTAATGGCTCTAAGTGATTTTCTGAACCAAATGCCTATCTTTTTCTTTTTTTACAATAATATTTTTTCTATGATTTTATATTGTGGTAACAGAGTGCCATAGGTTCTATAGAATCAAGATTTCAGGTCACTCAAAAAGTAATGGTGTGATGTCATGGTGACAGTGGATAGGTTATACCAACTATGAATTTTTCAGGCACATACATTGGGCAGGTCAGTCAGCCAATAAACTTTTTTTAAGTGCTTTCTATGTATCAGACCCTATATTAAGCTCTGAGGATTTCGAGAAAGGCAAAAGATAATTCTTGCTTTTCAGGTGTTCACAGTCTAATGAAGGAGAGGATATGAAAAATTACATGCAATACGAGAGAGAGAGAGAGACAGAGACAGAGAGGAGAGAGAGACAGAGACAGAGAGAGACAGAGTCAAAGAGAGACAGAGAGACAGACAGAGATATGGATGCATGGATGGATGGATGGATGGATGGATAAATATCTGAGTAGGTAGGAAGGAAAATAGATAGGAGGAATATATTTGGAGATAATTGAGGGAAAGCACTAGAATTAAGGAGATAGGGGCTTGGAAAAATTTCTATCCAAGGTGGGATTTTAAATGGAACTAGATGCAAGTAACCAGAAAAAGCAAGGCATATGGAGACAGTGTGGTATAATGGGGGGGGGAATTCCTTCTAGAATCAAAGAACCTAGATTTCAATTTAACTTCTAATACTAGCCATCTATGTAACTTTGTATGTACTCTCAGTCTATGTCTTCAACTGTAAAACAAGATGGTTGGACTAAAAGGTTTGAAGGTGTATTTTCTCTGCTCTAAAAGCATGATCTTATGGTCCTCTGACAGATTGTACATTCCTCTATTGATATCCAATTAATTTTAAGAGGTTTACAGGCAGGTTTCCTGTTTATCACATGAAAGATTTATTGGAGATGCTGTATAGGATGCAAAAGGCTTATCTAGGTCACAGTCTGTACATTTAAAAAAATTTCCCACAATGAGATCATGAATCAATCATAGTATTGGAGGAACTATTTTACTTCTCTTGATTAGCTTTCAGGGTTTAGGGATCACATACTAAAATATTGAGGATAAAATATTAAAGAACCATATAGATTTAGTTGTGAATACTATGTTTTAGAAAGGGCAATTATATATATATGTATATATATATATATATATATACATATATATATATATATATATACATATATATATAACATACATATATATAGTACAGTATATGTATGTACATATACATACTTTTATATGTGTAGGTAAATACATGTTCCTATATAAACAAATGTGCATATCTATATAAATATATGTATACATGTGTAGATGTGTATATATATATATATGTATATATGTGCATGAGTATATTATATATGTGTGTGTATGTAGCAGTTAAATTATGTATGGGCAGCTAAGTGGCAGAGTGGATAGAATACTGATTCTAAAGTCAGGTAGTCATGAGTTCAAATGTGATCTGAGACATTCACTAGCTGCGTGATGCTGAGCAAATAACTTAATTTGTTTGCCTCAGTTTCCTCACCTATAAAGTATGCTGGACAAGGAAATGGTAAGCCACTCTAGTATTTTCATCAAGAAAACTCCAAATGGGATAATGAAGAGTCAAACATGATTGAAAAACAGTTCAGCAAGAGATTATGCATATTTTCATGTGTATATATTAGATGCATTTATATGGTAACTAATTGATATAGTGGATATAATACAAAAACTGGAATAAGGAAAGTGTACCATTATTTCAGGTGTATTTGATTCTTTCCCACCATGAGATTTTTAGATACATTCAGATAGTCCAAAAACTGGGAGTAGAAGGAGAATCATATCTTTGCTATAGTGTAACAGGTTTCCTTTGAAATTCTAATGAGTTTTATTTTATGCATTTAAAAACATTATTCTGGAAAGGGTCCTTAGATTTGATTTGAATGCCAAAGGAAACCATGACCCAGAATCCTTGGTCTAGAAATTTTCCAGCCCCCTTTCAAAAGCTGACCTCAAAATCTTGAATCTTGAAATTCAAAATTAAAACTACCTTACAGAGAGAAGAAAGGGTCTAGACCTATGATGTCCTTGACATAGAGAGCTGATAGTGAGGAAACTTTCCCTAATTATTCTAATTGGCAGCTTTTATCTAATTTATAGTCTTAAATAGTTATTTAGAACATTGAGAAATTAAGAAATTTGTTCAAAGTCACACAGGCAATATGTGTCACAGTCGGGATTTAAAACAGGGTCTTTCTGTCTCAAAGACCAGCTGGCTCTCTTCACTATACTCCAGTCTCTCATATCCATCACAAAAGAAATTGAAGCTGAAAAGGAATAAATTCTGAATAGGAAAAGCTCAAACAGGTGCTAGAGGTGCAAAGACCTCTAGAGAACATCTAATCCAATAGCCTTATTGAATAAATAATAATAAAATAATTAACTGAGATTTGGAAAGTTAAAATAATTGATGTTAGCTTTTATAATTAGTTTTGGAACTGAAACTAGAATGCAGGGACTGTGTATGTATACATGTATGTATATGTATATATATATGTATTATATATGTGCATATGTGTATATATATATGCATAACTAAATACTGCATTGGGAAAGGTAAACATTATTGTGATGGAATTCAGACTGCTTTTTTTTTTTTGTACAAACCTCATTCATATTGTAATAGCTTATTTTCAAATCATCTATTAAGAATTTTATTGAAGTGTTTTTTTTTATATCATTCTGATTTAGATCAACCTTTCTATGGGAGTTTAGTGCCTTGGCTAAATTTTCAATTGAACGTTCTCTGGTTGAATAGAGAAAGGCTTCTTGCACTTAAAGGATGTGCAGAATCCTTTACAACCCTTTAATAGTGGTGTTAGATTCTGATCAGATATATAACATGACTACTTAAGGATGATTACTAGAGGTGTAGAGAATTTGTATCTCTAATCATTGGCATTTGGTTGCTTTTTTTAGAATATAATTAATGGGTCTAGTTTTTAACTATAATTATTGAAAAAGGATTACAACAAAATGCATTTTTTTTCCTCTTTAAATTTAAGTAGTAAGTTTTGTCACATATTTGAAAATCCTGACATACTTGTAAAAAATAACCAAATACATACACAAAATGCATCTTTGAATAATTGTCTGATGGTTTAATGAAAAAAGCACCTTAATTAAATATCAACAAGCTTGATAAGAGCTGAAGCCATATTCATTTTTGTTTTTGTAGCCCATAGTATAAATTGTTTTGTAAAAGCTAAAGCATATAAGCTTATAACTAATATTGTTTCCTAAAATTTAACATTTGTAGTAGAAGTTTTCATATCTTTTATGGCCCTGAATTTGGTTCTTTGTTACTTAAATTGCTTCTCTAGATGTTTACAATGTTCCTTAATGTAGAATCTTTGGATTTTAAACATTATACTCCTTGAATGTTTTAGAGGAAGATCAGAAGATTTCATCATTATTAGAACCTAGAAGTTCATTCTAAGGGATTTGGATTGTTTTCATTTATAATTTTTTTGAAATGTAGTAATCAAAAGTCCTTTTAATCTATTCATTCTCTTTCCAATTCTTTCTTCAAGAGCTTTAATTTAACTTTTATTTATTGCTTTGATTCTTCCAGGTATTCACTGGGGGAATTTTGAGGAACTTTTTGGGAAAATTCATTTTTCCCTTTAATTTTTTGTTTATACTTGATTTGAAATAATTTTGATACAATATAGTGTTTTCTTTGATTTATTGATCTCTCCACTACGCCAGAACCAGGTTTTACAGATATTTAGAATGACCTATTTGATCTTGAAGTTAGTACTCTGGGTTTTATTCTTCTGGTAACAGAAAAAGAAGGCATTCTTAATTACTTATTAATCTAATCCTACTATCCACTGGTACCTTTGATTCCATTTTCTAATCCTTTCCCTAGGATTCCTCAAATTCTTCCCTTTTTTCAATTCTGCAGCTCCATAAAGGTCCACTTACTGTAGTCTAGCCCTTATCATCTTTAAATTTGTTAACATGTCTTCAGAGCCCTCTCTGGTGTCTTATACAGGAATGTTAGGGAGCCTGAACATGGGCTGTACTGATTTGGGCAATGAAATCTGTGCCAGCAAGCACTGAACTGATCAGTGATCATATTTTGCTACTATTATCAACGGCTTCCAATGTCCACATCTTAAGATATTAAGGTATCTGTTTACTCTTGCTTCATTCAGACACAGGCCATTCCAGACTATGGTTCTCTTTTGTTGCTTTAGGAGGCTATTTTGCCCTAATATTGGTTTTGCTAGAAAATGGGTTGGGGTGATAAATTTATTGGCAGTTCTGAAGTCAAAGAAATAATTGTGGCTTCTCATTCCATTTCTTGATCATTACTTAGGCTGGTGTGGCCTTTAAAGTTTTGCTGCAGTAAGTATGTGGGAACTAGGTGATCTGCCTCTCATGCTGGTAGCCAAGCTGATAAAAAGCCCATAGTTCTCTATCTTAAATAAATTATATTGAACATAATTGTATTTTTATTAATAACCTTATACAAATATTACAAAAACTGTAGGTTTTTGTCCCTTTATAAATGGTCCCACATATCTATGCATTTGAATTTATGTGCCTTTTTTGCTTTCTTACTCTTTTATTCCCAAATATCATTTTGCAGAGCTATCATTGCACCTATTGATATCATCCCATTCTCCCTCCTACTATCTACTTAGTCTTCTACTTCGGAAAGAGACTTAGACTGTAATATATGAATCACAGCAGTTTCACAACTTCTTGTCATTATCACTTTTTTGATCCTTCTTTCTTCTGGTAACAGAAAAAGAAGGCATTGCTAATTACTCATTAATCTAATCCCACTATCCACTGGTGCCTTTGATTCCATTTTCTCATCCTTTCCCTGGGATTCCTCAAATTCTTCCCTTTTTCAATTCTGTAGCTCCATAAAATTGTTTGTTAAAGAAGAGTTTCTGAGAAAGACCTGAGATGTACTTTAGATGATTATACCTTTAACCCATTATGATTCCTCATAAGAATTATTTTTTTCCTAATTGGTTCAAATTCTCTATAGAAAAGTAGAAGAGGAAAATAATAAAGGAAAGGGATAGAGGTGATAGATGGGAAGGGGATGAAAGAAAAGATAAACACTTTTGAGGAAGAACTGGGTAAAAGGAGAGAGAGTTTGGATAAATAAGGGGAAATAGGATGGAGGGAAATGTGAAAAAAAATGCAGCAGGTTTCTTTGATAAAGACCTCAATTTTCCAATGTATGGAAATTTGAAACAAACTTATAAACATAATAGTTATTCCTCAATTGATAAATGATCAAAGAATACAAACATCCAGTTTTTAGACAAAATAATAAAGGCTATTCATGATCATATGAAAAATACTCTTAATAACTTATTAATTTAAAAAATGGAAAATTTAAAAGTCTGAACTCCCACTTCCAATTAGCAAATTGACTAAGATGACGGAAAAGAAAAAAGACAAATTTTGAGGGTGACATGAGAAACTAATGTATTACTGTTGATGAAGTTGGATCCTGCTTCAACCATTCTGTAGAGTAATTTGAAACTTTGCGTAAAGGCATATAAAACCTATAACATCATACATACTCTTTGACCAGGAAATGCCAATAGTACGTCGGTATCCCAATGAGATTTTAAAGAAAAGAAAAGAAAAAGGATCTAGTAGAGAAATAGTTATAGCAGTTCAGGATGGCTGCCTAAGTTATTGCATATGATTATGGTGGAATACTGTAGTATTATAAGAAATGATAAGCAGGATGCTCTCATAAAAATCTGGGAAGACTGACAAGAACTAATGAAAAGTGAAATCAGGAAACTAGGAGAACATTACATGTAATAATAGCAATATTATACAGTAATCAACCATAAATAGTATAGGTATTCTCAACAATACAGTGATCCAAGACAGTTCTGAAGGACTTATGAAAAATGCTATTCATCTACCCCCCCAAAAAAAAAAAAACTGATGGAGTCCTAATGATAATAAAAACATGTTTTTTTTTTAAATTTTTCCTTTTGTCTGTTTTTCTTTCACAAAATGACTAACAGAAATATGTTTGACTTGACTGCACATCTTTAATCTATATCAAATTACTTACCTTCTCAATGAGAGGAAGGGAGGAAGGGACTTTGAAATTCAAAATTTAATACATTTAAATGATGAAAATAAAATATTAAGTCATAAAAAGAATTATTTTTGTGTTTTTTTTCCTGATTGTCCTTTAACTTTCAGATAAAGCAAAGATGGCTTAGTTTCAGAGTTCTGAAGGATGGTGCTCAGCTTCTATTGATAGTGAATTGTTCCTACTATTAAAAAGTTGAGATCATGAATTTAGGTTCCCTTTGTATTAGAGAACTTAGAATGATTTACAAGAAACACTTTTCACTTTGGTCCTGGTCGACTTCCACTCTAGTTCATAATCTTAATCATAAGAGAAAGCAAGATGGCAAAGAGGATAAAATAGTGAAAAATCTATCATTATTATTGGGAAGTTGAATGCTACTAATTCAATTTTGGGCCATCTTTGTTTTCTGTAAAATCAGGTACCTTATTAATTTACTAGGTAAAATATGAGTTTAGAAATTATCTATTTAAATTTTATCACTTAGCCAAATTGAACACATTAGGCCAAATCTTAATTAAAGAATTCTAATTAAACAGATAATTCTAAAGTTTCTACTTAATTTTCTTCTGTATAAAAATAACTATAATGTTAATCTTTTTGTTTAAAGGGGGAAATGCCTATATATACATATATACATAAGTTCTTAATATTTATATAAAAACAAAACATAAATATGTAGATTTTAACTTTAAATGTATAGCAATTTTCTTTGAAGAGTGGATTATCTTTAATCTTTTCATTAGAACTATTTCTATATCTTCAATGTATTTTTCTTGTTTATTTTTTTTGGGGGAAGTTCTATCATATATATGTATATATACTTGTATATACATATATATTCAATTACATTTTCCAAAACACTCTTATGTTTATAATCACTAAATGTTCCATAAGAGCTTTTCTGATTATCCCTGTTAGTCCAGATGTAAGAATAGAGAAGCTGAGACAGAATAATTAAATTACTTCCCAAAGAAAGGGGAGAGTGAGGAAACTGGGAGGAAAAGTTGACATTCTTCTATTAGTATAAGCTGTTGGTCCCCCTCCCCAATTTTTTTCTCTTTGCTTCCTTTTTCCAAGTTTTCCCAAATGTACATTTAAAAGAAAAAAGATTTTGAACGTTTTGAAGAAAAACAACACAAAACAAAACAACTTTGTTTCTCTTTTGTATTGAATGCTGTAATAACAAAGCTGGTGCATGATGATTTCCTCAGGAATTTGTTTTCTCTTGATTTTATAATTTTGCTTTCTCCCCCCATTAAAAATAAACAAAAAAGTGGAAACTATTATATACAAGTTATCTTGGCTGCTTGCCTCAGAGTGCAGCTTTGAATGCAGGAATTATATTTCATTGGTATCTTGACACTAACCAACCTTTTACTCCACCAGGAAATTATGTTCAATGTCTTCTCCAGGCATTTTTGAGGATTGGACATGAGTAACAGTCCTCCTTTCATTCAAAGCCCATTTCTAAAAGCAGCTAATAAGATGCCCATTTGGGAAAAAGTCAATTTATAACCATGACTCCTACAATGGCATACAGATTCTTTTATTTTCTCAGTTAATGGTTGGCCTCATGTATTGAGGGTGAAATGTAAAACAGTGTTCAAACAACCAATAAGCTGATGGGAAAAATCTGGCATTTTCTTTGGCAATTGAATAGGCAGAGTAAAATATAATATTTAATCCAAGAAGAGACTTTCAGGATCATCTACTATAGTTCTCTCTGTTCACGTATCAAGAAAATGATTCCCATAAAGGTTGAATGACTTGGCCAGAGTCACGAGGTAATAAATTGATGAAGATTGTGATTACTTTTATTTATTTAACAATTTTATATTTGCAAAACATTTACAGTTTAAATAAAATTATAATAATAACACATAACATTTATATAACTTTTAAGTTTTTTAACTTTACATCCATTGCATCATTTTATCCTTAGGATATTCATGTGTTTTAGGTTTCATTATCTCTATTTTCCAGATGAAGAAATCTGATTTTAACCATTATTATTTGACCAGCCAGGATTTAAACACTCCCTTTTATCCTTGTATTGTCTCCTTGTTTCCAGTTCATTTTCCACTCAGCTATCAAATTTCTGAAGTTCAAATCTGATTATATCATTATATCATTCACCCCATTAAAAATAAACAAAAATAAGCAACAAAGCCTCCAGTGACTCCTATCATATTTAGGATCAAATACAAAATTCACTATTTAATGTTTAAATTCCTTTATATTCTAGTTTTATTCTTTTTTCTAGTCTTAAGCTTTGCATACCTCCATCTATTTTGAGATCCAGTGACGTTATCTTCACCATTCCTCAAACAAGAGACTTCATCTACTAATTCTGCACATTGGTGTTAAGAGTACAAGTTCTCTCTCTTCACCTTTACCTTCTGGTTTCCCTTATTTCTTTCAAGTCTTAGCTAAAATTTCATCTTCTCCCAAAATCTTTTTCTAAGCCCTTTTAATGTGAGAGAATTCTCTCTGTAAGAGAATTTATCCTGAATATATTTTGTTTGTAAATAATTGTTTCTATGTTTTCTCCCTCATTTAAATGTGAGTTCCTTGAGACAGGGGCATTCTCTCTCACAACCTCTTCATTTTCTTTGCAATATCAGAGCTAAACAGTTTCTGTTCAGCTATGATATAGAAGATAGAACACTGGGCTGGGAATCAGGAAGACTCATCTTCATGAATTCAAATCCAGCTTGAGATGCTAGCTGTGTGACTTACAAAAAAAGTCATTTAAGCCTATTTATGTGTTTCTCATCTGTAAAATGGGCTAGAGAAGAACTGACACTCTATTACCCCTTCCAAGAAAATCCCAAATAGGATCATTAAAAGTTGAATGTGTCTGAAAGGACTCAACAACAAAGTACCTAGAATATAGTGGGTACTAAATAAGTTCCTATTTGCTTGATGTTTTATTCTTTAATAATCCATGATTTTATTGGGAAAGAAGTATACTCTATCAACTTTTGACTTTACCTCTATGTTTAGAACTTTACCTCTGTGCTTTAGTAGGAAAAAATCATCTGGTGAGCATTTCTCTGATAAGGAATCAGAGTGCTATTCAGATGATAAAGTTATAGGCCATCACTGAGCCACTTCTTAAAGGTCTTGTCCTTGGGTATTACCTACCAGAAATTACACTTCACAGGTATCACATTTTATAATAAAGATTCATCTCCAAATGCAATCAGTTAATTAGCTATTTTATTTAATGCTTACTATGTGCTAGGTATATTTCTTTTTCTTTCTTTCTTTTTTTTTTATAGTAACTTTTTATTGACAGAATCCATGCCAGGGTAATTTTTTTTTACAACATTATCCCTTGCACTCACTTTTGTTCCGATTTTTCCCTCTCCCTTTCCTCCCCTCTCCTAGATGGCAAGCAGTCCTATATATGTTGAATATGTCCTAGTATATCCTAGATACAATGTATACACATACAGATCCAAACAGTTTTCTTGTTGCACAGGGAGAATTGGATTCAGAAAGTAAAAATAACCTGGGAAGAAAAACAAAAATGCAAAGAGTTTACATTCATTTCCCAATGTTTTTTCTTTGGGTGTAGCTACTTTTGTCCATCATTGATCAACTGAAACTGAATTAGGTCTCTTTGTCAAAGAAATCCACTTCCATCAGATTACATCTTCATACAGTATCGTTGTTGACGTATATAATGATCTCTTGGTGCTGCTCATTTCACTTAGCATCAGTTCGTGTAATTCTCTCCAAGCCTCTCTGTATTCATCCTGCTGGTCATTTCTTAAACAACAATAATGTTCCATAACATTCATATACCACAGTTTACTCAACCATTCTCCAATTGATGGGCATTGACTCAGTTTCCAGCTTCTAGCCACTACAAACAGGGCTGCCACAAACATTTTGGCACATACTGGTCCCTTTCCCTTCTTTAGTATCTCCTTGGGGTATAAGCCCAGTAGAAACTCTGCTGGATCAAAGGGTATGCACAGTTTGATAACTTTTTGGGCATAATTCCAGATTGCTCTCCAGAATGGTTGGATTCGTTCACAACTCCACTAACAATGTATCAGTGTCCCAGTTTTCCCGCATCCCCTCCAACAATCATCATTATTTTTTCCTGTCATCTTAGCCAATCTGACAGGTGTGTAGTGGTATCTCAGAGTTGTCTTAATTTGGATTTCTCTGATTAATAATGATTTGGAACACTCTTTCATATGAGTGGTAATAATTTCAGTTTCATCATCTGAAAATTGTCTGTTCATATTCTTTGACCATTTATCAATTGGAGAATGGCTTGGTTTCTTATAAATTAGAGTCAGTTCTCTATATATTTTGGAAATGAGGCCTTTATCACAACCTTTAATTGTGAAGATGTATTCCCAGTTTGTTGCTTCCCTTCTAATCTTGTTTACATTAGTTTTATTTGTACAGAAGCTTTTTAATTTGATGCAATCAAAATTTTCTATTTTGTGATCAATAATGGTCTCTAGTTCATCTTTAGTCACAAATTTCTTCCTCCTCCACAAGTCTGAGAGATAAACTATCCTATGTTCCTCCAATTTGTTTATAATCTCGTTCTTTATGTCTAAATCATGGACCCATTTTGATCTTATCTTGGTATACGGTGTTAAGTGTGGGTCCATGCCTAATTTCTGCCATACTAATTTCCAGTTATCCCAGCAGTTTTTGTCAAATAATGAATTCTTATCCCAAAAGTTAGGATCTTTGGGTTTGTCAAACACTAAATTCCTATAGTTGACTATTCTGTCTTGTGAACCTAACCTGTTCCACTGATCAACTAATCTATTTCTTAGCCAATACCAAGTGGTTTTGGTGACTGCTGCTTTATAATATAGTTTTAGATCAGGTACAGCTAGGCGACCTTCATTTGATTTTTTTTTCATTAATTCTTTTGAGATTCTTGACCTTTTATTATTCCATATGAATTTTGTTGTTGTTTTTCTAGATCATTAAAATATTTTCTTGGAAGTCTGATTGGTATAGCACTAAATAAATAGATTAGTTTAGGGAGTATTGTCATCTTTATGATATTCGTTCGACCTATCCAGGAGTACTTGATATTTTTCCAATTGTTTAAGTCTGACTTTATTTGTGTGGAAAGTTTTTTGTAATTCTGCTCATATAATTCCTGACTTTCCTTTGGTAGATAGATTCCCAAATATTTTATGCTGTTGACAGTTATTCTGAATGGAATTTCTCTTTGTATCTCTTGCTGTTGGATTTTGTTGGTGATGCATAAAAATGCTGAGGATTTATGGGGATTTATTTTATAACCTGCAACTTTGCTAAAGTTATGGATTATTTTAATAGCTTTTTAGTAGAATCTCTGGGGTTATCTAAGTGTACCATCATATCATCTGCAAAGAGTGATAGTTTGGTTTCCTCACTGCCTATTCTGATTCCTTTAATCTCTTTCTCAACTCTTATTGCCAAGGCTAGTGTTTCTAATACAATATTGAATAATAATGGTGACAGTGGGCAACCTTGCTTCACTCCAGATCTTACCGGGAAAGGTTCCAGTTTTTCCCCATTGCATATGATGCTTACTGATGGTTTTGAATATATGCTCCTGACTATTTTAAGAAAAAGTCCATTTATTCCTATACTCTCAAGTGTTTTTATTAGGAATGGATGTTGGATTTTATCAAATGCTTTTTCTGCATCTATTGAGATGATCATATGGTTTTTGTTAGTTTGCTTATTGATATAGTCAATTATGCTAATAGTTTTCCTAATATTGAATCAGCCCTGCATTCCTGGTATAAATCCTACTTGGTCATAGTGTATTATCCTAGGAATGATTTTCTGTAATCTTTTTGCTAATATTTTATTTAAGATATTAGCATCAACATTCATTAGGGAGATTGGTCTATAATTTTCTTTCTCTGTTTTCAGCCTACCTGGTTTAGGTATCAGTACCATGTCTGTGTTGTAAAAGGAGTTTGGTAGGACTCCTTTAATCCTTATTTTTTCAAATAGTTTATATAGCATTGGGGTTAATTGTTCTTTAAATGTTTGGTAGAATTCACATGTAAATCCATCTGGTCCTGGGGATTTTTTCTTAGGGAGTTGGTTAATAGCTTGTTCTATTTCTTTTTCTAAAATGGGACTGTTTAAGATATTTACTTCTTCCTCTGGTAATCTGGGCAAGCTATATTTTTGAAGGTATTCTTCCATTTCATTTAAGTTGTCGAATTTATTGCCATAAAGTTGGTCAAAGTATTTCCTAATTATTGCTCTAATTTCCTCTTCATTAGTGGCAAGTTCTCCCTTTTCATTTTTAAGACTAACAATTTGATTTTCCTCTTTCCTTTTTTTAATCAGATTTACTAAGGGTTTGTCTATTTTATTTGTTTTTTCATAAAACCAACTTTTAGTTTTATTAATTAATTCAATAGTTTTTTTACTTTCAATTTTATTGATCTCTCCTTTTATTTTTAGAATTTCAAGTTTAGTGTTTGACTGGGGGTTTTCAATTTGTTCCTTTTCTAGCATTTTTAGTTGCAAGCCAAATTCGTTGACCTTCTCTTTCTCTATTTTATGCAAGTAAACCTCTAGAGATATGAAATTTCCCCTAATTACCACTTTGGCTTCATCCCACACATTTTGGTATGATGTCTCATTATTGTCATTTTCCTGGGTGAAGTTATTAATTATGTCTATGATTTGCTGTTTTACCCAATCATTCTTTAGTATGAAATTATTTAGTTTCCAATTATTTTTTGGTCTACTTTCCCCTGGCTTTTTGTTGAGTGTAATTTTTATTGCATTGTGGTCTGAAAAGGATGCATTTTCTATTTCTGTCTTACTGCATTTGAGTTTGAGGGTTTTATGTCCTAATATATGGTCTATTTTTGTATAGATTTCATGAACTGCTGCAAAGAAAGTGTACTCCTTTCTGTCTCCATTTCATTTTCTCCAGAGGTCTATCATATCTAACTTTTCTAGTATTCTATTTACCTCTTTAACTTATCTAATTCTGAGAGTGCAAGGTTGAGATCTCCCACTATTATAGTTTTGCTATCTATTTCTTCTTGCAGCTCTCTTAATTTCTCTTTTAAGAATTTAGATGCTACACCACTTGGTGCATATATATTTAATATTAATATTGCTTCATTATTTATGCTACCCTTTAGCAAGATATAGTTCCCTTCCTTATCTCTTTTAATTAGATCAATTTTTTTGTTTTTGCTTGATCTGAGATCAGGATGGCTACCCCTGCTTTTTTCACTTCATCTGAAGCATAGTAGGATTTTGCTTCATCATTTTACCTTTATTTTGCATGTATCTCCCTGCTTCAGGTGTGTTTCCTGTAAACAACATATTGTAGGATTCTGGCTTTTAATCCATTCTGCTAACTGCTTCCTTTTTATGGGGGAGTTCACCCCGTTCACATTTATGGTTAAAATGACCAATTATGTATTACTTGCCATCTTGTTAACCCCTGTTTATGTTTTTCTCCCTTCTTTCCCCCTTATCCCCCTTCCCAGTATTAAACTTGTGAGCACCACTTGCTTCTCACAGCCCTCCCTTTTTAGTATCCCTCCTCCCCACCTTAGAGTTCCTCCCTCTATCTTACTCCTTTCCCTCACAGTTTCTGTATCCCCTTCTGCTTAGCTTATTCCTTCCCTTTTCACTTTTCCCTTCTCATTTTTCAATGAGATGGGAGAAGTTTCACCATACATTGAATATGTCTAAATTTTTTTCTCTTAAAGTCAATTCTTATGGTAGCAAAATACCCACTATATTCATTCCCCTCCATTCTTTCTCTCAGATATAATAGGTTTCCTTTGCCTCTTTGTGAGATATAGTACCCCCACTTTACCCTTTTTCTGATACAATGTCCTTTCCACCTCTAATTTCTAGAACAAGGTATACATGTATTTTTTTTATACATCTTTACAGCAGAAATATAGTTCCCAAGATTTCTTTTTACCTTTTTAGGTTTTTCTTGAGTTCTATATTTGAAGATCAAACTTCTTGTTAAGTTCTGTTTTTTTCACCAAAAATAGGTGAAATTCACTTATTTTGTTGAATGACCATCTTCTTCCTTGGAAAAAGATGTTCATTCTGGCTGGCTAAGTTATATTTGGTTGCATGCCGAGTTCCTTAGCCTTTATTATAATAGGTAGAGAAGTGTTTTAAAATGTTCATCAGGAAAGAATTCTTGAACAAGATAGCACATAAATTGAACTTTGGATTACAAATAAATATTGAAAAAAGCTTATCAATATTCTAATAATCTGAAACAAGTTGGTATTTATATACCACTCATATCCAATTTATTGAATCTTAGCAATAGGTCACGAAATATTTTCCTCTCCTTAAAAAAAAAAAAAAAGAAATGGAGCATTCTAGGTATTGTACAAGAGACAAAAGATGGAACATCATCTGTGGAGAACATATCATAAGCATAGCTTCACTGAAATATAGAGTACAGTATATGAGATAAAATAATGAATAATCATCCTAGTAAAGTGGATGGAGATAAATTGGGAAGGTCTCTAATATCAGCTGGGGAGATTTGTAGTTTATCCTAAAGGCAATAGGGAATGAGGGCTTCTCAAACAGGACTAAAATGATCAGATTTGAGTTTTTAAAATATCATTTTCACAGCTGTTTGAAGAATGGATTGGAATAGAGACAGACCAGTTGGGAGATTGTGTTAATAATCCAAATGAGAAACAATGAATGTTGAGACTGGAATGTTTGTGGTATGCATAGAGTAAAGATGACAGATGTTGAGGAAGTAAAATTAATATGCTTTGCCAACTAATTGGCATCCTTAAAAAAGACAAGATAAAGATGATGCCTTTATTTTAATACTATGTGCATACAAACACTTTCAAGCTTTAACAAAATCCATCAAGAGATGCAACAAAATGAAACAGATAACATTTTGAATCTGAAGTCAGCAAGATCAAGATTTGAATCACACTTCAGACATTTATTAGATATGTAACCTTTTGAAGGTCACTTAACCTTTCTGATTCTTAGTCTAATCATTTACAAAATCAGGTTAAAAATGTATCCCTTAAAATTATTGTGACAAAAGAAATAAGATAATGTGTAAAGCACTTTGTAAACCTTAAAGTACTTTATAAATAGGAAATATAATTATTATAAATTCATATTTTCCTTTAATTGCCTCTATTTTTGAATTTGCTTTGTAATTTAATTTCTATGAAATGATATATGTATGTATAACAATATCTGTTGAAGACAAGTTTAATTGTTGATCTGTAGTATACAGTTCTTTGTGACAAAAAGGGACCTAAATAGATTTTGGAGATATTTCTCACTTCCCTATATCATTGTGTCTACCCATTTAATCTAAGAACTTTAGTACATAATATTTATCCTCTGAGGGCATATTTGCCAAGTACATATTGGTCCTAAGAGTAGAATGTTCTCACTCTTCACTTTTACCTCCCACAGAGGTCACCTTATTATTCAGTCCACGGAGTCATATCATTCAAAATATGAAGAAATTTATTCTGAAGACACTGGAAGCAAACGAAACTCATATGTTGTTATTATTTAGTCACTCAGTTGTGTCCAGCTTTTTGTGACCCAATAGACCATAGCATGACAGGCTCTTCTTTTCTCCTCCATCTCCCCAAATCTCTCTAAGCTCATATTCATTGCTTCCATGATGCTATTTATCCATCTTATCTTTTTCTGTTCCCTTTTCTTTTCCTCAATATCAGGGTCTTTTCCAATGGATCTGTCTTTTCATTATTTAGCCAAAATATTTCTTTCAGTGTTTGAACTTCTAGAAAATAGTTTAAATTAATTTCTTTAAGTGTTGACTAATTTAATCTTTTTACTGTCCAAGAGACTCTCAAAAGTCTTCTCTGGCATCATAACTTAATCTTGTAGATTCTGTAGCACTCAGCTCTCTTCATAGTTCAAACTCATACATTGGTATTGGAAAAAAAAAATTATAGCTTTGACTATACAGACCTGTGTTGACAAGGTGATGTCTCTACTTTTTAGTATGCTATCTAGATTTGCCATATCTTTCCTTCCAAGGAGCAATTATCTTTTAATTTCATGGCTGCATTCACCATTTACAGTCATCTTATATAATATTATATATAATATAATATCTGACATTGCTTCCTTTTCTTCTCCCTTGGTTTGCAAAAAATGTGATAAGATTATTTACTAAGAGTTCATAAAATGTATATTTGTAAACATATCTTCTTGAGACTTACATAGACTCATTTACTTATAGTATCACCTCATTATTTAATAGGGGCAAAAATGATTTATTCCTTCTTATCAGTGCTTCCCATCCACAGGTCCATGACTGCCCATATTGTTTCATCACTTTTACAGGGAATTGCTCATTATTCTTTATCTCACTCTCCCCTCACTACTCTCTTCTGCTTTATCTGTGGACTTCAATAACAGTTCCAAGAAGATGATATCAATTGCTGCTCCTCCTTATGTTTTTTGGGTTTGGTTTTTTTTTTTTTTGTTGTTTTTTTTTTGGTCTTGACCAAAGCCTATGCTGCCTGTTCTTTTCAATTTCTTAGCAGATGGTAGGTAATTCTTTTCCCTGTGAACAGTCACTTTTTCAAAATTCCATGACTTGTCTGTGTCCCTACCATACCATTCCAGTTATTATTGTTATTTTTATTATTATTTATTTCTTGAGTTTTCCTTTCTACTCTAATTTCCAGATCTAATATTCATGTACAAGATATCCTAGTGTAATGATGTTCCCATGTAGGTATCTCCATTTTCATGTTAGTTCAATATGACTCATCAAAATTTGCATCCTTTCTTCCCTATAATCTGGGTAGTCTATGTTTCATCATAATTAGCTAGTCTGGAGTCTTAGAAAAACAGTCATGACAGATAATTCCCCTTATTTCTTCTGGGCATCTTGGAATGGTTGTTCAAATTATTCATGTCACTTCTTGAAACATCAAAAGAAATGAAAAGAGAGACATATAGGCTTTTCCTCCAGCATTGCTGCATGCCAAAGAAGGAAATATTTTTAGTATATATCACAGAATTATCCTAAACTACTTAAAAGGAAAGATAAGTAGCCACATGAAAAGATACTGAATACTATCTTCTGGGAAGGAAATATTATAGTTCCTAAGGTATATTTAATACAATGCATCTATTTACAAATTGCATTTTTAAAAACATTGTAGAATAGAGAGAAAATTTAAAATATCTAGTAATTTTATGTATTATGAATAAATATTGAAAAAAGCTTACCAATATTCTAATACACATGAAACAAGTAGGTATTTATATACTAATTATATCCAATTCATTGAATCTTAGCAAGAGATCACCAAATTTTTCCCTCTCCTTTAAAAAAAAGACAATTTTCTGCTTAGAAGAAAAAAAAATATGTATATATATTTGTAGTCTGCCTTCAGACTTAGTCAGTTGATGACATGGTTAAATATCTGAGAAAAGACTGAATGAGATCGTGAAGAGCTAATTTTTGTTTTACTTAATTACAGGTCAGAGCAAAAGAGTTTGAGGTCATTTTGTAATCAACCTATGCAGCATTTGGAATTTTCCTCATGAGGATTTCATTGCACTAGCCTAAATGATGGGCAGTTTGGTTGATGAACTATCTTATGTAAGAGTCTTTCAGACTACTATGGAATATCTGTCTTGTAGTTAAAGAAATTTAGCCCTATATTAGAAAAGATAAAATGGAAGTATTCTGACAAGTCATTTTCAGATGGTTTAGTAGAATAACGGTCTTGTTAGCCAGTCATTCCTGGTGGGTGGCATCTTGATCGCACATAAGGTAATGTGTGGTTGGTGTTGTTGGTGATTATATTTTAGCTCTCATTTTGGAATACATTATGGTGAGAACTTCAGTAGAAGAGAAGTCACCATCACTTTATATCATTAGCATTTGTGAGAACTGGAGATTTATTGTGTTTAATATTTATTCTGCAGTCTTCTTCACCCCCAGATAGCTATCTTTGGTATAAGGGCAGGGAAAGAGCACTCTCTTTAGGTTCATTTCATATAAACGCTTGTCATATCAAATTTGATGTTATCAAAAGTATAATTTTGTTGTAATAAATGTTAAGAGTAGGCCAAAGTATAATATTTTGGACCACATATCTTTATCCATGAGAGATTGCATTAAGTTATAATTGATCTATTAAGCTGTAAGTGCACTGAACATTTTTATTCAGTGTGAAAAGTGAGATATTTAACAATTTCAGAAAATATTAGATTTTCATTCAATAAATATTTCTGAAGCTCCTGATAGTTCTAGCCACCATGGACACAAACACAAAGTAGTCCCTGCCCCTCAGAGAGTAAATTTTATTGGTAAAGGCACATGGAGACTGAAACAGAAAAACACACATATGCAGATAGATTGATAGATATTTAGATAGAGAGATCTACACAATTTCTGTGGGAGGGCAAGAATACTAGATCAGGATAAATTTCTTAGAAAAGGTAATACTTGAACTGAGCCTTGAAGAAAACTAGATTTCCATAATGTTTGAGGTGGGGAGAATATGCATTCCAGACGAGGAAGACATGGAACACAACTTTCAGGCTGTGAAGCTAGGTGATTAGAAAGAAGATAATAGCTTCAATACATAAACATATGTTAAGACAAGAGGACAGTTTGGCACACAAGATGAGTTCGCATTTTGGAAATGTTGAGTTTGAAATGATTAATGTATGTAGAAGTAGAGATATTCATTGAGTAAATAGTGATATAGCAATGGAGTTAAGAAAGAAACTGAATCTGGATAAACAAACCTGGGAGTTGTTTGAAATAAGGTAATAGTTGAAGGCATGAGAGTTGGTAAAATAACCAAAAAAAGTATAGATCGTGAAAGAAATTGTTTTCTATTGTCTTAGTAACCAATTATTAAATTAGGCTTTTTCTCTCTACTTCCTCATTCAGGAATCAGAATCTATAAGTCAGTCAGAAATGTTTTTACAGGTCCAGAGTAACCAGATGGTAGAAATAATTCAGAATTAGCTAAAGTAGAGGGAGAGAGATTAAAAAAAAAGATGTTTACATGATCAATTAGTTACATAGTTAAAAGGAATGGTTAGTTGTATATAGCAGATTTACAGATTCATAAGCAATCCTCTTTTTAATTCTTCTCTGTTATAGAAATGTTTACTTCAATTGGAAATTAGTATGGCAGAAACTAGGCATTGACCCACACTTAACACCGTACACCAAGATAAGGTCAAGATGGGTTCATGACCTAGGCATAAAGAATGAGATTATAAATAAATTCGAAGAGCATAGGACAGTTTACCTCTCAGACCTGTGGAAGAGGAAGGAATTTATGACCAAAGAAGAACTAGAGATCACTATTGACTACAAAATAGAAAATTTTGATTATATCAAATTGAAAAGTTTTTGTACAAACAAAACTAATGCAAACAAGATTAGAAGGGAAACAATAAACTAGGAAAACATTTTTACAGTCAAAGGTTCTGATAAAGACCTCATTTCCAAAACATATAGAGAATTGACTCAAATTTATAAGAAATCAAGCCATTCTCCAATTGATAAATGGTCAAAGGATATGAACAGACAATTCTCAGATGAAGAAAGAAATTGAAACTATTTCTAGCCATATGAAAATATGCTCCAAATCATTATTAATCAGAGAAATGCAAATTAAGACAATTCTGAGATACCACACACCTGTCAGATTGGCTAGAATGACAGGGAAAGATAATGTGGAATGTTGGAGGGGATGTGGGAAAACAGGGACACTGACACATTGTTGGTGGAATTGCGAATCTCCAGCCATTTTGGAGAACACTTTGGAACTATGCTCAAAAAGTTATCAAACTGTGCATACCCTTTGATCCAGCAGTGTTTCTACTGGGCTTATACCCCAAAGAGATACTAAAGAAGGGAAAGGGACCTGTATGTGCCAAAATGTTTGTAGCCCTGTTTGTGGTGGCTAGAAGCTGGAAAATGAATGGATGCCCATCAATTGGAGAATGGTTGGGTAAATTGTGGTATATGAATGTTATGGAATATTATTGTTCTATAAGAAATGACCAGCAGGATGAATACAGAGAGGATTGGCGAGACTTACATGAACTGATGCTAAGTGAAATGAGCAGAACCAGGATATCATTATATACCTCAACAACGATACTGTATGAGGATGTATTCTGATGGAAGTGGACTTCTTTGACAAAGAGAAGATCTAACTCAGTTTCAATTGATCAAGGATGGACAGAAGCAGCTACACCCAAAGAAAGAATACTGGGAAATGAATGTAAACTCTTTGCATTTTAGTTTTTCTTCCCGGGTTATTTTTATCTTCTGAATCCAATTCTTCCTGTGCAACAAGTGAACTGTTCGGTTCTGCACACATATATTGTATCTAGGATAGACTATGACATATTTAACTTGTATAGGACTGCTTGCCATCTGGGGGAGGGGGTGAAGGAAGGGAGGGGAAAAAGTCAGAACAGAAGTGAGTGCAAGGGATGCTGTAAAAAAAAACTACCCAGGTATGGGCTCTGTCAATAAAAAGTTATAATAAAAAAAAAAGAAATGTTTGTTTCATTTCATGAACTAAAAATAAACAACAAATTTAAAAATAATACAGAGATAGAAATTGGAAAATCGTAAGCAGCAAAGGACAAGTGATTCACCTAAGAAGGACAATGTAGAGTTGATATGCTTAATTCTGGAGTCAAGATTTAAAGTAGAGTAAAGCAAATTCAGAGCAGAGATGGTGGGAAAATGTGGATAGTATAGTGATAAATAGATTTAAGAAGGATAAGATATAAGGATAAGCACTTATAGTTGGAATAGTGGAATTTTAGTAATGGAATGTTGATATGTAATACACATGTGCATATGATAAGACCAAGTGCAAGATCTGTGTGGGCATTGTAAATGTGTATATATCATAGGAGTTGAAGACCTTGATGAGAGCTGGTATTCCGAGGAAACATCAGTATAAGAATTGAATTTCTGATGTGACAGAATCAGAATGCAAAATGAAACATACATGTTCAATGTACCGATTTGTTTCCTTTGTCTATGCATTTTTGTTACAAAGGCTTTATTTTTCTTTTCTATTCTTTTCTTTTTCCTTTATGGAGGATTATGGAGGGAAGGAAGAGAGAATGAAAATAAAATTTTGTTGATTGAAAAAATAAAAAGAAACTAAATTCAACATAATGTTAATAACAGTATTTTTTTTAATCCTTTCCTCATTTTATTATAACCACCATTGTGAGGTAGATTCTATTATAATCCCCATTTTACAGATGAGGAAACTAAGTCTGAGAAAACTTGAATGACTTTCCAATTGTTTTAAACTAGTAAGTAGGATTTCAAACTTAGGTCTTCATGACTCCAAGCTGAGTTCTCTATGTACTGTGTGTGTTAGAGGACCTCTTGGAATGGGGAGAAAGACTATGAACCAGATATTGAAGTATTTGAGAAGCTTTGTCATTGTCCATAAGCTACACTCTTAGGATTCCACTTCACCATCAAAATATCCCTCTCAGGAAAAGCTCCTTGCCAAAAAATGTCATTATAAAGATTATTCCAGCTTTGGTATTCTCACTTTTATCAGAAACATCACTGACCTCTGCTCTTCTGAATAAAGGGAGAAGCAAACAAGTCTTCCCAGTTTCCATACAAAGAGGAATTAGAAATCCAATGTACTGTAATTTAACCATTAGCTGAATTCTTGAATTCTACTCAATTATCATTATGCCCCTACTAGGTAAGGTTTCAATCCTTGCTTCCCCCATACCCATCCTTAACACCTTAGCTTCCTTTTGTGCATTGCCTTTTCCATTTATATTGTAAGTTCCTTGAGAGGAGGAACTTTATTTCTTTTTCTTATTTGAATATTCAGAACTTAGTATAGTGCTTGGTACATAATAAATACTTAATAAATGTATATTGTATCATATTGTATCAAAAATAGAGAAAATGGCCTAGAGACTGATGGATAATCAACACCAAGTTCTTGATAGAGTGATATACCTAGACTTCAACAGAGGAGGAGTTACTATCTAAAGAAGGCAGAAATAGAGCTTAGAAGTTGCAGAAAGTATAAGAATATGCTTATTTCTTCCAGAAAGAACAATGACAGGGAAGAGTAAAGTAGGAAAGAAATAGAGAAAAATTGGCACTAACTGTATTGTAAATTTTTTTCATCCACTATTTTTTTTTTTATTTTGACTTTTTATTGACAGAACATATGCATGGGTAATTTTTGCAACATTGTCCCTTGCACTCACTTCTGTTCCAACTTTTCCCTTCCCTCCCTCCCCCCTTGCCCTAGATGGCAGACAGTCTCATACATGTTAAATATATCTTAGATACAATATATGTGTGCAAATCTGTACAGTTCTCTTATTGCACAAGAAAAATTGGCTTCAGAAGGTAAAAAGAACTGAGGAAGAAAAACAAAAATGCAAGTAGTCCACATTCACTTCCCAGTGTTCCTTTTCTGGGTATAGCTGATTCTGTCCATCATTGATCAATTGGAACTGAATTGGATTTTCTCATTGTCAAAGAAGTCCACTTCCATCAGAATACATCCTCATACAATATTGTTGTTGAAGTGTATAATGATCTCCTGATTCTGCTCATTTCACTTTGCATTAGTTCATGTAAGTCTCTCCAAGCCTCTCTGTATTCATCCTGCTGGTCATTTCTTACAGAACAATAATATTCCATAATTCATCTGGAGACACTCTGTTTTTAGTCTCCTCAGGGTTTAAAGTCTGCTTTCTATCTGTATAGAAGTTATCTATAGTTAGAGTTTGCTTTAATTTTTTGCTCATTTTGACAAAGAAAACAAACAAACAAACAAAAAAGCAAATTCATTCTGCTTTTTGGGCAGTGTGGTTTTACCAAGCTTCTTCTACAGACTATCGGAGGTAGCAATGAAGTAGCAGTGGAATAGCAATGGATACACAGCCTGCACAGCAGCCACTCTTTGAGACTCTGAGTGCTGAATCACTCCTGGTGCTGGATGGGTATGGTCAGATCCTGAGAGACCCCAGTGTTTCAAGAATGAAGTTTTTATCCCCTGTTTTTAAAGCTTCTCTGCTCATCTACTGGCTTGCTGTCATGGCAAAGGAACTCACACTGGGTGAAGTTCTTCCCGCAAATTTTCCGAAGGCTGCGACTACACCCTGCTTCTCTCTAGTCTGTTCAGTGTGAGCTGCCTTCTGTGCTCTTGCTGCCTGCCTGCAGTGTGGGCCTGATCTAACTGTCCCCACCTATGAGCAAAAACAGACTTTTTCTGGCCAATTTCCAGGATATCTTCTGTTGGTAATATATTCATGGATTTTTTAGTCAAGCACTAATTCTGAGGCTTTGTCATGAAAAAAAATATTCTGAGGGCAAGAAAGAGCTTAGATAGTTGAGTGTTTCATCAGCCTGACACATAGTAGGAATTTAATATTTATTTCTTGCATTGGGTTCACTTATGCATGTCATTTTCTGAAATAATATTTAAGAATATTACAGTAACTATATATTCATATGTTTATATATACATATATAGATAGATAGATGGGTATGCATATATATATATATATATATGTGTGTTTTCCCCTTAAAAAGGAGCTTTCTTTTATGTAACTTGTATATGGTACAATATAAATACTTCCCTGTAATTTATTCCATTACATTATATATGGTTTGAATCATCCAATGGAGAGAAAAAAATCAATAAACAATATCCCAGAATCAGAATAGGGCAGACCTTGTCGAAAATGTTTAAAAAACATCTACAGCATTTTAATCCCACATAACTACTCTTGAACAGACGTACTGACTTAAACAGACATGTTAAAAGAGAAACTGACTATTTTAAGGGGAAAGTGAAACCCTTGATAGCCACAAAGATTTCAAACAGGGAATTTAGTATGGACAGACTTTTTTATGAATACAGTGAGACAATATTTTGATTATTATTTTGACCTAGTGTTTATGAGCTTGAATTTGGCAGTTACCCTAGCCATTGTTCTGTTTCTGATTGCAAACCTGGAATTCATCTAAATCACAAAGAGAACACCGTGCTTATGCAACAGACTCTACAACGTTTTATTTTACTGGGTTAGGTCATTCACACTGCTGCTGTTGATGCTCTTCGTGGAAGGCATGAGGGGAACACATGATTGACTTTAACTAAGTAACTGACATTGACAATAAAATGCAAACTATAACATGTACTACTCTTATTCAGGTACTTAAAGATGACCTATAAAATGGCTTGAGCTTAAGCAGGTTTTTTTCCCCTTGTATACAATAAATACTTGTAAAGGATAAAAGACTTAATTTTGAACATATATGTATGTTTCTGGGAGTATTTAAGTATATGTTTATGTGGATATTCTTACTTAGAAATTTTTCAGTTTAGAAATAACTGAATTTGAAGATTAAAAATTTCCTTAAAAATTTATTTATTGAACACATAGAACACTGTATTAAGTATTTTTTGTATTTGACTAGCCTTCAGTAGAATATGGCATCTAGAGTAGATACAATATCTCAGTTGAATCTATTTCTTAATAATTTGGGATTCTTAACAATACATTTCTTTACAAATAGATAGGATTCTGAACTCCCTTTAAAGTTCATGATTGTAAAGTTCTCCCTCAAGTTACTTTTTACTGATAGAGACTATGTGGAGTGTTAAAAAAAAAAGATTGAAAAACATTTAGATGGAGAAATTTTGGGTTTTTCTAATAATAGGAGTTACAGGATGAAAGATTTCTTCATTTTTCAGGAGAGAAAACAGATCTGGAAAAGTGAAGTAACTTAACTAAGAGCACACAGAAACTAGAAAATCAGTAACAGAGTACACAAAATACAGCCTTTTACTATAGCAGATCACTTCTCAACAGGTACTGCTAACTAAAACAACTTTACATAAAACATTGACTGTCTATGGCCTGGTTGTTGTGTTTGGGTACATTTTTCAGGTTGGTAGCCTAATGTGTTTGACAAAAAATTCTTTTCAGAATATTCTTTAAATCTGGGCAAGTCATTTAAAATCTGTTTTGTGTTAGTTTCCTTATCTGTAAAACGGGGATAATAATAGTACCTACCTATCAGGATGGTTGTGAAGACTAAATGAAGTAATAATTGTAAAAATATTTAACTGAATGACCCTAGCTAAGTTACTTGACTAACCTTTTTCTCTCAACCCTGGCCCCCAGATTGTACACCAGATTGTAAACCCTAAAAATCAAAGATGAGATTCAGTTCTGAGAGTGGAGTTAATATGGTGGCGTGAAGCTAGAGAGTTGCTTGAACTCTCCCAGTTTCCCTTGAAAACCACATGAAACCTAGCCTCTGAACAGAGTCTGATGGAATGAAACCACTCTCCAATTCAAAGTAGATTAGAAGAACTTCAAGAAAGGTCATTCTCACTAGGGTGAAAGGGGTATTCAGCCTAGCTCAGTATCTAGGGTTTTAAAGTGAAAAGGTTTTAATCATAGCAGATTAGCAACTGAAATCCTTGATTCTGGCTCAGTTGTGGAACAGATCAGTAGAGCAGCCTCCAGACCCAGCTAAGAAGGCTAAATGCCAGCCTGGAAATAGCCAGGCTTTTTTCCTGGAAAGAGCAGATAGGGCTACCCTCTTCTTTGAACAAACATGAAACACAAGGGGCTCCTGTGCTCAAAGCCAATATTCAGAAATGCTCAGGAAGTTTGGGACAGCTTTCCCTTTATTCCAGAAGCAGTTTGACCATGAAAGCTACAAAAGAGGAAATACAAAAGGAGAAAGAAAATGAGCAAAGGTGAGATTAATAAGATTGAAAGAAAAACAAACAAATAAAACAAAAAGGAATAAAAAAAAAATCTATTGAGCTAATAAATAAATCTTGGAGCTAGTTTTATTTTAAAAAATCAAATATACAGCATAAAAAATTAAAAGGCTGAAATCACAGAAATGAAGAAGAAATTAAAGCAATAAATAATATACATTTTGACCAATTATATACCAATAACTATGACAATCAGAGTGAAGTCAGTCAATATTAATGAAAATACCAAATATCCAGCTTATCAGATCAGGAAACAGAAAACCTAAATAATTCCATGTCAGAACCAAAAACTTAACAGGCCATTAATGAACTCCCTAGGAAAAAATCCCTGGGGCCAGATGGGTTTATGAATGAATTCTATCAAGCATTGAAAGAACAATTAATTCCAATATTATATAAACTATTTGTGAAAACAGGAGAATAAAACACTGCCTAACTTCTTTTATGACCTAAAAATGGTGCTCATACCAAGAACAGGAAGTGCTAAAAAAGAAAGAATATTGTAGACTAATTTCCCTAATAAATATTGATGCAAATTTTTTGAACAAAATAAAAGCAAAGTGATTATAACACTATATCACAAATCTTATGTACTATGTCCAGGTAATTCATAGTTAGTTCAATATTAGAAAAATTATTAATATAATTGACAATATCAACAACAAAACCAACAGACATCATATGATTATTTCAATAGATGCTGAAAAAAATTTCAGAAAATATAGCGCTAATTCTTATTAATGACACTAGAGAACAAAGAAATAAAGGGAGTGTTCCTTAAAATGATACACAGTATCTATATAAAACCCTAAGTAAGCATTATCTGTAATGTGGATAAGCTTGAAGCCTTTGGTCAAAAGTGAAGGATGCTCATTATCATCACTATTATTCACTATAGTACTGGGAATGTTAGTTATAGCCACAAGAGATAAAAGTAGATTAGGATAGGCAATGAGGAAACCAAACCATCACTTTTTCTAGATGTTATGATGGCATAATTAGAAAACTCTAGAGCATCAACAAAAAATTATAGAGATAATTAACAACTTTAGCAAAGTTGCAGGATACAAGATAAATCCACGTAAATCAGCAAGAGAGAAATTTCATTTAAAATAACTATAAATAATATGAAATACTTAGAAGTCTATCTGCCAAGACAAAACCAGGAACTATATGAACATAATTACAAAACACTTCATACAAATAAAGTCAGATCTAAACAAATGGAAAACATATCAATTGTTCATGGATAGTCCAGCCAATAAAATAAAATGACAATTCTGTCCAAACTAATTTACTGATTCAGTGCTATACCAATCAAATTACCAAAAAATCTGATAAAGCTAGAAAAATAGCAATTTTTTGCTATTAAAATAATTTTCTTTATTTATTTATAATTTATTAATATTAAAATAGATTTAGCTAAGAAAGAAAAAAATGGACAAGAATATATAGAGAATTAATAGGAAAAAATATAAAGGAAGGTAGTCTAGCAATACTGGATGTCAAACTATATTGTAAAGCTGTAATCATTAAAATTATCTGATATTGGCTAAGAAATAGAATGGTAGATCAGTGGAATAGATTTGCTACACAAGTCAAAATAATTGATGACCTTGGCAACCTAGTATTTGATAAACACAAAGACTCTGGCTTTTGGGATAAGAACTCACTATTTTAGATAAACTGCTAGAAAAACCAGAAAACAATAGGACACAAACTATGTGTAGATTAACATCTGTGTACCAAGATAAAGTCAAAATAACACTACAATCAAATTAGAAAAGCAATGCATATTCTAACTCTCAGAACCATGGAGAGGGGGAGGATTTATGACCAAACAAGAGATAAAGAGCTTTAGAAAATGAAGAAGAGATAATTTTTATTATATTACATTTAAAACCTTTTGTACAACCAAAACAATGTAATCAGGGTTTAAAGGAAAGCAGAAAGCTGGAAAGGAATTTATTATGGCAAGTGTTAAAGACTTCATTTCTCAAATATAGAGACCTGCATTTTGGGCCATCTCCAGTTGTCCTGATCTGTATCTGGCAACTGGACCCAAATGGCTCTGGAGGAGAGAGACAGAACACCTTGCACAGACTTCCCTAACTTAAATCCAGTTCACTTGCATTTCATGACATCACTTCCCTCCTGTCCTTGTCCTTTCTATACAAAGGGCAAACAACAAGAGAACTGACTCAAATTTATAAGAAAATAAACCATTCCCCAATGGATAAATGGTCAAAGAATATGAATAGGCAGTTTTCAGATGAAGAAATTAACTTGAAAAAAATGTTCTAAATAACTTTTGATTAGAAAAACACAAATTAAAGCAACTCTGAGATATCACTTTCCAATGCTAAAATTTGAAAGAAAAAAAAAAGCAAAGTAATAGATGTTGGAGAGAATGTGGGAAAACTGGGACACTAATATACTGTTTTTGGAATTGTGAACTAATCTTCATTCTGGAGAACAACTTGGAATTATGCTTCAAAAGGAAGCAAAGTGTGCTAGTATGCTATTTGATTCAGCAACATCTCTATTCAGTCTATATGCCAAAAAAAAGGGGGGGAAAAAAGGCCTACTTATACAAAAATGTTTTTACAGCAGCTCTTTTTTGTTGTGGCAAAATATTGGAAACTGAGGGGATGGATACCCATCAACTGGGGAATGATTGAACAATTTGTGGTATATGAATGTACTGAAATACTATCATGCAATTAGAAATGATAACAAGCAGATTTCAGGAAAAACCCAGAAAAACAATATGAACTGATGCAAAGTGAAATGAACAGAACCAGGAGAACTATGAATAACTCAGGTCTTCTCAGTACCACAATGATTTGTGACAAGTACAAAGGATTCACAAGGAAAACGCTATTCATATTAAGATAAAGAACTGATGATTTCTAAATGAAGATCAAAGAATATTTTTTCACTTTATTATTTAAAATTATTTTGGTCTTTCTTATTTCACAATTGTGATTAATATGGAAATGTTTATATGATAACACATGTATAACCTATATCAAACTGCTAACATTCAGAAAAGGGTAGAGTAGGGAAGGAAGGAAAAAATTTTGGAACTCAAAACCTTAGAAAAATGAATACTAGAAACTTTGTTGACATATACCTGGGAAACACCTTATTTAAAAAGAAAAGAAAATCCTGTCTCTGACATTGGTGTAATCCTAAGCAAATCATTGCTCTTTCAATGTTTTAGGCCAGGGCTTCTTAAACTTTTTACACCCATGACCCCTTTTCACTTGAAAAAATAATTTACATGTCCCTGAATGTATAGGTATATAAAATAGACATACAAATTAAACATTTACTGAAAATGTCATCATTTCATGATTTTCACATTCAGTTATGTGACTCCATATGGACTTATAATACAGTTTAAGAAGCTGAGGTCTAGACCACTCTTTAAGACTGTACTTTTTCAGAGAAGATATTAATTTGCTTTGATAGAAGGAGTTTCCTCACCTGGAAGTTCCCTATATTAAAGAAATAAGGGCCAGTCCCTATCTTCTTTCCTGTTGTAGTTCTACATGAACCTTCCACTTCAATCCAATCAAATTGGTCAGTTCATTGTTCTTTCAGTGTATCACCAATATCCCCACTACTGTGACTTGCTTAATGACATTTTAATTCTTTCCAATGATTTATCCATCAACAATCTAATTTAGGGCAAATTATAGGATTTATAATGAGGAAAGCTACTATTTCAATTGTCCTCTTAGTCACTTATTACTAGAGCAACATCTCTGGGCAGCTAGATGGCTCAGTGGGATATTTGTTCTCAGACATTTAACAAGTTACTTAACTCTGTTTGCCTCAGTTTCCTTATCTGTAAAATCAACTGGAGAAGGAAATGGTAAAACACTTCAGTATCTCTGCCAAGAATACCCCAAATGGGGTCACAAATAGACACAAATAAACCAACTGAATAACAAAAAACAAAATCTATGATTCTCAGTTTCCCCATTTATAAAATGGAGATAATAAAACTTGTAATACCTATTTCCAAGAAATGTGAAAAATAAGTTAAATCTTGTAAATTATTTTCAAACATGAAAGTTTCATAGAAATTTTAGTGTTTGTTCTTATTATTAACCATATTCATCAATGACCATAAGCTTAAATATCTTTGAAATGAAGCAAACTGAAAATGTTGAAATCTTGATTCTTCCTTTTGTTTACATTCTGTCACATATATTATCCTTATTTATTTATCATTTAGAATAGGACTGACATCATTTTTAGTAGAAAAAGAAATCACTGAATTGGATATTTGGAAATGCAACTTTTAGTTTCAACTCTTACTGTTTTTGTGCCTTTTCACAAGTCCTTTTATCATTCTGAGTCCCAATTTTCTCCTCTATAAAATGAAAGGATTGAACTGGATGATTCCTATGGCCCTTTTTATGATTAATATCCTATGACTAAATCTAATGGATTTTTTACTATTTATTTAAATATGTATGTGTGTACCTATATATGCATATCTCTCTATATATGCATGTGCATGTATATATTATATACATATTCAGATTCTTCAACTAGAGTGTAGAACTCTTGAAGACAGAATCCACACTTCATACTCCTTTGTATCTTTAAATTCTTCCATAATAACTTTGCATATTTGTAGTTGTTGAATTGAACATTGAATGACATAGATTTGACAATGGTAATAGTAGCCATAATATTAAGGAATAGAAAATTTTTCACATTTTAATTTTCCCTGTGAAGTAAAATGAGTGCAAGCATTATTTCCATATTACTTTGGAGGAAAGGGATTTGTCCAAAGACTTTTAATGCAAACCTGTATGTAGACTCCTGTTTTATATTTTCTTTGTTCCATGCTACTGTATTTTACTCTTTTTATGTTATATAGATGTTTAATTTTGAGGTTTTATTGTATTCCTACTGTGGAAATTCTTCACCAATTCAGACTCATGATTTTCCATAATTTTTTTATTAGATTATTGCCTGAGATAATGACAGGTGGATGACTTGTTCATAGTCAAACAGCTATATATATATATATATATATATATATATATATATAGTCAAGCAGGACTTGAATTCAAGTCTGACTTCAAAGTCAGTCTTTTACTAAAAGCAAGATACTGTTAAAGTTTTCTTCGATCTTATACATCTACTTATTGGCCAGATAGCCAATAGGAAGACAGTCTTTTCCCTTTGGAAAGGTAGTATACTGAAGTATCATGAGAAAACAATATTGCCAATAGAATCCTGGAAACTTTTAAGCCTTCTGGACAGAATAGCCAATCAATTGCAAATCAAGGGTCATGCTACCACAAATTGAATATAATTATGGGCACATGAGTCTTTTTTGGCTTACTGACTCAGTTAAAGAATTATTTGGCTAGATAGATTTTTGCAATTTCCTAGACTGTCTACACTACTGGAAGCTAGTGAATTTATAATTTCTTTATTCTCCCATGTCCCTTGACTCAAGAATGAGTGTGTTTCTGGCATCATTCACCCTTGATGGTTTTCTTCTTTATTTAAACTTTTTTATGTAAACACATAATGTATTATGTCTCCAGATAAAGATAAGTTGATTTTCCATGTCTTCTGAATAAGTGCTTGCTGTAAGAGTGAAGCACATAATAGGGAAGGAAAATAGAGACTCCATGGACCAATAGTCTTAGACTTGGCTGCGAGCCTATTATGAATGTCACTGTCTTTTTCTCTTTCTCTCTCTCTGTCTGTTTGTGAATTTGTCTTTTGCAATCTGTCTAACTGTCCCCCCCCGCCCTCTTTCGTTCTCTGTCTCTCTTTCTCTATGTCTCTCTCTGTGTTCTCTCTCTCTCTCTCTCTCTCTCTCTCTCTCTCTCTCTCTCTGTGTGTGTGTGTGTGTGTGTGTGTGTTTGTCTCTCTCCATAGAAAAGGGACTTCACTTAGTTAAATCTTTAGTAAATTTTAAGGTAATGGATAAGGAGCAAACTGAATTTTTTTGACATGTCTTATAATACAGTAAAGTATGATATATTTCCTGTGAGGGTGAATTTGAACACACTGTTCTTCAGAAAGGAACAAGGAGCCTCTGAGATAGAAAGAGAAAGTAAACACTAGCTTTTTTGCATTGAAAACTCACATATCCTTTCCTTATTAAAATTTTTCTCTCCTAAGTATATTTTTTCCACAGTTAACCAAAGGTTAGAATTGTAGGAAGCTGACATAGATGAAGATTGAAAGGCATTGTCAAATCAGTGGGGGAAGAGACTAGAAGAGAGCTATGCAGATTGGAATATATCAGCAGAGTTGCATAGTAACTCAAGGCTGAACAGTGAGATCGATTCACAGGTCAGAATTGAAATTCAGCAACAGGGCGTAGAGGGGGCAGCTTCCAATATGTCTGCCCACACTGTGTTCAAGCTGTTACCATCCTTCCCTTTTCTTGGCACAAAATTCACTCCAAATTTGCAAGCAAAAAAAAAATCATACTAAATTTAACATCTCCTTGGCACCTTGGCTGATCTTCCTTTCTCATCTTCTCAGTAAGAAACTTAAAAAAAAAAAAAAGTGTCTAAGTAGAATTACTCCATTACCTTTTATTGTCTTTCATTTAAATTAGATGTTTTTGTGAATATTGTCTCATGCTACCATAGAAAACAAGTGATTTTCTTCTAACTCTAGAGATGGTTGAAATTCTTAGAAAATCAAATCAAATAAAGCAGAGATATTAAAATATAATTTTCCTAAAAAGACAGGATTAACATGATTGTACTTATTTAATCTATTGCTATGTGTAAGTCTTTTACATGAAAGATCCTTTGCTTCTTTAGTGTATTAATACAATTTTTTTTCCCTGAGGCAATTGGAGTTGTGACTTCCCTAGGGTCACACAGCTAGGAAGGGTTAAGTGTCTGAGACCAGATTGGAACTCAGGTCCTCCTGACTTCAGGGCTGATGCTTTATCCACTGTGCCATCTAACTGCCCTGTTTTAATACAATCTTGTCACTCTGGTTCCATTATCTTCATCTGTAAAATTTGTCCTAGTGCTATCCTCCATACAATATTGGAGTCAATTTCCAATGAAATTATGCATGAAAAGGGATTTGGAAACTATAGAAAAGATTGTAATTAGGAAATATGATATTCATTCCCTATTATGTTAATCTTATTTTCTGTGAGATTCCTTTGCACAATACCCATGTCTCTCTCTAATATTTATTTATTTATCTATGATTAACTCTTATGGTCTTTTATCTTATTTTATGAGTCTTTTTCCAGTTGTGCAGAAGTAATCCCCACGTGTCCTTTTGGTGCTACTTTTCCTATGTTCTCCTAAAAATTGTCAGAAGAGGAACATTAAGTCTAGGATCTACCTCAAATACAATGGATCGAATGCTATACTACATCAGGGAGTCCTGAGTTCTAATTTAGACTGAGACACTGGATTACCTTGGGCAATCTCTGCCTCAATTTTCTCATTTGTAAAATAATAGAATTTACCATCTAGGATATTGTGAGGATCAAATGAAATGATATTTCTAAAGAGCTTTACAAAATCCAAGGTGCTATAGAAATTCTTGGTATTATTATTATGAGCAACAGTAGCAGCACTAATAGTGGTAGTAGTAGTAGTGGTAGAGGAATGTGTGGGTTGTACATTGATTATCACACTATCTCACTGTGTGGCCAATCTAAGTATAGATATAGATTTAACTGATATAGATACAAACATCAGGATATGAAAGCTCTGAAGTTAAAGGGTAGCTTGCTCTTTTTTGTACTATAGGTTTTTCATATTTACTTTGGATATCTGGCTAATAGCTAGTTGGAAGTCATTCTTTGGAGTAGATAGAAGTCACCTAGCTCCTTGCAGCATTCCCCCAGAAGACACACGGTGTTCTTCAGGAGATGGAAGGAACTAGGCTTTAGTGTGCTATGAGGTCTTATCTTATATAATGTGACAACATGATGAGGTAGACTTCTGTGCAGGCAGGCAGATGGAAGATAACTGGTCTGGACCTTTGCAAACCTTTCCTTGGGGTTCAAGCTGTGCCCCATTCAGGTAGTCTGAGGAGAATCTTTACATCCTTTTAATTAGTTCAAGCAACCCTTTCTAATTAAAGGCTTTCTAAATTCCACCCCCTCCCTCCTACCTTGTTAATATTTTCATCTTTTGAAATTGCATTTTATTAGTTATGTAGGTATAAGTTGCAGTCTCCAGGAGAACATAAACTCTTTGGGGGCAGAACCTGATTTTTATTTTGTCAGGATGAATATTTCTGGTCATTATGCATTCATTGAATGAATGTTTGTTGAATTAAATTGAATTCATTAGACTCAGTTCAAATCAGCCCTCTAAAAACAGACATTTCTCACTATTTGGAATTATTCAAAAGAGTGTACCTTATGATATTTTGAATTTCTACATTTTTCTATTCAGCTTGAAGTTGAACTTTCTTTTATGTATTGTCTTCTCCAATTGGTGGATGAGCCTTTTCAGAACAAGGACAGGTTTATGTCCCCAGAAATTAGCAGAGTGCTTGGCATATAGGAAGTGCTTAATGAAATTTTAAAAAATCATTCATAGAGAGCTATGCTGTTTAGTCACTCATTAGCAACATTCTTATTGAGTATCTACTATATTAGACCTGACCCTCAAATCAATGCTTTAAGAAAAATACATGACCATGGAACCATTACCAAGAAAGAGATTTGTATTCTAATGCCATCTCAGCTGTTGTATATCCTTGAATAAATCACTACAAAATTCGCTGAACCACTTCACCTATAAAATGAGTGCATTGAACTAGATTTATATGGTTTCATGAGAAGCAAAAAGACTTAGTGGATAGAGGGAAAACATTAGAGTAAGAAAATTTGGATGCAAATCCCACCTCAGTCATATACTGACTGTATGATTCCAGAGAGGTCTTTTATCTATAGCATAGTCCAATTCCCATTTGGAGAAGTGTTCTCATTTGAGATTATCCTACACCAGAGACATCTTAAATCGATTCCAAAACCCAACAAAACCAAATTAAACTTTCAAACAAGCTACCGGGAACATATGCAAAGGCAAAAAAAAAAGGGGGGGGGTTTGTTCATATAGGAAATAATTCATTTTGGAGGCAGCACAGTGAAGCAGAGAAAGGTGTTGGATTTGGGAATAAATCATGACCTTGCCACCTACTATCTGTGTGACCTTGGGCAACTCATACAGCCTAATATCATTTTGTCACTTTCCTCAAATGCAGATTCAGTATTTCAGACTACATGACCTTGAAGAGCCCTTCCAGCTCTTAAATCTAAGATCTTATTATTTAGGAATATAGTAGTATGGAAAGTGTATTGAAGGGCAAGTCATTTAACCTCACCATACCTTGGCTATCTAACTATCAAATGGGAATGACACTGACCTACTATAGGTTCAAGTGAGTTAATGTTTGTGAAAATGCTACTTCTAAAGTAAAACATATAATGCCATAGAGTTGTGATTTTTTACTTTAACACTTTTTCACAATTTTACTATGTCTGAGAACTAATATAAATTGCCCACCTCCCAAACAAAGAAAAAAACCCAATCTCAGTAAAACAAATAAGCAAATAACAACCACCACAAATAAACAAACAAACAAACAAACAAAAAACTCCTTTCTTTGGGTAGCCAGCCTTCTCTTTGATGATCAACTTCTCCATTCTTACCTGTGCTGATCCCCAGATGACAGAAGCACCAGCCAATGTTAGGATTATACTGGAACCTTTTCTAAATTGTTAGTAACTACTGAAGCTTTTATTTTACTGGAGCATTAGAAAAATTAGAGTCACTACCTCCATGATCCCTAATTTTTGTTGTTCAACCTGTAATAAATGAAGCTTAGGCAGAGCTCTGAGCCAATGGCATTTTGAAAGAGTCCATGTCCCCTCTAATAAAACAGACTTCAAATCTACATAATGCCCCTAATACCCATGACCCAGTTGATATAGGGTTTGAAACTGAGTTCAATACTGGGGGCAAGACTATATACAAAATCCTATTGGTTAATAGTCCTTTTTCAAGGAGAAAAATGCTACATTAGCAAAATTGGTCTAACAGCAAGGGGGTCACAGTTTGGGAAAAGCATGGGACATCTTCATTGACTAATTGGTCATAAAATGGGCAAAACAATGGTGACTAAGTGATACCATCACTTGTTCATGTTGGATAGGAGAGACTGTCTGAAGAAACAAAAATAAGTTGGGGTACTTTCCAAAGAATCAAGGAATACTACCTATACTGGGTTTTATGAAAATGGAATGGTTAATGACTTTACTAACCACCTTGATTTTCTTGAGTTCACTTACTATCCAGAAGAGGCTGGAGTGAGCTGAGAATCTGAATCAGCCAATCAGGAGGCTGATAGAGCATCCCTTGAGCTTGACATGCCAGAAATCCTTTGCAGTGTTTGCTTGCTGAACCTGAAACTCTCTGCTACATAGCAACCACAGAACTCACTTAAGCTGGTTTATGCCAGCTCCTAATAGACTGAACTTTTGCTCATACATCCTGGTCTAAGGCCCCTGAAGACTTTCCATCCTAAGGCACTTCCCTGTTTCATGTTCCCTAAGGTATCTCATAATTTCTATTTAATGACCTTCTTTTCTGGTAAATGAAAACTGAACCTAAAGAACCATAACAGTACCTAAATTGGGTGATAATACAGTCATCCCCACTCTCCTTTGTCTTTATAATCCTTAAAGTCTTGCCCATAAGAAGAGCTCAGTTCCAGCTACAGATTCACATCCATGCCTCCAGCTTGGCAGAAATAAAGCACACATGCAACCTAATACCATTTTGTCTTTCTAAGACCAAATTCACGTTAACAGTTTGCACATGGAATTTGAGCAAAATAGGATGGAGATATCTTTGATGGCATTCTTGTGATTGCACAAATTGCAAAACTGGCAAACAAGTGATGGATATTGTATTGAATTTTAAGTAATACTATAAGAGCTTATCTAATTATCCCTATATGATGCATGTAAAATATCAATTGATTAAGACTGATTGAAATAGAGCAGGGGTCCAAATGAATCATTTCTAACACTCCACATCAAAATAAAAGGTTTCTAAGGAAACTAAATTATACTGACCCCAATCAACCTTCATTTAAATGTAGTATTTACAAAGATTAATATTGTTTTATGTCAAACTTTTGCAAATGACAATACTGCACATTTATTTTAAAGTTTGATTCAGCTGACTGAGAACTCCCTGTAGAGAGACTTTCTTCTAAGACTATCTCCACTTCATTAAATAACATAATTACTTAGCCAAAATACAGATGAGTCAGTTGGAATTTCCTACTGGTCTAAAGTAGTTAGATGAAAAGATTATTTTGCATGGAACTAGGGAATACATGTGAATAGAAATAGCTATTCACCAAAAACATAATTTCTATTGGTGTTTATGATCAAAACATGTCCTGGGTAAAAGGGTGTACTAGGTGAATTTTAATATATGTGGGTGATGGGAGAATGGTGATGCATTGAATTTGGAGAGAGAGAGAGAGAGAGAGAGAGAGAGAGAGAGAGAGAGAGAGATGGAGGGAGGGAGAGGGGAGGGAGAGAAGAAGGGAGGGAGACAGACAGAGAGACAAATACAGATACAGACAGAGACAGGGAAAAACAGAGACAGACAGATAGGAATAGAGAAAGAGAAAGAGACGTGATTGGAATATCTTTAGAGCAGTTTTGCTTATGGGACACTGACTTAAAACTCTTCAAAACATAATCAGACTGGATCATAGTGAGGTAGCAGAGGAAAAGGCCACCAGATTTCAATTGAGGATCAAGGCAGATATGGAGCTTCTGATTGGGGATAGGGAAGTAATTATCAGTGAGAGGAGAGGATACTGGGGACAGCATGATTGGACCAGAGAAAGCATTTGCAACTGGATTCAGTTCCTAGAAACCAGAAGACAGTGTAGTGTGATAAACCAGAAGAATGAAGTCAAATCAACATTATTTGAAGACATCACTGGAGGGTCAGAAATGGCAGACTACTCCATTATCTTTAACAGAAAAACCCCAGATGGGGTCATGAAGAATTAGACATGCCTGAAACAACCAAACAATTGGGATGCATAAATCACACTATTTTGAAAAGGCCCAAATCAAAGCTAACTATGTTGTGGCACAGTGGAAGAACTTTGACTCTGGAGTCAAAGGATGTAAATTGCAGCTCTTACCACTGATGTTGCCTTTGTGTAACCTGGGTCAAGATATGTAATCTCTCTTGTCCTCAGCTTTTTTTCCATCTGTAAAATGACAGGATCAAACTAGATTTTTTTTTCTAGTTCTAGGATTCACATGCTTGTTACCAGAGAGATTGGAATCAAACAAAATCTAGTGATTAACATCACTGACATTCAGAGTTAAAAGATAGGGAGAGGGGCAATGGAAAAATTTCTCTAGCAAAGATTGAATTATAATTATCTGTCTCAAGTGCTAGAAGCAGCTGGCCAAGGGTGCAGTTAATTTAAAGAGTCCTTCACCAGAGGCACTATTCACAGTGATCCCATTTTTAAAACACAAATTCAGATTGAGTTGAAATAAAAGCAAAGGAACTTTTCTGCCTGTTCTACCAGACCTTCCCATTTGCCCCTTCCCTCGCCTCCCTCACTTTAAGCCATGCACATATATTCCCTTAATGCTTTTCAGAGCATTTAGCTGCTAGAGTGATGACATTTGTTCTTTGTCCTTCAAGATGACCATAACATCAGGAAGGTGATGCTGTGACCTGCAAATGAAGTGGAATTAAATGAGGGAGGGCTGTGTAAAGTTACCAGCCTTATTTTCTCTTCCAGAGTCGGCTAGGTATAGTAGTCAGATATAGATCAATATGGCTGGAGATGTTCCTGAATGCAGTGGAAGACCTTGGCCTTTTTAAACTAAGGTCTTTAACAGGTCTCAGTCTGACTGAGGCAACCACCCATTCAGTTATTTAGGCTGGGTAAGAAAGGCTAGAGTAATAGGCAGTTGTGAAATCGGAAAACAGTAAAGCCTGAAAGTTAACTTGGAAAGTTAAAGACTCGGAAGTCTCCATGGGGATTTTTTAGCAAGGAGAAAATACTATACGGGATATCTTTTGAAGATGTTATTGGCTTCTGCTCTGGTGTGTTGGGTATCTTTTTATAAAATGAAACCTCAGTTGGGCAGTTGGGATGCAGATTGAGTTCTCAGAGTGTGTTGTTTCCTGAAGGTAGCTCTTCTTTGGTTCCAATCCCTCTGAGTACTGCATAAGGAATTGAGAATTGCAGGTGTCACCTTCAGAGTGAAGTATGGTACCCAGTTTTGCTGTTAACAAAAGACCTATTATAATAGCTTTATACCTCAGTTAAAACAGGGAGACCAGGGAGATGATTATGGAATATTTTAGCAAAGCAGATGTTACTATTCAATAGAAAGATCATTCAAGTCTTTGAAAATTTGGGAACTAAAATGACTTTCTTAAAACTTCTGACTTGGGAAATCATGGGAGCACATCAATATTTTCCCTGCAAACTTTGCATCAGTTATTCTTTTTTTTTTAATTCAGCACAAGAAGATGCACTTGGACCTTCACTGCAGAATGAAATAAGAATATTTAGAGGGTAGAGAATAGGTTTTGTAAGGAAATCTGTCTGGGATCTCAGCCAAGGTTGTCTACTAATTTTAGACAAAAATACCGTTTTTATATAAAATAATGTTACTTTAGGTGATTCCATACATGGACTCTAAGGACAGCATTTTATATTGAATTTCCACTCAATATTGTATATTTAATTTTGTTTTCATTCCCCATGCTGTCATACTTCAGCTTAATTCATTAACTTCTTGAGGGGAGGAGCATTAAGAATTATTTTGTGGGGGGTATGGTGGATGTAGGCAACATTTTTGCCCAGTCCCTGGTATAATACTTTGAATATTTTGCCTGGGTCTGTGGCTACTTTTTAAAGGTATTTTTGGCAAAGAAACTCCCTGTGTTATTGCAAGTTGGACCTTCTTTCCAACATTTAATCTTAATTGCTTGGGAAAAGTATTGTTGTTGCTGCTGACATGCAGTACACTCTGTGACCCTATTTGATGTTTTTTTTGCCAAAGATACTAAAGTGGTTTGCCATTTCTTTCTCTAGCTCATTTCACAAGTGAGAAAACTAAAGCAATCAGGGTTAAGCGACTTGGTCAGAGTCATACATCTAGGAAGTGTCTGAGGCCAGATTTGGATTCAGAAAGATGAATCATTCTGATTCCAGGACTGACACCCTATCCACTTTATTGCCTAGTTACCTGCTATACTCCTGCCCAGAAGAACCTTAAGATCACTTACTCTAAATCTCTAATTTTATAGATCAGGAAATTAACACCAAAAGAAATCAATTAACTTTCCCTACAGTTATACAGATCAGACTAGAAACCAGGTCTTTTGACTTGTCTTCATTCTCTACTGAACCAATGGAATTCTGTGCTATTCTGCATTACATTAATTTATTTTTCTATAAATGGTATGTGAAGGCAGAACAATAATGGATAAATATCCCCTTCTGGCATGCTGTAGATAAGAACTCTGAATAAATTCTAAGTTTCTTTTGCATTTTCTATGGAGAATTAAATGCCCAGTGATTGCAGAGTCTCTTGATTATCTGTCATGAACCTTGCTATAATCTATTGCAAGTCCTGAATTAGTATTTAATATGGAAGTGCAGACTTGTCAGGTTGGAGGCTAATAGCTTTCTTACACAGAGGGATGAATGTTTTCATATTCATTCCTTTTCTTCAGTATCTATGTTTCATTGAATTGCTTCTTGAGCCTTCTCCTTGCTAATTCCCAAGTAACCTCTCTTAAAATTTGACTTCTTCATCATGTGCTGATGATTCCATAGTAGAAAACAAGCTCTGTCAGAGGCTGAGCCTGGCAGGTTACAAAGCCTTCAAGTTTATATCTGAGTACCAACATAACTGAGACTCTTTTCCCAAAGGCTCGACACAGGTAATGAAATTTGGGTGCTACAACAATGCATGAAACAAGGATTGGTTGTGTGATCTGCCCTGAAGAAGGGAAGACCCACCTGTATGGAGCTTTCACAGTATCAAAGCAAGCAAGTTTAAAAACAAGTACAACTCTCTTTCAAATATGGTATTAATAATAAATGGTTATTTGAGATTAAGACTAAATACCTTGGGATTACCCACTGCGTTTACTCTAATAATAACTGTCTTTCAAATGTTGCCAACATTTTACCATCAAAGCAGGAAAATGCATTAGGGGATATGAAAAATTGTTTTTTGGTCCTGGCTCTGTCAAAGGCCATACCTAAGGATACATCAATTGGCCTTATGGATCTCTCAGTTTTTGCAACGAAAAAGTTCAGCCCCTAGCCTCATTTATGTACTCCTTAAGGAGATGTTTGAAACAACATTTTTCAGCTGGAAGACACGTAGAGACCTACCCTTTCTATTTGCACATGAGGAAACTGAATTTAAGTGACTTGCCAAAGGTTACATGTAATTTCAGGGTTGAAATTAGAATCCACTTCTTATGGCTCCAAGATAGTGTAATTTCCATGACATGCTACCTTCTTTTGCTTTATTCTGCACTAAACTCTCTCATACAATATTGTAGTATGATGGGTCACAGGAAAAGAGATTGCCAAAAGGAAGCATATTTCTTTGGACTACAATTTCATTTGTAACTGAAGTGTCTGGCCCTTTATCATACTAAAATACTATGAGTCATAATTCAGCTTATTCCATCCTGGATCTGGAAAAGGAAGTATGTTTCTGCAAATACAGGAAAGGATATTGCTTTCTATTTTTTAATTTAATTTTCATCAATATTCTCCTTTTGCAAGGCAGATACCCATAACTTATTATAAAGAATTTTAAAGTAAAAAAAAAAAAAAAAGCAGTTCAGTTGCATCAACAAACATACTCCTTAAATCTGATAGCATAGCCTATATCCATAGCTCTCTATCTTTGCAAAGAAGAAAGGAAGTTGTATTTTCTCAGGTGGTCTCCAATTACCTTCTATTTTTGAAAGCTTCTAGATAGTCACTCATAGTTAGAATAGAATAGATAGATTCATAGCTAGAATGCTGGACTGGTAGTTTAAAGACTGGGGTTCAAATCCCACCTGAAATTCTTTCTAGCTGACTGATTCTCAATAAGTCACACCTTACCTCTCTGGGTTTCAATTTCCTCATCTTGTTGAAAGGGATACCTTACAAAGTAGGAGTTATTATGCATAAGATACTTTGTAAATCTTAAAGTGCTATATAAAAGTAAGGTGTTGATAATATTATTAAAGGTATCAGCTTACTTGATATTTATTGAGCATCTTTCATAAGTGGGGCACTTATCTAGACCCTAAGGATATAAATGTAAGGCCCTACTGTTTTACTATGTATGCAGTTGTTTCATTCAAATTTAGGGTAGAATTTAACTAGTAATTATCAATGGAAAAATCACTAAATAATAGTTTAGAAAAGGAAGAGCCTAATGGTAATTTACTAAATTAAACCCACAAAAGTTAACAGGAAGACAGAATATAATAATTTTCTAGTGGAATGTAAGCAGTACTATTTTAGGCTTGAGGAGAGTTGTATGAACTCATTATTGCCTGTGATCCTTTTTATTAACAAATGTGAGGCTGATTATGATATACTCAAGAGATGGTTGGCTATGACTTGACAAGATAATAGGTGAGTTAAATTTTCATTACTGTTTTCTACTTTACTTCAGAATTTCCTCAGGCTCATACTTAGATTACTAACTAGGCCCAGAGCTGCTTAGTTTGTTGTTACTTTAGATTATATCTCTGGACTCCAAAATCTACAATGCAAATTATTATTAAAAGTATTTATTGTTAAAACCAAGAGTGTTAGTAGTCCCTGGTTCCCTGGTGCTACCTCACCTCTATAAATATGAGGCAATCTTACTTCCTGCTTTGGGAAGATATAATTCACTCCTGGATTCTAGCTCATTTGTTAGGTATTTCCAGAACTGAGCAAAAGTTGTGCCAAATGTTACAAATCACATATGATCTGTGTCATGAGACCCTCAAACTATTTCATTTACAAGCATATAAAGCATACAGTAATTTGAACCTCGGCCATACAAGGAAAAAGTCAGGGCTTTGTGACTTTCCTGGCATTACCTTGCAAAGGGCTTTCTGCATGCATTTCCTCAGGCTGCCTTTTAAAATATTGAAATGTAGGGTTTCACCATGTCTAAAGGAGATGACAGTGCCAATCCTAGCATTACTGTACATTTACTCTTGAAAAAAAAAAAGTGTGAAATGCTTCTATCACAATTTACATTCAGTATAAATCAAGCTAAAAGATATTATGCATGGCCAAAAAGTATCATAAAGAAATTATTAATATCTTGTGGATAAAGTACCAGACTTGCCTTTAGAGAAAAAGAGATGAGTGCCTTTTTAAAGAAGCGTAACTGTATTTTTGTGGTAAAGATGTTTCCATTTTTTGAAACATTTTAAATGCTAAACAAATTTTGATCATTCATTCTATTGTATGTTGCATATTGCAAGGATGGCACTGATTTGAAAGCATAGCTGAGAATGTTTGTATCTAAGTTAGTCTGCTTGTAGATAAATTACAGAGACAATTTAGGTGTCAGACTTCCAATAACACCTGAAATTTTGTGTTGTTTATTTAAGAAATTCATGGTCTTGGAGCTTTGATGTTAGCACTCCCTTTTCATAAATCTTACTATTCTTATTTTAAAATTAGATGACAGGAAACATTTTGGAGATTCATTATTAGTAAATTGACTGTTTGATTTATTTTCAGGGCTAGCATCAAGCAAAATTTTTAAAGTTGGAGAATATGGTCTTCTAACCCTTTCACCTTAGAATTCCTGAGGCATCCTTCCCTGGCACCCTTTCAAAGTCTCCTCCACTCTTCCTGCACCACTCGGTGCCTAACATTTTGGTTAGATGTTAGCAAATTCCTAATAAATTTTGCAATGATTGAGTAGATAGAGTTGTTTGTTACAATGAGGTGAGATCTGGAGCCAGAATGCAGAGCTGGAATTCCATGAATAATTGCTTAATAATCTTTTATACCTTATTTACTAGATGTGTTATTGTCACTTAAAAGTCACTTTAATATGTGGACAATACCTGCTTTAACTTCCTTAATAGGTCAGACAGGAATAGAAACAAGATTTCATTAGTATGTGGAACTCTGACAGGAAGGAAAACTATGGAACTTCCACACAGATCAGTACCTTTTCTGCCACTTATAGTCTAAGGCAGTTCCCTAGGATACTGAAAGATAAGGGTCAAATAAATGCTTTACTTTCAGGGATATACCCAGTATATGTCAGAAGTAGTACTTCAATCCAGGTCTTCTATTGCTAAACTATAGTCACAGAGGTCAAGTGAAATAATGTTTGTGAAAACATTTCATAGCTATTACATGGCTATTATGAAAGGTTAAATTACTGTTATTTAGTCTGCATTTAGGTGCATGCTTCCCAGGAGTATTTGTACTCTAACAGTAACCTCTTGAGACTAGAAAGTATTTGAGATCTAAAGGAATGAAACTCAAATATTGGAATAGTAGAACTTCAGGACCAATATGGAGATGAAATAGAAAGATCTTCCTGGTACTTCTCAAAGTCTATTCTATGAACAGACATCTGTTTTAACCTTCTTATAAGGTCACCTCTAAAGGCAGCTAGGTGGCCAAGCAAAGAGAGCACTGACCCTATAATCAGAAGAACTCAAATTCAAATCTAGTCTCAGCCACTTACTAGTTGTGTAACCTTGAACAAATCACTTACCTTTCTTCATTTATAAAATGAGTCGGAGAAGGAAATGATAAATCTCTCCAGAATCTTTTCCAAGAAAATCCCAAATAGGGTCATGAAGAATCAGATGCTATGGAACAACCACAATGAAAAAAGCGACCTCTGCTTCTTTTTACTGAATGAATCAGCATGAGGGTAGTGAAAAGATAGCTAGATTTAGAGCCAGAATACCTGTATTAGAACCAGAATTCTTGGCTCTGTCACTTTTCTCTATGACTTTGGGGATCTCATCTCTCTGCGTTTCCTTAGCTCTAAAGCAAGATGGGGTTAAACTAGATGAACTCAAAGGTCCTTTATATCTCTATCTAAATCCATGATCCTTAATTTCATGAACACTTTCTCTGTCAAAAGCAAAGAAAAGCATTTTCTTTCTCAAAAACCTAAAGTTATTTTCAGGTAGTTATTCTCTGTAAAGTTTTAGAAAATGAGAATTGCTACAATGGTCATGATGTGGGGGTTGAGCTATGGAGAATTTATCATTTGGTACAATTCAGTTACAACACTTCTCCTTCCTATTTTTCTTCTGCAGTGCCCCCTAGAGCTAACTATTCATGGTGCTGTCTGACATCCTGTAAACAGACAACCCAGACATCAGATTGGCTTCATGGGGAATGAAGGAAAGATGCCAAGGAACAGAACAACTTGTGAATTGTGGTAATTTGATAGGAAGAGGGAAAATGTGTATCCTAAAAAAAAGAACTTATTTATGAAAATATGAGCTCCATATCATGTTAGCTTGGGGTTAAAAGACAGCAAAGGGCACCTTAGACCCATAAAAACTTAATGATGGACTTTTTTTTTCCTTCGGTGTATGAGTGTAGTGTTCAATCTTTTTTTTTTTTTTTTTTTCCTTTTGATTGTTAAAAATGATAGTTAAAGGAACAAGAGGAATAACTACTACATGGGGGGAGCTTTTGACATTTCAGACTGAAATGATACATTTTTTTTTATTGCTTTTGATCTTCTCCCCTGAGAGAAGAGAGAGCCTTTGACACTTGGGGGATTTACTTTCCTGACTCTTTACAATCAAATCCCTTAGGTGTTTCATATTCCCCAATTGCTTTTACTCTCCTTTTCTCCCACCCAATTATTCCTGGCTGTACTTGAAGTGTTTTATAAGAATGAAACTGGTACAGTGGAACCAACACTGGCTCTTTATTCATTGGGGTTCAAATCCTGCCTCTAGTAATATGTGTGTGACTTTGAGGAAATCATATAACTCCTTGGGTGTCAGATTCTTCATCTGTAAAAAGAGTTGAAGTAGAAGGACCATGAAGTCTCAGGCCTCTATATGTGATCTGCCTACCACTACAAAGAATCAGCTAGTTAGAAGTGCAGTGGAGAATTCTAAAGCTTTCCTCAATTTGCCTAAATATGTCCCCGAGGCTTTAACTCAACCAGTTATATGCAAAACTATTCCTATAGATAACCTACTTTAAGAAATTCAGTGTCATTGTTTTGTTCTGTTTTCTAAGTGAAGCCAGTAAAATGTGTTTCTTCTTCCTTTAAATACAGATTCTTTGGATTTCCAAATCATTTGTGGATACATTTTAATAGAACAAATGTAAGCCAGGCATTAGAGCCAATGACTTTGCTAGCATGTGCTATTCAGGCTTCTCCCATACTTTGCTGCCAGTGTACCTCCAACACTTCTGCCTCATCAGATGCCTCAATGGTTCTGCCAAGGAATCTTCATTCTGATATGTAGCCCCTGGCAGGAATTGACAGTTCTGAGACAGCTAAGGAATTCAGATAGAGATCATGGGATTTAACTGAATTATATTTCCTTCACTGAGGTCAACAAGAGTCAGACACAGAAGAAACTTTTGTGTCCTTACATACTATGCTGTTACAGCATTTGAAGTTGTGCAGGAAGCCTCATATATTATTTAAAAGATGCAAGGTGCAATAGAAAGAATACTACTCTCCAGTTGAGGATCCGTGTACCAATCTTGCCTCTGATATTTACGACTTTGGTTTTAGTTTTCTCATTTGAAAGATGAAAGGATTGGACTCAATGGCCTCTAAGGCACTTTTCATTTCTAGATCTATGAGTCTATATTTATCCACATGTTCTTTTTTTTCTTCTGAGACAATTGGGGTAAAGTGACTTGCCCAGGGTCATACAGCTAGGAAGTGTTAAGTGTTTGAGGTCAGATTTAAACTAAGATCCTCCTGACTTCAGGGTTGGTGCATTCTATCCACTGTGCCACCTAGCTTCCTCTCACACATATGTTTTGAAAATAAAAACCTTTAATAAAAATTTTTTAAAAGTACAAAAACCAAAAATGTTTGGATCAGTTCACAGTTCCACTAAAACTGAATTAGTGTCCCAATTTTCCCACATCCCCTCCAATATTTATTGTTTCTTCTTTCAATCATTTTAGTAAACCTGATAGGTATAAAAGCTATTTCAAATTCTATTTGCAATTGTTTAATCTATAATGATTTATAGCATTTTTTCACGTGGCTAAAATTGTTTTTATGTCTCCATTAGAAAATTGCTTGTTCAAATCCTTTGACCATTTGCCAATCGGGGAATGACTTATAATCTTATGGGTTTAGTAAAGTTTTTTTTTTTTTTTTAATATATATTTGAGGTATGGGACCTTTATCTGAGAAACTGCCTATAAAAAGTTTTTCCAATTTTGTTCTTTACTTCTGATCTTGGCTACACTTGTCTTATTTACACAAAATCTTAATTTAATGTAATCAAAATTATCTATTTTATACTCCTCTCTGCTCTCCATTGTTTTGTTTTGTTTTTTGATAAATTGTTTGCTTATGTATAAGTCTGATAGGTAATATATTCCATTTTCTTCAAATTTCCTTCTAGTATCTCTCTTTATTTCTAATCAATGTATCCATATTGAGCTTATCCTGGTAAATAGTGTCAGATAATGGTGTACTTCCAGTTTCTGCCAGACTGCTTTCCAGTTTTCCTGACTTTTTTTTTTTTTTTTTTTTTTTTAGTGCATTTTTAGTGAAGAAGGTTACTCTTCTAATTTTCTGCCATAAATTCAAAATTATCCTAAGGATGTGAGTGTAAAAGTTGTAGAAGCATAGTTGTAATTATGGTCAATTTCTCTTTACCAAATACTCGTTTCAAACCCCAACATGTAGCTGCCAGCATGACTGTAAGTTGAGGAGAATGGCTAGCCTAGAAATAGAGAAAGGCTTTATAAATGCAACATTGGATATCAGGCCTGTAAGCAACACTGTTGGCCTGAGTGGGATGCATGTCTGAGTTATATATAGCTATCAGAATTTTCTAGAATGAACTATTTAAGTACACTTAGTATTATTCAAAGGAGACTAAACACAAAGAGTAAGTTTGGCAGAATAAACTGTACACATCATATAGATCCCTTGGCCCTCACTAACCTGTTAGGCTAGATTTCACCCTTCTCCATGCATTCTCTGTCCTACTTTAGAGGAACTGAGAGTTTCTAGGCACTTAACAAAGGGCTTCACTTTATACTAATGGTGTTCCCTCAAATGAATGAGGTAGTCACCTGTTCTCCAGTTCCATTTAGTCATTTATATTCATTTCAGATTTTACAAAGGAATATTTATTTCAGAAATATACATATTTACTCCATGCCATGATAGAGAAACAATCTCCTATCCCTGCCCCTCCTCTACTCCATATCACTTCACTCTCTGGGAAGGAAAAAGGGATTAGGTTCCTAGTTTAGTGCCATTTCTATAGAGAACAGTCTAAGTTACCAGGTCAAATCCTACTTTAAGCTGGAGTCCCAGTGTAGCTTTTTACTACTTTCTTGCTGGGCTGTTAGATCGAACAATCCTAGCTGCAATCCTACCTCACCCACCTGGATTCACACAGACCACCAGCGCCTGAAACTGAGAGTGACAAATGACAAAGATTAGAAACAGGAATCCCCAAGTCTGTTCTCAGAATCAGAGTAAAAGAAGGAATGGGAGAAGGTAAGTCTTTCCTCTTTTATTGGTTTATATCATGGAGAATATGTTATGGTCTCTGTGAGGTTGCAACAGATAAGAAAAAATGAAAATATCATATCAGAAAGAGGAGAGTGGATTAGTGTCAACAGTTTTAAAGACACAGACAAGTTACCCCCACTTAATCATTAAGGGATGAAAATTCCTTTATGTTAGGCAATCTGGCACACTCCAAAGGTTCTCAAAGGCTCATTCATGTTAGATGAACTCAGCATATCCAGACAAGTTTTGGTTATACATAGGTCACTGGAGTAGAAATCAAGAAGATGCAGGTTCAAATTCCAACTCAAGTGTTTACAGTGTGATCCTGAGCAACTCATTTAATTTTTCTAAGTCTCAGATAATACTAGCATCTACCTAACATGAAACAGCCAAATTAAATTAAATGAGTTAATGAATTGACAGGACTTTACAAGGCTTCCTTTTCTGGACAGCTTTCTCCTCAGTGGATAAATCTATTACCTAAAAAATTCAATGGCAACAAATTTGTCAATTGTCATAAGTGATATAGATAAACTCAAAGAAACATCAATAAATTAGATTTAAATCCCACATTACCATATTTTATTGAGTAAAGTCAGTAGATACCTAGGACAATGCTCGTAAATTCCCAGTGGGAGAAAATGTCATATATGGTTCTGTGTCATGTAAATCTAAAAATACCTTTAGATTATATAAGGTAAATGTGAATCAGTAGTCCCCAATCTCTGTTGTTGTTGCTATACTTGACCAATCTTTCATGGGGCAAAATTTAATAACCTGAGATTGTTAAGAGAAAAATCCTTAAATTATATCTAAGCTCATGAATTGGCCACCTAATCTACCAGGGGATTTTTGCCAGGTAGAATTCTACATAAAGAGTTCAAACTAATGTTCCTTAAGTCCTTAGATGTCACATGTTGAGGAGAAGGAGAACAGAGACAGAGATAGAAAGACAGAGAAAGACAGACAGACACACAGAGAGAGACAGATAGACACAGAGAGAGAAGAGAGAAAAAGAGAGAGAAGAGAGAGTCAGAGAGAGAGAGAGAGAGAAAGAGACAGAGACAGATAGACACAGAAAGAAAGAGACAGAAGGAGAGACAGAGAGACAGCTGGAGAGACACACAGAGACATAAACAGAGAGAGACAGATAGACAGAAACAGAGAAAAGAGATAGATACAGAGAAAGCAATAGAAAAACAGAAAGACACCCAAAGAAAGGTACAGACACAGAGATACAGACAAGCCCAGAGAGAGACACACAGAGAAGAGAGAGAAAGAGAGAGAGAGAGAGAGGGAGAGAGAGAGAGAAGAGAAGAGAAGAGAAGAGAAGAGAAGAGAAGAGAAGAGAAGAGAAGAGAAGAGAAGAGAAGGAGGAGGAGGAGAAGAAAACAGATACAAAGACAGACACACAAACTCAGAGATAAAGAAATAAAATCAGAGACAACAGAGAATAAGATATATAGAGAAATAAGCAGAAAAAAAAGAGGGAAATAGTTCTTCCCTGGTTAATCAACAAAAATATAAGTGTGGAAATGAAATAAGTAGCAACAATAATGATCTTTAAATGTCTGAAAGGTATCTTCAGAACATCCATATGAGGCAAAATAGATTGCTAATATCACACATATACAATGTTTAATATCTGTCTCCATGCTTTTTATAGGCTATCCCTATTCATGGGACCCTTTCCCAAACTTCTACTTTTTGGACCCTTTAGCACCTTTCAAGGATCAGAACACATATCAATTATAACCTAAAGATCCTAATTTTCTCCATTGTGGATGCTCCCCAATAATTTTGTATTTATACACATATGTAGTTACATAGATCTGCACACATATAGTTATCCCTTCCACTTCACAACTTCTCCATCTCAGTTTCCTTGTATTGTGTAAAGGAAATTAAATGGGAATTTTTTAGGAGTTTTGTGTGGAAACTCAGTATCTCAGATAACACACAAGGCCAGCAGATGACATAGAGTCTATGACCAAATACTTAACCAAAATGTTACAATAAGGTACTGTAAACACCCCATAAAAGAAAAAGAAAAAAAATTCAGACATTTTTGGTATTAAGGGAGGGCTCAATTTTTTATATGGATTTTCCAGATTGTGGGGGCACTGAATCTCTAATCTCCATGATATGAAATACATAATTGTATGCATTCATATTTATATAATATTTACTTATTTGCAAACATGCTGTTTCCCTAAAATTGAATAAAAGATCTTAGAGAGCAAGGGCAATTCTTTTAGTTTTGTATCCCAACCCAGCTTAGCATAGTACCTGTTACAAAGTAAGTGCAATGAGTAATATAGCATTTCCTAGATGAATTGAATTGAAGAAGAACTGTTTGGTGCACCATACCTCTCATTGGAAAGGAATAGTGACATTTAACACCAACTTGTAAGAACAAAATTAAACAACCAACTTGTAAGACAAAAATGAAAATAAACAAAATCTAAATTGATGGCTTATAAATTGCACCAAAATGCTTACCTTCACTTTGGGGATACTGAGCTAGTGTTAAAGCATTGTTTTATAGTTTTTCCCCTTCTTCTCCCTAGTCAGGCAAGGTTTGCTGATTGGAGTCTTGCTGTCAGCCAACTGGGATTCAGAAAGCCAGGATGCTTTGAAGTAACATAAGTTTGAGTGTAGCAGGTGGTCTTTCCTGCTGTTTATAGTGCAGCTTGGGGAATTCTGTCTGATGTAGCAGCTCCTCTTTATCTACATGGAATCTGTGTAAATCATGAAAGAACAGATGGAAAAATAGTCACATTCCCCTGTTCACCTCTTAGTAGCAGCTCATAAAGCACCATGTATCCCTTGCTTCTCCCCAACCCCGCCCCCCCAGCCTCAATGCACACACAAAATTCAGTATGTTGGTCATTCAACTGTTACAAGAGAATCGTTCTGTTTACAAAAAAATGAATTAGACAAAGAAAACAAAAGCAGCAAACAATTTAAATGACCACAGCTGCTATATACATGCCTTTTGCAATTATATTCCAGATTTAAGTTAAGTAAACACTGGGAAATTGGAAATTATCCTTAATTGATGCTTCCAAAAGTCCTGGAAAACCTGTTATTGATGCCAGAAAAAGCAAGGAAGTAGAGAAATTCTATTGCTATTATTGAATATTTTCTATTTAGTTTTAAAAATGCTATCACCTTTTCTGACAGTTTTGCCTCTGAAATCCTTGAATCATTTTCTAAAGTTCTGCTATATTGAATTTCATATGGGAAATTACCAAAGAATAAAAATTAAGCTGAAAAGGATTGATTTCTGTTTCCCATAGATTTGGGACAAATAATAATTTCAAGCCATTTCATGCATTCAGAAAGGGCAACTCATCTTACCATGGGCTACAGGGTATTGTAGCAGAAGGAGCAATGAATTTAAAGTCAATAGACTTGGCATTGATTCCTGGCTCTGCTATTTACCATTTGTAAGTAAGTCACTTAAAATCTCTGAGATTTGTTTTTCTAAAGTAGAAGGGTTTGTATTAGTGTAGCCTAAATAATATCTGAGGATACTCATGCTACCATTGCCACTGAGGATTTGGGGCTCCAGTGCTTGCTTACATTTGCCCATCAGAATTATAAAGCCACTCCTAAGGGGACATAGATGATTCTCTAATGCCATAAATTGTCTCCCATTGGTGAGTTTTCCTTTAAGATTATTAGTCAAGAGCTATTTTAATTCTTGTTTACATGTTTTATTTGTATCCAACTATTGGTAACCTTCTTTGGGGTTTTCTTGGCAAAAACAGTGAAGGGATTTGCTATTCCCTTCTCTAGATCATTTTATATGTAAGGAAACTGAGATAAATAGAACCAAATGACTTGCCCAGGATCATGCAGCTAATAAGTGTCTGATGCCAGATATGAATTTAGGAAGATGAATTTTCCTCATGACAGGCTGCATTATCCAGCTTCTGATAACTATTATTGTTGTTAGTTGTTCAATCATGTCCAACTCTTTGTGGTCCATGTGGTTTTCTTGCCAAGGATACCAGAGTACTTTGCCATTTCCTTTTCCAGGGGATTAAGACAAAGAGAGATTAAGCAAGACCTGCCCAGGTCTTGCTGACTTCAGGCCACCTAACAGGTTCCCTTTTAACTAGTTAACTTTAAGTTGCTTTTAGAAAGGGGTATTTCCTAAAGAATCCTGAATATAAAACATCTTCCTGAGAATCTATGACATATTCTAATACAAGTAAATTTAGAGTCTAGGGGAAAGTGGAATCAGATTTAGATAATTAAGGTAGGAAAGGAATAACTCATAGATTCTGGTTTCTGAATGTGTTTTTTTCTTTTTCTTTAATGGAGGTACTCTAAGATTTCCTCTTAAGCATGGGTAATATGATTCCATCTCTTTTTAGCTTCCTATGCAACAATTGTCACCAGTTCGATATAATTAAGATAGTTATGGAAAGATAGAAAATTCAAAATCATCTAAACTCTAAAGCTTCTAATGTCCTTCTCCAGGCTAAAATGGGAGTAGGATGATTTTGTCGCCAATCTTTATACAATGATAGAATCATATATCTGGAGCAAAAGGAACCTCAAAAATATTGTAGGACAATCCCTTTTCTTTACATATGAGAAAATTAAGAACAAGTTATGTTAAGTAAATGACCCTAAATCTTCCAGCTTCAAAAATCAAATTTGAGTCCAAATTCTCTGATATCAGAGTCAGATTTATTTCCTTTGCACTTTTTCTTATATTTGTAGATCCTTTGGTTCTTCAAATTAAGAAAAAATCCTTTAAAAGTATTTTGCTTTTAAATTAAGCAAATTTTACATTTATTGGAATATATGAAAGAATGAAAAAAAATTAAGCCCTTAATATGTGCTAATTATTATGCTGAAGGTATAGATTCAGACAAGTAGAGTACTATGTCACTTCAAGGAGCTTATATTTTATTAAGGGACAACAAAATCTAGAGAAGTGTACCTTCAACAAGGAAGTCAAATGGACTGGAGTTCTAAGACAAATAATTGATATGTTCATTCTAAGAATGGTATTTTTTAAACTTTTATTCTCCAAGCTGGAAGTGAAAAGATTTAGGAAGATAGGGAAGAAAGGTTATATGTGTTAGATTATGACATGGATAAGTCCTGGAATTTCTGTGATAGGACTTAATGAGGCAAGATAAAGTAAATTTTCACCAATCACTATTGTGACTAAGAGATTGTTCTTTCTTTACAGGAAAAATTAGTGTGAATTTGTATTTATAAGTAAGTTAAGATACAAAATAAAGAAATTATTTTATATAAATACCAGTATGAATGTGGTGTTATTTTACTTGAGTTTGTGGAATTGATTTGAAATGTACCTAGTGACACAATAGGTTGACAAAATCCCTATGTGGAAGGATTTCTGGCCAAAGGAATACAAACTTTTCTTCCTACTACCAGTGCACAGAAAGTTTTATGTTATTATAAATGGTTAAATCAGAAGTGTTTTTAGGTCTGACTATGGTCATTCAAGAAAGGGATTTCACACTTAAAAATAAGTTTGACATAACATATCTCTGTTTACCATATTGAATATTCAAGCTTACAACGCAATGGAATATTAAATTAACAGATCCATGGGTGTAATAGTGGCCTCTTGCATAATTTCACCTTTTAATTTTGTCACCTATGGAGAATACTAAGGTGAGGCTCAGGTAGGGCAATTGCAACATACTAGAATTATGTCTCCTTTGGGAAAGAAACACCCTTCCCCAGAAGAGAGCATGTTGGGACTACATCCAGTTTGTTATCCTTTATTTAAGAAATTGAAAGTTGATTAAATACATGATGCCTATCAGAATATTAGTAGTGATTAATTACTTATTCAGGATAGCAGTATGATAAAGGACTTCAATTATCTAGACAACTACTTGTGTTTTTTTTTTTTTATCTGCTCAAAATAAATACTGCCAAATTCTAAACTTTCCTTGTTGATTAATTTCATCTTTCAAAGGATAAAGAAAAGAAATGTTATTTCATTTCATTGTCATCTAGAAAAAAGGAACTAGCTGAAATGAAAAGGTGACCATGCTATTTTAGATTGCCTCAGAGTCAATAAAAGTAATATTAGGCAAAATTTCACAAGTACCCTGGTCTGTGGGACAGTAAAGATCAGATAAAATAGGAGAATTCATGTGGAAAGATTAGAATTGTTCGATTTGACCCTGAAGGGGATACCTAGTAACAAATGCAAGGCTCAGTTATTTGTTTTTGTTTTTGATAGTATAGTAAGTTTCCAAAAAAGTAGAATTGCTTGAAAATTTGAATAGGTGGATCTGAGTAATAGTGAGGTACTTATCGGTGAAAATCTTCAAAAGCAGTCTGCATGCCTATTTGTTGGTGATAATATAAATGGAATTCTTGCATTGGCTCACAGTTGAACTTGAAAAATGGTATTTAGATGAATTCTTCAATTTAATGATTCCAAATAATGGGAGGCTGTCAAGATCAGAAAAATGATCCTTATAAAGAAGAAAAGAATGAGTTGTCTAAAGACAGAAAATATAGTTACACAGAAAATAGTTCTGAAATCACGTTTGAAAAACATATTTAAAAAGATTACAGTAAAGACAGGAAGCCAAGAAATAACATAAAACATGCATCACCGTCTGGCAAAAATGTCAAAGCAAAAGCCTACTGTATTGGACAACAAATATTAAGAACAATGACCAAAATAAAAATGCAAAACAAACAAACAAAAACTTATATAACTAGCCAGAGAAGGAATAAAAAAAAATGAGTCTCAGAGTGGATAATGTTTATGTGCAATGGTGAAAAAAATAGAATGGTTCAAATCACATTTGCTTTCATTTTCTCCACCAAGGAATATGTTTTTCAGATTTGAAAAGATAAAACAAAATAGTTAATAGGAAAATGAAACTTAAGATAAGTAAGGAGATGAAAAGAGAGTGCTTAGCTATAATCTGGTATATCCCTAGATTTTGAAATAACTTGCAGCTATAATGTGTAGTGAAATAATGGTATTTGTATTGACTATTTTGCAAAGTTGTTCTGATCAAACATTTTATATGTATGAATTATTAATATCAACATCATTTTGGTAACCCAAAAATTCTTCTAGTAAAGTTTACCTTTAAACTGGATACCTGTCTGGTATTTAGAAGTGTCCTTGTTTTCTTTTTCAGGTGCAAAATTTGACAAGAACTGTCAAGCAAGAATGGCTTCATTTATGGACATGGGGGGGAAATGATGCTCTAAGAGATAGTGTAAAGCGGCCAGGATTTAGTCCTTTTGGTCCTCTTCTAATACAAGCCTGACAGGTGCAGGTATTTTTGTACAGGATAGAACTGGTCAGCCTTTCCTACCAATTCCATTTCATCCCCCTCCATGATTTAATCTCCCATAATTTGTTATAATAATTTATTTGCTTTTTAGTATAGGAATAATATAATGACCCTAAGGTATTTATTATCCCTTTCCTTAATTTATGACATTTACATAAAATATTATAATCACAACAGCCTAGACCCCTAGTTAGGAACATTTCTAACATTTGCTAAGTCTTTCATTTTATTATCAATCTAATTAAATTAGAGACCAAGAGATCAATTAGCAACCAAGAGACCCAAAAGTGTGGTTGCCAGATGATTCAATACCACCATCATCATCATCGTCATTGTTGCTCCCATCATCATTAGCCTTGATATGGCAACTTTATTAATTCATGAAAACAATCTATTTAAGCAAGGAGGATTTGCAGAATATATTAGATGAAGAAATACCTGTTATCAATAGAGATTAGTACACAGTAAGTCAGAGTTTGTTTTTTGAATCCAGGCCCTCTCAGTTTTAAACCCAGTTCTCTATTTTCCTGCCACATAAGAAAAAATAAGCATTGTTTGTCAAATGCTGTTGGTGAACTACACACCTCTCGAATTGGCTAAGATGACAGGAAAAATATATTGATAAATATTGGAGGGTATGTGGGAAAACTAGGACACTAATGTACTGTTGGTGGACTTGTGAACTGATCCAACCATTGTGGAGAGCAATTTGGAACTATGCCCAAAGGGCTATCAAATTGTATATATGCTTTGATCCAGCAGTGTTACTACTGGGCTTATATCCCAAAGAGATCTTAAAGGAGGGAAAGGGGCCCACATGTGCAAAAATGTTTGTGGCAGCCCTTTGTGTAGTCGCAGAAACTGGAAACTGAGGAGATGCCCATTAGTTGGAGAATGGATGAATAAGTTTTGGTATATGAATGTTATGGAATATTATTTTTTTCTACAAAAATGATCAGCAGGTTGATTTTAGAGAGACCTGAAGAGACTTACATGAACTGATGCTGAGTGAAGTGTGTAGAACCAAAAGAACATTGTTCATGGAAACAGCCTCTTTTCAACAGCAAGGTGATTCAGGACAATTCCAATAGACTTGTGATGGAAAGAGCCATCTGCAGCCAGAAGGAGGATTGTGGGGACTGAATGTGGAAAATAACATAATATTTTCACTTTTTGCTGTTTTTGCTTGATTTTTTCTCAGTTATTTTTTTTCCTTTTTGATCTGATTTTTCTTGTGTAATATGACATTTCCACATTAAATGTGTTTAGAAAAACTGCACATTTAACCTATAATGAATTATTTGCTGCCTAGAGGAGGGAGGTGGGGAGAGATGAAGAAAAATTTGAAACACGGGATTTTGCAAGCATGAATGTTGAAAACTGTCTTTCATGTTTATTGAAAATAAAAAGATATTATTAAAAAAGAGAAAAATGCTGTTGATGATAATTGGAAAATAATGAAGAAAAATAGTAAAATGTCATAGGAGAAAATGTAAACATAGTCTAAGACATGTGTATAAAGTATATTCTTCAAACTATTGATTGGCTGTTATGTTTGACTAAAATTCTGAGTTTTTGAACATATTCTTAAAGTAATAGCTTTATAGAATTTGGAAGTTAGACTACTAATTACTATGAGTTAGGAAAGTTAGTTAAGAAAAAATCTACATGAAGAAACAATATAGATAATGGGAAATGTACAGGACTTATACTCAAGAATACCTTGCCCCTCTTTTACTGGCAGTATGAGTCACTTAACTTTTATGAACCTTGATTTGTTGTTGCATATAAAGCAATTGCAAACTGGAAATTTCTATATAAGTATTTATTCTAGTTCTTGTTATTTATAACAAATTAACCTAATCTTCCCCACCATCCTTTGTGGGACTGTATTATTAAGCTGAGAAATCAGAGAAATTCTATTGGTATAGTATGCTAGTTGGTATTTTACAAGATATGAAAATTACTTGTAAATAGCTTTCATTGTCTAATCTTTTAGGAAAGCTTCAAGTAGAAAATGTTTGTTGGAGATACCATGGAAAGTATTAATTCTCAGGTATATTTTATATTAGATGCTCTGATGTTCCTGCTGAGATTTTGTGATTCAACTAAAACAACAAAAATAATCAAAACAAAATATTGTAGGGAAGATTCTAGTTTATAAACTATAATTGAATGTGTCCTTAACTTTTTCTGAGACATAAATCCTTTCAGCAATGTCATCAAACCTGGAGTCCCTTCTCAATTATATTTTAAATGCATAAAATATAACACATAAGATTGCAAAGGAAATCAATTGTATTAAAATCATTAACAATTTTTAAAAATTTCATCTGATTAAGGACCCCTAGACTAGATAGATTTTTATATCACTTCCAAAGCTGAGATACTTCGCATTCGGAATTTTGTCATATATGAGAAAAAGTATAGTTGTTTCAATAATCCTTAGGATATAAAATTAGGTAAAAATTGATTGATTTTTAAGAGAAGCAGATTTCAGGTTAACAGAAATGGTTTCAAGTGGAAAGGGTACTCTTACTATCTCCAACTTTTTTTGTTGTTTTTATTTTTAAAACTGTTTCCATATCTCAATTAGGCCAGAAAAGTAGTGGATGCTTTAGCTGATCAATTTGTTTCCAACCTGTGCCAGTTGTTCACCCTTTCATAGGCAGTCTGGTGGCCTTTGCTCCTGAAGTACACTGTATTAGTAATTAAGACAGTGTATACACCCAATCAACTTTTGCCCTACTGCGGTTCAGAATTAACACATTCAGGTGATCCACCAGTCAGTAACAGGGATTATAAGTTTATGACTCCAAACCCAGCTTTGTCATCTTCCTTGCCCTAACATTTAATTTCTCCTTTCTACCCATTTCATTTTTTCAGTTATATTTATTTTATTTTTAATTTATGGAATAAAACAAGCATCTCTATCATATAGTACAATGAAAAAGATGATTGCACATGGAACTTAAAATCTACTTTGTACAACTTGCTATTCCTTTTAAATATCCAATAAAGTTATCATGCAAGTTTCCTTTCCTTTCCTTTTTCCTTTTCCTTTCATCCACATACCAGAAATCGCTATCATTAGACACAAATATGTATGTGTGTATATGTATATATATTTATACATACATATACCATATATAAATACACACATGTAAAATAATTTTATACATACTTCTATTTATCAGTTCTTTCTCTAGATACAAATAGTGTCTTCCTTCATAGGTCCTTTTAAGTTAATTTGAGTATTTATAAGTCAAATTATTTACTCATTCAAAGTTGTTCTTTAAAAAAATATTGCTGTTATTGTATACAATATTTTCTTGGTTCTGCTCATTTAACTTTTCATTATTCTGTACAAGTCTCTCCATGTTTATCATTTCTCAATTTTGCTGTAGCCTTGTTTTTACCCTTTCAATTATTCCATATGCTGGTAGAAGGTTGGGAAGTTTTCCAGAAGGAGGAAGGTTGCTACAATTTGCTAATCTCAAGTCTATGGGAAATTCTGAGTGGGGGATTTCATCAGTCTCCAGTAGTAAATTTACCATTAACAGTTCAGACAAAATGAGTTTATTAATTCTTAATCCAAATATTTTCTAAAAAAAAAACACATTTCTAAAAACATAACATTTCACTATAAATAAATTGAAAAAATATTTATTAGGTGTCTACTATGTGCTCAGCACTGTGCTAAGTTCTGGAAATACAAAAAGAGGCAAAAAATTCTACTCTAAAGAGGGGAATAATTTGCAAACAAATATCCAAAGCAAACTATATAAATGGGAAATAATTAACAAAGGGAAGGAACTGGAATTAAGAGAGATTAGGGAAGGCTTTCTTTGGAAGATGGAACTTTAGTTGGGACTCAAAGAAATTGGGAAAAGTCAGTAATCTGAGCAGAGGAGGGAGTATTCTGGGCATGGGGAACAAGCAGAAAAAAAAAAAAATGTCTAGTTGCTGAGAAATGGAGTAGCTTGTTTCTGGAGGGGCCAGGAGACCAATGACATTGGATCAAAGAGTATATGTTGGGGAGTGAGATGTAAGATGACTGGAAAGGTAGGAAAAAGCTAGGTTATGAAGGACTTTGAATGCCAAACACAGCATTTCATATTTACTCTTTGAGGTAATAGGAAGATATTGAAGTTTATTGAGGGAGAGGTATGTTTGTGACATAATTGGACCTTGCTTTAGGAAAAGAATTTAGTGGCTGAATTGCAAATTCATTGGAGTGGAAAGTCTTGAGGTGGGGGCAGGTCTATCAGTAGGCTATTGTAGTAGTCAAACCATGAGATGATGGGGCACTGCTCTAGAATGATGGCAGTATGAGAAGGGAGAAAGGAATGAAATTAAGAAATGTTGCAAAGGTGAAATCAGGAGGGCTTGGTAACAGCTTGGATAAGGGGGTGTGAAATACAATCAGCCACCAGGGCACACAGTGCACATGGGGGGAAGAATGGGCACAAACTTAAACTACCAGTATAATGAGACACATGTGGGGAACACATGTTTCCAGTACAACTGACAGCTCAGGAACTGAAGATTTTAATGTCTTTTATTTTCTGTCTCAGAAACCATTTATTCAAGTACACTGCTGCTTATAGCAACTCTGTTGGATCACTTGGGCTACTTTTTTCACATCTATTCACAGGGCACAGCATTTCAGTTCAACTTTATTGCTACTGTTCCTTTACTATTCTGGGCTCAATCCCTCTTCTGCTGTGCTTAATCCTACTTCTTAACAACAACTGTAGTTTTAAGTACTTCCAACTTCTGTCTCAGTCTCAACTAAGACCCCCAGCTGTGTGTGTGTGTGTGTGTGTGTGTGTTTTGCAAGTTTTGGTCCCTTACATGTGCTTTTGAAATCTTCCTTTATCTTCTTGGAAACAGATGGCAGGGGAAAGAAGTTTTTCCTTTCTTCTTCTTCACCTCCTCATCAGTATATTCTCTAATCCCTTGACAATAAGTGAAAGAGAAGAGAAGTATATATTTTCCTCATCTTCTGTTCCATCTTAGAAATAAGTGGCAAAATAGAAAAAAGAAAGGGAAAAGGCACAGTCTTTCTTTTACTCACCAAATTTCACCCACAATAGATGTTTCCGAATTCTAGTCTTACATTCAAAGGTTTGAGATTTTTAATCTGGACCACAATGTTGAAAGCTGAAAATTCTGAAGAGCTTTGAGATCTTTATCTCTTACTTTCATACAATTTCTATTTCAACATAGGTCCTCCCCTATAGAAACATCACTCCAGTTCACAAAGAGTAAACAAAACCTCATCTTTTCTATCTGAACCATAACGAGGCAAAGTATATTTATCTAATAATCACAAAATAATTCTTGGGGTTAAGTGACTTGTCAGTAGGGGTTACACAGCTAGTAAGGGTCAAGTGTCTGTTGCCAGATTTAAACTTTGATTCTCCATTCTCTGTGCTACTTAACTGCCCCTATTTATTCTCTTAATATCAATTTCACATTTATTTTTGTCTTTTCCTCTTTATAATTATTCAATTTTCAAAACTCTGAAGAGAATCCCCCCTTACAATTCCTACTTGCAGAGGAAAATGTGCAGTTGGCTGACTAAGGTGGCAATGAGTTCCCCATCTTGAAGTATTTGAGGAGTGACAACTTGTCAGGATGTTGATTAAGTGCAGATTGTACCTTCAAACTGTGAGCTTTCTGAGTTGAAATGTGATTAGATTGCTATATAGCTCTCTTGAATTAAAACAGTCCATTTGACATCCAAAGAAGATAAGGTAAATTGTATCAAAGTGGATAGGTATGTTTCCTCCAAAAGAAAAACAAAAGAAATCTTTAAGTAATTCTAAAAAATTCTTCAGTTCTCTTGTTTTTGTTTTTTTGTTGTTGTTTTGTTTTGTTTGTTTGTTTTGTTTTGTTTTGCTGAGGCAATTGAGGTTAAGTAACTTGCCCAGAGTCACACAGCTAGAAGTGTTAAGTGTTTGAAGCCAGATTTAAACTCAGGTCCTCCTGACTTCAGGGTTGATTCTCTATCCACTGCATCAATTAGTTGCCCCTTCAATTCTTAAATATGTAGGCAAAAATTCCCTGGCTTCCATGGAGGCCATCTCCATGTGGAGATGAGTTTATATGTGAAACTCTTTGGGGGTACTTTAGTAAGAAAAGCCTTTAAGATCTGTTCCAATCTAGAACAATTAGTTCAATCTAGAATATTAATTTGTATTTGTAGCAGTTTCAGTTTATCTTGGTACTTCTAAAGTATTTGTTTTGAGTTCAATATATTCAACAACAGTGAACTCTATTTTAAGATGAGGCAGCATGACTTAATGGTTATTGGACTGATCTAGTGGTCAAGGAGACTTGGATTTAAACGTTTTTTCCTGATACATATTGGTTGTGTGTTTATGAGTAATCTTTTTCTACCAAAGTCAACTTTTTAAGTCTGTATCTTATAGACATGATGTTGATCAATATTAATAGAAGGAATTTTCACACAAGGTTCTCTCTCTATAGATAAAATCAGAAGTATAGACTCCTTTACTACCCAAAGAAAGAAAACAAATGCAAAATTGTTTTTTTTTTCCTCTAGAACTATGCAAATGGTTAAATAGTAGATATTAAAATGTCAGATAAATTAAATTATGCTTTTCTGTTGAGGTAAAATTTACTTTATATTTTTGATCACAACCCACCATTATATAAGGGAAAGGAAGATTTTCTGAATAAGCATTTAATTCCTGGTAGTGGTAGGGAATGTATCACTGATGTATCTTGGAACATTAGCAATACTCTCTTTGTTATTTTCTGTGATGTAAAATTCTGTCTTCAAAGTGAATTTTTTTCCCCTCTAGGCATTCTTTCTCTCAGTGAACAACCTCTGTTAATTAAAGCTCTCTGTTGTCTCAGCAAAGATTACCACAAGGAAGCATCCCAGTAATTCCCTGTTCTTCTTTGGAGGCCTAACTTAAGACAGCTTTTACTTTCTATCTTTGTGCCAAAACTTTTTTTAATAATAGAAATCCACTTGCTTTCTGAACATTTCAAGTTTTATTAAGTGACTAAAACTTTACAAAGTCCAAACATAGGAGAAACATCAAAGATCCCCTGAATTTAAATAATTTCTTAAGGGACAATTTTTTTTTTTCAAACTATACTCTTGACCTTCTAATGAAATATTTGATTTGAGTCAATGGTACTTCTGTATTCATTATTCTCAGTTACCACTGGATGCTCAATCAAAAGAAAATACAGAATGTAGTTTAATAGTCTGTTAATTAAGTTCCTGTACTGAATAAAATAGTTTTTAGTTATGTTTCAAGGAAATATCTTGTTTAAATAAGGGATCCTATTGGGACAGATAATTTTCATTACATAATTTTATTATATAATTATTATATGTAAATTTTACTATATGTTATATGATTATAGTTTATAAATGCAGATGTTAAGACTATATATATATATATATATATATATGTTATTCATCATGTGATGCTGCCAGTCCTGTCGTTTCATCTCATCTCATATTTATTTTCCATTTAATTATTGATCCCTTTAATCCTTTTTGCCTTCTATCAGAGCAAATTGAACTGAAGCATGACATTAAGCTTAAATTCAAAAGATTTATTTTAAAAAGTAAAACAAATGGGTCAAATGAGACTGTTGAACTTCTTGTTCATGCTTTCTTTTTTTTCTTTCTTTCTCTTTCTTTCCTTCTTTTCCTCCTCCTTCTCTTCCTCCTTCTTCATTTATTAAAACATGTATTTTTTATTCTCTTGCACTTATTAAAGCAAAGTAAAACTTATATGGTAAAGTGTAATTTACCAGGCAGGTATTGTGTTAGAAGCCTATGATCCCAGATACTGGAAATTTTTTGACTAGAAGAACTCATGAGAGCAGGTGTTCTAAATTTCAGAGAGTTATGCAGATCCAGTCTCTGTTGTAAATTCAACATTAATTTGGTAATCTGTCCATTAAATCACCTAAGGAAGTACAAACCAGTGCAGGTCAGAAATAGAGCAAGTCAAAATTCCATTGTTAATTTATCTTTAACAAAGTTATTTGAGTACAAAGGCTTTTATTTTTGTTTTTATTCTAGTGCTTACCAGTATCTGGCAAATAGTAAGTGCTTAATAAAAATATATTGATTTATATTGCACAAAGAAAAAAGCAATGGCATTGGATGTAACATGTCAAGCTTTTTCAGGACAATCACCTTTGTATAAAAATGTCTGAATCCTTGCCTTGTTCAAACATTTTTCCTCAAAGACCTCAGAATATACTGCACTAAGGCCCAATTCTGTGAATAGTGGACTTTTGTTAATGGGGGATGACATTGTTAGAAGCCATTGTCAGAATTTATTAATTCAGCAAATATTTATTGAGCAACTACTGTGTGCAAATAATGCTATACTTAAGAGGCAGAGCAGAGAATCCCCTATTCGTAGTATACAATTCTTTGACCCTCTATTTAGCTGTATTTGATATTATTTTTTAAGTCAAATCCATAGTAGAGAGAAGAATATAGAATCCATGTGTAGGATTCTTACTGCATTTACTGAATGTAGAATAGTTGCCTTATGCTGGCCAAAACTGAGCCAAGGCTGTGACTTGGGGAAATAACATGTTCTTTCTCCTCTTATTAATTTATTAAAAAAAATGAAATGTAAAGGATGCAAGAAGAAAAATAAAGAATTCCTTTTCCAGCAGGCCTAGTGAATAACATATCCTGGTGCTTATGTGATCGTTATTAATTCTCTCTTTTCTATCAGCCCACATGTTGTTCCTAATGTATGAAGTGGATATCACTCTCTTCATGTTTAAAGCTGATTGCCAAATGTAATTAATGCATGACTTGAAGTCTTTCCCACATTGACTGTGTATATCATCTAGTTAGCAACCATCTCTCCTTTTGCAGTTTTGCCTCTTGGCCCAAGAGGCTCCCTAGGCTTCCAAAAACTTGTGGCAAATTATCCAGTAATAGAACTTGTCTTCAATTCAAGCATAATTCTCTAGCAGATAAACCATCTCCAAGCTCTGCTCTCCTGTTCATCCTGATCTGAATGGGTAAATTACTCAGAGAATACATAGAAACTGGCATGAACCTACCTCAAAACCAGAGATTAAAACAAAACTAAAGTTGGGGAAAGGCTGGCTAACTTTTTAAAAAATTGATCATTATTCATATGTAATGCTTCCTCTGCACTTCTGTGTCCCATCTGGTCCCAATGGCGGAAGTGCCAAAATACCAGAAGGAAAGCTGTTTTTGTGGTATTTCCAGTCCAACCAGAATCTGAAAGTACCAACACTCCCGTGAGAAAAGCTGTCATCATGGGATATAACGCCCAGTTTTTTAGGCCTAAGAAGTTTGGGAAGAAAAGTCGCTGAAATTCAGGCCAGTGTCCAAACTCAAAGGCTGTACATAGAATTAGTGTTTCATACTTCAGGTTCACCAGTCATCCTGCACATGTTCAAAAGGAAAAAAAAACCCCAAAAAACAGAACTTCCCTCCCCCCACATACCAAAACCCCAAACTATTCCTATAAACACATCCCCTCTGTTCATGGACTTGGGTACATTTTAAGATTTATCTTGTTTAATATACTTCCTTGATTTGTATCTGTTTCTTCAGTAGAGTCTTCATGGGAAAACAGAACAAAGAAAAGTATCCACTTTTTCTGCAAGAAATATTTCAGACAGAGAAATATCTACCCTACAATTAAAAATGTCACTGGTTTGAAGGTAGTTGTATGATGGAAATTGTACTTGATATAATCCTGTTTATAGAGTCTTTGATGTCCAAAGATTCTTTTTTATGTGCCTTTATGCTTATAAACAGGTCATTATAACCTGTTAGGAACAAAAAATCTCCAATCTTAACACTCAGGGTGGGCTTGAAACTTAGAACCTCAAAAGTTTAGAAAGAATTGTTTTCTTCCATCCCCTCCTAAACCTCCCAAGGCTTATTTGACAACAGTGTGGCATTCAGGTTTGCTTTATTTCATTTTTATTTTCAATACACTTTTTCTAACAAGGACATTTTCCTTGACAATATCATTCACTCCTTGATGCTAGGAACTGTGTTTCTACCTTCAGTGGTTAACCCAGTATCAGGAACTTAGAAAAAAACTTGAGAAACCCATTTTTAGTGATTTCATTTCTTCTCATTTCATTCATTCATTCATGGTATGAGATAATAAATGCAATTTGACAGACTTTAAATTTTTTTTGAATAAATATCAACAATTAAGAATTTAAGGGCTTATGTGTGTATGTATGTGGAGAGGGGTTCCATTGATTCAAGAAATTATCCCAGCTCCACATAAAAATGAAAATATATTGCACTTTTATATGCTAAATATCCTTAATCATTCCAGGGATCCTCAAACTTTTTAAATAAGGGGCCAGTTCACTGTCCCTCAGATTGTTGGAGGGCTGGACTATAGTATAAACAAAAACTTTGCTTTGTGGGCCTTTAAATAAAGAAACTTCATATCTCTGGGTGAGGGGGATAAACGTCTTCAGCTGCCACATCTGGCCCGCTGGTTGTAGTTTGAGGACCTCTGTACCTAGGACTTTCTTGAAAACCACTGGATAAATAAAATAATTTTTGTTTGGATTGATTAAAGAGACTGACCAAATCCTGATAAAGTTGGATTAAAACAATGAATTAATGTAGAATTAGGGGTTATAAACACTTACTAAAATTGAGAAAAATTCTAGTAAAGCTCTAAAGCAAAACTTTCCTTGGCTGTTAGTTATGACTGTTTTCTGCTGCCTTATGATTCCATCCAACTTCCAGCCAAACTTCCATAGATCTGGGAAAATAAACACAACCACATAAAAAGCTGTCAATAAATTCCTATTGTTTACCTCATACAATTACTTCTCTTTTGATCAGTATTGGAGGACTTTTATACTCCTACTCCAAGTTGCATTTTTAATCATATGCCATGATAGTCCCTATCACTGCAGCTATGAAAGATAGTCAAACAAGACTGTATTGGAGCAGCAAAGTACCTTGATAGGGAGACAGGGGTTAGCAAAGCAAATCAAAGCACTATCCCTACCTCAGCCATCCTCTCCTTTTAGAATACAGTGGAAAACCCCAAGACCTTACACCCAAAGATTCACAAAGTATATCGTGAATATTTAGTCTATGTTCTACACCTTCCACTGCCCAGTGGAGGAACTATATCTTAACTAAATTTTATAGCTCTCTCAGTACCTACTCCAGAGCTCTCCAATTAACAGTTGCATAGTAAATATAGACATGGATTTCTAATGAGCACTATTTCAATTTTCAAGAAGATAATCAACCCTAGCCTTCAAATACATTTTATTTTTTTTGTTGCCTGTTCTTAGAAGAGAAAGAAAATATTGTGTTGTATAGTGGAAAACAGGCATGATAGCTGTCACACTAGCTCTATGATTGTGAATTTAGTATATATACATTTTTTATTAAATATTTTTATTAAATATATTTTATTTATTATATATAATATATATAAATATACATTATATATATTATATTATTTATTATATATTTTTATTAAATATATTTTATTTAAAAATAATATTAAAATATTTAAAAGTTTTTTAATTTTTAAAGAGTATATATATATATGTATTTCCATATTTATCATGTTGCCAAAGAAAAATCAGATCAAAAAGGGGGAAAAAACAAGCAAAGAGCAACGAAAAAGGTGAAAATACTATCTTGTGATCCATATTCAGTCCCCACAGTCCTCTCTCTGGATGCAGATGGCTCTCTCCATCACAAGTCTATTGGAACTAGCCTGAATCACCTCATTGTTGAAAAGAGCCACATCCATCAGAATTGATAATCACATAATCTTGCTGTTGCTGTGTACTATATTCTCTTGGCTCTACTCACTTCACTTAGAATCAGTTTATGTAAGTCTCTCCAAGCCTTTTTGAAATCATCTTGCTAATCATTTTTTAAAGAACAATATTCCATAACATTTATATACCATAACTTATTCATCCATTTTTAAATAAAAGGCATCCAACTCAATTTCCAGAGGAACAAATGCTTTTAAAAGTACTGGTTTGTCTAATAAAAAGTGGGGAAGGTAACTGATTATATGGTATCAGATTTGGTCTGGTAACAGGGTGCAACTAATGGAGTGCTAGATTTGGTGTCAGAGGATTAGGTTTTGAGTTCTGGTTCTACTCTATATTTGTGTGATTCTAAGAGAAATGATTAACCTTTTTGATCATTGCTTTTCTTATCTATAACATGACTGTGTTGGACTTGAATTCTAAACTCCATTCTAATTCAAAATCTATGAAGCTAATATAGTGAAGAAACAACAAAATCCTTTATTCTCAAAATTGATATGTATTTTTTCATATTGTTTAGATATAATTTTTTAGCATGTGTAGTTATTGTTTATGGAAAGGTGTGACTAGACTTGAGATATACTTGAATTCAGGAAGTAGATTGAGAACTGGCCTGAACTCAGAAAGACTTCCTGAGTTCAAATTTGGTCTTGAATATCATTAGCTATATATCCCTGGGTAAGTCACTTAATCTTATTTGTCTCAGTTTCCTCATCTATAAAATGAGCTGGAGAAGGAAATATCAAAGTATTTCAGCATCTTTGCCAAGAAAACCTCAAAAGGAGTCATGGAATCAAATATGGAACAACAACAAAATATTTGAATACTTCTCATAATGAAACTTCTTATGGCAACCTCTGGAAGATTTTCAATTAATCGATAAACATTTATTAAGCACTTACCTCAAGTACTGCACTACAATGCAAACATACACAGACACAGACACAACATGCAGGCACCCATACACACTTCTTGCTCTCAAGGAGCTTACCTCAAATGAGAGAAGACAAAACACAAAAGGAAGCTGAAAATCAGGAAGGTGAGTCATGATGGAGAAGTCAGTCAGGCAAGTCCTAAAGTAGCAGCTAGGTGAGACATGAGGTGATGCTTGACCTGAGGTCTCTCTTTAAGTGGAGGTTTGTAGTTATGGCCTCATCCTCCAATCAGAGAGGGAGAATTTCAAGGTTTATCATATGCAATAATCCTGTCTCTTGTTTTCATGCATTGCTCTGGCTATTGTTTCTATTTGGAATGTAGTGCTTCCTTACATTTACCTCTTAGAATCCCTAGGTTCCTTCAAAATTCAGTTCAAATGCTATATTTTAATTATATTATTTTATGAATATTAATCATTATTAATCATTTTCTGTTCCTTGGGGATGTCTTCCCTTAACACAACTTTGCGTTGCTTTTGTATACATTTGGTGTGTATTTAATTTATATGTATTTTTATGTACACATGAACCCTCCCCCTCCCCCCCAGTAGAAGTAAGCATCTTGAGGGTTGGACTCGACTGATTTAATTTTGTTATATATTTGTAGACTGAGTGATTTATTTTAGGACTCCTACCCATACTTTTCTCCTAAGACAAAACAAAGTCATTCTCTTAGGAATTTATAACTCAGGACTGAGATAAAAGTTCTGGCAAAATATTTGAATTTTTTTAAAAGGTCCCATTGTTCATCCACTTGTATTTAAGGATTGATAAATTTGGCTGTGGTATTCCATCCACTAAAATGCAGTTTGAACATAGTAGAAATCTATTACTTGGCAGACATTTCAATTCATTTTTATAGGTTTGGGGCTTTCACCATGCACTATTTAAATCATGGCCCCAACTAGAGCTGTCTGAAAGCATGAATTGCATTGTATATCTAAGAGGCAGAACTCTGACAAGTATAGGGTCTACAACTTGAATCCAAAAGCGCTTAGTAGAATCTAATCTAAAAATCTTCCCAGAACAGCTGTTGATTCCTTCAGTCTACATGATTTAATTTCTTTGCTCACAGGTACATCACCCATCAGCATGTCAAAGCTGCTTTCACTTCATTCTCTTCTCATCTCTACCTATGAAGAGGATTGAAAAACTGGCTCAGTGTTCCAAGAAGAGGATAAAAAAAGGTCATTGCCCAAACACATTCATTGTTTTGCTGTCTGAAGGTTAGATTATGTCTCCCCCCTCACACACCCCATTCCTGTAATTCAGTATTGCAAATCTAAATCTTGAAATCACTTGAGCACCTGTTACAGACCAGGCCCTATGCTAAGTACTGGGATATAAAGTAAGGTAAAGAAATGATCCATCTGCCCTGAAGAAGTTTATGTTCTAATAGAGGAAATGCCATATAAATAATTATGTACATTTATACAGAGTACATATACAGAGTAAGATCAGAGGAAAGGGACTAAGGTTGAAGAAGATATTGGGAAAAAATTAAAGAAGGACTCAGGAAGAAAGCAGGATGAGTGTGGAAGAAGGACAATGAAACCAGGAGACAAAAATTATAAAAGAGATTCATTCTAGGAATGGGAGATAGTCTGTGAAAAGTTTTGGGGCCAGAAAATATATGTGAGAAACAATTAAGCCAGTGTAATTGAATCAAAAAGTTTGTGGAAGACAATAAAATGTAATAAGGCTGAAAATATAAAAGAGACCAGTTGTGAAGGGCTTTAAGTGACTGAGGAAGGAGCCTCAGAAATGATGTATTCAAGTTCCTCATTTCACAGAGAAGAAAGTTAAATCTGAAATTTAAGAAGAAGAGGAAGAAGAAGGAGGAAGAAGAAGAAGAAGAAGAAGGAGAAGGAGGAGGAGGAGGAGGAGAAGGAGGAGGAGGAGGAGGAAGAGGAGAAGAAAGAAAGAAAGAAAGAAAGAAAGAAAGAAAGAAAGAAAGAAAGAAAGAAAGAAAGAAAGAAAGAAAGAAAGAAAGAAAGAAAGAAAGAAAGAAAGAAAACTGTTTCTTTTTCCTGTCTTGGGTTTTGAGAAAGTATCTTATTAGAGAAGACAATCTGTCAGGAAAAACAAAGTACGTACTAGGAGCATTTTATTGTCTCTGTGTTATGTCACAATACTTATATTAGATGGTGACATTCCTGAGACAGCAACTGCTTGTGTAGCCTTTTGGAGGCCAGCCAAACAAAGGAAAAAAAAAAAAAAACCACACACACACACACATACAAAAAATGATCTGCAGTTTAAATGAATGGTGATAGGCTTACTTTTCTGTGACCAGTACTGATGACTGAACCATTGGGAAGTAGTCCATATATGAAAAATGGGTATGAAAATGCCAAAACTATTGTCAGAAGACTTCAAACCAAGTAGATGTACAAAACTTTTCTCTTTCTCTGTCCCATCTTTTTTCTATGTTTCCTTCTCCCTCTCTTCATCTCTTTCTGTTTCTGTCCTGCTCCACATCTCTTTGTTCCTCTTCTTTTCTCTGAGTGTTGATGTTTTTTTTTTTTTTTTTTTTTTTTTTTTTGTTTAATCTGAGTACAATTGGCATGGCTGCATATATTAAAGTTGACATTATTATAGCATTTTCCCATACAGCAGGCATCATTCTTATTATTTGGCCAACGTAGCTTCTGAAAGTCTGTCTACTAGAGGTAGATTTCATCGGTGAAAAAAGCTACAGATAAAAATTACTGATATTTGAGTATTGAAATAATTTTTCTGAATTATACTCCAATGAAGTACACTGGTATAGTGAACAGAGCAACAGGTTTGGAGTCAGAAGACCTGGGTTTCAATACTGGCTTAGCCACTTATTACTTACATCACTTTGGGAAAATCATTTATACTGGGTCTTAGTGTCTTCATCTGTTGAGATAAATTATTTTTAATGTCACTTCTGTCTCTAAATCTATAACAAAGCCATGAAACAGGCTTAAATTTGCCCTTCTAGGTGGTTCATATGTGCACACATCACTAATTTGCTTGCAGGTCATAGAATAATTTATGTTAGAAAATATATATCCATTTCACTGGTGATAAAACTGAGATTATGAGAGGTTCAATAATTTGACTCGTCTCAAGACTAGTTAAGTGGAAATGTTTATATTTTTACTTGAGTAAAATTAAACATTTGCAAAAAATTTGCAAAAAATTTAATACTGGGATAGCATACAAATTGAATTTTGCGATAAAAATAAATAAAAATTTTTAATGCAGGAAGTAGTTTAAGTAGAATATCGGCTTTGGGCGTTGATGGCGGGGCGTAATGCCTTCTTCCCAGTACTAAGAGCAAGCTTTTCTGAGTCAGTCCACTTCTTTGCCATACCAGCCTGCTTCCAAATAGAGAAGTCCTACTGCCAGCAATTGAAATGAAAAACTATGTAGAATTCCCTAATCGGCTGTGGAGCCAGAATTCAGTGAATATATAAAAGGAATGGTCTCTCTCTGTCTCTGTGTCTATGTCTGTCTCTGTCTATCTGTCTGTCTGTCTCTTTCTTCCTTTTGGCTTTGAAACATGAAGTTTGCTTGCAGACACCTTCTGAGATCTGAATGGGAGAGCTTTAGCTGACCCTGTTCCTTTGTCACTCCTCCCTTCCATAAGGAGCCCATAATTTGATAGGCAAACCTAAGCATAGGTTTGGATTGCCTTTTTATTATTTTCTTTGAGCAGGTGACCTAGCAAGGAAGTAGAAATGAACCTGTCTAAGCATTGACTTTGTAATGACAAACAGTCTGATGGTCGATAAGTATGTCAGCAGAAGCGTCAATTTCTCAAGAAAAAAAAAAGAAAACAAACCTCTGCTATCATGGGAAGTTTCTACTTTAGTGTCCTTGACTCTTGGTTTGCCTCAGCTTGACCATTTTGTCAGAAGCGTGCCAGAAATGAATAGTGACCAGTGCTGAAAAAAAATATGAAATACTAATTGAGTACTACAAAAATGCGTTATGTTATTCTGAGGCCTACAATATTAATATTAATTAATATTAATCTCTATCAATTGCAAATATAATTTTAAGTTATTTTGTTAGTATTGATGTTGAGTCATCTCCCCTATTTGTGAGTTCATTTGAAGTTTTCTTGACAGATATTGGAGTGATTTGACATTTCTTTCGCTCATTTTATACATGAAGAAACTGGGGCAAACAGTTAAGTGACTTGCTGAGGGTCACATAGCAGGATTTGAATTTATGAAGTCTTCCTTCCAAGTCCAATGCTCTATTCACTGTAGCATCTAGCTGAATCCTTTTAATTTTATTAATTCTGCTAATGAGTTGTTATGCTTCTATCGTTAGCATTCTTTCCATTAGTATAGGATTAAATTACCTATCCCATACCAGATTAATATTATACACTGAGTAGATTTTTACTTTATTCTTTTGGGGTACTTTATACTTTTGGGGTACAAATTTTCTAGAGAAAGGGTTGGGGTTTGTTAGGGAGAGAGGGAGTAGAAAATGGAACACTGAACCCTCTTATGTTAGACTTCCCAAGGAATGAACTTGACAGAAATTGAAATGACTAGTCACTTGAAATAGAGAGACGTGGGAACCTTACTTAGCAGCACTTCTATGCAAGCTATGTTAGGCAGAAATTGCATGCCATTTCAATAAAAAGAAAACTTATTAGTTTTCTAATAAAAATAAGTAAATGAAGCTGTGACAGGTTCAAAGGTGGACTTTCTCCACTATACAATAGGACCGTTTTCATTCTGCTAGTTGTTCCACCCTTGGGTTACATATGTTTGAAATATCCTCCAACTCTTCAGCCTCTCTTTTTAATGGGCTTCTTCCTCCCAGATCTTGTTTTAGGAGCATGTCCAAGTCAGCCATGTTTTCATTCCTCTTCAGCTCTCCAAACTTTCTTCTTTTTTAGCTTTCTTTAATGTAATATTTTCCATCATTATCATGTAGAATATAAGATCCCTGAGCTTACTTCTTGCTTGCATTTATACTCTCAAACTTCGCACATAGTAAAATGTTTAATGAAGGATTATGTACTTGACTTGATTTGTCCAGTGGTGACTTGTAAGTTAATGACCTGGCACTCACACTTAGACTAATCCTTTTGTCACTTTTTTTTTTCCAGAATATTTTAGGGTGACTATTTTTGGAATTTTTTGGATAGATTTCAAATTTATCTTCTAGTGAGTAAAGTGATGTCAATAGAGAGAATCTAAGAAATGATCCTGATTCTTTACAAGGATGATTTGGATATTTGTGTTGATAAAATGACGTGATTATGAGATGAAAAACACTGAGATTAACATTAAATAATTAAATTTTCATCTTTTATTTTTGCCTTTAAAGAAAATATTTGTTTATTTTATTTTTTCCTTCAGGCCTAAATTGACATAGCAGATATCCAAGGTCAGATGAGTGATTTCATTTTGACTTAATGGGTGGACTGAACTGGCCAGATGGTGAAATCCTATAAATTTATCACAACATCCACATTAGGCTGATAGGTATATTTGTGGTAGGAGAGGGGAAATGATGATATGGAAAACTAATTAAATGACTTGTCAACAATAGTTTGTTTTTCACTTTATGAATTGATTTTTTTTAAAGAATCAATGCAATTTTTTTCTGAAATGTTTGATTGGGAAAACATGATATTAGGATGTGTGTATGTGTGGTGTGTGTGTGTGTGTGTGTGTGTGTGTGTGAGAGAGAGAGAGAGAGAGAGAGAGAGAGAGAGAGAGAGTGATATTGGATTCAATAGTCTGTTTAAGACAGGACTTGGTTCTTTGAAATCCTTTGTCCAAAAGTGGCACTCTAACTCATCTTTCTTCCCTTATCTCTAAGTTGATTAGGCATGTCTGTTTACTTTCTGCTTTAAAGCCTTTGGTAAAAAGACATTTTAGCCTTTTAAACTGTATATCTGCTGATCTTAGAGAGTGATGACTTTATGGGATGTAAGCACATTAACCAAACCACTGAGAGGTAAGTGCACAGCTCCCTAAAGCCACAGTGGGAGATCAGACAGCATTGTTTCCCAGAAAGAGTTACAAATCAACCATTTAACATGATTCTACAATCTCTCTCTTTGGACTCCAAGGAAAATTTTGTCCCTTTATTTCAAGTTTCCTGAACACAATCCAAGCCCTTCTGTATTTGTGTGTGTGTGTGTGTGTTGTATGTGTGTGTGTGTATGTGTGTGTGTGTATGTGTGTGTGTGTGTGTGTGTGTAAAAACAGATTTTAGTGGCTCTGTGTGTGAACCTCATTAGATTCTGTTCCTCTCTAATAGCAGAAGATGAAAGTAGGATAATGTGATGAAGGAAGGATTCTGAGCACAGAAAACCAACTCTTTCATTTTCTTCTGGGAATTCTTATCAATTTGAAACATTTGTTTATGGAACTAAATCAGAGCCTTAAAAGCTTCCATATACTTTACTGGAGAGCAGAGTGCTCCTGAACTTTAAAATCAATTGCATCGATTCAATTATAGAACATAAGTGAAGACTAATGGTTTTTTATGTTCATTAACTTCTAATTTACATAAGATAGGAGATGTTAATATGGTTTCAGAACCCTCTGTGGGGAACCATTTTAGTTGAGCTAGAGAAAATAGGGCTTCTGTTTTTATGTTCAATAGGTCAATATAAAAAAATTAAAGTATATGATTTTCTTAGATACCATGAATTTTCTCATTTTCCTATGACCTAGAAAAATAAAGGTTTAGTTCATTCAAGGTGACTATTTCATCCATTGTTCAACTTCTTTTTTTACTCTTTTTGAAGAGTTTTGGGCCTTGACACATCCAAAGTGAAAGGATTGCCATTCATTTTGATTTTTTCCCCCAAAGTAATGAGAGATCTACCAGACTGATCCAAGCTCTACAATTTTCAAATTGTGAAATTATCTCAATGTTTCACTGAGATGAAAAAGGCAAATTTGAAGTTTGTTTTATGAACTAAAATATTAGTGAATCCAGTGGTTATTTCATTGCCCTCATTTGGAGGGCAGCAATATTATAAATATGGAGTAGAGTTAGAAATAATTCTGAATATAAATAATTAAATAATAAAAAATCTTTCAAAAGCAATGAAGAGACACATGCTGTTTTTCTTCTAGTAGAGTGTACAGGGTCAGTTGTGTTTTGTCTTTATATGAGCTCTAGTACTCAAAAGGTATTTAACAAATGCTTATTGAGTCAATAAGTGAATGATTGAATGAGTGAACAAGTAATTTTACCCTTGTATCAGTACAAAAAATAAAAAATAAGTATTTTCTTCCTTGAATAAGTACCTTCTTAGTCTGTTCTTATAAATGATTCTTTCTTTGTTTTGATTTCTTATGAAGGAGAATGGTAATTCTTCATCTCACTAAGTAATCTTTAAATTATTTTATATTTGTAGCACTTGGATTCTGTCTATAATGTGATTCCGGCATGTTTTGTAAATATTGGTGAGGGATTAACTTAAAAAAGAGAACCAAGATTGTGAAGACCGTGTATTTTTAAATCAGCAGGAGTCCAGAGTTCAGGTTAGGGGAAAATCATCAGTCTTTATTCTCAGTGAAGAAGGATCGGAGGTGGAAGAAAATCGGAGATAGCAATGTGTGCAGCTGAGTCAAGAAGCTAGCTAGACCCGCAGCCACAGGACCAGCAGCCAGGAGAATGGAATCCAGGCCCAATCTCTCCCAGCTTCTCTTCCTGTTACTCTCTCTGCCTCCACCCACCAAAATCGTCATTTCCTGTACAACACATCAGGACTTGCAGAGAGAGTGGGCAGGGACCATTCTTTATCCAATCATGTATATTAATAGCGTATAGTCCAATTACTATTTAGCCTCATGTACTTGGGACCTCAGTGCATCAACTCAAGCCTCAGCCCATTACACAAAATGAATATAAAGGGTTTTTTTTTTGGGGGGGGGCACGAATTAGCTATGCAACAAGCATTGTTGAAATTGTCATAAGAGAGCAATATCATATCTCTCAAGGAGAACCGCTTCAGATTCTTACATTATTGAAGGAACAGAGACATATATCTGGATGCATAGTGAATTATGACCCTATCCTCATTTATACATTGAAAGATCCTCCACTGTTGGTCCTTTAAAGGTTAAAAAAACTCCTGGCTAAGGAATATAATTTATGGTAAATAACAACTAACTCTCTGTTATTAATTAATCAGTTAGTTGTCATCACACACCTAGAATATATTAGATACTAGGGATATAAAAAATTAGAAATCTTCAAAACTTGAGAAAAGTACAATGGTAACCCAGAACACTTTTTAGTGTTGGGTAGTACATATTTTGGGGCAGGTAGATGGCAAAATGGCTAAAGAACCAGGTCTGGAATCAATCAGGTACATTTTCCTGATTTCAAATCTAGCTTTGGACACTTCCTACCTGTGTAATCCTGGGCAAGACATTAGCCTTGTTTGCCTTAGTTTTTTTCATCTGTAAAATGAGATATAAATGGAAATGGCAAAATATTGTACTATCTTTGCCAAGAAAACCCCTAATAAGAACACAAAGACTCAGACACACTGAAACAACCAAACAATAGCCACATGTATTACACATTGTAAAAATATTGTATGCAGCCTGACATGATTAATGGGATAGTAGCCTTTTAGTAAGAAAAACCTGTGTTTTATCTCTGAAACATACTACCCATGTAATCTTGCAGAAAATTTTTAACCTCTCAGTATCCCAGGAAATTGTCTAAAAGCAAGGTTCTTAATCCTTTTTTTGTGTGTTATCATGGACTTCTTTGACAACTTGGTGAAGCTGTGTCAGAATAATATCTATTTGTTAAAATTCATGATTGCTAATATGTATTGGTGAATGTCTCTATGCCAGACATCCATGTGTGTGAAATTATAGGGTGGGGCAATAAGGAAAAAAATAAACTCAGTAGGCAGAATGAAAGAAAACAAGTCATTCAGATCATAGTGGCTCCTTCCTTTCTTATACTATTTGTTACAGGTGTCTTTTGTTGCAATTTCCTGATTGCATATTATCATTATTCTCATTTTGTTAAAGGAGAAAAGAAGCATTATAAAATCTATCCAAGACTGTGTATATGTATGTGTTTGCGTGTTGTATTTTATTTTTAAAATGTGGGAAGGAAAGTGTATTTCATATGGAGTCAGAAGACTTAGACTCAAATTCTGATCCCAATACTTGTGTGGGCTTGATCAAGTCATTTAAACTCTGAAACCTCATTTTCCTCATTTGCAAGATGAAAGCAATAGACTAGATGACATCTGAAATACCTTTCAACTCAAATGTTTTTTCATCACATTCTTTACTAATTTTCTACTCTAGCATCTATTTTCCCTATTTTGGGTAAATAAATATTTGCTTTTAAATTTTTTTTTTCTTTTTTCTTTGGTAATTCTTAAAAATATGATGATTCCCTGTTATGAAGATAGTTTTAGTTCTATTTTTCATCAGTAACACTCAGTCAGATCTTTTGTAAACATAGCATTTTCGCTTTTTAGCTGGTAATTTATTGAAAACAAATTTAGTTTTTGCTTTGCTTAATTTTTTAAAATTTAATTTAATTTTTTCTAGTAAGTTTATTTATTTTTAATACAAATTGCTTTATGAAGCATGTTGGTAGAGAAAAATCAGATCAAAAAGGAAAAACCATGGAAGAGATTTTAAAAACCCAGGGGAAAAAAAGTGAACATAGCATGTGTTAATTTATATTCAGTCTCTTTAGTTCTTTTTCAGGATGCAGAGGGTACTTTCTGTCCAAAGCCTACTGCAATTGCTTTCAATCACTAAACCACTAAGAAGAACTAAATCTTTCATAGATGATCATCACACATTCTTGCTATTGTATACAATGTATTCCTGGTTCTATTTGTTTTGCTCAGCATAAATTTATGTAAATCTTTCCAGGCCTTTGCAAAATCTATGCTTCTCTTGAGTCCTGTATTTATAGATTATTTTTTCTGTTTAGTTATTGTTTTTTCAACAGAAGTGACTGAAAGTCTCTCATTGAAGATCCATCTCCTCCCATGAAAAATGATGCTGAATCTTGCTGAGTAGATAATTCTTGATTATAACCCTAGATTCGTTGCTTTCTGGAATATGGTATTCCATGTCCTTTAATCCCTTATTGTAGAAGCTGCCAGATCCTGGGTAATCCTGACTATTGCTCTTTGATATTTAAAATGTTTTTATCTAGCACCTTGCAGTATTCTTTCCTTGAGATTATACTTTTGTAGTTTTTTTTTTTTTTTAACAATGTTTCTTGGGGTATTCCTTGTAGAATTTCTTTCTGAAGGTGATCAATGGACTCTTTCATTGAGTATTTCCCCCTCTGTTTCTGGAATATTGGGCCACTTTTCCTTAATGATTTCTCGTAGAATGCTATCCAGATTCTTTCTTTGGTCATGGACTTCAGTTAATCCAATAATTTTAAAATTGTCTTTTTTTAGATCTATTTTCCAGGTCAACTATTTTTCCAATGAGGTATTTCACATTTTCTTCCATTTTTTTCATTCCTTTAAATTTTTTTGACTGATTCTTGCTGTCTTGCATAGTCATTAGCTTTCATTTGCCCTGTTCTAGTTTTTAATGTGTGGTTTTCTTCAGTTGGCTTTTGTATCACTTTTTCCATTTTGTTAATTCTACTTTTTAAGGAGTTGTTTTCTTAAGATAATTTTCCCTTCCTTTTCCTTTCTTTCTGTATAGTTTTCTCTGGTCAAAGTTCTTTTTTCTGTTTCTTGCTCATTTTTTTTGTTTTTCTTTTGGTTATTTCCTCTTTTTTATTTTTATGATTGAGTTCTGCTCCTTGGGTATACAGTGCATTGTTTCAAGATTCTTGTGCAGCTCCAAGCCTTGGCTTTGAACACAGGGGTCCCTTGTGTGTACAGGAGATAATTTTGCTTGCTCTTTTCAAGACAGAGACTGGTTTCCAAGAGTTTGTCTTTTGAATTGGGACTGGAAGCTGTTCCACTGATTTGCTCCTCTAATGTTCCAGATATGAGGGTCTTAGTTGCTGATTTGCTGTGATTAAGACTTTCTCAGAGTCTGTAAGCTGGGCTGCACACCCTTTTCACCCCAGTGAGATGGACCTTTCTTGAAGTTTTTCCAATGTATTTTGAGCTGGACAGTAGTTTCATTCTATCAAACTCTGTTCAGAGACTTGCTTTTATGTGGTTTTTGAGGGAAACCTGTTTCATAATCATAAGTCCTATATCATGTGTAACTGAACTGCACAAGAGATGCTCTTTCTTAACTGTGGCTATACATTTACAAAATGGTCAAATTTAGGGATCCTTTGCCAGTAATGCTAGGAGAATCAAAATAAAAGGAATATAGCATTCCTAACAGATGCAAACATTGTCAACTCTTTATGTTTTGATTATAAGTAGTAATTAGAACTAGTGATTCTATCCCTGACATATTATTCATATTATAGTTCTAGCTGAAAGTCCAATTAACTTGAACCCTTTCCCTTTGAATCGGTTTCCTTGGAGAAACTGCACTGTTTTCAATAGAGATAGGGTGCTATAGCATATAATCCATTGATCCTACAGGAAGACCAGAATTCAAATTCAGGATCTGTCATTTTATAGTTGTATAATCATAGGCAGGTCCCTGCTTTAGGCAATTCTCTAAAACCACATATTATATAGACTGGATTGTATAGTACTGACAGAATTCCCATTATATAATATGGGCCAATTTTCAGATTCAGTTCTGTTGCATTTCATCCTCCACCTCCCTTCTCCAATTCAGTGAGAACAAGTGCAAATTCTTTTATCTTAATTTTTAGTTCAAGTCCTCTCCTATGGTGTTTGCTGTTTTTTAAAATTATTATTATTATTTTGCCCCAGTGACAAGTACCCTAGTTTTATCAAGCAATTTAGATTAGTTTTTACAGAGATATATTTGCTTCAAAGATATAACAAGAAGAAACATGCAAACTTCCCCCCAATACCTCCAGGCATAATTCCCAGCAACTCATCCCTATTCCCTGTTACATTACAGTACTCCTGGAGAACAGAAAGGGAATAAGTCTTACAGGTTAGTTCAATTGATTCTTAGTATTTATCCCACCAAGTTTACATACAAGACTGAAAGTTCTGGCTTGTGTTGGATTCAAGCTTTAGATTATGCTCTTCCAGGCCTTACTATCCCTCTGACCTAAATTCCTAGACTCTTGTATAACTGTGATTTAAATTTCCAGGTTGAAGATGTCATTTCCTGAACCTTAAAGGAAAAGAACAAAAGAAAAAAAACAAGATCCTAAGCCCTTTTTTTTTTTTTTTTTTTTTTTTTTTTTTTTTTTGGCCATGGCAGGTAAGGAGAGGAGAAACCTTGAGGACCTCCCCTTCTCCCTTATTGAATTATGTTTGTAGAGAAATCCTTTACCTTCAGACACAAATTCAGGAAAAAAAAATCAAAACTTGCTCAATCCTATTGTTTTAAAAACTTTGTCCCAGCCATATAGTCAACGGAAAAATATTGCTCCAATCACTTGGTAGGTTATTCATACTCTGGTTCTCCTAATTCCCAGAAGTAGATTCTCCAGTTGATCACATTTGGATGCTGTCATGCTGTGTGGTGTTGTCATGTGACAAACTTCCATTGTAACTAACAGGATTTAATATGAAAAATTCATATCTAATATGATAATTTTCTACCTCACAAATCATTGGAAGCATTTGTTGTCAGTGGACATGAGTAGGATGTAAATTAATGAACTAATGGATGAATTTCTACTAACTGCTTATGTCAACTTTCCAATAGGAATTTCTTCCTCAAAATCTCACAGAATTTTATTGTACTTTCCTTATTAACTAATTTTATTTTATTACAATTATTTTAAAGTTTTATTACCACTAATATATTGTATCATTAACCTCAGGATCTATAATGATGTTTTTTTCATAGTAGATATTTGATAAATGTTCATTAGTATTCCAAAAATTCCAGACATTTTCTTAGAAAGTACAGCTATTCAATGAAGATTCGTTTGTTTCTGGAAGAATAGCAACAGAAGGGCAATAGAAAGGCAACAAGCTCAGCAAGATCAGTCAGCAAACACCAGAGAAAGCATCTGGGAGTGAGCAAGACTAACTCACTGCAGGCTCTAGATTGACTTTTTGTTCTGCAAACAGGCTTACTCTGTATCTAACACTTCTGCTTGTAAAGTAACTTATAGATTAATCACAGGAGTAGGTCCATAGTTCAAATTCTAGTTTCATTCTTGTGTTATCTTGAACAAGTCAATATCTCTGAACCTCAGATTCTGCACTGATCAAATGAAATTGGCCTAAACTTCTATGATCATTTACTGGCTCTGAATCCCATGATTCTAAATTACTTTTAGCTCTAAATCATATATTCTTATGATTAAAAAAAAATACTTGTCCAATGTCAGACATAAATTTAAATCAACTTGAAGTCATTGCATTCCAGACCAGTGGTCCTTCCTCATCCCTTTAAACAACCACTAACACAACCAATACCAAAACCAAATAAACTACATGATGTCTATCCAATTCTCTGCATGTTTTTATTGAAGCTTTTTATTTTTGTTATTTTAAATTTTATTTTTATTATTGCTTTTTATATACAAAACATATGCATGAGTAATTTTTCAACATTGACCCTTCCAAAACCTTCTGTTCCAAATTTTCCCCTCCTCCCCACCCCCACCCCTAGATGTCAGGTAGTCCCATACATGTTAAATATGTTAAGGTATATGTTAAATACAATATATGTATATATATATAGATAGATAGATAGATATAGATATAGATATAGATAGTTATCTTGTTGCGCAGGAAAGATCAGATTTAGAAAGAAGGAAAAAAAATAATCTAAGAAGAAAAAAACAAAAATGCAAGCAAACAATAACAGAAAGAGTGGAAATGTTATGTTGTGGTTCATATCATTTCCCAGTGTTCTTTCTCTGGTTGTAGCTGGTTCTGTTCATTACAGATCAGGTGGAACTGATTTGGATCCTCTCATTGTTGAAGATAGTCACTTCCATCAGAATTAATCCTCATATAGTATTGTTGTTGAAGTGTATAATGGTTCTGCTCATTTCACTCAGCATCAGTTCATGTAAGTCTCTCCAGGCTTCTCTGTATTCATCCTGCTGGTCATTTCTTATAGAACAATAATATTCCATAACATTCATATATCACAATTTATTCAGCCATTCTCCAATTGATGGGCATCCATTCAATTTCCTGTTTCTAGCCACTATAAAAAGGGTGAAGCTTTTTATTTTCAAAACATATGCATGGATAATTTTTCAACACTGACTCTTGCAAAACCTTATGTTCCAATTTCCCCTTTTCCCCACCTTTTCCCTAGATGGCAACTAATACAATATATGTAAAACATGGCAAAAATATATGTTAAATCCAATATATGCATACATATTTATACAATTATGTTGCTGCACAAGAATAATCAGATTAAAAAGGAAAAAATGAGTAAGAAAACTGCAAGGAAACTATAACAAAAAGGAGTAAAAATGCTATGTTGTGGTCCACATGCAGTTTCCACAGGCCTCTCTCTTGGTGTAGATGGCTCTCTTCATCACAAAATCTTTGGAACTGGTCTGAATCATCTCATTGTTGAAAAGAACAACATCTGTCACAACTGATCATCACATAAATGGTCATCATATAAACTTGTTGTTGCTGTGTATAATGATCTCCTGGTTCTGCTCACTTCACTTAGCATCAGTTCATGTAAGTCTCTGCAGGCCTCTCTGAAATTATCCTGGTGATCATTTCTTATAAGACAATAATATTCTGTAGCATTCATAATTTATTCAGCCATTCTCCAAATGAAGGGCATCCACTTTGTTTCCAGTACTTACCACTATAAAAAAGACTGCCACAAACATTTTTGCACTTGTGAGTCCCTTTCCCTCCTTTAAGATTTCTTTGGGATATAAGCCTATTAGAAACACTACTGGATTAAAGGATATGCATATTTTGATAGCCCATTGGACATAGTAACAAATTCTGCATTTCTTTTTTAATGCTGTTCTGATTTGACAAAACATTTGAATACTAATGATTATGAATAATAGCATGTTTATAATTTTCTCTTATTTCCCTTTATTAAAAATTAGGCACTTCTTAAAAGAAAGGACGAGTGTTTTAATATTAATCATTTGATATCAACATAGTTTGATCATTTTATCTGGACTGAATTGAGTTGTCTTTTAAGGTTGTCTTTTTTTTGCATTATTATAGTTATCATGTATATTCTCATGTTTTTTCTTTCTTTGTCCTAGAACAGTTAATATACATCTTCTTATGTTCCTCTGAATTCTTCATTTTAGTAGTATAATATCATCTCATTACATTTTTAATAATAGCTTTTTTATTTTTCAAAATACATGCAAAGATAGTTTTCAACAATCACCCTTGCAAAACCTTGTGTTCCATATTTTTCTTTCTCTCTCTCCTCCCTTCCCCTTCCTCTGGACAGCAAGTAATCCAATACAGATTAAACAGATCCCATTACATTTAAACACCATACTTTATGGACACAATCTATGGATACATAATTTGTTTCTAGTATTTTGCTGCTAATAATAATACTGCTACATGTCAATTCTTTTCACTGTGGTTTTCTTAAAAGAACTAGATCTATGATTTCATCAATGTAAGATTCCTCTAGTGAGATTATTTGTCTGTTAGAGAAGAGTTGCAATTTTTTTCCCTACAATTCCTCTTCAAATCTATCTGTAGCACTGAGAGGCTTAGTTAACTTAGGTCAAAGAGGTACATAGGTAGTTATAGGTAGGATTTGAATCCAGGTTGTCTTAACTGTGAGGATAACTTTTATCGATTATCCCATGGCTATCCCATGGCTATAATTTCTTATAGTTTGGACAGTCTTAAGAAAAATCAAGGTATGATCAGATTTTTTTCTTTTTTCCTTATGAATTTATCACATATTTTCTCTAAGGCAAGCAAAAAAAAAAGGAAGTGCTGAAGACAAATTTGACTTTCACAGATTTGCTTAGAGTTTCATCTACAGATAGAAACATGAGAAAAATTCCTTGGAAAAAATTTGTTGATTTCTAGGCAAAACCTAGATATATATTTAAATGTGTTCCCATAATTTTCCTGAAAGAATCATTCATGAACTATGTGATTTTCATATCATCCCATTTTCCTGAATTTAAAAAATATGGCATACAAAATTGGGTGATCTGGATTCCGTCTTGGTTCTGTCCCTACTATTGAGCAATTCATTTCTCCTCTTTGAGCCCTAGTTTCCTCATGCAAAGAAATGAGGGAGTGGGACAAAATGATTGCTAAAATCCCTTCAAGCCCTGGAAGTCTTTGATTTCTTTGTATTATATTTGCTCTCCAAGGAGAAGAACAATTAAAATTTTAAGCATTCCATGATCTATGGTGCCACACCTTTCAACTTGTAGAAAAGCATATCATATATTAAAGCATTAATGTGAAGAAAGCTGAAGAAAGCTATATAATTTCACATTTTGAATGATTTTATTCATTTTTTGGCCAACTCTTACAGAATTGCTTATATAAATTATAGTCAAATTGCACAAAAGCATTTGAGTTTATTACATATAGCCACCTATTTGCGTCTTTGAAAATTAACTTTAATGTCAAATGAAAGAACCAAAAGACAAGTTTTAACTCATTTATCTCTGCTTCTGGCTCTCTTCAGTTTATCTTATATATATCAGGGTCAAACTAAGGAAGTCAGTTTTACTAAACCCCCAATTTTTCTGCAATTGTGGAGGTCTATGCCAGGACCCAGGAGTGATCAACAGTGTCCAGTAGGATAAACAGAATGAGCAACAGGTTCTTTGGATCAGGCTTGTAGCATATTTTGGGAGATTTTACCAGAAGTCATTCCAGAGTTGAAAGACCTTATAAATAATATTTAAAGTCTTTTCCTAACATAGGACTTAGAAAAGATTATAATTTAATTCATTAGTGTTATAAGTTTTTGATTTTTAGCATGTTACTTGACAAAATAGACTTGTTCTTTCATAGTCTGAAATAAGGGTATATAGGTAGAAACTGTTAGTGAACTGAAAAGACAACAGGATATGGAGTCTGAGTACCTGAACCTCATTTTACTTTGAGACTGGTAGTGTCCTTTAAACTAGGAACAGTCTTTGGAACCCCTTTATTTTATAGTTAGAAAAAAAACTAAATACCAGGAACATTAAAGAATTTGCCATGATTATAGCTGGGATAAAGTTACTATTGTTACAACTTGGGTAGAAAACTAGATGGTGAAAAAACCAGAAGTGGAACCAAATATCATTGTCTCTCAGGCACATGTTAGTATCATCTATAAGTTATGCTGTTAAAAATAGAAGATATTATACACATAAGAAATCTTTCTGATACATTGAACTGTCTCTCAGAATTTACATCTTTTTAGCCATTTTTCTTCAAAACAAGGACTATTCAGAGCAACCTATCCATAATCTCTAGTGGAACTCAGAGAAAATGACTTTACAAACAAGATAGCATTGTTTAAGAGATGTAGTCATCATGCAAAATTCTGCATATCAAGAGATTTTATAGTTATGTACTTTTGTTTCTTTCTAATTTGCCATTTGGGGCAGCAAGGTGGCATGGTGGATAGAATACCAGACCTAGAGTCAGGAAGACTCATCTTCCTGAGTTCAAATCTGGCCTCAGACACTTACTAGCTGTGTGACCCTGGGCAAGTCACTTAATTCTACTTGACTCAGTTTTATCATCTATAAAATAAACTGGAAAAGATAAGAACAAACAGTTCCAGTATCTTTGTCAAGAAAACCTCAAATGACATCATAAAAAGTGCACAGGCCAGAAAAGCAACTGAACAATTTGTCATGTCACTATTTAAGCAAACATACAATAAAGCTAAATAACCAGCTAATTATTTCCTTAAATCTTTGTTCATCATCAAGTTAATCTACAAACATTTATCAAGCATCTATTATATGTTGAGTGCTAAGGAGAAGAGGAAGAGGAAGTAAAAGAAGAGGAAGAGGAATAATAATAATAAAAACAACCACCACAAAAAATGAGAAGAAAAAGAACAGAAGCACAAAGAACAAGAAGAAAAACAAGAACAAGAATAAGATCAAGAATAAGAACATGAATAATAAGAAGAAAAAGAAGCAGAAGAAGAAATAGAAGAAGAAGAAGAAGAAGAAGAAGAAGAAGAAAGAAAGAAAGAAGAGGAAGAAGAAGAAGAAGAAGAATGAGAGCAATAAGAATTAGAAAAGGAAAAGCAAAAAACAACAGTCTCTATTCTCCAGCAGGTCACAGTCTAATGGGGGAGAAAACATTCAAAACAACTATGTACAAATATGATTATATATGTATATATATATATATGTATGTGTAGATAGTTATAGATAGATAAATTTGAGATGATCAATGGAGGAAAGATATTGTCTTTAAGAGTTTTGGGATTGTAGAAGAAGGGATTTTTGATGACACTTAAAGCAATCCAAAGAGCATAGAAGACAAAGATAAGGAGGGACACAATTCCAGACATGAAAAATAGGCAGTAAAAGGACCTGGAGTCAGGTGATGAAATGCTATGTGTGAAGAATAGTGAGAAAACCAGTATCATCACTGGATTATAAAATACACAGAAGTGAGTAAGGTGTAAGAAGATTGGAAAAATCATTGGTAATAGATTCAAAAGTGAAGGCTACTTCATACCAGTCATCTTAAACCTTACTTTTTGCAGATAAAAAAATTGAGTTTAACTACTAGAGGTTGTGTTTTGCCAAAGGTCATAGAAGCAGTAAGAATAAGAGGTGGGATCAAACCTAGATTTTCTGATTCCATAGGGACTTCTTTTTCCTTTTCACTATTTTATGATTGTCTAAAATACATATTATATAGTCAAAGTGATTATTATTCTTCAGATTTGGGACTCAGATGAATTCAATAATAATTTGTTGCATATTTATAATTTGTTATTCATATGAATATCTTGATACTGGGAAGTGATAACAAAATGAAGACACATCCATATTTTTGGCATTTAAAAATCCAGTAAAGAGGATGTTATTTAAATACCTAAAAAAAAAATGTGATTTCATTGATTTGGGTACTTCTTATTACAACTCCCTTATACTCACTTCCATCTCACATGTATTATCTAGAAAACTGTGAGGGATTATGGCTAGAAAAGAAAATAACATCTCCAGATGTCATTTTTTAAAATTTTAAAGCTTTTTATTTTCAAAGCATATGCACAGATATTTTGTCAACATATACCCTTGTATAGCCTTGTGGTTCAAATTTTCTCCTCCTTCCCCCCTTTCTCCCCTAGACAGCAAGCACTCCAATATATGCCAAAAAGTTATCAAATTGTGCATAACCTTTGATCCAGCAATGTTTCTACTGAGCCTATATCATAAAGAAATCTTAGAGGGAAAGGGACCCACATGTGCAAAAATGTTTCGGGCAGCCCTTTTTGTAGTGGCAAGAAACTGGAAACTGAGTGGATGCCCAACAATTGGGTAATGGCTGAATACATTTTGGTTTATGAATGTTATAGAATATTACTGTTCTATAAGAAATGATTGGGAGGATAATTTTAGAGAGGCCTGGAGAGACTTACATGAACTGATGCTGAGTGAAATGAGCAGAAGCAGGAGATCATTCTACACAGCGACAACAAGACTATATGATGATCACTCCTGATGGCCATGGCTCTTTCCAATAATGAAATGATTGAGGCCAGTTCCAATGGTCTTGTGATAAAGAAAGCCTTTTACACCAAGAGAGAGGATTGTAGGGACTGAGTGTGGATCACAACATAGCATTTTCACTCTTTATTGTTGTTCATTGCATTTTGTTTTCTTACTCTTTTAACTTTCCTTTTTGACCTGATTTTTCTTGTGCAGCACGATAATTGTTGAAATATGTTTACACATAATGGATTTAACATGTATTTTAACATGTTTAACAGATGTTAATTTTTTTGGTGAAATTCTCCAAACAAAGTTCTAACTGGTCCCCTGTGCACAAACCTGCAGTCTATCATTTTTGTTTGTTTGTTTTTTGGCTTATTCAGTTCTGCCAGAGCCTAACTTTTGAGATTGTGGGGTTACCTCCATCACATAATGAATTATCAGTTCAAGTTTTCAATTGAAAATACTTTATATGAAAGATGATATTACAAAGTTCAAAATTACGAGCACTCAATGACAAAACAAACAAACATGTTTTTAAAAGAGAAAGCAAGCTCTACTTGAAGGATGAATCCATGTAGGTTTCATGAAGGAAATGGTTTGTTAGCTGGGGATTCTATCAATAAAGTTGGTGTGTGAGAAGGCTGGGAAAAGATCATTTAAGTCATAAGGAATTCCTGGAAACAAGAAGTATATTTAATTATTAGTTCACATATGTCTTTGTTTTTCCTCCAACCTGAACTATTCACTAGAGGCTTGTACTACCTCTATCTTCCCTACCAGCCACCATTAGTTTATCATCTCTATGATAAAGGCCTCATTGTAATAGGAATGACTCCTACATTCAAGCTGTGCCCTGCTTCTATTTTAATATATCCCTGGGATGTAATTATCTCATGATAACCACCTTTGTGTCTAATGATTTAATTAGGTAATCACATAAGTGCTCTAAGTGATGTTTTGTGTGATGAAAATGTGTAAAATATACAGTAAATCATCAAAGTTTTTTTTTTTTTTTTTTAATTCTTGGACAGGAAAATAATAAATACCCAGTCTCTGGGGTCTAATTTATCAGTGTGTAAGATCAACCTTTTACTTAAAAACAAAAATAAAAACAAAAACAAAATTCTTCCATATTAAGAAGATAAAGGGGAAGTAGAAATATATTTTCCCTGCTCCTTGACATTTTAAAATCTGTTCCACACAACAAACAGTGAATTAAAAGTGTAAGTGATGCTTTCTTTTTAAATTAGTCCCATTAGCAGCAATAGCTGGCAATGTGTGTTTTCTTTTTTGAGCAATAGGTAAAAACTCTGTTTGGAAAACATTTACATTTTTATTCTCACTATCTGAATCTATCCCAACCAATATAGTTCTATTTCTTGATGTTATTTTGCCTAGTTATTAGGTGATTTGAATCTATACTCTCTGTGAATGTGATCTGACATTAAATAAAAACATGAGTTTTATTGCCCATTCCGGCTTTTATGTCTTTCTTGTTTTACTTTTTAGGAAGAATTTTATTATGATCCTTTGAAAAATAATCTTTTAGGAATATTTATTTTGTTCTAGTGTATGGGGAAAAAAGAAAAAGATCCTACAACTTAACTGCGTAGAATTCATTTAATTTTGGCCTCTTCTGTTTTACCAAAGTCAGATCTCCATACTCAATTGCTACAATCCTGAATAAATGGCTATTATTGTAAATTTTCTCATTGTCATAAATGCCAGACACAATATTAAATTGCTTATTTGGAGTTACTCATATTGCTAATTTGATTAGTTCTAGGACATAAGTTGTCCTACCCATTTCCCACTTTAGCTTTTTTCTCCTTGTTTTGGCTCATAAAAATAACCATGCATGCTCTTTTCTGCCCAATCAAATCCTATGTGCCCTTGAAGATGCAATGTACATTATCTCTCTTCCATAAAACCTTCCTAATAATCATAGAATCAAAAAGATCCTATACTTCAATGTCTATCTGAAGCATTATTTTTATTTAAGAAATTCCTAACAAATAGTCTTCTATCCTCTCCTCAAACACTTGAATACTCATTACCTATTGACCCAACAGTTAAAGTTTTGTAAAACTGTAATTATTAAAAACTATAAAACTTTTTGTAAAGTAAGCCAAAATTTTCCTTTTCTCTAAGTTACATCCATTAATCCTAGTTCTACATTCAGGAAACAAAAAGAGATACATAATATATATATATATATATTTTTTTTTTTCTAAATTAACACTCATATTTGTAAAAGCAAGGATTATGTGAGTCTCTCCCTACCTCTATGTTTTTATTTATGCAGTGTAAAAAACCTTATTTCCATAAATTGAACACATAGTATAATTTTAAATCCTATCATTTTCTTGGCTCCTTTTTCTGCACTTATTTTCAAATAGGTCAATGTCTCTCATAAAATGAGATGTCCCAGAATAAATACAAAACTCTAAGCATAGTATGTACACTGAGGCCATCATTTTACTAGTTTTGGACACTTTCATTCTATTAATACAATCTAATAATACTAGCTATTTTTGACTTCTACTAAGCTTACAAGACAGAAAAAAGATGTTTTTGTAGGAATTACTTTGTCACTACCACCCTTACTTGTACTGTTAATTTAAAAAAGAAACATTAAAATCAAGATTTTTATATTTTCTTCTATCATAGGAGAAAATATAAAAGTCTTGACTTTAGTTTTAAAAACTAAAATCAAATTTCAACTAATTCATTCAACAACATTCATTCAACTTATTTTTTAAATTGTTAAAATCTTTATAGATCCCATTCTCTTAGCTGACATATCAGTGAAAACCAGACAAAAATATATTTTTTCAAACTTTTATGAATTTATGCAAAGAAAAATGACCAAGAAAATATTGTACACAGTATCCACAACATTCATGATCAATTATGATTGACAGAATAATGATATACCTGAGAGATCCTCTAATACTTTTTTCCATGCTCTTTTTCTGATCATAACTTTCAGGTAGACCAATTATTTTTAAATTATTATTTCCTGGACTTATTTTACAGGTCAGTTACTTTTTCCAATGAGATAGTTCACATTTTTCCTATTTCTTTCATTTTTTTTTGTTTTGCTTTACTGTATCTTGATTTTTTATAAAGTCATTACCTTCCATTTCCTCAATTCTGTTTTTTAAGGAATCATTTTCCTCAGTGAGTTTTTGTACCTCTTTTCCCAATTCACCAATTTTGCTTTTGAAGGCATTTTTCTCATTAGCTTCTTGTATTTCCTTTTGCACAACTCTCAATTCTTTCCCTAATTTTTCCTCTATCTCTATTACTTAATTAGGTAAGGGAAGACTTTATTTTGAAGACTCTAAGCAAAGAAATAAATAGTAACAAAACTGATATCATTGTGGCAAGAGAGAAATATCATTGATTAGAAGAACTTGAAACCAAAATGGAGAA